>NC_073695.1:2290265-2932348 GCF_029784165.1 Wyeomyia smithii | reverse complement strand
TGGTTACGCAATCCGTAAATGGTCCTATTTGCGGCCGCTATCCATCTCTTTATCCCACTGCTAACTTCATTATCGCACGTCACCAATGTACCCCGGTAAATAAATTCGTCGACTACTTCTATCATTACCGCAGCACCAACATCCAACAAGGTACCACGCTTTCTACCAGCTACCAAGCTCTTTGTTTTGGCAGAGTTCTGAATAACCCCTCTCTTTACTGTTTTCCTCCTGAGCGGTCCAAAGGTCTCTTCCACCGCTATTAACCGTAAATACCTATGATGTCGATATCGTCCGTGAAACTTAGGAGCATGTGAGACTCCGTCATGGTGGTGCCGCTTCTCTGCATGCCAGCCCTCCGTATAGCACCTTCGAATGCGATATTAAACAATAAATCCGTCCGCCTGCTTCAAATCATCTAACTCACAAAGGTGTCTGATATCCGGCTAACCTGGCGCTTGATGTGGAACCATCAAAGGTGGCACGAATTAGTCTAATTAATTTTGTTGAGAAACCAAGCACGCTGCCCAGAAGTCAATAAACAGTGGGATTCGTAACAAGGTAAATATTTGAGCCGTGGTGAAGCGTCTCCTTTGAAAACTACGTTGGTATTCGCCAACACAGGTTTACTACAGTCAAGGTGGTGGCCTTTTTCGTTGACCGGACATATGAGCCCCTCCAACCAGTCCGGGGGCAATTTCTCATCAGCCAGCACTTTCAGCATGATCCGATAGATGGCACGATACCGGTCCCGACTTTGAAAAGCTCGACGGGAATGCCATCCTTCCCAGTTGCTTTGCAGTTCTTCAGCTCTCTGACTGCTTTCTTCATCTCGTCCATGGTTGGTGGATTAACAGCTTGTTCGTCATTCTCAATATTAACCCTGTTCCCATCGACGCTTCTGTCTTCCTAACCGTCAAACGCCTAACCACCTCTAATTTATCGGTAGTTAGTTTCCCTTCCCTGTCGTTACACATAACAGGGGCAGACTCGTTGCGGTTCCTGATTCCGTTAATCTCAAAAGCTCCTCGCATCGTGTGGTCCCCGTGGCTCTGTGGTTAGCGATGTCGGTCGGCTAGCTCTCCCACACGGTTGTGATATCGGGTTCGATTCCCGATCGAGTCGAGGATCTTTTCGAGCTGGAAATTTTTTCGACTCAGCACTGGGGCACGGTATATCGTTGTACTTATCCTACACATGCAAAATGTGCCTAAAACAATATCGATAACGAATTCTCTCAACTAATCTAGTTGATCGAGACCGCTTTTAGCCCCCAGGCTAAGCGTGCGATATTGTTCCTCGCATCGTGCTTGGAGAAGCAGCTCTCAATAACACACTCTTTATGTTGACGTTTCTTCTGGCAATGAATTCTCCTTTTAGCGGCTCTAGCTGCTCGATATCTTCCTCCGCTCAGCCAACACTACTCGCGCTGTGGTGCTGATCGTACTGTGGATATGACTCCACTGTTCAACAGGTCCCCTCCAATTTGCACATCGATCCGCTCATCAACTTTTTGCGAATACTAGGGATGGGCGATACTGTCTGAAGTATCGATACCTGAGTACTCGAATACTTTTGCACAAAACGATACCAAGTATCGTGGTATCGGTATAGAGAAAGTATCGATGCCAAAATACTCGATGCTTTTGACGAAAATACCGATACCGTAGCTACCGATACTGGTATCGCCCATCCCTAATAGAAGGCATCGGTGGTATCGGTATCGTTTCAAAGTATCGTTGGCAAAGTATCGATACCGCTACTCATCGCTAGCAACGAGTATCGGTGCCAAAATACTCGATACTTTTGCTCCTGGTATCGATACCGTTGGTATCGATACAAGTATCGCCCATCCCTAGCGAATACTCTAACCTTTGGATGTTCAACCGTATCTTCCTCGTTGTCATTGATTTCAATACGTTAGGCAACCGGGTGCGGATCTTGGATACCACGAGATAGTGATCTGAGTCAACGATTTTTTCGTTGTTACTTCTGAAAAGAGCCGACTAACGATCAGAACATGACCGATCTGAGAGAAGGCCACCCCATTTGGGTGCATACAGGTGTGCTTATGAATATTCCGGTGAGCAAAATAAGTAACATAGCAGCGAAATTGATAAGCCTGAGACTATTAGCGTTCGTAGTAGGGTTAATGCTTTCTCTACCAATTACGAGACGGAAGATATTTTTTGCATTGATGAAATTTAAATTTTAAAATTTATTTATCCTTGCAGAGAATACTTTAATTTAGGCAACAGATTAATTGAAATCTGTAAACAAAAAAAAAGAAGTATCTGAGTATTCCTTCACTTCATACAGTCCTAATTTAGAAAAATGTTACCGTTTCACATGAACATATTTTCGAATATAAACATGTTTTCGAATCGTGAGGGGGAGAGATCTTAACAATTTTTTATCTTTCCACTCCAAGTAACAAAACTGGTTTTATCAAAGTTTTAGAACGCTGTTTGCGCTGTATTAGGTGCTATAAAACTATGATAAAACCAATATTGCTACTAGGGACGTCAGTCCTGAGTTTTCAACAAAAAAGCTTTGAAATAATGTCGAACGATTTGGTCTTGAGGATGTATCTTCCAGGCCTGGTGGTCCAGAGGTATGCCTCGCCGCTTAACACCTACTTGCTTTCTCAGTTCAATCTTTCTTCTCCACACGACTTACTAATGAATTTTTTTAATTCCAATTGCTAAAACCGGTAATCATTCCGTTGACTCTGATTATCGTCCATTCAGTATTTTTCCCGCTCTGTCTAAGATATTTGAAAGCTAAGTTGCGAAGCAACTGAATGACTATTTAATGCAGAACCAAATATTATGTACTTTTCAATCTGGATATCGCCAACACTGCAGTAATACCACTGTCCTTAACAAAATAATATTCGTTGCTCATTAGATCTAAATATTGTCACGGTTATTGTACTTCTGAATTTCTGCAAAGGATTTGATTCCATAAGCTTCGAACTTGTTTACTTATATCTTTTGGGTCAATCAGAATACGTATTTTCACAACGCTAAGTCTGACTTGTCTGTTGTTACAAGTGATGTCCTACAAGGATCAATTCTGAGACCGCTTTTATTTTAGATGTTTATGAACTATCTTCCAGAGGAGTTGTCGCACGATCAATTTCACTTATACGGAGATAATTTTTAATTGTCTGGTTCCTGAAACTCAAATGAGACTGATGATCCTGTTGACAAAAGTCAATTTTGATTTTGTAAAGATTATTAATGAATAAGTAACTTTAATAGCATTAATTTAAAGGCTAAAAAACTCAAGCCATTATTTTTACCAAAACGAAACGAATTGTTTTCGATGTAGAATCCCGAGTCTTTTTCTTCAATCGTCAAAATTTTGGACTTATGTACAATCATTTGGAGTGGGATGCGTAAGTATCGGCGGTATGTAAAAAGGTGTATGGGTCAGTGAAATCGTCAGTTGCACTGCGGTAATTCACTCCTCTGGCCATCCGGTTAAAACTAGCGAGATTTCTTATTGTCTCCCTAATCAATTATGGTAATGTTCTTTACGCAAATGCCACCAAAAAATGCGAATAATTGAAATTGTCTCTAGCTTATGTCACTTGCCATGTACATAACATTCACTGGGTTGACCACAGCTACCAGAAGTCACTAGTCGGGTATGCTCCCTAATAGGTAGAAGTGTTTGAAATCCGCTTTCACATAGATACCCAGAAAGTAATTTTAATTACCTGTCTTGCCGGCCGCGAGGAACCACTGGAATAGATTAACAAATGAAAAAAAATGTATTAACTTTATGAAGTTGTTCACAACTTCTTCATGCATGGTTTATCTAGATTTAAAGAGAAAACAATAAGTGACGGAAACCTGTTTTCTATTTTTGTATTTTTGTATATTCTTCGACTGGACTTAAAACCTAATAAAAGCCATTCTTATTTTTTAGCAACGATGACTACCTAACCTGTCCCCTTTGTACCAACCGCAACTGGCAGCAGATCGACAATGATTTATGGCGTTTAGAACAATGGCTAATAATGGCCGAAGCGGCCCAGAAAGCTCAACCTGCAAATCCACCAACGGATATCGATACCCTGGAGGACACAATTCAAGACCATCGTGAATTTCTGCTAGATTTGGACAGCCACAAGGGCATCATAAAGTCGTTGAATATCGTTGGAGAACATTTGGCCACCCACACGCTCGATACTGAGAAAGCTCTCCAGTTGAAGCAACGATTGAACACCAATAACCAACGATGGGAAAAAGTATGCACTCATGCGTCCCATTGGCAGTCGCAGCTGCACCGGGCACTAATGGAAAACCGCGAATTCCATCGGACAATAACCGAACTTTGCATTTGGTTGGAACAAACCGAAAATAAGATCAAAAAATCAGAACCCATTGACTTGACATCGGATAAAAAACAAATAGAGAGAAAATATAAAATATTTAGAGAACTGAAAAGTGATCTGTTGCGATGTGAACCTCGAATTGTGAGCTTGCAGGAAACCACATCCCAATTGACAAAATACTTAGAATCGGACAAATCGCAAAACTTCGACGAAATTTATGCAAAGTGAGTAAACGCTAAATATGTAAGTGGCAAATTTTTGTTCTATATCTGAAATACTTTTACTTACAGACTAACGGATTTACGGCTACGGTTTCATTCAATTCGGCGATTAGTGGAAATGTATACAACGAAAATAGGAGATGCTCTTGGGTATGATTTAGTTAAGAATGTGAGCATCACGACCGCATCAAATCTACACAGGCACGAGGTGAGTGCTGAAATTCTACTCGTTAGCTCTACAAGGTGTTATAAAATAATAAACAACTATTTACACTAACGTTGGATCGTTTGAAGACACCTTTTGAACACATAGTTTTGTTTATTAGCCTGTAGGAAATATTTACCTTTCAGGTCGTAACAACCAAAGCGAAATTATAATTTTGAGGGTGAAGTTTACTATCACATCCTCAATTGTTTGTATTATTATTTTTCAATATTATTATCATTTACTAGCACCACACAAATAGATATACAAAAATATTGTTTTATTATGATTAATTTGAGTTTAATTTTTTTCTTTCTTTTACGTAGATTGAAGGCCATAGCGGATTGTCCGTAGACTTAGCAGCACAAGACTCCGATGCAAAGTAATTATATAGACTTTTGAATTATTTATTAAATGTGCACTCTTTCAATCTCAAATCTAGTTTAGTTTTCTTACGATAATAATGGAATTTTTGTTTCCTTTTTTTCCGTCAACAGTGTCCCCGAAGAACCGGAAGAACAAATCAATACTACCGTTCTGACGAGAAGCTACCAGTTTTTGGGACGTGTTGTACGTGCATCATTGCCCATTCAGGCCATGCTGTTGCTCGTACTGGGTGTTGTCGTACTGATCCCCCATGGTGATGATTCGTGCTCCCTCACGAACAATTTCGCCCGAAGCCTGGAACCGATGCTGCGGTATCCTAATGGACCACCACCCATTTGAGCGTCGTCGTTAAACATACCTTTTCATTTTGTGTGATAAAATCAGTGCAGACAAGTTTTGCTATTTTCCAATCCTTCCGTACTAATAGATGTGAGAATTTTAGTTCGTGATATTGTTGAGTTTATGTTACATTGCATTTTTATTAATTTGTTCTCGATAGTTACCAGCAATTTCGGACATAATTATACTTAATTTTATTGTGCAATATATCTACGTGGTCAACTGTAGATATTAATATTACCATTAAGAAGTAACATAACCAAAAAAGTATATTATCATATTAATCCTATTAACAGAAATAATAATGCATAACAAATGAAACTGGGGTACATTTTATTGATCTAGTACGTAATCCACCACATTATTTCGAAAGCGAAAATTAACCACCTAAACTGTTAATAACTGTATCCGAAGAATAAGGTACATTCCAGTTCTAATCTGTAGAATCGATAATTTTCGCGAGCCTTCAGTATTCCGTGATGCTTTTATTGGTTTGAAAAATGATACATCTAATGGTTGAAAGAAGTACGTTGAATTTGTCGGAAAACATCACCGTTTCATAAGTCGCATGAGGATAGGGATACCATCCGTCCTGATTTAGCAGGACATGTACTGATTTTGAGAACCATTTGGAGCGTCCTGATTTATTTTTCCTATTTTAGCATTTGTCCTGATTTTTCTGAATGATGCCGGATATTCAAAGAGGGAGAAAATTGCTCAGTACTTTCATCTTGACTCCAGGAAGAAACGAACTTATTTCGAACGATTTTTTTCTTTGGTTGAATCCTTATGAGAGAAATTGTCTAGTCATTGAAATCGTTAAACGTTTTTGAAAGTTCTCGACTACTTTGTGATAAGGTCGTATGTCTAAACGTAAACAAAACGAGTGAGAGATGATTTATGCTTGTGGAGTACAAGGGATATAACTCTCACTCGTTTTATTTACGTTTAGACATACGACCTTATCACAAAGTAGTCGAGAGTTAAGTTTATTTCAAGCAGTTTACTACTGTTGCATTTTTAAGGTATCTACTAACGCTTAATAAATCAAAGTTGCAAAATTGAATCGTTCGATAAATTCGTTGAATATGAGGCTTTTGGCGTATTTTGAAACGCAAATCTCAAATTACGTGTTTTATTTATTGATACCTCAAAAAATAACAATAGCTTAGAATAAATTTTTGCTTGCCTCCGACGAAATGGTAACCCTACATGAGGACGATGGCCGTCGACAAAAACTACAACGGGGAGTTCAATTTCGATACTTTCAACCAAGGGTGGTTTATTTTCGCCATGTATTTATAAAAGGCTTCAGAATTTCGCCAATCACCTTTCGTGATTTTGATATGACTTGTTATTCGCTCAAGATGGTTGGTTAACGTTTTAGGAATCTGTATACCTTAATAGTTCAACGCCCACTTTCAAAACTTAGTCACAAATCGGCAGCTAACTCCTCCATCCTATCGACTATTTCGATTTTCTCTTGAAACGTGAAAATTGGAGGTTTACCAACTATATTCCTCCGCTCAAAATAGAGTCTACATTCGAAAAGTTTCGTGATAAGCTGTTTTGCAGTAGAGCGCAGAGACGTGCCACACACCAAAATTATCTTTTTCGATCCAGCAAAACGATTTGCTGGTTGTACACCAGCAATACCCTTTTTTACCGAAATTCAGCAATCAATGTTATTTTCACTGAAAATCAGCGTAAGTTATAATTTACTGAAAGCACACCAGCAACTATGATTATCTGTCAAATTCGAACAAAAAAAGAAGAAGTATTTTCTAGCCATCCATGTGTTTGAATGCAAACGATCGCTTTTGTGTTACTGCATTTTTTAATTCAAGTTTTTTGCTTGTAAGTTTGTTGAGAAAAATTGATCCGGAACTGCAGGGTTACATCGATGTGCTGAAATCGGAAAACTGCAATTTCGAAGAACTCTTCGGTAAGTTAACACTTCAAAAGTTTGCTTTTTCCCTCCGGCAGGTAATTCGACGATGGATACATTAAAATGTTTTTGACGTGGGACTACGTCTTTGTTTTCTATACTGGGATGCATTCTGTAAAATAGGAAACGAAACTGGCAAATGTTACGTCAGATTTCAAACGATAATAACAGCATAACCACATGATGGATAACAATAACCAATATATTGTTGAATAGATAACATGTGTAACAATTTTATAATACGCTAGTGATCATTATTATTTCACTGCTCAACGGTGAAAATTGATAAAAAGTTACAAGGAAATTTACGCGAACAATTAACCAATCACACGCGAGCATTCCTAGCACAGACGATGTGAATGGACACCAACCACTCCCTGTGATATTCTCTGTATCAATATCAAAAAAAAAAAAAATGGACAGAGTTCCCCCGTCCCAGCAGGTCAATTTAAGTTTGCTTCCACGAACTTAGACTAATTTGAAGTCTCGAAGGTAAAGATCTTTCGAAAAGTTTTGAAACAAGCTTTTTACTAGAACATTTTCTAAACTTGCTGCCAGAGCGTAATAAAAACTGATGTCTTGAAAGAAAACATGCTGGCAAAAGCAACAGTACCGTACAGTATAATATACATGAAGCAGAGTGCCGCTGGTCTCTCGTCGTCTATCATTGCAGTGGTACACGACTTCTATTTC
This sequence comes from Wyeomyia smithii, assembly GCF_029784165.1. Classification (NCBI taxonomy): domain Eukaryota; kingdom Metazoa; phylum Arthropoda; class Insecta; order Diptera; family Culicidae; genus Wyeomyia; species Wyeomyia smithii. Next base: position 2,924,210 of record NC_073695.1, on the reverse strand, counting down.
CGTGACATCAAGGAGAAACTGCAATGCTGCTATGGTTACCCTTAAAAAAACCATAAACTACTCAACAAGAATTGAGCATTTCTGCAGCGGTCATAAGTTTTTTTGTACATTTTATCTTCGATATTCACTAAAAACTCGTGATCAAAAGTGTAGATTTCTGAAAATACAAATTTATAGAAGTTGTTTATAGAAGCGAATGCTTTTTAATATTTTGTTGATTCACTAGAATCTATTCAGAATCTTTTTTCACATTTCAACATTGTTAGATGATAAACTTTTGTTTTCAACTTAACAAATTATATTCTTACGTATATTAGCTGTCTTCGTAATACAGTGAATGTAATTGTTGGCAAATGAAAAAAACTTGCCAAACAAAAAACAGAAATTGATCATTAGAACTTCAATATTTGGTATTTTCGTGCAACGTAAGAACTAACATCACTCATACGACGCGACGCGGGACAAAACACAACACTTATCGTTCTTACTACATTTAACATTTTAAAATTTTTACCTTAAAACTCGACCGGTTTCGGGCGTAATACTGCCCATCTTCAGGAGGAGAGTCCGACTTTTTAAAATGTTAAATGTAGTAAGAACGATAAGTGTTGTGTTTTGTCCCGCGTCGCGTCGTATGAGTGATCATTAGAACTTTAACTTTCGTGTATTTGTTGATTGTTATGATTTTTCGCTGGAACTTGTTGATATTTTGGTAAACATATCTTCTTATGTTTTCTATGAGTGAACCTATGTAACGGCTTTAAAATTATTTTCATAGTTATCAGAGTTAAATAAGACAAAATCATGTATTATGTATTGTTGGATTTGGTTTATGATGAAATAGAGTTAATGCTGATTCAGACGCATTGCGAGAAATTCTTGGTGCTTCTTCAATAACAACGACACGCTTGTGCCTTTTTAAATAAATGTTGTTCGCACAAAAAAAACACTACACAACATCGTTAAGTGTAATCGAAGTTCTTTGGAGTGTTGTTCAATATATTTCTATAAAGAAAATTTATGGGGAAGGCTGCGTATAAAAAAATACTTAAATCACAGAACAAACGTATTGTTGCTGTCTGCAGATTCTGTAACCTTTGTAACTAAAAATCCTTCTAATTACAGTGTATAGTCCCACGTCACCATTTCATACAACCCTAGGGCTGTATACCTTGTAGTATTTTTTGTAAGCGACTGGTGGAAGGTTATGTAGATGGGTTAAAACGGCATTTGAACTATCATGCCAACAAAAAGGATTTTGACAAAAAGCTGGTTCATTTCACTTGCATGAAAAGTGGATGCAAAATCAGTTACAGGAAATTTTCCAATCTCAAGCAGCACATCATTACCAAACATCTTCTTCCGGCTCAAGCCCATGAGAGCCACTCAAGTTTAAACGTACCTTGTATCGAGAATAAACAAGAGGTATTAGACAAAAAGGGATTATGATGCTTATTATACCGGCTCCGAGGAATTAAACGTTGGAATCTCACCCTTGGAATCTTTACGACAATTCGCAGCCATTTCTGTGTGCCGCCTCAAAGCGGACATTTCTTTAACAGACACGAAAGTATCGCAGATTATGAAATTCTGTGAAACGATAGTTGACCAAATGAACTCTTTCGTGTCCCAAACGGTATCAACGTTTATGGACCAATACAAATGTCATATAGATGCACAACAAGTTGTCCGCTTGCAGAATAGCTTACTGGTGGACAAAATTTTCGAGGACGTCTCTACTCCTAGTAAGCAACGAGCATTTCTCAATAAAACAGTTGGGATGATTCCGGAGCCAAGAACAATCATGCTCCAGGAACGGGAAGGAATGCGTATTGTAGAAGGAAAAGAAGCCGCTGTTCAGGTATTTTTTTCATATACCGCATAAAACACATTTTTTTCAATACATCTTTTAGGTTCAAGATACGTTCCAATACATCCCAATCATAGATTCACTGAAAATGATTCTAAAGTGTAATGAAAATCGATCTGCAATGATTGAACGAATCAAACCTCACAGTGAACCTGACGTGCCAATACAATATGAAAGTTTCACCGATGGAAAGTGCTTCAAGAACAGTGAATCCTTCAAAAAATACCCGGATGCCCTCAGAATAATTGTTTACGAGGACGACGTTGAACCGTGCAACGCACTGAGTTCAAGATCTGGTAGAAAAAAGATAGCAGCTTTATATTTCAAAGTGCAAAATCTTCCAAGGCAATTTAACTCCTCTACAAAATCGGTATTTCCACTGATATGTGCGAAATCATCAGATGCCAAGCGGTACATCTACAACAGAATTCTAGAGCCCCTAGTCGCAGATTTAAGAAAATTAGAAAACGGTATAACCGTTTACTTCGGACAAGAGAGGAGCATTTATTGTAATAGCAGGGGATACCCTAGCTGTTCACGAGCTGTTTGGTTTGTTAGGACCCTCCGCCAATATGTTTTGCAGAGAGTGTACAATTTCTAGAAATAAATTTCGTCTGGACCCTTTCATGAACTAATATCCGATACGTGATAGAAAATGGTACGACATAAACTTGAATAAAGTTCGCAAAAAGAAAATTTCATTGAACGAGTGAATTTCACATAACGAAAAACCATTCGTACGACACCATGCAAGATTTGGCCGAAGGAGTGATACCAATGACAATACAGCTGGTTCTTTCTCGATATTACAAAAATAAACGGCTTGGGTTCACTGTCGATTTCATCAACCATCGGATTGCAACATTTGCTTATGGTTACCGTGATAAAATAATAAACCATCGTCTAACATCACTGCTCGAATGCTTCTCCAGCCTAAATCATACCGGATGAGACAAACGGCGTCCCAGTATCTTCTTCTTCTAAGAGCCTTCCCGTTTCTTTTCAATCATAAAGTACCAAAAGATTGTCCATACATGGCTCTCATTAGCTGCCTTATCAACATAACACGCATATCGTTTTCCCCAACAGTGCCAGACTTTCTGATAGCAGAACTTGAAATGGATATCAAAATATTCTATAACCAGTTTTTTAATTTATTCAAACGCCGTCCGAATAAACTACATCATCTCTATCATTACCCAGAATGCATTAAAAAAATTGGGCCGTTGCAACAATACGATTGTCGTGTTTTTGAGCAGAAGAACAAAAACATAAAAACGCAAATGAATACTGCGAAAAACTTCAAAAATGTTTGCCTCAGCTTAGCCAGACGACAATTGTTTGCACAAGCTGTAGCCATTGCAGAAAGACCATTCAAAGACCACTTGACTTATCAATCTGGAAAAATGGTTTTATTAGAAAATTTAAAATCGGCCCATTTGTTGCATTTCAACCCAGAGAATCGCTGTTTTGTTCCCAAAGAAATAATATTCAATGGAATCAGATTTCGAACTAATTGTGTCGTATCTGTTAAAAATAATAATTTAAATGGCCTCCCTACGTTCGGGGTAATACATGAGATAATCGTGATGGACAATAACCCAAAAATGTTGTTGACGATATGGGAAACACTTGATTTTGATGATGTTCTGCAAGCGTACCTGGTCGAAAACACAAACCAAGAACTCTTAGTATCCCTGGAAAACATACACGGTCACACAACTTTTTCTTTTTGGAAAACATATAATAATTTAAGACATTACATATCCAGAAGAATATATACTAGTGATTATTAACAACAGTCGCACAATCAAAAATTAATTTTCTACAGTCCATGAAGAGATCATCGACATAGAAACGTTTTTGTTGTTGGATGAAAGCGATTTTAACCGTTTAGATTTGACCACCGGACAGAGGAAGAAAATTAACAAAGTTCAGGCGCAAATCCTGAGCAAATCAAAAACAACAGGAGAAATGCCGAAAAGTGAAGAATATGAAGGATATGAATATATAGAGCACGAAGACGAACTTGGTATTTCACTGGAGAAGGTAAAATACTGTATTATTCCAGAATAAATACAATCAAAATAGTTTCGAATATTCTAGGAATTTGATATTGACTGTGTATTTCAACAGACACCAGAAGGCCGTAATATAATCGAATTGTTAAAAGGACAGAATGGAGTTGACAGCAAAATAATTAAAGCGATCACGAGCGTACTGAGTGGATACCTGATTAATAGGTTTGGATAGTAAGTTCATTTTTACACTAAAGTCGTTTTACATGGTTTGTTTACACTAATATCGCGTGAAAAGCGACTCTACTCTACTTTGAGATATGATCTTTGTGTCCTTTGACAAGCTTAACCTCCAGTTTTAAAAATTTGCATAATACCTAGAAGATTGCCGTTAATTTTTTGAGATTTTTTCGTAAACTTATTCTATTCGGCACCTTTGCCTAGCATCCTCGGTTCAACACAAATATAATGACTCTCAGTTCCATTGAAAAGTGAAATCAATACTACGGGATTGAAACATTGATGAAACTGGAGCTGGGGAGTCTATCATGCAATATATTGCCATTTTTATCCATCACTTACAAAGCTTCACTGTGGCTCTAGTAATGAAACTCCAGTTCCACTGAGCGAAGCAATATATTCCTGTTAATTTTGACACCATTCATGATATCCAATCTCTCCGAAACGAACGCTGTTTAGGTGCATCGCGTAGTTTTCTTGCAAAATCTACTTTGCTTTCCTAATTATTAAATCTGTGGTTAACCATTTCACTAGTGCCATAACATGTTTCAAAAGCATGATCAGCTAAAAATTAATAAAAAAAAAAAACAATTAGAAATTTGAATTTATTTTTAGTCAAATTTACCTTTTTACTTGAATTCAATAAATTACAAATACTTTCTAATAATTTAACTTCGTGTCATCTGGCATATAATAAATATCCTAAATATCACATTGCACACGCAGGGAGAGGAGCAAAACAAGCAAAACGTAAGCGATGGGCGATACTTTATCGATTATCGTTACTTTTTTGTCAAATCAACGATGTTTCGGACAATCGACTTATTTTTTTTTTATTCTCGCTTATTTTCCGTCGGTCTAGTTCCGCCACTGTTGTGGCCAATCACCGACGCCCAGGGAGGCGACTCCACACCCAGGACCCTAACTCACGACCCGTTTATTAACGGACCGGCGCCAACGGCTTTACTTCCTCATGCGATGGAAGGCGTGATCCCAGAGATTTTTCGCCTCAGAAAATCTCCCGGTGTCGGCTAGGATTGAATCTAGACCAGTTGGGTTGGTTGTGAGTGGATCACGCCACCTCATAAGCATCGACACCTATGTCGGCGGTGGGATTCGAACCCAGGCGTCGAGCGTGGTTGGCGGAGACGTTACCAACCACACTAGGCCCCCACTCAAGGACAATCGATTTATGTTGAGGTCAAAAAGTACGAGGGTGGTATCCAAGATACGACCGCATGTTTGACGTAGGACTACGATAGTTTTATATTTTATTTGAAGAATTTAGACTTTGTTCGATTTGACCACGTTTCACTCTCGACACGGCACACAAAAGCCAAAAACGAGCGGTTATGTTTAATCATAATTTATAGTTTTCTTGTTTTGGTTTTAAACAATTCAAACTCAACAACCACCAAGAGAAAGGAATTATGTCCATTATGTTGCCGAAACCGAAACCAAAATAGACATGATCAAAGCAATGCCGTGCTATACCTCTAATTACTCGGAAGGGTCATATCAAGTGTCTAGGTCGTTGAAGGCTTCATGCGGACGTTGCGTTCCGAATACTTTCAGATTATTGAGCCTTAATCCATCAAACGACACCTCTAACAACTTACAATCCTAAAACTAGTTCATTGGTGGCCACATATTGTTAAGGTCATATGCCACCAGAAAGTCATAGAAAGAAAAGCGTTTATTTTTAAAAATAATTTAGATTATTTATTTGCAGACATCTATTTAAGAAGAAAAAAATACTGTTTCTAACATTGATGAATACCTTTCATCCTAATGCAGTCAAATTTCTCCAACACGCGAAAAGGCAATTTTTTATAAAGGTCTTAATTAAGAACGATTTAGTAGAAAGCAAACTTACTTTCATCTTCAATTGCGCCTGTAAAAAATAGCTCACTCACCGATTTCAAAACAGTATCATTGTCAGTTTCATGCAACTGCTTAGCAAAGAAGTCACATAAAAAAATCCTGTATTTACAAGTTCGTTGGAAAAGTGACGATAAAGAGTTGCAGTTTTTAGTAGAAAATCTATATTCACAAAAATTTTGAAATTGACATTGGAATTTATGAGGATGTAACATGTCACAGTCATTTTTTTCATTTTTGGCCAATTGAAACATTTATTCATTAGGCAGAACCAGAAAAAAATTAATCAGTTTTATGATACCAATGAAAAAACAAACAACAAAATGCCATATTTAAAAGTCATCCGGCTGTTTCCTTCAAGAATAAACCTAGCTCGGTTTGATAAACAACATTAACCTCTCCAACTGATGTTTGCATAATGTTGTTCAATTACAAGTCTGGCAATGACAGGTTGTGTTCATATGTTTAGTATCTTTACACGGTTGTGTTTATATGTTGTGTTGTGCGACAGGTTGTCTTTATATGTTTAGTAATATTTTCTTGCAGATGCTGATGTAATATTTTCGTAATTGAAAAATACGAATATGAATGTTTGAAACCTAACGTCAAGATGCATATAATTTGGGTTTTCTCTATACCACAACCGCGTAATGCAACTAGGATTGTCATATTGAATTAAATTTATTTAACTGGAGAAATAAAACCATCAGTACAGCTTAAACGAGCTATCTGAACTATCTGTTTAAAAATCTTTACGAAGCATATTGGTTTTCTGTTGTCTTGCAAATAGACTATAGTTGGTCATTTAAATAAATCTGAGAAAAACAGAGTGTAGAATTCAAAAAGACAGCAACCCAATGCAACTTCTAATTTTAGGAATTTGAAAGAAGTTTCATCACTACGGTTGCAGTTCAAATGCCATCAACTCGTCACGACAACCAAAAGGAAACGAGCAACGGGGTAGCAAGCTTCTGATTAGTAGAATGTTAACACAACTTTTGTTGAAGAGATATTTTAATTATTATATAACAATCTTTCGCAATATTCTACCTGTCGATTAAGACATCGGTGTTTTTTTTTTTTTTTTTTTTTTATAAAAGTTCGGTTTATTCTTGTGAAGTTGATAAAATTAATTACAATCCATAATTAGCTACACTTCATTCGTCATGTGAAATTTCAACTCATTTATATCTATAGCTCCATTAATCTCGTTAATGTAATTGATATAGATACTAAACATTTTTAATATTTTAACTTTTTTTGATTTTTCAATTCTTCGCAGTTCGGGTCTCAACAGGGCTTCGAACCCAATTCGTCTCCAGCCATGTAAAATGACCGCAATTTCGCTTTGCAGTGTTCTCCATGCTGCTGCGACACGAATACATTCACTGAACTTATGTTCCAGCGTTTCGGTTGTCACGGCACAATGTAAGCACCTAGGGTCGTCAGTGCGTCCAATCCTTCTCATCAGGTTGCGGTGGTCCGTTTTTTCGTTGATGATCATATAGAGACTGCTTCGGTGGAAGTTGCCGAGCGCCTTCATGTTTATGTTGCGCCAGCACAGTTTCCATTCAACACCAGTATTGTTTCTTTCTACCCTTGGAATCTCCGTTTTGTCCACATAGTGTTGGTTGAGACATTTCGATGTCAATGATTGACGAATTTGAAGGGGTAGTTGAGAAAATTCTTGATAGACTAATTTAAGGCAGGGAAAATTGAAGGGGGAAATCATAGGACCAGCATATTCTGGAAACAAGAGGGATTTATAGAAAGGCATGACGTCAATTTCTCGAACGTGACGGGTGATCAGTAATGCCTTGCATTTGATTGCTGGAAGTTGTAGGCCTAGTCCTCCCTTATCACGGTCACGTGCGAGCTGCTGCATAGGTATTCGCGCTGGGACTCTGTTCCAGAGAAATGTGCCCATTGTTGCAGTTAACTTGGATGTGTGAATACAACTTGGGGTTAAGATTGAGGATAGATACCAAATTTTGGAAGTCAGAAAAGTGTTGAGCACGGTAACTTTTTGGTTGAGCGTTAAAGAGCGAAGCGATTGGAACCATACATGCTGGGAAAATTTACTGACCATTGTATCCCAATTAAGCTTTACCATCAAGCGGATTGAGTTGGCAAAGATAATCCCAAGAATTTTTATTTTATTTTCCGTTTGCAGCCACGGAACTGAAATGGGGTTATTGTCAATGAAACCTACATCAATAGACATGGTTTTTTGCCAGTTTGGTTTTGCTCCAGATATTCGCTCGAACCGTGAGAAACAGTCTCTTATAGCTTCGATCTTCTCTCTAGATGTTACTATAACGCTTATATCATCGGCATAGGCAACAACGATGTCATTATCACAAATCTGCTCGATCTGCCGGAGCAGTGGGTGCAAGAAAAGGACGAACAGATGCATACTGATTGGATCTCCCTGCCTGACAGACCGCTGGATGCGGAAGGGTGCTGATAGATGTCCGTTTATTAGTATGCGCGATGATGATAACTCCGAAATTCTTGCGAGCAGGTTCACCAGTTCGGTATTCAGGCCAAGTGAGTGCATGGTTCGATACAGGTATGAGTGTCTTACTCTATCGAACGCATGGTCCAGGTCGAAAGAGATAAGCTTTCCTCTCTGCTTACGTTGGATCATCTGAGCAATTCGGTCCTTAAGAGCTAGTGGAGCTTGAAAAATGTTCTTACCGGGATTCGCACACTTCTGCGCGACGCTGATGATGTGGTTAGCTTTCATAACGCTTTCTAATCTTGTTTTCAGAATTCGTGAGAGAATCTTGTAATCGAAATTGAGTAGCGAAATTGGACGATATCCACGCACCGTGTTGTCAGAACCCTTTTTCTTTACAAGTACGATGACACCATCAACAAAGTCACTTGGGATGTTGGATCGAAGAGCTTCGTTGATCACCAGATTCAATTCCCGATGTATGACGTCAAATGTGCGGAGATAAAATTCTTTCGGTAATCCATCAGGCCCCGGGGATTTTTTTGAGGCGCTGAACCTGATTGCCATTAATATTTCGGTAGTCGTAATGTCCTGCATACATGCTTCGTTACTTTCATCTTCTTCTGAAATGATCCGGTTGCACTGGAAAAGCTCATCATTCAGTTCAAGGGTTCCCTCCTCAGAATATAGATTGGTAAAGTATTGGAGTAGGTGATTTTGTATTGCTGTGGCGTTTGAGATGCTTTCTCCTTGCTCTCCGTTTAGCTGCCTGATAGTAGTTCGTTTTCTCATTCTCTCTCCGAGTTGGAACGAGGAGAGAGGTTCTCCTGCTAGGTAAGTCTCATTTATCTTAACGAACAGCTCGGTAAATCTTCGTTGATGAGCAAGCATTTCCCCTTTTATCCGGTTTATTGTGGTAAGCTGTGCTGGTTGCTGATAGTAATTGTTGTACGCTCGCTCAAGTTGTGCATACATGCGCAAGTATTCCCGATGGAAGCTATCGAATACTGCTCTCGACTTCCAACGAAAGAATTTTTTTATTTGTGGTTTTGCAAAGGATTGCCACCATAAGATCCATGATGGAAAGTTGCGACGTTGTCTCGTCCAATATTGCCATCTGACGCGAAATTCCTCAATGTTTTCCTCTGTCAACAAATGGGGTCTCAGAGACCAGAAACCGTTGCCATACTCACGGCCGAGAGAGGGGAGAGCGATTCGTAGCGTGACGGCTTTGTGGTTCGTAAAAGAGCACACGTGAGTGTTCACATCTCTGATGTTCTCACGCAGTCCTGGATTTACGTAGAATCGATCCAACCTAGATTCCGAATTGTGCGTTATGTATGTAGGCCCGAGCTCTCTCCCACGAAGCTGTACCCACACATCACACATCTGTAGTTGACGGATAGTCGCTTGTAGAGCAGGACTCGTATTAGTACCCGTTGCATCGCATGGTCGTAAAACACAGTTGAAGTCTCCTCCCAATACAACATAGTCAGTACAGTGTCGGAGGTAATACGCTACAGTATTGTTAAAAAAACGCTCACGCTCAGCACGGGCTACAGAGCCAGACGGAGCGTAGACGTTTGCTAAGGTTGTGTTGTTTACCCGAAGTGCTATAAGACGGCCGTCCAAGCTTCTCTCCACGGAATCGAATTGTATATGCTCTTTCAGAGCAATCGCTGTCCCTCTGCGTGTGTTATCTACATTGCTAACGACGTTGTAGCCTGGCAAGATGATTTGGTCGTTTTCAACCTCTTGTAAAAGAGCAATATCTATGTCTAAGGTACGTAGAAATGTGCGTAGGGCATTCAATTTTGTAGTGTTAGTAATTGTGTTAATGTTGATTGTTGCAATATTGTAGCTTGCAAAATCCATTTTACTTTTTGTAGTTTTTGTGTGTCAATTTGTTGGTTGTAGTGTCATTGTCGTGTCGCATTTTCTTACTTCGTCGTGACCTCCTGATGCTAGTCGAACTTGCGGATTCATCAGTCTCTTCTTCTTCCGATCCCGGCGAGCTTCCTGGGTTAGTAGTGGGCTGTGCTGGTATTTTAAAGGTGTCCGTTTGCGGCTCCTGAAGATGTTCATCATTATCCGTTTGTGTTGAGGTCAGCGTGGGCAGCGGTAGTTTTGGCAACAGTGAAGTTTCTGGTGGTGGTGTAGATTGCGGATTCCCTGTGGACAGCGGCGGTTTTGGCAACAGTGACGTTCCTGGTGTTGGTGCAGATTGCGGATTGGCTGTAGACCCTCGTTGTGATTGTGTCTTTTTTTGCTTCGTTTTGTTGAGGTTAGTTGTTGGTTTCGGTTTCAATCCAGCATTTGCAGCAAGCACCGAGGCATATGATGCATCAGCCGCCATCTTTTGTAGCAAGAGCTTCTTATTCTGGATGCATGAGATTCCACTATGTCCAAATTCGCCGCAGTGGCGGCATGTTTGGCGTTGACCATGATAGGAAACGGCAGTTTGTTCACCATCGATGATGACATTCGAAGGAATGTTGTGCTTTACTATCATTCGGGCAATCCGCACACCACTCGAAATTGATCCGAAACGATATTTTTCTCCCCAGTTCTGCTCTTTAGAGATCGAGATAACGTGCCCGTAGGGTTGGAGAAACTTGACGATTTCGTTAACCGAGACATCCTCGGATAAGTCATACAGTTTCACCTCTTTCGTTCCATCCTCCATGCGAAGACGCAATCTGTATAGTTTTCCATCTACAGTCAGGTCATGTTTGTTATCGTGCTCGTCTACAATGCGTTGTGCCGTTTCAAGGTCGATCGTCTTAACGAAAGCACACCCTAGACTCCGACTGCACTGGAGGCGCTTGATTTCGTCATGTTTCATCTCAAGAACGGTTGCCACAAATTCGTGGACGTCATCGAATGATGGTTTTCGCGGTACATTCGCGTAATCGATACGGAACGTGTTTTCGCGTCGGTTCATCCCGCAGCACGAGACGCGACGCGTGTAATCTCTATCAAACTTGAAGACAAAGTTATTTGTAAACGCTATGCGTGATTCGCAAAGACGTGTGCTCAGCTCGGTGACAGAGCGCTAACTGTTATCATTAAACATGGATATGAAAATCACTACGGTTGCAGTTCAAATGCCATCTACTCGTCACGACAGCTAAAAGGAAACGAGCAACGGGGTAGCAAGCTTCTGATTAGTAGAATGTTAACACAACTTTTGTTGAAGAGATATTTTAATCATTATATAACAATCTTTCGCAATATTCGACCTGTCGATTAAGACATCGGTGTTTGAAATCTGTTCAGGGGTAGTAACACAATAAGCACTTTAAAACGATGACAAAACATCTGTTGCAGCTATATAAAGCGAGCTCGTGATTGGTTGAAAGCTGCGAAACTGAACTAGAAGAAGTGGATTTCAACTGAACTTTTTACTAATTTATGTTCATCGTACAATATACAATGATATGCCAATTATTGTATCACATGCTTTGGCAACCGTCGTCGTTCGATCAAGGTCAAAATCCGTTCAGTTGTAATCACATATTGGATGCAACATCCAATATCGTGATATACTGTTGCGTACAGAATTATTTTATCCCCGGTCGCACAGCGTAGTGTGCGAACACGCACCACTGTACGTCGACAGCAGCTACATTGTTTCCACTTGGCTTGACTGCACACAAATGCCCACTTCAAAAATTATATGCGTATCGTTCCTGTGTTTTTATGAAAAAGCTCATGACAACTTGTATACCGTCATCACTTCACAGAAAATTGATTCCATCACGCGGTCGACGTCTTCAAAACTTAGTTGTACCATCAAATAGTTCTTCAATCTATAGAAATTCCTTGTTCGTTAGAGGAGTCGTTAGCTGGAATATGTTGCCAGCCAGAGTAAAAAGTTCTGCATCGGAGGTAATGTTCAAGAGAGACTGTTTGAATTTCTGGAACCACGCTTAGAGAGATTAGGTTAGGTTAGGTAAATCAATTACTTAACACAAAAATGATTGAGAGACGAATGTTAAACCGGAAGTAGTCAAATTAAAAAGGTCAACCTTTACACTACTGGACAAATAAATAATAATAATAATAATAAAACAAGCTATGACTAAATGGCAATCGAGTGCTACTGCACTGACGATGAGCGACCGTCTTCTCATACATGGCTCGGTGCAGTACTGTTGCCTGTGTATGAACTTTCCCAAAGAGCTTTACTTTCAAGACATCAAAATAGTCTAGGTTCATAGAAGCGAATATCAGTTGACCTGTTGGGACGGGGAGGTTCTGTCCAATTTTTTTTTGCCACTGAATAGAGGTTGTCATAGCAAGCAGTTGATGTCCACTCATGAAGTCTGTGCCAGGAGTGCTCGCATGTGATTGGTACATTGTTCGTAAAAATACGACCTTCAAACTTTTCATCAATTTTCACTGTTTAACAATTAAGTAACAATGATATATGAAGAATCACAAAATTGTCCATCATTTTATCAATCCAACGACATATTGATTTTTGTGATCCATCATGTGGTTACATCAGTATTACCGTTTGAAATCTTTCATTCCGACGTTACATCTTGGTTTTTAGTTTCCTCAGAATGTATCTCGATATAGTGCGGTTAGACGTAGTCCTACGTCAAAAATACAAAGCATAATCTATAATTTCTTTGTTTCTCTTACACAGTCATCCAAGTGTGCATCATAAAAATGTTGTGGCCATGTCTCTAGTAAATAAATATGCTAGTTTAAGATCAAAAAGCGCTGACCTACCTCAGGTACATTCACATGTTTTAAAAAACTTTCATTTCATAATATAACTATTTATATTTCTAGGCGTTAAGGTTTTATCCGGATGGACGCGGACCCGGAAGACATAGCGGCAAGTTGCACTACCATATTGAATACATGGTTAAGAAAAATCACAAGCAAATTCATCGGTTAAGAAATGAGCATTCTGAGTTTGAAGAGACACACAGCGTTGTCAACGATCCTTCGACTGGCGAGGAATTACATGACATGGTAACATTACTCGTAGATTGGAGAATATGCAGAACTATAAATTATAAGTTGTTCCTTTTCATCAGATTACTAAACTGAAGTTCATTGTACCATCGGATGCCTCGTTCGACGTGATTAAAACCGACTGGATAGAGACAGTTGAAGCCCGAAATGCTTTACGGAAACGAGAAAAACCAGAAGACTTGATAGAGAAAATGATTGAAAATTTTCCTTTATTATTTGCATTTAATGGCTTTTTTGGTAATACTATAATTCTATCTCAAAAACACATCACTATCCTTATTACTCTATATACGTTTTAGATTAGCTTGGATTTCGTACATATGTTCCCAGAGCTTATCGAAAATAATAACAAGTGGAATTTATTACAGGATACCATTCTAACCAAGTTCAAACATCTACACCCGACTGTTAACAACCGTAAGAAATGTATATAGTTATTTTCTTTCAACTAACTTGATTTACGATTGTTTATTACAGAATTCATTCGATCATTGTTAATTATCAAAGATAAAAATCCATCCCGTGGAGTTAAACGGGTCAATAAAGGTTCGCAAAAGATAACCAACTTATTGGAAGGAATTGTCGAGTGGATAAATGTATATAGCCTGAATGTCGTTGATTGGTATAATGTTGAATGCTTTTCTATTGATTGCAGCCGGAAGATGATATTCATAAATACGTTGCGAATTATCGAAATACGAAAAATCCAGTGATGATTTTTAAAGCACAACTATACGCTGAGGGCGATAGCTACATCCGCATCGGAAAACGTGCTTTTTCGATTGGGTACGAAATCGAGGAAGCGTTCAACACTTTGATTAAAACTCACTATTTTTTTAACTTGAAGTTTGAGCCGTCTCATGCAAACTTCTCTCTTTTTTCACGGGAACAGTTTTTAACGTGACCAAATCATCAACTACCGTATCCGATTTTATCCTTCAATTGAATTCTTAAATAAATTTAAAGAATGTTATAAAATGGATCGATAACCTTTTTTGTAATTGAAATAAAATCCTCAGATATGCATAGATAACTGATACCTCAACTTATGTAGTATTAGGCAAAAAAATGCAACATAAGTTCGTTGATTGTATCAACCTATGCGTGGCTAAAAGTTTGTTCAATATTTTATTCATTTTTTTTCATGGTTTTTATTTATGTTGTGCTGATATTTCAGCAGTTGCGGTCAAACTACTGGAAGTCCAGCAAATTATTTTCACTCTTGGGATTGCTGATTATTCAGTAATCGAATTCAAGTTTACTGAAGTTACAGTTAAGTGCTGTCAGTTGGATGAAATTTAGCTTTGCTGGATAAACAGCAAAAAATATTTCGCTGGATGAATTGCTGGTCTTACAGCTCGGCAAAATCCAGCGAAATTTTGCTGGTTTCCAGCAAAAATAAATGAGTGTGCAGCTCTTATTTTATTGGATTCAAAGCATTTTTATTTCTTTCAATTTTCATGCGGATGTTCCGCATTTGCGGATGCGGATATCCGTGACATCCCTAGCGCTTGTTTCTCCACTCCAAACCAACTTACAGAGAGACAAACACATTTCCAGCTCACCCCACATCTGAGGAACAAGAGGAGTGAATCACTCTACAGAGAATACGCAAGTACACCACAGTGTTTAATGGCGAGTAGCCGAGAAAGTGGAAAAAACCTACCGGGCAAAAGTGTAGTACTTGTGTAGCTACACCGCGAAAACGAATTCGACATAAGTAAACTCGACCGACACGAGCAACGGAGTCTATTTTTTTCTCCCAATCTCTTTTCCTCTTCTATACCATGCTCAAGAAACAAACTGTAAAAAGCACCGCAGATACCTCTGCTGTGTAATAATTGTGCATAATGTCCATACGTGTGAGAAAGTACACCTTAGTTCATTGTCTCGCAAAAGAAAGATTTCAGATTGCATGCGGTGCTTTCTGGAATCGTCCGTCGTTCTCTTCTAGCATGTGCGTTGATTTGCTCTTTAGTGTTAGAGCAGTTGTTTCCGCAGTGCAAGTATGTTCTCCTGCACTCTAGAGATTTTCTGAGGAAAAAAGAAAAACATGCTCAAAACTGTTGGAAATATTCTGCAAGAGGTTTCACAGTAGAATGCTATACATCACTGCAAATGAATATTGCATTAAACAAAATATTGTATAATAGTGATACTTTTTTCAATGTAACAAAAAATAACAATTGGGTTTTTATTCTGGAATGTTCGAAGTTTCAATTAAAACGGTACTTAACGTCTGATTGAGATTAAAATTATAGTATCAATCGGATTTTACCTTCCATTTGCTGAAAATCGTTCCAACTATCTCTGAGAAAAGTTACAGAAAATGCTACAGAGAGTGCTCAGGTCGTCAAACTATGTCGAGTGATGGGTACATATATAACATTCCGCCCATGGATCACTTGCAGATCTTCGATTTTGCCAATGTAGTTTCTATACCTTTTTAGGAGAAGGGCAGTTACTTTTTTTAATAAAACTTCTTTCAAAAACCAAAAATGACTTATGTTTAAAAACTCTCAAAAACATCAGATTCCAGGCACGGTTCCCGATGACCGATCGAGCTGAAATTTTGCATAGGGACTTTCTCGGAGAAGACGAAGACGAGCCCTATCGCTAAACGATATTCGAAGGTCAATCTTTCTTTTCATACATCTCATTGGCACTCTAGTGTGCAACCTAGGGAAAACTGGCCGACGACGGTCAACAGTTTATTTCAAGCTCTTTTATCTCAAAAATTCAAAAATGCAATTCAAATTATCGAAAAAGGGTTCTATGAATCATCAATTATAAATAAGAATTATATTCGCAACGCAGCGGTAATAAATTTAATTTTTATTTGATTTTCACGTAGGACTGTGAGACGTATCAGGAAATTTCGCTACATAGGGGTGTGAATGAAAATCTTTAAATGAAACAAGGTAAAAATATGTCCAATTCCAAATACATACTTATAGGACATCCATAAATTACGTAACGCAAAAAAAACACTTTTTGGACCCCCACCCCATGTGTGACGAAACGTAACGCCAATACCTACCCCCCCCCCCTCTTGAAAATTACGTAACGCTGTAGAAAAATTTGCTTAATAAAAATGCTCATTTTTGGAGAGTTTCTCCAGAGATTTTTTGTTACGTAACGTTGATCATACCTCCCCCCTTCCCTGTGTAACAAATCATAACGCACCCCCCCCCCTCCCCCCTATGAGCGTTACGTAAATTATGGATGCTGCCTAAGTAGGTGCCTTTGGTGCCTTTTATATCAAGGTTTTCGTCAGTTAGTTGGAAAGAAGGAGGCGTTAAGTAGAATATGGAATGGTAGGAAAAGTGAAAAAGCATCGGAAACAGTAAGAACTTCGAGTAAAACAACAACAACAACAAGCAATCGTTTACACAGCCAGATCGGTTAGCCGTTAGTGTAGGCTGAACAGGCCTTCCAAGAAATTAATAAGCATTTTTGATTCTCATAAACTCTTGCATTACATTCCCATGGACAGGAATATTCTTGTCCATACATGTTTCTTGAAATAGGAATAAATCGCGACATTCCGTTCTCACAGACAGGTTCTGAAATAATAGCCGCGCATGTATGATTAATAAGCATTTCTTAAAGCACTCAGCAATTCTACTAATTTCAAGAGAACGATACTTTATTATTTTTTTTTTCTATAGCATTCGAAGTCGAAATGCGACGCTCCGTTTCCGATGAAAACGAAACGATGACGGCCACATGGCAAATAACCTAAAATAATAATAATAATAATGAATACCGAACGATTTTCGATTGAGTAAGTGACGCCTGTCCGCGAGTAAATTGAGCGAGACGGAAGATACAAATGCATAACTAACTAATTAAAAGTGTTAGGATTAACAAGGACAGGACGAAGAATCGGACAAGAGAATTGTTTCTCTCCGACTCTTTTTAGTAGGGTAGAATTAAGTTTGAAGTTAATAAATAAAACATTCGATTTCCGAAGTAGAATCAGTGCGGATGTTTTAATTCCCTGCACTTACAGGGACTCTTTGTGCTTATCACAAGTCCCTGGCAAAGCTAAGTCTTTGCATTTTATGGTGTCAGAAGTGGGGTGTAACCACTCTCTGAAGTTAATCTCAGTTCACATAACATTTATTTGACACGGCACAATACAAATTAATGTTTTACGGAGCCAATTACGTTTATTATCAGTTGTTCAACAATTAGTTATTTCAGTTATTCAATCAACAATCAGTTATTTAATCAATTGTTATTATGTGTGCGCGTTGAGTGTTCTGTGTTTGAATAATAGTGATCAGTGGTTTCTTAACGAACAAACAAATAAAAAAATTATAAACTGAGTGACATTCCTAAGTGACAAAAAGATGACGCAGCTAATTTGGGGGCTCGTATTGATAGGACCAATTATGGCCAATCTGGAAGTCGAGATCGATAGACTACCCAACACCCTAATTGTAAGAGGCAAATACACGATAGAGATAACTTTATCTCTCAACACTATCAATAAAGAAGAAAGCTTCCTGAAAGATGCAGAACAAAAGTTCCGTACGACGAACAAGGAACTGGAGGAGAAAATAACCTCTATTAAGTGCATGCGAGCGACCCAGCATCTCCGAGGAACGTTGGAAGAAATTTACAATAAGGGTAATTTTATAAAAACATATTTTAATATTAGAGAGCGAAAACGCAGCATATGGTCGACGTTGGGAGCAATGGACTCAAATGACAGAACTAGATTAGACTATGACATGGACCAACTTAGAGGCAACGAAGAAAAATTAAAAAACGGTTTAATCCACCAAGCAAACGTGCTGCAAAGCACATATAATTTTGTGAATACTTCGGTTTTGAACATGGATACACATTTGATGGCCATGAAGGATAAAGTTGAAAAATTAAAATTGGAAGTGGTCAAGTACGCAAACTTCACCCAAAATATCGAAAATATTATCAACCTAGAAACCAGACTATGAGAAATGGGTTTATGGTTAAATAGTCTCAGCAGCAAGCTGGAGAAAAAGTTAGATACACTCGTTGCGGCTTTAACACAGCATACATCAGCAAATAATATTTTGATTTTTGCACCGGGCGCTCTAATAGACAAGTTAAAATTATTAGAAACCACTATAGACGGAGGATTATCATTTCCGCATGACAAAGACGGACGAATTACGATTGATATGCTGAACAATATAAATTATGAGCATGAGCTTATAGACAAAGAACGAATAAATTTCAAGTTCTACGTACCGCTTGTAGGAACAGAATATTTCGAAACACGCCGAGTTGCAATTATGCCTCAATTGACAAATTTTACAGTCCTCATTAGACATATAGAGGAAAATATAGTCATGTTTAAATATGAGAGTGATTGGGGGTACACTCTAACAAGCGACGAATACACTAAATGTACTAAATTAAAAGGCGTCACAATATGTGACATTAGCACGGCCCAGGAAAATTTGAAAAGGGCCCAAAAATGTGCGACTGGAATTATTTTAGAGAAAAATACGATGCGGTGCCAAGCAAAAGCAGTGGTGACTAACCACACTATGTGGTTCGCGACAAGATCTAGAAATAATTGGAAATACCTTGCACCAATGAAAACAAACATTACCATTGAAATAAACGGAAACATGACACAGCAAACCGTAGACGGTGCGGGCATGATAAGATTGACCCCGCATATGGTAGTACACACTGATTTTATACGACTAGAATACTACGAGACAAATTATGAATGGGACACAAACGTTATATTACTACCAGACAACATAAACAGAATAGAAACACAGGACGTGGACTTAAGAGAAGTCCCAATTTGGAATGGAATTGAAAAAGTATATTCCTATATAAATCAAAAAACCTTATTTGACCTCGGGGTTGATGTAAAAGACATTAAAACCAAAGGCTACGGTTTAAAGAATATGATTTATGCCCCATTGGAAAATCCGTGGACAAGTATACCGGTAGTGATAGGGATCACTACAACTTTTATTATAATCCTGTGCCTATACAAAGGGAGAATTTCATGCTGCGCACGCAGAACAACGATAGAAAATTTAACAAATGAACGAACGGAAGAGAGAGAAAAAGTATCACGGCCAAGAATTGATGACCGTGCAAGTACAACTACAAGAACGCCAAGCCGTTCAAGGTTGTCTTGAAAGGTCTCACCAACGATCAAACCGTTGATGAGATCAAACTTACTTTAACAGAATTACTTGGCATAGCCCCTACCCAAGTAATTCTAATGAAACAAAAATCACGAGGCGAAAACAGTCAGAGAACTGGAATTTCCCTTGTTAATTATTTAATTCATTTTAACCGCAATGAGGTTAACAACTTAAAGTTTTTTGAAAAAGCACATGCTTTGTATAATGTGCGTGTAAAGTGGGAAATTTATAGGAAGTATGGCGGAGGTGAAAAGCATATCACCCAATGCCGTACTTGCCAACGTTATGGCCATGGTTCCAAATTCTGTAACATGGACCAAAAATGTCTTAATTGTGGAGACTCTTCTCACAAAAAGGACACATGTCCTGTGAAAGAGAGTAAAAATTTTCGCTGTGCGAATTGTAACGGCAACCATATGTCAAATTTTTATCAATGCCCAGTCCGTTTAGCAATTGTTAAGGCAAGGCAAGGTAAACAAAATTCAATTTCTCAATTAAAACCAACTTCAAAACAAAATTCTCCAAGCGTACCAGTGACGCATAGTTTACCTACTCCTTTGCATACCCGTTTAACTTATGCACAGGTTACAGGTAGTTCGAACATTATACCGCCTAGTGTTGGTAGTTCGAAAATGACCGGTAATATGGGTAAGCAAAACACGCTAGAAAATAATTGTACACCTGTTACTCCAGCTAATATTGCTGCCGAAAATATTTTTTCTAATGTCAACTGCCTGGGGCCTATTACGGCAGGTAAACTTTCTTTTTTGCAACAGGCAATGTTCGATCTTATGAACGCCATGTTGCAGGCAAAATCAATGTTTGAAGCCATTCAAATAGGCACAAATTTTACTATTAAAATTGTTTCTAATTTAAAATTTAGCAATGATTTTAAATAAAACAATTAAAATATTAAATTGGAATGCTCGCTCATTGAAGGCCAATGAGAATGAGCTTTTTAATTTTTTAACAGTAAATAATGTGCATATTGCAATTATTACTGAAACATTTTTGAAACCTAACATAAAATTAAAATATGATCCCAATTACGTGGTTCATAGATATGATAGGATTCAGGGTTCCGGCGGTGGAGTTGCAATTGTTATTCATCGCCGAATCAAACATCGTGCTCTTCCCCATCTTGAGACGAAAGTTATTGAAACTTTGGGAATTGAAGTTCAAACTGAACTTGGGATTTTATTTATTGCCGCAGCATATTTACCATTTCAATGCACACGCGAGCACAAAAATTATTTTAAAGGTGATTTACAAAAACTCACCAGAAATCGTTCGAAATTTTTCATAATCGGCGATTTTAACGCTAAACATCGTTCATGGAATAATTCTCAAAGTAATTCCAATGGCAAAATTTTATTCAATGATTGTTCTTCAGGATACTATTCTATTTTGTCTCCGAATAGTCCTACATGCTTTTCTTCTGTAAGAAACCCTTCAACAATTGATTTGGTGCTAACAGATCAAAGTCATGTATGTAGTGATTTGATCACACATGCTGACTTTGATTCTGACCATCTTCCAATAACTTTTTCTTTATCACATGAATCAGTTTTAAACCCTATGAGCTCTGTTTTTAATTATAACAAGGCTAATTGGGAAAGATACAAAACTCATATTGAGAGAAATTTCAATAATGAGCTGGATTTGCAAAACGAAGTGAATATTGATTCCGCTTTGGAAGCATTAAAATGTGCAATTGTTGATGCCAGGAATTATTCTGTTCCAAAGGTTCAAGTGAAATTTGATTCATCAATAATTGACGAAAATCTTCAACTTCTAATTCGTTTGAAAAATGTCCGCAGACGTCAATATCAACGTTCTCGTGACCCTGTTTTTAAAACTATTTATAAAGATTTACAGAAAGAGATTAAACATAGATTTACTCTTCTGAGAAATCAAAATTTTGAGACTAAAGTTGAAAAATTGAAACCATATTCAAAACCCTTTTGGAAGCTGTCGAAGATTCTTAAGAAACCTTCAAAGCCTATTCCAGTTTTAAAAGATGGTGAACGTTTTCTTGTATCCAATGAACAAAAGGCTCAAAGACTTGCTCAGCAGTTTGAGAGTGTTCATAACTCAAATTTGAATTTTGTGAGTCCAATTGAAAATGAAGTCACACGTCAGTTTGATTTAATTTCTTACCAGAATTTTTTACCTGCAGAAATAATTGAAACTAACTTGAATGAGATTAAATCAATTATTAAAATTTCAAAAATATGAAAGCACCTGGTGACGATGGAATCTTTAATATACTAATCAAACATCTCCCTGAGAGCACAATGGAATTTTTAGTAAAAATTTTCAATTGCTGCTTCAAAATTGCATATTTTCCCAAATTATGGAAAAATGCAAAAATTACTCCCATTTTAAAACCGGATAAGAACCCAGCTGAAGTTTCAAGTTATCGACCAATCAGTTTGCTTTCTTCAATAAGTAAACTGTTTGAGAGAATTATTCTTAACAGAATGATGTCACACATCAACGAAAATTCAATTTTTGCAGATGAACAGTTTGGATTTCGCCATGGGCATTCCACAACTCATCAATTGCTCAGAGTTACTAATATGATACGAACTAACAAATCTGAAGGTTATTCCACTGGAGCTGCTCTTTTAGACATAGAAAAAGCATTCGACAGTGTTTGGCATAAAGGTTTGATTGCGAAATTGCAAACTTTTAATTTTCCAATTTTCCTAATCAAAATTTTAAAAAATTATCTTACTGACCGAACTCTGCAGGTTGTCTATCAGAATTCCAAATCTGATAGATTTCCTGTCAGAGCAGGTGTACCTCAAGGTTCAGTCTTGGGTCCAGTCCTGTACAACATATTCACTTCAGATCTTCCTGATTTGCCTCCAGGATGCACAAAGTCATTGTTCTGCGATGACACAAGCATTTCCGTAAAAGGAAAAAGTCTTCGTGTCATATGCAGTCGATTGCAGAAAAGTTTAGATATTTTTCTTCCTACTTGCAAAAGTGGAAAATCTCTCCCAATGCTTCTAAAACTCAAATGATAATTTTTCCGCATAAGCCTAGGGCTTCTTTCCTCAAGCCAAACAATAATCACGTTGTCAAGATGAATGGGGTTATTTTAAGTTGGTCCGACAAGGTTAAGTACTTGGGACTAATTTATGATAAAAAACTTATTTTCAAAGAGCACATTGAGAGTATACAAGCCAAGTGCATCAAATATACGAGATGTTTATATCCTCTCATTAACAGGAATTCTAAACTTTGTTTAAAGAACAAACTTTTGATTTACAAACAAATTTTTAGACCAGCAATGCTTTATGCTGTACCGATCTGGTCAAGTTGCTGTTCAACAAGGAAGAAAACGCTTCAAAGGATTCAGAATAAAATTCTGAAAATGATCTTGAAGCGTCCTCCTTGGTTTGGTACACTCGAATTACATAGACTTACTGGTGTTGAACCATTAGAAGCTATGTCAAATAAAATTATTAACAATTTTCGACAAAAATCGTTGCAATCCTCAATTGCTACGATAAGCTCTCTTTATAGCCAATAAGTTAGCAATTAAGTTAGTTGTAAGTTTACTTCCCTTTCTTGACAAGTAGGTTTAAATCCCTACGAATGATAAGTCCTAATTGCGAAAGCAAACAAATCCTAACAATTAAAATTACAAATTTCTAACAGTGTTGAGAAGTCACCATTTGTGATTGGACACACATACTCATTATTTACTAATATTTATCATAAATACTTAAGCTACTAACAAATCCCCCCTTAAAAAAAAAAAAAAAAAACAAGTACAACTAAACAGGACATATTTAAAATGAACAAACAAGACATTGAGGGTAGCGATCACAGTAAGCGGGGAAAAAGCGTTAAAAGGGAAACAGAGCCTCACAAAATAGTGATGGAAAAATTGCGAATGTCCCAGGAAATAAATACACCAGTTAGTAAGGTGATTTGGGAAAATGAAAATATTAAAGACTCCAAGACGACTAGAGCAAAAGCCACCATCGCAGAGGAAGAAGGACGACACTTTTCATTACACAAAATAATAAGTAACAGCAAGGAAAGTAACAAAGCTCCGAAAAGACCCATACGGCTCGGTATCATAACAAAGTGAAAATAAAAATAAACATATTGGAATGAGTTGACATCGCTACGACGATATTGCGACTGGAAAAACTTTCGTTTTTAAAGCAAATTTCCTGAGACGTTAGAAAAGAAAAATAGACATTTAGCAAAAGAAAAAAATAACGACTGACGGTAAAATTAACGAAAAAAATAGGAATTATTTGACAGAGCCGATCGATAACTAAGCAAGCTTTGGACCAAAATCGAAGGTTATTGAACGAAGACATTAAATATGAAGGCGTGAAGAAATACAAAAAAATCGCCGAAAAAGATAAATAAACGTTTTTTGACAAGAGTCGAAAGGCATAAATTCGACGGAAAGATGAGTAAAAAATTGGATAGCGTGCGGAAAGACGAGAAAGTTGCCATGAATGAAAAAAATGCAGCCTTTATTGAGCTAACTAAACGGGTGGTAAATAATAGAAGAAAAAAAATCAAGAGGGCTCAATAAGGAAAACGAAAGAAAAAAAAAGACAATTGTGGGCGTATTAAAAATGAAGAAAAAACGTGTTGACGAATGACAATAGGAGTAACATTTATTAGAATAAAAAAGTTTTTGCAAAAAAGAGGTGCGGGAAATTCAAGCATAAATTGTTTTTAATAAAATTTGAAAAGCAAGTTTGAATGTGAGAAAAACATACAGTGAACAGAAGGTCTCATAAGCACGGGGACTGATTAAATAAAGATATAAGATGACTAACGCCAAATCTAACTAAGAAAGACGTTTTGGAAAAAAAATGTTGAACTTCCTGGACGAGGGGACGACTAACGCTAGTAGATTCTACCATTCTATTAATAGTTAGGATTGTGTGATTGGTTACAACGGGATGGTTACCCTGAATGATTGACGAGAATGCAAACTGAGTGTAAGAATAACAAGGGAATAACCGACCCAGGATGATTAAGTGTGTGAGACTTTCCTTCTATATCTAACCTTCTTATGTTTCAGAATCTCTAGGACAGGCGGTCACACCTTCGGACGGAAGGGGGAGAGGTATATGCAGCAACCTGCATAATGAGAGATGTGTAAGTAGAATGTAAGTATGACAAGAATACACACGGACCGAGACAGCGGTATAACTAAAGAGAATTTGCAAATCATCCAGTAAAGGAGTTTGACATAATTGAAGTGGCCTAAAGAATTGTTTGTAAATCGGATAAAATAGTTGTGAATCCGATAACAGAAAAGAATAATCGCAATGAGAAAAAAAGAAATGTTTAAATGAAAAGGAAAGAGCCACGACGGGCAACAAAGATTAACAAAGAAAAAGAGATAAGATAAATTTTTTTGATAGCGGAATGTACTCCGCACGAGAATTAGAAAAAGAATTATTTGTAAATCGGATTGAGTTCGAGTATAAAAAAAAGAAAAAAATGAATTGTGAAATAAAAATTCGTTGAGAATGAATAATGTAAACGTTAATTAACCAATAGCATCCGATATAATAGAAAAAATGTACACTTTAGTAGGAAATGGAAAATTATGTTAATCGAAGAAAAAGAAAAACGGGCATAGTGTTTAAGTAGAAGATTAGGAGAAATAATAGAAGGTAAAAGCCCGTTCGCGAGTGCAATTAATATTAATCAGCAAGTTGGCCCACAAAAAAAAAAATTACACAAAAAAAAATATAACCGCTTGCTTAGTAGGAGTAGAAATTAAGAAGTGATACCATTCTGAATTCAATAATCGAGACGGAGCGAGTTATCCAGGAAGCAGCCGAGAGGGTTCCTTATAAAAAATCTCATATATCACAAAGAACGAGGAGTCGGGTAAGGGGAGTTGGACGGTCGGGTGTGGAAGGCTGAACGGTTTAAACAGCATGACGAGAAGAGAAGGATGACCAATACCGAGATGGATGACGCATATCGAGGAAGCGAATTGTGACGAGAAGGAAGTCAACCACGACATGGCCAAAATTAACACAGCCCACGGTCGGGCTAGATATTCACCAAATTTTGAGGCAAAACCTAATGAGTGGAATGCGAGCACATACCTATCAAAACATGGGCCGCAATCACTAAAAACCCAACGAGCAAAACATCGTTACACAGTTTTGCATCGTTTTAACGACAATGTTTTTCCTTTCGCGCTGCTAATCAAGATGCGCGCATGAATGCAAGCTAGTTATTCTACAAGCAAGTTATTTGCAACCTTGTATAGTCAAGTCAAGCCAGCTGACTATCACCATATAACGAAACCATTGGCAATCACGAAACGACTGCTGCCACTTGGTTGAGGAGATTGTTTTTTCGGCGGGCGTAATACGATTATATAGCCAATACACTTTGGAGAGAAGTCCGCCAGCCAACAAAGTTCATAACATACGAGGACAAGAGTGCACTCGTGAAGATCATTCGACGAAACACGGTGACGTGCGGTTTTGACGATATAAGGAGCAAATAAGACGACTCCACTACCAGGCGCAAATAAGACGACTCCACTACCAGGCGCAATAAGACGATTTCACCACCAGGAGCAATAAGACGATTCTACCACCAGCTGATGAGAACCTTGTAGGCCAGACATGCCCCTCCCGTTTAATTTCTCCGGCACCCCGGCTCGATGCATCGATTCGACGACGAGACCCTGCAAGCATTTTCACGAACTCCACAAACGACGATATGATGGGAAACCAGGAAGGATGGCGAAATCATTCCTTTTAAATTTTGTATTATAATATGCCAGCAGCAGACCGACGTAAGTCATCTCTTCTAGATGACTCACGGCTCTTTGAGTGGGAGGAGATGAACAGGCCTTCCAAGAAATTAATAAGCATTTTTGATTCTCATAAACTCTTGCATTACATTCCCATGGACAGGAATATTCTTGTCCATGCATGTTTCTTGAATTAGGAATAAATCGCGACATTCCGTTCTCACAGACAGGTTCTGAAATAATAGCCGCGCATGTATGATTAATAAGCATTTCTTAAAGCACTCAGCAATTCTACTAATTTCAAGAGAACGATACTTTATTTTTTTTTTTTTTTCTATAGCATTCGAAGTCGAAATGCGACGCTCCGTTTCCGATGAAAACGAAACGATGACGGCCACATGGCAAATAACCTAAAATAATAATAATAATAATAATAATGAATACCGAACGATTTTCGATTGAGTAAGTGACGCCTGTCCGCGAGTAAATTGAGCGAGACGGAAGATACAAATGCATAACTAACTAATTTAAAGTGTTAGGATTAACAAGGACAGGACGGAGAATCGGACAAGAGAATTGTTTCTCTCCGACTCTTTTTAGTAGTGTAGAATTAAGTTTGAAGTTAATTAATAAAACATTCGATTTCCAAAGTAGAATCAGTGCGGATGTTTTAATTCCCTGCACTTATAGGGACTCTTCGTGCTTATCACAAGTCCCTGGCAAAGCTAAGTCTTTGCAGGCTGTGCTTGGGAAGAGAGGTATGATTTAGACATTCGATGTTATTTACCCATTTTTCAATAGCGTAGGGGAGAGAGACAATTTTTCTATCTTGAATTTTAATATGTTTTGTTAACTTTTAAAAAAATCTGAGATCATCCTGGGTGTTACATGGACATCGGAGTATCATATAAGCGTGTTAGTAGTATGCGTTGATGCGATTCCGGTTGATTTATTTGAATTTTTCAAAATTGCTTTTTTGTCCGAATGTGCCCCGTATGTGGGGTAGGGGTAGTTTCGGACAGTTCTGGGGCACATTCCACTATGGGACGTTTTCATACAAGCAGGCGGACAGAAATATTTTCATCATTTTTTCTACACTTCGGGTAGTTTTTCTACTTGTTATGAACAAAACAAGTTACTTAGAATCATTTGTGACTATATTACGGTCAAACTTTGATAGAGGGGAGTATTTTTTTGGTATAAAAAGAGGAAATATAACATGGATTCGTTCGGAATCCAGCACTTCTCCCTCTCAGTGGCTGCCCCACCATTTCCAATAGGCTTTTGACAACCTCTAATATGTAAGGAACATGTGTGTAAAGTTTGGTGAGTATCGATCAAAGCGTCCTAGAGTTAAATATAAGCAAAAAAAGGTTTTTCTAATGTGCTTCAATTTTGCTTCAAAAAGCAGAGATTGATCACTTGCCAAAAAAGTTAAATCGTTTGGTCGCAGGTAATCTCAACTAAACTCTTTTTGTTATTAGACACCTGAAACTTGAATAAAAACAGGGACTTAGCCTTGGAAATCCTGAGAGTTGAAAGATACCGACCAACAAAGTTTAAAATAATGGTTTTTCTTATTTTCTTCTTATTGTCAAACGGTTTTAATCGTTTGGTCGCAGGTAATCGCATCTTAACTATTCTGAAATTTTTAGTAGACCTGAAACTTGAATAAAAACAGGGACCTAGCCTTGGAACTCCTCGGAAAAAAAGATATCGACCGACAAAGTTGAAAATGATGATTTTTCTCATTTTCTTCTTATTGTCAAGCGGTTTTAATCGGTTGGTCGCAGGTAGTCGTAGCTAAACTTTTCTTAAATTGACACCTGGAACTTGAATAAAAACAGGGACTTGGCCTTGGAATTCCTGGGAGTAAAAAGATACTGACTGACAAAGTTGATAATAATGATTTTTCTCGTTTTCTACTTATTATCAAACGGTTTTAATCGTTTGGTCGCAGGTAATCGCAGCTAAACTTTTTTGAGATTGTCAGTAGATACCTGAAACTTGAATAAAAACAGGGACCTAGCCTTGAAAATCCTGGGAGTAAAAAAATGCCGACCAACAAAGTTGAGAATAATGATTTTTTTATCATTTTATTCTTTTTGTTATTGCTTATCTCTTTTCCACTCATTCTCCTGAAAACCAAATCACTTACGTTTATGAGAATATGATACACTCAATAACAATTATGTTAACATGATCAAAATTTTTTTTTCGGATTTTAAATATTTCCTATGAAAACCAAAAATTTTCAAGTCGGTTTTAAGCGCTTGGTCGCAGGTGGTCGTAGCTCTTTTGAATTCGTTGAAAAAACAAGGACCCAGCACGGGGGCTCTTGGGAGTAAAAAGATGCTGTCCAGCAAAGTTGAATGTGATTATTTTTTTCATTTTCTTCTTTTTATTGTGCTTCATCTTTTTTTTTTCTCCCATAAAACCACACAACCACACATTTTTCTGAAAGCCTAATCAATGACGTTTGCAAAACTATAATACACTCAATAGTTATTCTGTTATTATGCGCGAATTTTTTTTTATATTTTACTCTTTTTCGAAGAACAAGTGCATTTTTTCACCATTTTTCATCTTCATATCTCGATATCTCAGGTATAATACCTGCTGCAGTCTTAAAATTTGGAACTTTTCTTAGTGAGTGTCTACTTTCTATAAAAAAAATAGAGAAATAGAAATAGATAGTGCATTGGGATGTAAAATGAAAAATATGTCCAATTTCAAATGCCAATAAATCGGTTAGTTTTCGATGGATTACCTTCTTTCTTGCAGCAATCGATTGGAAAACCGTCTAAGAATCCCCCCAAATGCAGAGAATCGTAATTCGAACTATTGTACTATTGAACTATTGTACGATTGAAACTTGTCAAGCCTTGTCAAAACGCAAAATGTGTCTACCACTGATTGGTCGTTATATGATTGCTTTTCCAAGCACGGTCGACAGAACTATAGACCTAGTAATTCGGATACTAGTACATACTATTTGGCCTGTTTCAGCCGAAACTACTCGTATAAGTTCCAGACAGCGACAACAGCACTGTCGTGATATGACAAAGTGATGTAAGTGCCATTTTTTCGAAAATAAGTTTTTCATGCCAATTTGTTCATTTTTCAAAGACCTTTCTTTTGGTATCTTCCTTTTCGTTTTTACTTATTCGTACGCTGCATAAAATCAAAAAAAAAAACAAAGTGACGTAGGCACCATTTCAATACAAAAGTGCAAAGAAATGCAATCGTTTTTGGGCCGTACTGAAAAACTGATAACTTGGATCTACGTCACAATGTCATCTCACGGCAGAGCAGTCCTCAGTTAGCAGTAGCAGCAGCACTAGAAGCAGCTGCTGTGGCAGCGGATAGCAGCAGTACGTCAGCAGGTATCAGCATCAATAGTGGCAGGGTCAGCTAATACAGTGGCATATCCTTTAGTAAAAAGTGCCTTTGTGCGGTAGTGAGCAGCATCATTGTAGTAGATGCACCCAATGAAAAGTCAAATTTTCAGTGTTTAAACAGTATTCCACTGTGATATCAAAAAGAATATCTCAATCGCACTGTCAGTGATAATGCAAAGATGCGATCAGCATCATATTGGATATTGAATTAAACGGCAAATTGTTCTTTTCAGGATAAACTAAGTGTTGAAGAGTTAATATTTCCCTACATTCATTACACTTCATTTTAAATGTTTTCCTTCAGTAATATGCAACACCTTTGCAACAGCTTTTGTTATCTGCGTAATCAAACCTCAAAAAATGTCAAGATTAAGTTATCGGCTAGTTAAACCTTGAAAATTGACAAGCCTTAGTATGTGAGAAACTTGTTTGCGTTGTATGGATGTATTTGCAAACTGAAATTCAGCAGCACTTCAACTCCTCTTTTGCACAAAATTTTAAACATATTCAATACAAGTAATGTAACAAACGACCTTATGTAGTTCTACGTCAACCTTGCGGACATGGCTTTGCATGCAACTTTTATATTTTTTTCAAAAAACTACTTTTTACCAAAAAAAAACTCAACCGCGAAAGTATTGAATTCTTTTATGTAATTTGCAAAATTGCACAAGGAACATACATGGAATTTGATTATTTGAAAAATGCGTTGAAAAAACAAATCCTAGAGAGCCGAACTTTGAAAAAAATCAAATGACACCAGATCTTGCCGTTTCAGACATTTTGAAGTAGAATACTTCTCTCAGGAAGTTCGGCTACATAGGGATGTGAAATGAAAAACTAAAACCGAAAAAAAGTGAAAAATATGTCCAATTTCAAATGCTAACAAATCGGTTAGTATTCGATGGATTTCCTTCGTTCTTGCAGCAATAGACTGGAAAATTTTCTAAGATTCTTCCCAAAATAAGATAATTGTAATTTTATTATTCACACTATTGTACTATTGAAAATAGTCAAGCCTTGTCAAAACTAAAAATTCGACCTCTGATTGGTCGTTATATGCTTGCTTCCCAAGCACGGTCGACAGGATCATATACCTTGCAATTGAAAACATGCTATTCGGCCTATATAAGAGCCTGTTTCAGCCGGAGCCGCTCATAATAGTTCTAGACAGCGACAACAGCAGTCGTCCTTCCTTAGCAGCAGCACTAGCCCTGTGGTTGGTCACCACGTCTCAGGAGCAGCGCGGTTTTTCTCAGCGTGTGTCGCCAGACAGCCATTATTCCCCCCCGTGTTGGGGCAGCATGAAGATTGCCATCAGGAAATCCAATTTTGGAAATCAAAATGCCTTTTTGAAGGCAAATAAACAAGTCATTGAAAGTTAATAATTTTTGTCAACGTAAGCAAGTATTCTGTGTTGCATCCTAGCAATTTAAATTTGTCGCACCCGTCTAATTTACTGAATGTGAAATAGCTTCCATAGTGCATGTTGTCCGTGTATCTTAATTCCCCCAATGTTAGGGCAGCTCAAAGGTTGTAATTAGCAACCGATTTTGAACAGCAAAATGCTTTTTTGAAGGCAAATAAATAAATAATAGAAGGTTAATAATTTTCTGGCATCAACACAAGCAGACATTCTGTGTGGGATGCAATCAAATTCTGTTGTAGTTGTCTAATTTTTACTTTATTTAGTAAACTCCCCACTGTAGAGGCAGCGCAAACGCTGCGATCAGCATAACCGACATTGAATAATAAACTGCCCTGTTAGAACGCATTCACAAAAGCAGTTAGTTCGACTATGCAGAGCTAATATTTCGTCGTCTCCCAGCTGCCAAGTTGTCACATGATGCAACACGCAACAGCGAGCAAACGAAATCGCTTGATGTTACAAACCGCAATAAGATACGGGTTAAAACCGTTGCGTGTGTGAGAGCACCATCGGTGTTTATTCGCTGGATACACTATCTACTGTCTACTGAAGGCAATAATCTGCTTACATGCGACACGGGGACGGGAACATTTTCTTCAACCAAGCTGCACAACACGACACAAAACATGTTATTTTGTTGCTTCAATGAGAGTGCTATCGGTCCGGCTCGACAAGAAATCATTTTTGTGCATCCGTGCTACGAAACTGAGGAAAAAATTTAGAAACTGGAAAAAGAGGAGGAGCTTATCAAATGATCGCTCTGAGCAGGAATTAAGTCACACATATTTTTCAAGTTATATCATTCCACCACGTACGTAAAATAATTCATTCCTATTTTCATCCCTATATAAGAGCCTGTTTTAGTCGAAGCCGCACATAGTAGTTCTGAACAGCGACGACAGCAGTCCTCTCTTAGCAGCAGCGGGAGCGAGCAGTGGGTACCATCGATAGCGGATAGCGGCCACAACTGTGGCATGGCTGCGAATAAGCGTAGCAGTTTCAGCGGATCTCACCATCGATAGCAGCAGGGCCAGCAGATGCAGGTACAGCGGATACCAATGGCGGCCACAACTGTGGCATGGCTACGGATAAGCGTAGCAGTTTCAGCGGATCTCACCATCGATAGCAGCAGGGCCAGCAGATGCAGGTACAGCGGATACCAATGGCGGCCACAACTGTGGCATGGCTACGGATAGCGTTGCAGTTGCTCAGCAGTTGGGCCAGCGTATAGCGGCCACAACTGTGGCATGGCTATGCATAGCGTAGCTGTTGCAGCGGGTATATCAGCATCGATAGTAGCAGGGTCAGATGATGCAACGACACTCCCTTAACTAAAATGCTGTTTCAGTGTGGTAGCGGGAAGCATCAGCAGCAGGCTTGCATGAAGTGAATACATCAGCCAGCAACTTTCTCTAAGGCCTCTGCCATAGTAGACGCGAAAAGCGGCGCGAACCGATTCGCTCGGCCGTAGGTTGATGTACAGCTCTACTGATGGCTGTACATTAACCTACAGCTGAGCGAATCGGTTCGCGTCTATTATGGCAGAGGCCTAATGGGAAAGTTGTATCAGTTTGTTCAGAAGAATATTATTGTCGGTAATATTACAGAGATGCGATTGCGTAAATCCGATTTTGAATTGAACAATTGTTCTTTTGAGAACAAATAACACACTTATTTGAAGAGTTATTAGCTTTTGGTACCAATAGCAGTATAGTGACAGCCTCAGCGGTAGATGCAGCTGCAGCCGGTACTTCCCTGAGGCCGATGTAAAGGTAGATGGGAGCAGCACGGCGAAACAGTTCGGGTTATGCTTAGACGCGCGTCATTTTTCGTTGTTGATATTCCCCACATGAAACGACGCGCTTTCGTATGATAGCGGTGGTATTAGCGGTAGATGCATTTGCCAACACTTCCTCCAGTAAAGCCGTGTCTAGTTTTCAATGTGAAAACACCTTTCTCATTGTGTTGACCGTGCGCCTTAGTCCTCACTATCAAGGTAACACAGAGATGTAAGATAAACACTACATCCTATGATAAATTGAACAATTGTCCTTATAAGGACAACAAATGAATTAATGAAGATTTAATTTTGAATTAGAATACTTCTCTCAGGAAGTTCGGCTACATAGGGATGTAAAATGAAAATCTGAAACTGAAAAAAGTGAGAAAAATTTCAAATGCCAATAAATCGGTTAGTTTTCGATGGATTTCCTTCGTTTTTGCAGCAATCGATTAGAAAATCTTCTAAGATTCCTATCAAATGCATGAAATTGCAATTTTATCATTCGAACTATTGTACTATTGAAAACTCTTAAGCCTTGTCAAAACACAAAATTCGACCTCTGATTAGTCGTTATACCGCGCTTTCCCAAGCACGGTCGGCAGAGTTATGGACCTAGTAAATTGGGAATGCATTATTTGGCCTATATAAGAGCTTCATTAGATAATAAACAAACATTTCATCGGATATTAAATTGAACAACTGAAATTTGAAGAACACAAATGATTATTTGAAGAGTTAATATTTTCTCGTTTTGCGCTATAATCCAAAGTTAATTATCTTCATCTACATGCATACTCTGACTATTATTACGTGCTTGCGTCGCTTAGTGTTTGGCTACGGTCATGCAGAACGCAAATAACGGCGCGATGCGATTCGGCAAGACGAAATCTGTTGAAATGTATAGCTCTACTTCACCTTAAAAAGATCTGTACATTTCACCACGGTAAGGCGAATCGCATCGCGCCGGCATTCGCGTTCTGCATAACCGTAGCCTTTGTTCCGTTCCCGTTTAATGATGTCGTATTAAATGTGCATATTACAAATCGGCAGCACTTCAACTTCTCATTTGCACAAAATTTAAAAATATCCAATGAACTTCATTCAAAATATCAGACAAAAAGAAATTACAATACTGCCAATGAACGGTCAACGTTTGTTTACTAGAAAAAATGACTGACACGCAAGCAGCCAGGTTATCTTTCTTGTAAAAGTATTCTACTTCAACCTTACGGTCGTGGCTTTGCATACAACCTTCTTGTGATTTTTTCAGCCATCTGGCATTGAAAAAATTCTCTCGGTGATTTCTCAGATTTTTTAAAAGCCAAGGTTCAATCTACTTTCTACAACCGGAAGTAATTTTTTTTTATTTAGATCTTTTTTAAGTGTGATAAAAACGAAAAAAAAAACGTGAAAAAATCTAGCGTGAATTTGTCGAGTAGTGATAAAAACAACTATTGCTAGAAACGAAAAAGCACTAAAATTGATATTTTTTGCCTTTTAGATATTTTAAAATTTTCTTTGTAAAAAAAGAATTTGTATGTGGTGGATTTGCAAGAAATAGAACCAAAATGTTATCAGTAAAATTTTCCCACATAGAATTACCTATCACTTCACTGAATAATTTATTTACTCTTTTTGACCACGACATGCTTGTGCCGTGTCAGATAAATATTTTGTGAAAAAAATTACGAGAGGCACAATCTCGTCAAGTGTAAATAAAATTCATTCGGGGGTTGTAGAATATATCATTGAAACGGATTTATGGGAGGCTTGAGAAAAAATAGACAAATCACTGAGCTAATGGCTAGATTCCGTCAAGATTCGAACCTACATCTACGACTCTGATTCGCATAGAATCAAAAGATAAGCTTGTTGAAGACGATCGGAAACTTTTTTAAATGTCCACAGTTGAATTGTTAGATCTTTTTTTTTTTTTTTGCCAATCCGTATTCTATTTCCCAATGGCGAAAGAACAAAAATAATTGAGATATCATAAACAAAACTGTGTTACCGGGAAACTATGTCGAATCATCTTCTCATTCATCCAAGATCCATGTGTTGAACGTAGAATTCTAGCCAAACCCGGCTTTTCCGGTTGTTTATGTATATCGTCTGCTCAAACGGAACATTGCAATTAATGAGAGAATTTCTTATTTGTCTTACTCTTCTTCACCTTCCATGAGACTTTCAAACTAAATTGCTTGTGGCAGGTTTATTGAAGCTTTTAATTTGATAATTCTTCCTTCTCACATTGTTGATATTTGTAAGTCATTCACGAAACAACATTCCATATCACCGAGAATTATCAAAGGTTTGATTGAGGTAACGGAAATGTTTATCGTTTTTTAAACGCACATTGTTTCAACTCATCCGATGAACAACGCCTCTAAAAAATCCAGTTCGATTTTACGGTACACACGAAATTATTGCGATCCAGCTGGCCGCTAGTAACACTATCAGATGGACCAGATGCTTTACTGGATTGAGTTGTGTAATTTTAGACTACCACTGATTATCGGTTAACTTCCGCAGATCGAACAGAGAAGTGCATTTGTTTTACAAGTTTTTCCTCCATGAGCTACTGTAAAGCTTGATTGCAGTAACGTTTTTTTCTCTGCATTAACGTAATAGAATGTTGCTGCTGTGGAATCAGTCAACTATTTTTTCATTATTTTTAACAAGAATTCACATTAACCGTAAGGAAAACAATAATGGTTCCGCACTCTTCACAACTGTCACCAATTTGCACTACAAAAACATGGCTTTCTTTGATGGAATAAAACCCCTAACATACTATATACATCACCACTTATTATTCTTCTTGACCGCTAAATCTATAATGGCATCTACTTCTTCCGACGTCAATTGGTCGATTCCGCCATCCCGGAGGAACTGAAGCAGGGCACCGTGCGGAACCGACCTTAGTGATGCGGTTTTGCCCTTGAATCCACCGTGGTGCTTCTTCTTCATGAAGCCGTACAGAAGCAGCCCGAGGGTTAGTTTGGTCATAAGTCCGATGAATGCCATTCCCAAAAGCATCTTTGCCGGAACGACGAAGAAGTGCAGCATCATAGCGGGGGCAAGGATGGCCAGCATAATGATAAGCACCTTGAGAGAGGTGGCGATCGAAGCCGTCGTCTGGGTGACGCTTTTATCAACCAACACCTTCTTGGTCTCCTTTTTGACTTCAAAACTCACCTTCGGCTTAGGATTGTACGACACAACTGGAAACTCGCTTGTCTTGTCGTGCCTAGAAACATGGGTTGATAAAAAAAGAGTGTATTAATTTATGGGTTTTCCACCGTCACAATTCAACAATACTCACTGGTAGCTACTGTAGTCGAGGTGCTCATCCACAGGAATAACATCGTATAGTTCCGATTCTCCTCTATTGTAGGTCTGACTATAGTCACTATGCT
Organism: Wyeomyia smithii; assembly: GCF_029784165.1. Lineage (NCBI taxonomy): Eukaryota > Metazoa > Arthropoda > Insecta > Diptera > Culicidae > Wyeomyia > Wyeomyia smithii. The sequence goes on along the minus strand of NC_073695.1, from coordinate 2,887,765 downwards.
TGTAGTCATCGTACGGATCTATTTCCGCAGAGGTATAATAATTCCGATTTATGTCATCGTTAAGTTTGGCACCCAGAACATGTGTGATTGCACTACTAATTAACAGTAAGGAAACTACGGAGGCACCAGCCTGCAACACCGTGAAGCCACTACTCATGTTCAGTCTGCGTCGAGTAAAATCTACGAAACGACTGAACAGCACTTCTGTCGGACTTCGTCTGCCAACGCTATGATCTCCGGAACGGACCGCAACTGAATTCGTACCGGATATTTCGATTAAAGAGATATACCGGTGATAATTGCCACTTGATCGTTACTGATTGCTAAAGAAAGAGGAAATTCTGAAACATATTGGCTCCGGGTATGGGAGAAGTGCGTATGTATAGGCTACCGAAAAAGAGCGTGAAAATAAACAAAACGTGCCAGGTGGATCAGCCGCTCCCCTGAATAATCGAACGGAACTCGGTGGCAGTGGTTGCACTGTGTAGAGAACAGACGTTTGTTCTGGGGATGCAATCGGCAGCACATAACCCACCCCAACTCGCTCAAAGCCGCGAACATTGCACCAGTAGCCCATTTACTCCGACTCGGGTTTTTGCACTTTTCTGCCTTGATCGAATGCATCTTTTGTTTTTTTTTTTTATATCTGTTTTCTATTTACGAATAAAATGGTTGAACAAACGGTATCAGACTTGCGCGTTGATTGCGGTAATTTCTGGGTCACAACCCATAAGTGTTGAATTATTGGGGCGCTTTGGCTGCGTTAGCGAAAGACCTAATAAACCATTTGTGATCATTATTTTCGTTTTTTTTTCGGGAAAAACTTTCGAAAGTAATGCAGCTCGGGACAATTGGCGTCCAGCGAATCGTTAGTGAATTATCAATCGGAACTAGATTTTGGTATACGCTTGAATAGGATGATTTGTATTGATTGAACGAATTTATATCAGTGCTACTCCAAAGTTGGTAGATTTTTTAAAGAAATATATTTTCTTTGGAAAATCATTTATACATCTATAGGATGCGAGTGTTTTAACAAATATGTGAAAAAAAACACTTTTGATGCAAAGATCAAGATGACGGGGGTGATCTTAAGTTACTCTGAAAAGGTTAAAGGGCTATTCCCACTGCTCCCGTTCCGGGACCGGGCCGGGACCGCGCTCGTCCGGGACTTTTCATGCATTCACACTGCGCCGTGCTTGAACCGTGCCTGCGCTGCGCTCTGGCTGAGAAATGTTGATGTGTGTATGTGAGAGAACGTCTTTCTCTTTTTTTCATACCGCAGCTCACTCCGCGCGAAATATGTCACTACAACATAAACGCATCCACCCGAGTGCCTTCCGTGCACTCTCCGGCCAACACAAAGTATCGTCGGCAACGATAGTTTTTCTCTCGCACTGCGGCAGCACGACGGCAACTCAACGCTGTCCCGGTCTGGGCACGGCGCGTTGGTGTTTTTTTTTTTTTTTTTTTTTTAAAGGTGGCGGGGAAATCTGCAAACAGACACCTGAGAAGAGAACTCAGGGTGTGGGGATGAGACTAGGGGAGAGATGCTGGGGTAGTTACACTCCCCCAGACACCTACTTATCCCTGTCCCGACCCACTAAAACCCCTCCAGTCTCCAGCCCTGGTCTTCCCGGAACGACGGTTAAGTATTACGTCGGGAAGTGGCTTTTGTGCGTGATGCACCCTCTTTACTCTTATAACCTCCTAGCTAACTACCTGGAGACTGGTAATTAGCTACCACTGGCGTGTTGGTGGTTGACCCGCCACACACGTTGCAGCTCCAGAACAATCTGAGAGGCGGCCACACAGACCGCGTTCCAGATGTCCGGGTCGTCGCACATCCTCCGGACTAGATTGTCCGGAGTAGTGCCAGGCCCGCTCACAGCCATCATGTTGCTCCTCGCTCTTACGAAACGGGGGCATACGAAGAAGACGTGCTCAGCAGTCTCCTCCTCCTCCACGCACTCGGGACACATGGGGGACACCGCGTGTCCGAACCTGTGCAGATATTGCCTGAAACAACCATGGCCTGACAGGATTTGTGTCAGGTGGAAGTTCACTTCGCCATGTCGTCTCCCGACCCAGCCGGATATCTCCGGTATGAGTCGGTGCGTCCATCTGCCCTTTGTGGAATTAGACCATTCCCTCTGCCAACGGAGCATCGAGAATGACCTTCTGGTACCTCGTATGCCCCTTGTGTCACGTTGGTCGAAACACTCTCTGTCCTCCTTGATGGCGATGCTGATAGGCATCATGCCGGACAAGACACAGATTGCATCGTATGACACCGTACGATACGCACTCGCAACTCTCAGGCACATGAGCCTGTAGGTACTTTCCAGTTTGCCACGGTAACTGTTAGTACCTAGCGCTCTGGACCACACTGGCCCACCATACCTAAGTATGGACGAAACCACGCTGGCAAGAAGTCTTCGCTTGCTGCCATAAACCGCTGAGCTATTGGACATCATACGAGATAGTGCTGCAATAGCCGATGAGGCCCTCTTACAGGCATAGTCGACGTGACTCCCGAACGTGAGCTTGTCGTCCACCATAACCCCCAAGAGCTTCAGGGATCGCTTCGAGGTGATGGTGCAGTCTCCGACTCTGACCACCGCCTGTTGCTCCGATTTACGGTTGTTCACAACCATGACCTCCGTCTTATGATGCGCGAGCTCCAGTTTCCTGGAGCGCATCCAGTCCTCGACCTTGCGTATACAGTGCGCGGCCGTCAACTCGACCTCCTCGATAGACTCGCCGTAAACCTCCAGCGTTATGTCGTCTGCAAAGCCGACGATCACAACCCCTACAGGGAACTTGAGTTTTAACACTCCGTCATACATGACATTCCACAACACACCAGGCACCTCTGCATGACTGCCCTGAACAGCCCGGGGGCCGTTTTTATCGCCAGCCTGATCGCCAGGTTAGGGATACCATCCGGTCCCGGTGCCTTGCTCACCTTTAGGGATTTGGCGATCACGATGAGTTCCTCATTCGTAACCCTTGCCTCCTCCCCTGCCTCGACACGGCTGTCGTCGCTCACGGATTGGATGCTCGGCAGGTTGGCCGACCATCTCTGGTCTATGTCTGAGATACTGGAACGTCGGACGTGAGACTCGACCGCCGGAGGCCAAGGACTTGGCTCGTGGCGTGGAAAGAGTCCCTCGATGATACGCTCCAGCATCGCTGGTGATCGCTCTGCAGGCGCCAGCGCGCCTTTAGTCTTGGCCATTACGATCCTGTAGGCGTCACCCCACGGATTTGTATTGGCACTCGCACATAGCCTATCGAAGCAGGCCCTCTTGCTGGCCTTTATCGCACTCTTTAGCATCGATCTTGCCGAACTGAATGCTGCGCGGCGCTCTGTCCTCTCTTCTTCGTTTCGCGCACGCTGCATCCTCCGTCTTGCACGGAGGCACGCACTGCGAAGGTCGGCTATCGCGTCCGTCCACCAGTAAACCGGTGGCTTTCCATTCCTAGGTTGGCGAGTCCTAGGCATGGTGGCGTCGCACGCCCGCGATAGCATAGCAACTAGTTGGTCAGCAGTCGGGCGAAGCCAACTGCCCCCCTCGCGCTCCCTTCTCATTGCCTCTTCGAATACCTCGGCATCAAAGTGCGATGTCTTCCACCCGCGAACGGTCGGAGTGTTGGCTCTACCCGTCGCTTGCCCCCTCTCGTTGTTGTCTACACTAAAACAGACCGCCTGGTGGTCGCTATTAGTGTAGCCATCGTCTACCCTCCAGTTCTTGATCAGTCCTGGGCTGGAGAACGTCACGTCGATGATCGACTCCGCACCATTTCTGCTAAATGTACTTTTGTTCCCAACGTTGGCCAGATCTAGGTTGAGCTTTGCAAAAGCCTCCAACAGGATCTGGCCCCTCTGGTTCGTGAAGCAACTTCCCCACTCAACAGCCCAAGCGTTGAAGTCGCCCGCCACCACCAACGGCGTTAGGCCCGTTAGCTCCATGGATAGGAGGTCGACCATCTGGATGAACCTTTCGGTAGACCAACGTGGCGGAGCATAGCAACTGCAGTAGAACACTCCGTTCACCTTAGCAACTACGTACCCTTCTTCTGAGGTTGAGACAACCTCCTGAACCGGGAACTTGCTCGTCGTACATATGGCCGCCAATCTGGACTTATCCGCAACCCAGTTACCGTTTCCGGGAGGGATGCGGTAGGGGTCCGATATGACGGCGATGTCCGACAACGACTCAGTGGCTGCTTGGTGTAGCAGCTGCTGAGCCGCGAAGCAATGGTTCAGGTTCAGTTGCGTCACCCTTACGCCCGTGGTTTCGCAGCCGGCTTACCGGCTGGGCACCTGGGGCCTCCCATAAAGTGTTTGGCGTCCCGTTTCCCGGAACATACCATGCACTTGGGAGACTCCCCACAGTCCTTTGCTTTATGGCCTGCACCTCCACATCGCCTGCACAGCTGGCTCCTATCGGGCCCCTTGCAGGTCCAGGACTTATGTCCGCCCTCGAAGCACCGGAAGCAAATGTCTGGTTGCTGTAGTATGCCCAGAGGACATACCGACCAGCCGACCTTCAACTTGCCCTCTTTCAGGGCCAGGTTAGCGTCCGCCGACGGTAGTCGGAAGGTAGCTACATGGGTCCCCGCCGGACCTTTGCGGAGGCGGATTGACTCCTTAGCCACCTCCACCCCGCACTTCGCTTTAAGGGCTTGTGCAATGTCGCACCCCTCAGTGATTTCGTCCAGGTTTTTAAGCTGGAGAGTCACTTCTATGGTGAGTGCCCGCACTTGCACCTCCTTCCCTAGGACCTTTTCGGCTACCGTTTTGTAGGTAGCCCCCTTGTTCTTGGCGTCCTTCCGGAGCTCAAGTATCATCTCGCCAGTGCGAGATCGGCGGATACTCCGCACATCCGCCCCCAGATCCTTGAGCTGGGTTTCCCCCCTCATCTTCTTCAAGACTTCTGAGTACTTCGACCCATCCGTCTTGAGTATGAGGGCATCACCCCTACTCCGCGCCTTTTTGACCTTTTTTGGTCCTCTGGCTGCTCCGCCATCATGACGCGTCGCACCTTCCCGACGCTTCCTACCCTCTACGGTAGTCCAAGGATTGCCCGTAGCCTCCACCTGTGCCTTTTCCGCGGTGGACCTTGAACCGGTTGGCGTGTGTTCCCGTGGGAGTAGCACGACCAATCGTTTCTTGGTGTTCCCGGGGGCCGTTTCCCCCGGGGACTGCCTCGTTCGCTTAGCGACCTGCCCCGTGGAGCAGACCGACGCGAACGAGGGGGCGTCTGTCTGCACCTCTTTAGATGCAGTCGCCCTCCCGGTCCTGGCCGCTTTCTCGGCCGCCTTCACCCGAGCTACGAGTTCTTCGTGCTCCTTTCTGGCTTCATCAATGGTGCTCCGAAGCAGGAGGAGGCTCTGCTTCAGGTCGCCAGCGATGTTTCGCCTGTTCGCCGAGAACTCGATTATGGCATCGAGTTGTTCAGACACACCGCCACTCTTGGCCGCGTGTCCATGCACCTTTCGACGGCCTTGACTAGCAAGGGACCGTCCACCGAGATGTCTGGTGTGGACACCGACGGATTCGCCGTTTTTCCACCTCCAGACTTCGCCGCATCCGTCTCCGCCTTCTTCTGCGGAGACCGCTGGATGCCACCTCGTGCGAAGGGATTTGGTAACCCCTCCGCACCCGTCTCTTTTTGGTTCTTCGAGCTCATTTTTGTTAATTGGGTCCCCCTTCCAGCCGCTATCCTTGTCCATAGATGAGAAGTCGCTTGTATGGTCCCATGGTAATCTATGCCGAAGCAGTGAGGCCATGGGTAAGGGGGGTCGCCAGAGTACCTTATGAGCACTATGACGCCCCCGCCCGCGTAAGTCAGGAAAGGGGCATCTTGTCCTAGGACTAGTTCCCCCCCATCTGATCCTTCTCTGCCTGATTCCCACCAGGCAATGGACGCGGAACGTACTGGGAGGCCTGCCAGGTTTTACGGGACGGAGACCCCTGCACCGGGTACCATCTCGCCGTTTCAAGCCGCTGTCACGCGACTTTACTAAGGGAGCTCGATGCAGGTGCCAGCCCTTGGTCGTGGTTCCTTAGCGTATCCGACTCGAATCCGTTTCGTTCGCTGCCAGTTGCCATAATTGGGACCTTACTGGTGTCGGCCCCAATGGACGGGGGAGTGCATTTGGTTGATGGGAGCGGCACTACTCGCTCCGTCAGAGATGCTTCCGGGTAATTGTGGCATTTACGAGGAGTCGACGGCCCAGTGTTCGACCCTCACCACCCCTAAGCAATCTCCCGCTGCTGGTCCAGGGCTGTTAGGTACTGTCAGCGGTCGCCCTCATATAACGTGACCTCGGCGGTCGCCACGCGCCGACCCGTGGTGGCATGCAGCTCTGCCTAACGGCGCGTTGGTGTGAATGCGTTCATAAGAACGCATGTAATCAATCTCAAACGAGCCCGGACGACACGCGGAACAGCCACGGCCCGGTCCCGGAACGGAAGCAGTGGGAATAGCCTTTAAGTATTTGAGTACTAATTTTATCTTAAATATACAAAGCTGAGAACTCCAGGATTAAAAGTTTTATAGCTATTATCTAATATAGATACACATTACTTTATGAAACATTCACTCGAATTAATCTCAGGCTGAGTTATGGATTTTTAAACCGTATGATCCATGGTGATCATAAAACTTTAACTTTTTTATTCTTTCGCTTCAGAAACGTCAACACCGTTTCGATATCACTTTTTGTCATGTTTTTAAAATCATCGGGTTTCAGCGCCGAATATACATCCAGCATTTTCCGTTTGTTGGGGATCACTTCTTTCGATGCACTTTCTAATTTTTTACGGCTTTTTACACTCTTATCCTTATTATGGCTGCTAAGATTATTATTATTGTTGTTTGTATTGGTATTTGTATTGACATTCGTATTATTGTTTGAATTAGCATTATTATTGTTGTTACTATTGTTCTGGACATTGGTATTATTGCCAAAATACAACCACCATGGGAAACCCCACAACTGGCAATTACAACTGCCACAATTACAGCAGCTACAGTTATTGTTCCACTGATTTGGTTGTTGGTTGTTGTTGTTGTTGTTGTTCATAATCGAAGAGATTAATTGTGTGATTGGCAGATTATTATTGATAGTAGATTCTCCACCGTAACCATGATCGCTGGTTCCGTGTTTGTGCTGGTACCAATACTTGGTTGCAAAAGCACCCAAAGCGGCCGCATTGGCTACGGCTAGTGTCTTCATTCCAATCAGCAGTTTCAGTGGAATCAGAATCAGATGGACAATGGCTGCTGGTATGGCCAACACTGCGATAATGATCAGCAAAATCTTCAACGATTTTGCAATCGTTATCCCTACCTGGGTTAGATGTGGGTCTATAACAGTCACCTGACCACCACTTCTGGTTTCTGGCTTGCACTGTTCCGCCGCTTTCGGCAACACTGGAGCTTCGTCGTAACTGGAGGTAAAATTTATCCTGAACTTACAACTTCACAGAATAGCATTTAATAATACTCACACATTGCTATAATAATCACTCTCCAAATTATAACTGTCAAAATATCGCCTTTTATCCGTCAACTCATTGCCTACTGAGTCGCTTTGATATCGAGAGTACGCCGAAGGTCCCAAACTATCCTCTAAACTGTTTCCAAGGTCGTCGTAATCTTTTTCACTCAGAGAGGAGATATCACTGTAACTATAACTGTTTCGGTCAAGTGGAGGATAATAGTATGTTCCCGATTCTACTGCGGTTACAAAAAATGCCAACAGCGCGTAAAAGTCCACCAAGGGGACAAATTTGTGTCTACACTTTTCGCACGTCATTGCCGATCAGAATGCACCTGGGAACTGAGATTAGGCCTGATTTGGTAGAAGGTTTTATAGATTTAACACATCGTTAATCAGTGGTGCAGGGTTCACTACGGGTAATCGAAATACACAACTTGACGCCGCTAGCAAGCAGCACACGTGGGGGTGCGAAACTAATTTTAGTTTCATGCCTGGTTAATGGTGGAAATTAGAATAGTTCCTACTATAAGAATCAATCAAATTTACACACGCTTTATTGGTTTAATGTTTAATGGGAAAAGAATAGTTCTAGTCGAAGAATTACTCAAACAAAACAAAAGCAGCAGCATTTGCGGGATAACTGTTCTTTACTATGCAAAGAATTTAAATAGGCTGTAAACAAGACAAGATAAATCACCCATTCGAATTCTGATTGAAAGCAACCGCCCATGATGTTTTCGGCTCAACTCTTACGTAACGAATTTATCCGCTTGAATTTAATTAGATCTACTCAGCAGGTACCAGTGCTCTTTCGTATAGATTGCCTCTTGCCAGTTGCAATGCAATGGTAATTAGGGCGCAATGACACATTTACCTAGTGCCGCCAAAAAAACTGTTGCCTGAATTGAATTAAATGGTTCCAGACCGTTTTGGTTCCCGATGTATAGCTGTTCCTAGTGTATATAAATAACCTCACTTTATTATGTTGAAAAGGCAAAACAACAATGTTCGCACAAGACACTGATCCGTGTCTTGTTATACAACAGATGCAGGAAGACTTGGTTATACTGCAGACTTATTTTGCTCAAAAAAAATTATCAATCAATCTTCAAAAGGCTGAATATACAATATGATTTTCCATTCCCCATAGAAAAGTACGGACACCTTGGCTTAATATTTGATTTTGTTGTAAAATTAGACCATCACATAGACTACTCACGGCGAAAGAATAGTTCTACATGTACATTGAAAGCAGCGAAATTTATCCCACAAAAGCAGTTGATCACAATGTAATACGCTTCAATCCAAATTTCAGTATTTGGTGTCTATCTGGGGAAATGCAAGTAAAACCGCACTCTAATCATCATATAAAACACCACTATTTTCCCAACAATCGAGCTATTTTGGCAAGCCGACCAATCTATATTATCTGTGACAGGACATCGAGAGTTACACCATTGCATTGTATAAATAAAATCCTCATGATCAGTCAAGTTACCAGCGTATCAACATCCAAGTCATAGATATGTGTTGAATAATTGGTGAATTAATTTGGGTTTTTTTCTCAGCAAATAATGAGTTTGTGTGGCCAATGGTGAATTCTGAACTGTTAGAAATTTGTAATTTTAATTGTTAGGATTTGTTTGCCTTCACGATAAGGACTTTCGTATTTCATTCGTAGGGATTGTTTCTGTTAACGTAGCAATCGTTATCATAGCTAACTTAGATACCACGGAGTTTTATTGTTTCCTAACAAATCAATTCTGACTTGTACTTCAGCCACACAAGACGTGTTTCAAATATATAGCTTGTTTGTTACTTGAAACTCGTATTTTTTTCAAGCCGATACAAGATTCCTCAATAGGTTATGGGCACCACACAGAAGGACCTGGCCCACGGAATAACGCAGTCTCGTGGAAACGCTAGTGGATATGAAAATTGGAGCTACCGTGTCAAGCTATTCCTGGAAGCAGCGGGTGTCACAGAAGTGCTGACGGAGGCTGCTCCGGAAGCAGCAACTGAGAGGTCTAAATTTTTTTAAAAAGACCGGAAAGGAAAAGCACTGTTGGTAAGCTGCCTGGCGGATGACTGTCTAGAGATCGTCCGGGAGAAGACAACGACAAAGCTGATGTGGGAAGGTTTGGAGGCAACGTACGCAAAGAAGTCGGTTGCCAATCAGACTCTTATACGGAAACAGCTAGCGCGGCTACGCATGCAGAGCGGATCCGATATGAGAAGTCACTTTCTGGAATTCGATGGGCTCGTTAGAAAGTTGAAAACAGCTGGTGCTACTCTGGTCGAGGCAGATTTGGTGTCACAACTCTTCTTAACTCTGCCAGACACATATGACCCACTTGTAACGGCTTTGGAAAATGTTTCTGAAAAGGATCAAACGCTGGAGTTTGTCAAGCAAAGGCTATTGGCAGAAGAGCTGAAGCGCTCAGATAGACAAGAAGAATCAGTAGAAGAAAAACCTGCAGCGTTTTCAGGGCATAAACAGAAAAAGCAACCGAAATTCAACGGAAAATGCCATGGATGTGGCAAGCGGGGACATTTCAAGAAGGATCGTCGTCAGCAGAAAAGCGAAGCGAATTCTGTAATAAAGAGCTCGGTGAGTTTCATGGCAGATGTTGAACGAGGCAAACGGACAAAACCTGGAAAAATCGTTTTTAAGCTGGATTCGGGCTGTAGCGACCACCTGGTGAGCGACAAGTTCGTTTTCTCATCCTTGCGTAAGCTGGACTATCCAGTTGAAATCAAAGTTGCAAAGGAAGGCCAGACTATGAGAGCTGAAAAAATCGGTGATATCAACGCTTTGAGTAACCAAGGTGTGCAGTTCAACATCAAGAACGTTTTGCTGGTACCAGACCTGCGAGAAAATTTGATGTCGGTCAAGAAAATGACGAGAGCCGGTATAACCGTTACGTTTTTTTAAGACTCAGCAGTCCTGAAGAAGAACGGAAATATTTTGGCAACTGGTAAACTAAGCGGAAAATTGTTCGAACTAGAGCTATCAGCGGAGAACCATTGTGCAAATGCATGCGACGTGAAAACTGGCAAGTTGTGGCATCGCCGTTTGGGACACATCAGTCAACATGGTCTGGAATCAATGGCCCGACAAGGTCTATTGAAAGGAATAAACAAGGCTCCAAAGATCGGTATTTCTGAACCATGTATCCAAGGCAAGCAGTGTAGGGATCCCTTCAGTGGCACAAGGAATCGTGCAACTCGCCCCCTTGAAAGAATCCACTCAGACGTCTGTGGTCCCATTCATCCACCGGCATGGGATGGATCCCGTTATTTTGTCAGTTTCATAGATGACTACAGTCACTTCGGAATGATTTATCTGCTGAAAAGGAAATCTGAAGTGTTACTGCAATGATTGGCAAGTCAATATCTCGAATGACCGTGGATCAAGGGAGGGAGTATTTTTCGACGAATCAGAAAAACTACTACAAGCAGAAGGGCATTCAAGTCGAACCCACGGTGGCCTATACCCCACAACAAAATGGTGTAGCGGAGGAGTTCAACCGAACCTTAGTAGAGAGAATTCGTTCCGTGCTCATCGACTCAATGGCTCCAAAGTATTTATGGTCTGAAGCGGCTCTAGCGTGCGTCTATCTCCTCAATCGTAGTCCAACGTCAGCCTTGCCGAGTGGTGTTTCTCCAGCAGAAATGTGGTTTAATCGCAAGCCAAATTTGGACAAATTGCGGATCTTCGGATGCAAATGTTTTGTGTGGATACCGTCGCAGCAACGAAAGAAACTAGACCTCAAAAGTCGTGAAATGATGATGATCGGGTATGCTCAAAACGGCTATCGCCTTTGGGACAGGAAGACGAGAAAGGTGACCATTGCAAGAGATGTAAAGTTCGATGAAGGCTCGTTTCCCTATGCTGCCGAGAAGATGCCAAAGTCTGATGTTTCGTTACTTGTTGGGTTCCCTTTCGAGCAAGAAGGGGAAAATGAAGCTGAACCTATCACCGATGATGAAAATGAAATTGAAGATAAAAATGATGTTGGGAATGTCACTATTTCTACTGATCGTAAGCAGACTGATGCTCATGAAAGTGAACCTGAATCAGATACAACTGTGGACGGCGCGCTCCCTCTGCACACAGATAGACAGCAAGAATTGTCAAGGAATAGCAGACGGGAGCGCAGACTACCCGGTAAGTTATTTGACTATTTGACTGGGTACAGAGCAACTTCTGGCAGTTCCTTTCCACTAGATGCGCCCGAGACGTTTCATGAGATCGAAAATCGACCTGACCGGGATGCGTGGTTGGAGGCCGAAGAAGACGAACTTCATTTCATGAAGAAAAATAACGTATGGCGTTTCACGGGCTGTCCACCAGGAGTCAAACCGCTGCAGTCACAATGGATTTTTCGAGTGAAGGAGAATGCTGACGGTAAACCAGTTCGATGCAAGGCCCGACTGGTAGTCAAAGGATTCCAGCAGAAACCTGGACTGGATTATGACGAAATATTTGCTCCAGTTGCCAAGTTAACCACAATAAGGATCGTTTTAGCAGCTGGCATCCAACAAGGTTTTGTGTTCCACCAAATGGACGTAAAAACAGCGTTTCTGCATGGAGAATTGAAGGAGACGATTTTCATGGTAGCTCCGGATGGAGTCAAATCACCACCAAATACTGTGTGCAGGTTGATCAAATCTCTATACGGACTAAAACAATCCCCCCGTTGTTGGAATGAGAAGTTCAACCAGAAACTATTGGAGCTAGGCTTCAAACGATCAATGCACGATTACTGCCTGTATACAAGAATTCGTCCGGAAGACGAGATCTACATCGTACTCTATGTAGACGATCTGCTTATTGTTGGTAGAAGGCAGATGTCTATTATCGGACTAAAGAAGCAACCGATGTCAATATTCGCCATGTTGGATTATGGAGAAGCTACTCACTTTTTAGGAGTGAAACTGGACCTCAATAAAGAAGGAACTATGCGTTTGTCTCAAGCTACAAATGTTGGAAAGTTGTTGGTGCGGTTCCAAATGTCGGAGTGTAATCCAGTTAAAACTCCCATGGAAAGAGGAATGATGCTGTCTGGTGATGACGAAAGAACCAACGAACCATACCGTGAACTGTTGGGTACAATTATGTACATCATGCTTTGTACCAGACCGGACGTGTGTTTTCCTGTAGGTTTTCTGGGACGATTCCAACAAAATCCATCTACAGCACACTGGCAGAGCTTGAAACTATTGGTCCGTTATCTGAAAGGTACTAAAACTAAATGCTTAGAATACAAGAAGTACGCTGTAGCTGAGCCACTGGTCGGGTATGCAGACGCCGACTGGAAAATCTGTAAGCGGATATGCGTTCAAGGTGTTTGGAAATCTAGTGTCTTGGTCAAGCAAAAAGCAAACAACAGTTTCCACATCATCCAGCGAAGCAGAGTACGTGACTCTTAGCTCTGCAGTATCAGAAGGGATCTGGATAGCTGGTGTACTAGAGGACTTAGAACTGAAGAAGAAGGATGAAGCCTTCATTATTTTTGAAGACAACCAAGGTTGTATTGGGATGGCGCGAAATTTTGAATCAAAGCGGTCAAAACATATTGATATCAAGCATCATTTCCTGCGTGACCACATTGCGAATGGACGATTGAGGATCGAACACGTAGCAACTAAATACCAGTTAGCCGACATGTTCACTAAGCCTTTGGATTCCAAGCGTTTAGGAGAAATATCCTGCCAAATAGGAATGGCCGATTGAGAAGGGGTGTTAACGTAGCAATCGTTATCATAACTAACTTAGATACCACGGAGTATTATTTTTTCCTAACAAATCAATTCTAACTTGTACTTCAGCCACACAAGACGTGTTTTAAATATATAGCTTGTTCGTTACTTGAAACTCGTATTTTTTTCAAGCCACTACAAGATTCCTCAATATTTTCCTACTTGTCAAAAAAGGGAAATAAACTTACAACTAACTAAATAGCTTTAACCAAAACTTATTGGTACTTAACCTTAACATCTCCATGAATCGCTTCAGCCTAGGAACTTCTACTTTTCATACTTTTCTTCTCAACAGGTGAATCGTTTCTTCTGAAGCCATTCATCTTCGTCCTTAATTATAGTCGTTTCGAAGAGTACCGAATATATTTCGGAATCACGCGCCTCAATATTTTTAGGCGTTGATCAATAGTTAAAATTTACAGCTATCGTTTACCCCGTTTGACTCCATGTTCCGGTGAACAATGAAAACTGAATGTGACACTTTGAAATATCGAGAGAGAAATTATAGCGAAAGCTTGCCATGTTTCTTCGAGATAAAAGAAATTCTAGATATCGAAATATCATAGGGATTTGAATGGACTATTAGAGTTATCAAGATAGGATATATCGAGATACGTCTGGGTACGGATCAAAATACAGGTCGTTTAGGCTGTTTTCCACAAACCGGAAGACGTCATTTTGTAGTTAAAAATTGCACCTGGGGTTAATTTTCGGCGAATAGGCACAATCCTAGTTTCCATAAAAGGTAATGGATGGGTTTTTACCATTTCTATCTTTTTCCTAGACACCGGAAGTCGCCTTGCTGGAATTCCAGCCTCTAGGCTTCATCCTGATCCCGAAAATAATTCTATTTGGTGATATTTGGCCATTTATGATTGTAGCGTAAACCCTGTAGCCAGAGCTGCGAAAGTTCACTATCATATAACTGAATGTGCGTTACCAGTAACAACATCACATTCATCCATCAACAAGTTATAGTGCATGAAAAATTAACCGAGTCTTTTATTGTTGATATAGCATAGTAACCGATCTATCATTTGTTTTTCTTTCACTCTTCCTAGCACTCATTCGTGAAATATTGCACTGAGATTCTGTCACTATCGATATCAAGTTCATTCCTGTGTCTTTACAACATTGAGAAACAAGTTCACAATCAATACGTTTTCAGTCAAAAGATTGTAGTGATTTTTTGAATACTGTGCTAAATGTTAATTTTCAAATTACGTGCTTGATACTAAGGCTGTGCGAGATTTCGAATGATTTCGTATAATTTCGCAAAACTCGAAATTTCCCGAAATTTCGCGAAATTTCGGTTTCGCGAAATTACCGAAAAGTTTCGTTGAATTTCGCTAAACTCCGCCTAAAATTTCGCGAAATTAAACTTCCAATTTCGACGATTACGAAATTTCGCGAAATTTCGGACCAAATTTCCGATGCACATTATTCCATTATTTTCTGGTTTGTGCTCGTTGCGACTATAAATTTAATTGAATAAATCTCAACAGATATTTGGTTTACTACACCCAACGCAAACGGGGAACATTTTATTACTTTAGGGCAATTTTTTATTACTAATTGTGTCTTATGACTGCGCATTATACACAATTAGTAACAACTAAAAAGTAACAAAAATTATGACGGCCACACGCTTGTATGTGTTTCTGCAGGAGAACATACAGCCAAGCACCGCACTGCATGTGTTAGCAAGACTTCACTCGCTACATTTGTGTTGATGCAAAGATCTGGTTTATTTTTGTCCCTTTCATCCATTCATAATCAGAATCTAAACCGTCAACCTCAATTGTCTAATTAGAAACACTTTCGTTTCGTCCCCCAGTGTTTACTTGAAATGGAAATATGTAATACTGTCTGACCAGAGTTGCCGAAGTTGCGAATATTGTTCTGGATGGGCACAAGTTTTGTATTTTCAAACAGATCCAAATAAGTTTCCATGAACCAACGATTATGTGCTGTAGGTAGCTTGCAAGAAAGCGAATGTTTTTGTTTTTCTCTAACGCAGTTTACAGATCGTGATGTCATTTTAAGGCGCATTTCAAGTCTTTAAAATCATCAACGTTTGCTCACTCTATGACGGGGAAAATGCTGCTTGGCAGCTCTTGTCATATTTTTTTGCTACTCGTATGCATACAACGAGCGAACTAATACACGCACACCGGATGAATTGGAGATAGAAGAAACTTGAAAGGCCTCTGCCAGGCTGAACGCCAACACGATCGATGGGGCGAGATTTCTGCCGAAGGTTAATGAACAGTTTTACTTACGGCTGTTTATTTACCGACGGCAAGAATCTTGCCCGATCGCTCGCGTTGGCATTCAGCCTGGCAGAGGCCTAACATGTGCAACATATGCGACGGTGTGTGATTTTTTTTTGCTTGAAAGGGAGCATTTTGCGATAGAAAAAAATTTGCATGTGGTTGAAACGACCATTATTGGATAGTCGTTCTCCCGTAACACGTGCTAAATATATGACAGTATGTGTTGTTACTTGACTGGGGAAGAATTTTATTGCCTTTTAAGTAATAGGTTTGTTACCCAAAAGGTAATTTTGCGCTATTGCTTCTAAAGTAATAAGGAATAGTTTTGCGTGTAATAAAAGTCAGACATAGAAGACTTTTTTTTTGGATTCAATATTCTTTATTTTTCTTACGGTATTTTCATTATACATTTGTTTTTTTTTTTTTTGAACATTGTGAGAGATTCAATTTTATCAACTCTGTAGACATAGAAGACGAAAAGACCACGTGGTCTTTTTTCTGACTTATGATTTTTTATTGCCACCAAGAATAAAGCTTTCGCATTTTTTTTTTGATTAATAAATTTACTTGGCACGACTTGATAATTCATAGGTGTCACGGAAAGTTTGCGATTTGTCAGCAATTAGCTGTGATCAAATTTTTGAAACATATTTCAAATTTACCCGAACGAAGAAAATATTTGTTCGGTTTTAAACAGGCTTTGCCTTATATGGCATTTACTTCCACAGAATAATAATTCTATTTTGCAATGCGTGGGGATTTGTGACATTTTTCCTGAAAGTATATTTCAATACTCAATGACCGGTAAAAAATCAACGCCTTGGTCTTGGAAACAATATATAAGACCTGGATGCTCGTGAACAGATAGAAGAAAGAAAGATGTTTATATTTTGTTCAACATTCAAAAAAATTGTAAAATTTATCGTAGATGATCAAACTGTTTAAATAAATTTTATTTATTTTTATACTGAACAACAAATTGTATTGAAAATCATTCTGAATATACTCAACAGAATAGCGTATTTTAATTACTTTCAGGTAATGAAATCATTATAGGGTATCGAACGTCTTCGTCAGTGGTTTTCTTCGGCAGTTTTTCTTCAGCAATCTTATGCAAATGGGTTAAAGATAATGAAATATTATTAAAAATTAAACAACCGTTATCTATTTGTTATTTTTGTTTTTGAGAAAATGATATTACCGAAAATTCTATTTACAATTTGCGCAATGACTAATAATCTGTTTTCGTTAACATTTTTTTTGATAAATTTTACATACTTTATTATACATATATTTGCAGAATAAGATCATAAATCAATTCTTTTATGAAAATCAAAATGAGTAACATTTTGCTCTTCAAAGTTTCTGATTGTTTTTAATTAGATGTGGCGTTTTCTTTTACTTTATTTGTTCTGGAAAATTCAGGATAACGGGCCTATCCACAATTAGTATTAAAATACAATAAAAATAAAAACAACGAGATTTGAAGAATATTTAATTATTCAGTTACGGTAATGAAATAGTGCATTTTTGAAAGGCCCGTTCGTCATACATTTTAGGCAAAAAATTATTAATTCAAGCCCAAGGCAAAATCATTGTTAGTGTAGAATCAGCTAACATACAACCAAAGTTTCACTCGCATCGAGTTTGTCACACAAATATTGTCGTCTTCACTTAATCAATTATTCAATTTTTATCGGTATTGCGAACAGGAACAGTCTGATTAGAATTGCTTTTTCAAAATTTTACCTCACATGTATGTTCAGAGTATTTTTCGTTAGGGCACTTGGCAAATAAAAAGACCACCTGGTTAAAGTTGGAGGGGAACTGGAGGGAGGGGGCTTACCAAACGACCACGGGGGGGTTAGTAGGAATGAAAGGGATCAAAATATGACCACGTAGTTTAGGAATGGCCCCAAATGCATTTTATTATTTTTGGTATCGCTGAAACTCACAGGGCATATTTTTCTAGGACAACATTTTTTTCTGCAACTTTACCAGAGACACTAGTTATGCCAGTCAAACAAATCGATTTAGCTGAAAAAATATTTTTAATCTCCAATAGAGCACTCTTATACAATTAAAATATTTTTACAACCGAAACAGTTTGTTTGATTGGCATAGTGTCTCTGGCAAAGTTGTAGAGAAAAATATTGTCCTTCCAAAAATAAACACGCTGTGAAAAAAAATTTTTTTAGAACATATATAACTTTTTTTCTTTATATCTTCATCGTTCCGGTATTTTTCTTGTAATTTTTATACAAAAAAAAAAGTGCGCACAAATATTGACAACTTCAAAGTTTACAGAATAGTTAACTTGAAGTTTATTTTCCTCGAATAGATGAAGATGTCACTTGGTCTAATCTGACTAAACGGTGTTAAAAAAAATTCAATAACACTGGTCGACAAAAGCGAAAAAAAGTTTCCCTAAAGCTCAAAATGGTTGCCCTTAAAAGGTGTTACAGCTTTTTAACCATTCCGGTGAATTTTGCTGCTTTTAGAGAATACAGAAATGCATCAAAAGGCGCCGAGTAATTGCTTATCGGATTCGTCGCTTCTACGTTTGCTTAGGGAAAAAACAAAGTCAAGTCATTAAAAAAGTTATCTTTGCTAGGGACACCAAAACTCACAGGAATGGTTGAAAACCTACCTACCATCTCTCATGTTTTCCAGTTTGAGCTCTAGGACAAAACTTGGCTTTTGAATAATGAAAGTGCTATTAAGAAGGATTACTATTTTAAACATAGTTTAATTCAAACCAAAAGAATCAGTTCAGAAGTTTATTAAATTATTATTTACAAAGATATTTCAAGTGTGAACTTTAAATCATTTGTATCTATCGCGCTTTTATTACCTGCAATATGATTAATATAAATGGATAGGTATATCCTTCAAGCTAATAGTTTTCCATTTTTGATATTCTTGTCATTGTCGGTTTTTCGATATCTGATACCTACGTTACTCTTCGTCAACCAGGTAAGCACCTTGTGATTCAAATCATTGTAATGCTATGTTTCAAAAACATTTTTTAGATTTTTCGAAATTTCGCGAAATTTCGCGAAATTTGGAGACCAATTTCGTTTCGTCTCGAGAACTCGAAATCCACCTTGATTTCGTTTCGACTAATTTGGCGAAACCGAAATTAAGGGTTAATTTCGTTTCGTTTCGTTTCGACACCAGAAAAGCCAGTTTCGCGAACCCTTACTTGATACATGATACATGGAGGAACTTTTGTGCAGATTCCAGAAAGGTGAGTAAGATGCGTTTGGAACACAGCAACAGCAAAGTCCAGTATTTTTATCGTGATAATCTCTTTGTTCTATAGCACCAGGATGCCAGGATTACTGCATGGACATTTGACTTCCGTCTTTTCCAGTGAAGAAACCAGTGTGAAATCATATTGATCGCATCAAGATGGCCGCTTGAAGAACGAAAACGGTCAGTTCACAACAGACTCTCAGGAAACACTTAGTGTCATAATGGATACACACTTCCCAGGCTCGACTCAATTGACTTCCGAAAATGCACAGGACTTCTATATGGCTCAACCTAGCTCAATTCACGACAAGGTTAAAGCTCAAGAATTAGCCAGTGTAATATTCACGACGTCAAGAGTTGAATGGGCGGTGGATTCCTTTAAGCCCTTTAAATCGCCGGGGCCAGATGGGATTTATCCAGTGTTTTTACAAAAAAGCAAGGATATTATAGTCCCCTGTCTGGTGGAGATGTTCAGGGCTAGCATGACACTAAGCTACATTCCGAGTAAATGGCGAGAAGTCCGTGTCATATTTATTCCTAAGGCTGGAAAACGTGATAGGACGAGTCCCAAAGCATATAGACCAATCAGTCTAACTTCTGTCATTTTGAAAATGATGGAAAAAATCATTAATCTACACATCAAATTATCTTACTTAAAAAGTAGACCATTAAACAAATTTCAGTTTGCCTATCAAACTGGTAAATCAACTGAAACAGCACTCCACACGCTGGTTTCAAAACTAGAGAAGTCTTTTGAGGCTAAAGAAATCTCACTGACAGCCTTTCTTGATATTGAGGGAGCATTTGACAATGCTTCTCACGAATCTATAAAAAATGCTATGAAAAAACGCGGTTTTGACATGTGCATCTTGAATTGGACTATCGCTATGTTATCAAACCGGTTGATAACATCCAATTTTGGAAGATCAACTTTAACGACAAAACCAACAAGGGGTTGCCCACAAGGAGGGGTTTTATCTCCCTTATTGTGGTCTCTTGTTGTCGATGATCTTCTTAACAACTCAACGAACCTAGGATACGAAATCATCGGTTTCGCTGATGACATTACTATTTTAGTTAGGGGTAAATGCGGATCTACTATTTCCAATAGAATGCAATACGCCTTAAACTACACACTTAAATGGTGTAACCTGGAAGGACTAAGCGTCAATCCTTCTAAAACAGTCATTATCCCATTTACAAGAATTAGAAAGTATAATATTGCAACTCTTAAGTTGGGAGACACACAGTTGGTGCTATCCAAGCGAACCAAGTACCTAGGTGTTATGCTTGACCACAAGCTCAACTGGAACGACCATCTAGAGTATGCGATCTCAAAAGCAAACAACGCTCTTTGGGCTTGCAGCAATACATTTGGAAAAAAATGGGGACTCAAGCCGAGGATGATTCACTGGATATACTCGGCAATAGTGAGACCCAGAGTAACTTATGCCTCGGTAGTGTGGTGGCCTAAAACTTCACAATTATCAGCTCAGAAAAAGTTAGATAAACTACAACGTCTGGCATGCTTATCAACAACAGGAGCAATGGCCAGTGCACCATCCAAAGCCTTAGAAGCTCTTTTATATCTTCTACCCTTACATCAGTATGTACAACTTGAAGCCGAAAAAGGTGCTCTTAGGCTAAAACGTGTCAAATTCTTTCAGGAAGGAGATCTACAGGGACATTTACGAATCCTCAAAAATTTCCAACTGAACACCTTAGTAACCATGAATGAAGATCGAATGGACTCTAAGACTAACTTCAGTGTTCCTTTCAAAGTGATTGAATCCAATCGCACCGAATGGGATGAAGGAGGTCCTAAGGTTTGTCCAGGATCAGTCATTTTTTATACAGATGGCTCTAAAATGGGCGAGTCTACAGGCGCTGGGGTCACTGGACCAGGAATCAATATATCAATTCCAATGGGCCAGTGGCCCACAGTTTTTCAAGCGGAAATAAATGCTATTCTAACATGCACAAGTATTTGCTTGGCTAGGAAATATAGGTATGCCAATATCTGCATTTTCTCAGATAGTCAAGCAGCTCCCAATGCTTTAAAAGCATACACATGTCAGTCGAAGCTGGTATAGGATTGTATTCAATCCCTACGACAACTAACTGTAACAAACGTTGTCAATCTATACTGGGTGTCTGGTCACGGTGGTATAGAAGGAAATGAAAAAGCCGATCTCTTAGCGAGAATTGGTTCTTCAACTGCTTTCGTCGGGCCGGAGCCATTCTGTGGGGTATCTTCATCCTGTTTGAAATCTGAGCTAAGAGGCTGGGAATCAATGATGATTGATGCCAACTGGAAGGCTTATTCCAAAGCAAGACAATCTAAACTATTCATTACACCATGTAAAAGAATCACACGGAACCTACTCAGTATGAATAAAGCTGATCTGAGTACGTTAACTGGCCTACTTACTGGTCACTGTCCGAGTAAGTATCACATTAAAAAATTAGGTAAACTGACAGATGACTTATGTCGTTTCTGTAATTCTGAAGTAGAAACCTCGGAACACTTACTGTGCCAATGCAGCGCATTGATTTAGCAAATACTGCGTATTCTTGGAAAAGGTATCCTCACGCCTAACGAGATATGGTCTGCTGAACTAATGAAGGTAAGGAACTTCATCAAAGAAGTCATACCTTCTTGGGGTGAAATGCAAAGTCTGGGTGCGACTATCACTGATACCCATAGTGATGGAACGAACTGACAGTGCAAAAAAATTAACGCGGAGTATACCACAATATATCTAACTAATGGTAGCAGTGGTCATAGGCTCCTACAGGAAAAAAAAGATAGGCAGAAACAGAAAACTGTTCCAGAGAGAACCCGCTAGGTTCTACGTGAATTTTGCATACGTTCTGTGTCGTCAGTGTAATCAGCGGCCATCCAAGATTTTCGCAGGCAAGTAAAACAATGCGCGACCTATGTAATGCCCTTGCTTTCTGACTTAAGCCGTAACGAAGAAAAAATCAAGGAGGAGATCTACAAATTGGATAGATTTTAAGTGAATACTGGAATGTTTTTACTTTTCTTCGTCTCTTCCGTTGTACCAGTATATGGGCCATATAAAATATATAATACAAAGTTTTGAATACAGTCATACCTCGATATAAGGGAACTTTATTTTTATTTTCGTTACGTTATATCGAGTTACGTTATATCGAAGCACGAAAAAAATATTTTTTTATTGATGCAAAATTCTTTATGGTTACTCAAAAGTGCACAAAAACTTATATCCCTTCACCTAAAAGTATATATAAACCTGTCTTATGTTCCTTTAAGACAATTTATGTAGACCAACATAACCAGTCACAAAACATTGAAAAAATAAATGTTAATTTTACCCCATTTTATCGTACTTTTTGGTTTCAAAACTAACTTAAAACATTTATTCGGAACATTATACACCTCAAAAATAATTGTTGTATCTTAATTTTGAGAAATTGAAAAAAGTTAAGTTATATCGAGGTAAAAGTTACGTTATATCGAGTTACGTAATGCTATCAACCCTCGCCGCATTGTTACCCTCTTTCCAGTTGAAGGCTGTTGAGATGGCCTGTTAGAACGAATCCTTATTTAAATTTATCAATAGGATGTTAGCTAAAGTGTCCTCTCCGAGGCCAGTCCGAAGGGTTCAAGAAAACCAAACCAAGCGCACTGAAAACTCTTTCCACGGACACGTCGGATGGCGTGGCTAACACAATCATTGCAACTACGTACAGCTCAAGGTTGAAGGCTTTTCGTCACAACCAATGATCCCAAACATTGTAACTGTGGTTTTGTCTTGGCTCTAAGCATAACGACTGAATCTGTTGCAGGAAATTTGTTTAATCTGCCTGGTGTTCCATGTTAACCGATCCGCCATACAAGTCAATCAAAATGCGATCAAATTTATGACCATAGTTTGCCTCCGAAATTGATTCGTCAAAGATCCGTAGCCATGATATTTTCTGGACCATACATTGGAATTGAAATTTCAATAATATAAATGTTTCTAGTATCATGCGTTAAACTTACCCTTTATAAACCTTTCGACTAAGAAAAACAATGGAAAAACTTCTATGTTGAAAATGTCACGTCTTTGCCGAGAGATATGAATTTTTCAATTTCACTTAGAGTGGCTGTCAATTGAGAATTGAGAATGAACTCAGTAGATCCAAGTGTATCGACAGTTGTGAGAATGCAAATCAAAATAAAAAAGGCAAGACAATGAAATGGTTATCATATATTCATGGATACCTTTGATTACGGACGGTAGTCAGTGGGTGAAAGAATCGTTACACTGACAGTATATATCAATCAATTTCATATCTTTATTTCGAATTTTTGCAGCCCTGCCTGTAGCGTAAAAAACTACGCCATTTATGCCCTAAATGCCCTAAGGAAACTATTCAGTTAACCTAAAGTTAGCCTAAATTTTTATCAACCACTTTTCCTGGATACAAATCAAAGTGTTAAATCGGCTGAGCGGCTGTGTATAGGGTTAGGGGCCATCCACATACCACGTGGACAGCTTGGGGGGGGGGGGTTGTGGAATGTCCACGGTCAAAAAGAATTTGTATGAGGCATTTGTCCACGGGGGGAGGGGAAAGGGGTAATAATCGTTAAAAATCTGTCCACGTAGTATGTGGATGGCCCCTTAGTTAATCGATACAATCAAATATTTAAAGCAGACCTACATAAGCCAACTGTTCAAGAGCTATTAGGAAAGTTCAACTTAT
The DNA here is from genome assembly GCF_029784165.1 of Wyeomyia smithii. Lineage (NCBI taxonomy): Eukaryota > Metazoa > Arthropoda > Insecta > Diptera > Culicidae > Wyeomyia > Wyeomyia smithii. The sequence continues at coordinate 2,864,210 of NC_073695.1, read as the reverse complement.
CCAAACCGTAGCACAGAAAACAAACAGAAAAAAAATTCTAACTATATTTCTTCTTGATTTTTTTTCTAATTTTTCAATGCCAGTTTATTTTGCTTGAGAAAAGATATGAGGTAGCCTTTGAAGAAAAATGATTTTTAGTTGTTGAAATATATATTTTTTTTTTCATTCTAGATCCTGATTCTTTTTTGTTTTCTTTGAATATGAGGCTGCAAGCTTGTTTACCTTTGATATTGCTTTTTATCGTACTACCTTTCAATATATCTAAATCAGCTCTTAGCTTAAATATTGCAGAACCAATCTATAAATTGTAGTTAAAAAGTTGCAAACATTTTTAATAACTCTATTTGGCGTTAAACGTAATCATTATTCGACACCTTTAACACCTTTACTCTCGTTCAATAAAGTAAATTTAAATAAAAAAAAGTTTATTTTTTAATTCACCGTTAATTGTTTGTGAGACATTTCGATGCTGTCTCAAGACCTTTTAAAACAAAAGGAGTTCCATGTTTTTTCATCCTGGAATGGTATTTTTTTATCTGTGGAAACAAGAGAAGATAATAAACCGATATTTTGAAATTTTTCGATCCAGCACTGTTTCTCAACGTAAATGGATATTAGAAGCATCAGAACAGCAATAGACTTCTGCGCTCTCTATGGGAAGGTGGAAAAGATAATCGAAATTAATTCCGAACTCCAGCAAACGATCGCTTGAAATTGAGATGAACATCGTAAAATAAAATAAGTGAGTGGAAAGTAAACTTTTAAGCAAATGGTTGCTTAACGGTCGCGTTTTCCCATTCTTTGGCTCGTACGCGACCCAATACGCCACACGACAGCAAGAACGCTAACGGATATTTCACGCTAATTAGGTTATGTTTCAAGCTAATCCATGTCTCGCGTCAGTCACTTAGAATAAGAATTTCACCAGCAACAAGGAACAATTCGCTCCAGCAGCGGAGTTAATTATTGTGATGTGTATATAAAGCTACAGGTTAATTTTCGACTAGTTTTAGTTCGATTTTACCTTTTAAACGGTTCATCGATTCCGATTACATAATGTACGCAATTGTATTCTCCCTATTGATTGGTATTGCTTTTGCTGTGGCAGAATACACTCCAGTGACGTTAAATATTGATAAGAATTTACTGCTTTCTTCGGTATACGATGCTATTAAAGGTAATCATGGAGATCCAACCCGGATCGATCCTAACGACTACAGAAACAAAAGAAACATCAATTATTACGGGTACGACGACTACAAAAATGATGAGTAAGTCGTGCTTAACTTGAGTTAAAATGAGGTTGAAACGTGTCCTATGTCATCCTTCAGCTATGGCGAGGTAATAACGCATCCGGTTGCAGTGAAACAGCAATGCAAACCTGAACCACCAGCCGTTCAGAGCATTTCCATATCGGATCACAATTGGTCCAATGTTGGCACATCGATGGCCTATGCTGTGAAGCATCTGGTGACTATTTTGACGCTGATCGCTGTTCCGGTTCTACTACTGAAGGCCTTCATATTTCCGCTTAAAATTCTAATGGGTCTCAAATCGATGGCCTTCGCGAACACCGTACTGCTGGGAACGTTACTTCTGAAATATCTAACAAGGCCACATCGACGCAACGGTGATGACGATGACGACGACGACGGGAACGACAATAGCAACGGTAACGGAAACGGTTTCAATGGCATTGGCACTGAGCTGGAAAATCGGTTTTACTACCCCATCAAGACGGAAGATTTGGAAAATCTGGACGAGGGAGAAATTAAAACTATACTAAAATTTATCAGGATGAAAAATAAAAAGTGGTGAAAAGCGAAAAGAACACGCACTTGCCATGGAGTTGTCGGATTGATGAGTGATTTTTCGTTCGATAACCCCGACTAATTGTACGCTTTTCTTGAGCGATAATTGTTTTGACCGAATTCCGATTTTCTTTTCTTTTGATGTTTATTTCTGCTGAAAACACTTTCACGGGATGAATTGGTTAACGTGTTTCATCTTTTTTTGTGAAACTTAGCAAACGGGTGAATAATAAAATCGTTCCCAATGAATTGAATGAAAGCAGTTCGCTTGTTTTCGAAGTTGAAAGTACATATAATACGTGATCGCAAAGTGAAAATTTAAAATATCTTTAACAATATAACAATATGTATTTGATTGAACAAGCCAGTTCACCACGAATTAAAAATAAATTTGACCCACCTTAATTTACTTTATTGACTGGAGGTGAATTGCTGGAAAGCAGGAAATTGATATCTACACTATTTTAAACTCCAAGATGGCGATATTCGGTTTCTAAGAAACAGCACGTAGGTCAAATCCCATCCAATATATTTTCGGAACCGGAACAGTAGCTAGCAACCCCAAACTTAATTTTGAAATCCAAGATGGTGACTTCTGTTTTCTGGAAACAAAATAATCTAATACCACCAAATGTGGGTATTTCCGGATTCGTATTTCCAGAGACCGACCATCTGATGCCGTTTTCATTCCAATACGGTGACATCCGATTCCTGGCAAACAGCGTAAGATTGTCAAATACCATCCAATATAAATATTTAGAAGAGCTGGATAATACCCAGATACTGTTTGTGTTGTTTCGTGGTCAACTTGAGTGTACCCTTATGTTACCCCCTGGCCCGGTATGGTATCTTTAGGGTTCGTGATAGAACACTACCTTGTATTACATGTACTTTGTCGACTGTTCTAATATAGATGTGAATATTTATAGACCTTGCGCAGGACATGACAGGTGTATCAGTGAGGCGAGAAGACTGGCAACCGGGTGTGGGAACAGGAGTAAGAAAAGGAAGAGCATGGAGTGAATCGATCAGGAGTAGAAAGCCTATAGAAAAGAGAGACGCCATGACACTCACTTCCATTAAGCTCACACCAAAACGGCTGGAAGGCCTTTAAAGTTTCGAAAGTTTTGACGCAAAGTATTGCAATCAAGTTGCGATGAAAAAAGGGACTTGCTAGTTTACGGAACAACTTGTATGCAAGTACAATTTAAAAAAAAGAATTGTTAATGTTTTTCGAATCCCAGCTCTCGAGGTACGATGCTGGCCTAACAAGTCATTCATCGTAGGTTCGAGTCTAGACTCGGGAGAGACTGTTAGTGTTAGTAAAATCGTAGCGCTAGCCCCGCAATTGTCCTGTACACTTAACGGTTGGCTGCGAAGTCTGTGTATAGTAAACAGAAGGTCAAGTTCCGAATCGGAATGTGACTCTAACACATATCAAATTTAAACATGTTTGATATACGCTTTACTGTCATACGGTTTCATTCCTGTTACGTGAGATGTGTTTGGGTCCCTAAACGTATAATATTGAAAAAGTCACGAAAAATAACATCGCGAAGCTTATTTTGGCGGGGTAACCCGCCGTTTTGGTGTGACAGTTACCATAACGGTGAGTTCTACGTCTTCTCTCTATCCTATAGGCTGACTAGTGTATGTTGTAGTGACATATTTCGCGCGGAGTGAGCTGCGGTATGAAAAAAAGAGAAAGACGTTCTTTCACATACACACATCAACATTTCTCAGCCAGAGCGCAGCGCAGACACGGTTCAAGCACGGCGCAGTGTGAATGCATGAAAAGTCCCGGACGAGCCCGGTCCCGGAACGGAAGCAGTGGGAATAGCCCTTAAATGTGTTGAGATTTCGCTCTTACCGCTACAAATCTTGGGCATTGAAAAATTACATGCTCCGAAGATTCTTCAACACCTTCATATACCGCGGAAAAAGGAGTCATTTTTACTTGGGTGAAACTTTGCATAGATGTTTTTATGGGCAAAAGATGCCATTTTGTGCTTTATGTTTATTTCTTTGGAACACGACTCATTTTTGAAAAGCTATTGAAGAATGCTATTTCGGAGAGATATTGATGATTACAATTGTTTTTAGGGCCAAAACGGTTTATTTGATCGATATGACGTCTTCGGCAAAGTTGTAGATAACAATTTTGTCTTTCCGAAAAAATACTCTGGAAAATAATTTTTTTGTGAAAAAAAGTTAAAATAAAATTCAAAAATTAATTATTTAAAAAGATAATTTTTTGAAAATCTATTTTTTAATAAAAACATAGAAGATTACATAAACAATGAAACCGGTTCGATCATAAAAAAAATCAGGAAAAATATTATTCTTAGAAAAAAATGTGTTTTTTTTTTCACGAAAAATTATATTAAAACAGGGACACTTTTTGTGGAATTGCTCCGCTTGCTTCATTTGAAATACATTATGGAAAACATATACTTTACATGTAAACAAACAAAAAAAAGAAGACCTCGCGGGGGAATTCTATCGTTACAAAATCATTGACAGAACAGCCCCCCACGTAACTAAGCATAATATTATGTCTACGGCATATCATTAGTGTTGGTAGTTGAGCTCGTTAGAAGTCATCAGGCATAAAGGGCTATTGGAAGTTGCTGTCGAGAATACATTATGAAAAATTCGCATTTTTCTAAAAAATGGTGATTTTTACAGATGCTTTTCTCTTACCAACAGATCTAGGAATAAAATCCAAACAATACGTTTGGTAGTTCAACTTAAGAGTTTTCATTTGATATATTCAGAAAAAACGCCATAATAAATATGCGTCTGTCTGTCTGTCTGTCTGTCTGTCTGTCTGTCTGTCTGTCTGTCTGTCTGTCTGTCTGTCTGTCTGTCTGTCTGTCTGTCTGTCTGTCTGTCTGTCTGTCTGTCTGTCTGTCTGTCTGTCTGTCTGTCTGTCTGTCTGTCTGTCTGTCTGTCTGTCTGTCTGTCTGTCTGTCTGTCTGTCTGTCTGTCTGTCTGTCTGTCTGTCTGTCTGTCTGTCTGTCTGTCTGTCTGTCTGTCTGTCTGTCTGTCTGTCTGTCTGTCTGTCTGTCTGTCTGTCTGTCTGTCTGTCTGTCTGTCTGTCTGTCTGTCTGTCTGTCTGTCTGTCTGTCTGTCTGTCTGTCTGTCTGTCTGTCTGTCTGTCTGTCTGTCTGTCTGTCTGTCTGTCTGTCTGTCTGTCTGTCTGTCTGTCTGTCTGTCTGTCTGTCTGTCTGTCTGTCTGTCTGTCTGTCTGTCTGTCTGTCTGTCTGTCTGTCTGTCTGTCTGTCTGTCTGTCTGTCTGTCTGTCTGTCTGTCTGTCTGTCTGTCTGTCTGTCTGTCTGTCTGTCTGTCTGTCTGTCTGTCTGTCTGTCTGTCTGTCTGTCTGTCTGTCTGTCTGTCTGTCTGTCTGTCTGTCTGTCTGTCTGTCTGTCTGTCTGTCTGTCTGTCTGTCTGTCTGTCTGTCTGTCTGTCTGTCTGTCTGTCTGTCTGTCTGTCTGTCTGTCTGTCTGTCTGTCTGTCTGTCTGTCTGTCTGTCTGTCTGTCTGTCTGTCTGTCTGTCTGTCTGTCTGTCTGTCTGTCTGTCTGTCTGTCTGTCTGTCTGTCTGTCTGTCTGTCTGTCTGTCTGTCTGTCTGTCTGTCTGTCTGTCTGTCTGTCTGTCTGTCTGTCTGTCTGTCTGTCTGTCTGTCTGTCTGTCTGTCTGTCTGTCTGTCTGTCTGTCTGTCTGTCTGTCTGTCTGTCTGTCTGTCTGTCTGTCTGTCTGTCTGTCTGTCTGTCTGTCTGTCTGTCTGTCTGTCTGTCTGTCTGTCTGTCTGTCTGTCTGTCTGTCTGTCTGTCTGTCTGTCTGTCTGTCTGTCTGTCTGTCTGTCTGTCTGTCTGTCTGTCTGTCTGTCTGTCTGTCTGTCTGTCTGTCTGTCTGTCTGTCTGTCTGTCTGTCTGTCTGTCTGTCTGTCTGTCTGTCTGTCTGTCTGTCTGTCTGTCTGTCTGTCTGTCTGTCTGTCTGTCTGTCTGTCTGTCTGTCTGTCTGTCTGTCTGTCTGTCTGTCTGTCTGTCTGTCTGTCTGTCTGTCTGTCTGTCTGTCTGTCTGTCTGTCTGTCTGTCTGTCACATAACATTTTCAAATCCAAAAAGACGATTTCTGGTTTCTTGGAAACAACTGAAAATGACCGAGTACCACCCAAAATGAGTGTTTCCAAAATTTAGATGATGTACAGAAAAGCAATGTATTACAAGCAACGATACTGGCAATTTCTGAGGCGAGGATGTTCTTATTCCGATAAAATGAGTCATTTCAAACAAATTGTCTTTTGAGTTTGAACGTATGAAATATTCGGTCCATTTGCAGACTACAGACAAAATGTTTAAAATTAATCAAAAAAAAAATGGTCAGCTAGCTTAAAATAAAATAGTGGAATTGCTTCAACTGCTGGTAATAAGATGAAAACAGTAAAATTCATTACTTTTTAAGTAATAATTCGGAGACGAATGAATTTTAAAATTTAAAGTCTCCATTAACAAATAAAAAGAAGAAGTAATAATCTCAAATAATCTAGACGCTTTCAATCGAGAATTTCGAATAAAACATTTGTGCTGAGCTGTCGGTAGCTGTAGCTGACTGATGTTAAATAAATAAACGATAAATAATTGATTCCAAAGGCATTTGTCATTTAGATAATTTTAGTTAAAATGCTCGCACATATGCCATAGAGGAGCTCAAACAAAGACTTACCAGAGCATCATTGTACGTCATCTCATCTCTAATCATCAATGGGAACTAAAAAATTACACCAGGTTCTGTAGCTCATCAAATACCTAGGTTCGATGACTTTTCACTAGCAAAACACTTTATTTTTTACTGTAAACTGTTCTTTTGTCTTGAAAAAAAAGACAATAATGGAACAACAAATTGTAGTTTTTGCTGGATCGTAAAAAATTTGACAGGAAGGTCCATGAGAAAAATCACAGCCTGCTTCTTTTCAACAGTCACCTATATGTTAAAATCCTGTTTCAGAATGAATGTTCCATTTGGTTAACCAATAAAGTTTATTGCTGAGGACAAATTTCAAAGTAACAATCAATTCCAAATTGTTCTAGTAAACGAAATTCATTTTATTGTACAGTAATAAATGACCATGGCAAACAAAAGGCTCCATTTGAACCAATTGTTTCCCACCGGAAGTACAATTAATCGCTGTCATCTGCCAAATCGCTCTGCTCGGTATCGCTCGCTTTTTCCACCACATTTTGCATATCAACATCGTCTTCATCACCATCGCTGTGTTGCTGAGCGGCTGGCTGCTCGTGTTTCCCTTTCGTTTTCTTATTATAAGCTTTCACCTTTTTGCCGCCTTCCTGTCTATCCAATTCCTTACGTTTTTCTAGCTTGTGCCGTACCAGATTACCCGCCTGGAACTGGTATTTATTAGAAGTACTTTGCAGGAGTTGTGCGTTCATCTTCTTTTCAAACTTCTCCCGCGGGCCGGAGGCTTTCGGTACTGGTACCAGATTGGGATCGATTTTGCTTACATACAACGGAAGCGAAAGTTTAATATCGACCATCGGTTTCAAATAAATCGTACGGATGTTCTGCCACCCCCCTGGGAACTGAGTTTTCAAATTTTCGATTAATGCTTCCGCATTTTCAACGGCCTTTTCCAGTGGCGTTTTGTGAGTAGCAAACTGAATTTCGGACGTCCTACCGGTGTTAGTTTGCTTATAGGTCAACTGGCACAAAGCTTTGTCCATATTCTTCACGATTTTATCATCGTGTTCTAGTACAACTGGGGTTGGATTTTTACATCGCCGAATAAAATTGGTACCCAGGAAACCGTAAACGTGACCACTAATACGGGCATCCACTAGAAAACGATCGAATCGATGCACAAGCTTCAGCTTCATTTCATATTGCCGATAATCTTGCTTGAGCTGCTGGAAGGGAATAACCATCGTAACGTAATCGATCCCCAGCTCACGTAGTTTGTCTTCCCAATGGTTCAGTGTAGGTTCGTAGTCCTGTTTGCTGCCACGTTCCAAATCTTTAACAATTAGACAAATATCGTCTCCGTTTTTGTAGATCGGATTTGGTAGATGGCTAAAAATCAAAACAATTTTGAAATTTAAACGAAACAAAGATAAACTGGTCATACATTCTACAGTTCCGGCTCGGAACATCGGGTATTTTTACGGAGGAAATCTGCAGCGCATACTTCATGTCCTCTCCGAAAAGGTTCTTCTTCTGCTCAAAGCCGCCATCCAACGCTTTCTTGCAGGCTTTCAGCGCCGACTGAATTGTCTCTCTGGTTACCAATAGTTCAGGAACCGATGTCGGTTCGGTTTCTACTGTGGATGGTTCTTCGTCGACTTTCGTCTTTTTGGCCTGTAAACCGAGAAACGAATGTTCAAATTTCGTGATTTTTTCTGAGTATCAAATACTTACCTTTTTGTTCTTTTTCGGTTTTTTGGTAGCAGCAACTTCAGAAAGTTTCGTTTGATCGGTTTTTCCCTTAGCAGCTTTTTTAGAGATTTTCTGCGATTTCTTTACCTGCGCATCAACAAACTTGTTTAATACAAATGTAAATTTAAAAGACTAAGAACTTACTTTTATATCTGGAACTGGGGCAGCAGTCTTCTGCGCTTTATTTGCCTTAATCTTAGACTTTTCTGTAGACTTTGATGTGTCCTTTGTTGGAATATTCACAGGCGCTGACTGGACAGCAGCCACTTTCAAATTTTGCCTTTTGTTTTTCTTTTTAACCGAAAGTACCTTCTTCTCGGCAAAGGTGACCGGCAAAACGGCCGCTGCTTTGGGGGCGGATTTTTTTGCCTTCTGCTTTACTATGACCTCCGAAGACTTACTAATCGAATGCAACTTGGAGTCTTTCTTTTTTATCTTTTTATCGGTTTTAATTTTCATTTTTGAACTGCTTCAACTTATTTCACTTGAAAATAATGTGCACACACGTGTTTACTTCGTACTTTGTGCTTGCTGGGTTCTGCTAAACAATGGAGATGTGAGCCAACATTTAGAATGACATCGAGTGAAATAAAAAAATCAGAATACACTGTTAACATGAAAGCTAAAAATAATGGGTTCAGCTCGCTATACACTATCCAGATATTTAAAATTACCGAAATTCAAACTATACACACTTGAATAAAGCAGAGTTCGGGTAAATTTTACCGGAATCTAAACAGATTAATGCTCGGTATTTCCGAAAATTACCGAACAGCTTTTTAAACCACCGGCCGGCATGTCGGTAATTTTTACCTGTTTTGGTAATATTTAAAACAGAAAAGTCTGTCAAATTTAGCGAAAGAAACTGTGAAAATGTACAACACACTCCAAATTTATTGCCGGTTCTCGGTAATTTATTGCCGCCGAGAACGACACCACCGAGTGCTCAGTTCAAAACATAATGACAGCTGACACATTTTTCCGTAAATCTCGGTACGAAATATCTGAAATCCGAGATTCCAGTTGGGTTGAACCGAAGTTTACAAAAAAACGTGACAGCTGTCATTGTTTTTTGTACCGAGCACTCAGTGGTGCCGTTCTCGGTAGTAAATTACCGAACACCTCAAAAAATAAAAAAAAAGTATGGAGAAAAAATACTGGGCTCACCTATAAAAAATACCGGTGGCAGAAAAAGTAAGATAATGAATTAACCTGCCGGTACCGCCTAAACTCGAATGAATATATATTAAGATTATTACTTGGTAAAATGTCAACGACTCGTACATTTTGTTTCAGTAATTCATCATAATAACTTTCCATATTTTAATAGCTTATGTTTACACACAACAGTAATTAAAACAATCAGCAGCAGCAGCAGAAAATATTCGCATCTTGCATGGTTGCACGTATAAAAACAAGACCGACAGATTTACAATCTGGCGGTTTCACAGATTGTTCGTTACAAAGTTTTACAGATTTCGGTGAATGCAACATTAAGCAAATATTTCTGTAGAAAATGACTAAATTGAGTTGTTTAGCTATTCACGGATGTTCAATTTTATTACATTTTATTACATTTAATTACAAGAGTGTGATTTTCAGAGCAAAATGTGTTTTGTCAAAACTTTATATCATTATTCTTCGATTTTTAATTGAAGAATAAAAATTCGTTCTAAATCGCTACAATGACAGTTGGTATATGGGCGAACTGTCATTGTAGCGATTTCGAGCAGTTTTAAATCGTGATTTAAAAATCGAAGGATAACGATAGAATTTTTTTTAAATCACGTTTTACTTAGAAAATGCAGATCTTTCAGATGATATGAAAAACTGATATAGCTAAACAACCCAATTATGATAAAACTTACAGATGCTACAGAACCGTCGTTAATTTAGTGCTTTCTACCAGAAATATCGGTATTAATAAACTTTACCGATGAATTGTTGAAAAAAAATCGATTGACTAATTTTGATTAAATGTGTATAGAAAGACGTAATCCCTAATTAAGAATAAAAAAAAACTTGTTTTGACTGTGGAAACTGTCTCCAAGCAAAATTGTCTCCAAACAAAATAAAACTCTGCCGTTTCTATTTTTTAAGTGTGCGGAAAATAATTATTTTGCTTGAAGTTTTTACTTTGTTTGAAACTCGTAGCGTGTAATCAGAGTTACCATTTGCACAGATTTTTCTGTAAAATCACCGTTTTTTTTTCCCTTTTTCAAATCACAAAATCTGTGATCACAGATGATAGATATTTTTGGAAAATCACAGATTTTCTCAGATATTTCCCATAAATGCCGGAAATAACAAATTACTTACATTTGTTTTCTACAGATCAAACTCATTAATTCGAAGGTACGATTTTCCGGAAGCTCGAATAATCATCCGTGGAAAATAGTTCGACTATCCGGAGTCATTCTTTTCTCAAATTTCGAATTCGTTTACAATTCCGACATTTGCCATTTATCGATTCCATCTAGAATGCTAGTTTTTCGCGCTATATGCTGCTTAGGGCATCCTTAACAGTGCGGTACCATTTGAGTTGTTATGGCGGCTGTGTACAGCGTGGCTAATTTGCTCACTCACCCGTTTTCGCACCGGTCGTTGCTATCGTTTCAGTTTGACGTTTCATCCAGCATAAATTTTTAGCAGCGCTGTTATCGGGCTGCTAAATTTGAGAGCGCGATGCTTCCTGGAAGCTCGGCTACTATTCCTCTAGCGCGTTTAGCAGCGACCGGTACGGTGTGAAGTGATGATAGAGCGCTACCAAACGAGGTATAGAAGCGCACCGTTAAGGATGCCCTTAGTTAACTCAATGAAGTGTGCAGAGAGGTTACCTGTTTGAATCACCTCATTATGATTGAATTCACGAAATTTTGACGTTTACCGTATCTAACGTATGAATGAGTTTCTTCTGACTAAATCATGGCCACTTTCTCTGATACGCAGCTTATCTGGTCTCAATGCCAACCTGAAAAACACTTTGTTGAGAAATAAGTTCTAATGCAATTTTAAAAGCTAAATAGTTAATTCAATTTATTGGAGGGAAATTTAATGTTAATATAAAACATTTCAATCAATCTCGCTTTGTTTTTAAAAAAATATTCATATCCCAGATATGATCACAGATTTTTTTCTCTGGTCGCAGATTTTCACAGATTTTTGTCGTCAAATACAAATTTCGAAACGGCAACTCTGCGTCTAATATGGTCTTCAGGGTTCAGCTCAATTTACACAGAACCAACTGTCAAACACAAAGATGACAGCAACGATTAACCCTTAACCGCACTTGATTTTTCCAATGTACACAATACGTGAAAAGAGGCAAAAAGGAACGAAAACACTTCATTCAACCACAGTCGAGTTTCGCAGTTCGCTTCCAGAACCCGAACGAGTTGGTTGTTTTTGTTGTAGCGGTGCAGTCAGTGTTTTCATTTAAAGCTTTTTTCTGTACGGGAACAGCTCCCCTCCGTTAGGCGGATGAACTGTGTCGCATAGTCTATTCATATTGTCAGCAAAATAGTACTATGTTAGTACTATAGTATTATGTTAAGTAAAAAAAATTACACTTAATTAGCATCTGCTTACGAAGCATCAGCAAACTCGTAAGTAGTGTACAAAGAAACAGCTTGTTCAGCTTTAAAGTTTTATAAATTGTATATGTTTTGTTTGTGTGGTTTGGTGAAAGTCGCGAAAATAAAAAGGTTCAATTGCATTCGAATAAATACCGAAAAATTGCGTGTCGAAGCGCGCCCCGTGCTCATAAGGAGAAAGAAAGTTTTCACACATGTGTGAGTATACTGCCTACGTTAGTGCAAAAGTGAAGTAGTGGCGTTATATTTATAAAAAGCCGTCGCGAAACACTGCGAATGATGATGGAAGCTATGGCAGTATTGCCGCTGGCCTAGACGCGATAGAAACAACGACACGAGAAAATTATTCAATCGCTTCGTCATCGCAATTCATTGAGCAAATAAAAGGACGTGTAAATCTACTTGCGGTACCAACGTATAGAACCGTTTACCAGACTAGAGGAAACACTACGCAGAGTCGGAGAGTGGTAAGTTTTGCATAATTTAGCTATAGAACTATAAGAAATACAGCCAATTTCATTCGATGATGATTTCACAATTACCAATCTATTGACATCTGATTCAAGGTTAATATTTCTTTGCTTACGTTTTGAAACAACCAGATGCATTATTGCATTCTCGAAGAATTGAGCCGAGGTTTATTGCACCCGGCAGTAAACTAGTTCTTGTATCCGCAAAAAGGAGACAGAATTGAATGCCACACCTTTTCTGTTCACACAGTCGTCGACCCACATAATTATTTTATGGACCCCACAATAAAACGCGTTCCCTTTACAGACGACATGTTATGTTATGATACGAGAAGGCGCTTTGAAGTAAACGAAAATAAACTCAGCGGACGCTTGCTGCACCTACATAAGTACATAAGTAACTTTGAAGAATCCAGAAACATAATCAAAGCGAATAATGTGTGTTCGAATCTTCTCCCCGGGTTTTGTGTATATGTATTCAATGATACGATAATGCTGTTGGCTTCAGTGCAACAACCGGATCGAGCAGTGCTCTGTGTTCAGTTCGATGTTTTGTAAGCGACCGTCAATGTTGTCGTCGTCTTCAAGTGTTGGGGAAGCAAAAGCAACAGCGGAAAGCGTCGTTTCTCTGACTCTGAACCATTTTTGGATTCATAGTCTAGACAAATCACCGGTGTGGAGCAGGCAGGCGGGGCAAACGTCAACGGCTGATAAATTAATTGCTCTAGTTGCTTGACTTCGTTTGTGCTCTTCTAGTGTTCTGAAGGAGCATCTATTTAAAGTATACTTTATGTGGTTCTCTGCGTTACACTTGTCTTACGCAAGTCAGCATGCCGTTTGGGCAATCTTGGACAAACAAACAAATTATTGTGACCAATGATAGTATTAGTAACTATCATCGTTATAGACTATATTTGATGGTTTATATTGATTTGAACTGAATTTTCAGTATCATGAACCTTTTAAAGCAAAGAAACTATTTGACCATGCTATCAACTTTTAGACGTATACATAATCAACTTTTTAAGCAAGATAAACCGACGAACTCAATCGGATTTCAGAGCATCGACATTTCAACATTTATCGATGAGAGCCTGAAAACTGAAATTGAATTGTCATATTAGAACTCACTATACATGCGCAGTAATGATTTTTTTTTTTGACACGGCTCAAAACAAATTAATGTATTACGCAGATAATTATACCTAGTGTCTTACTTCATGAAGTATGTATCTTTTTTTTTCTTCATCTATAGTTTATTTGACACGGCACAAATACAATTCAATGTTTAACGGCGCCAATTATATCTGGTAGCTTACTTTCTAAAGTATCTTAATAACTAAAAGCAAATTTTTTTATCCTCGCTGCCGACTACGAGCTGAAACTAAATCTAACTTAAAGCTAGAATATTTTGCATTAAAAGCACAGGTTTGCTGTTTGATGGTTTTCATTGCCATAGGTAAGCAGCATATTAAATTTGTTCCGCTGCTGGGCCAAGATATTACGGACTGGCATATCGGGTTGTTTCCATCGGGCCTTGAGAGTATCGTGCGGGTCTGATTGCTATTTCCGGATCCGGGGTCTTAACGTGTTCTTGTCGTTTGGTTGGATGTAGGCGGAAGGGGATAGGACTAAACTGGGGCGTGGATGGATTTCAGGAAAACGTATATAAGGGACATGTAGGATAGGTCACGGCTCGCCAAGACATCACGAACAGGAACAGCCGGCTGCCTACCTTCGGCCTGCAGGGAAGCTATTAATCTAGTCCTGGCGTCACGGTGTAGAGGGCATGACCAAACAACGTGCTCTATGTCGTGATAACCTTCCCTACAGGCACAGATACCACTCTCCCCGAGCCCAACACGACGGAGATGCGCGTCAAATCTATAGTGATTGGACATAAGCCGGGACATCACGCAAATGAAATCCCGACCTACATCCAACCCCTTGAACCACGGGTTCGTCGACATCTTGGGGATTATGGAATGTAACCACCTTCCCAGTTCCCCCTTGGTCCAAGAATTTTGCCAACTGATGATCGTATTTTGAGGTACAAATGCGAAAAATTCATTAAAGGCAATTGGTCTTACATAAATATCACCGTTTGTTGCGCCCACCTTAGCCAAAGAGTCCGCTTTCTCATTGCCCGGTATCGAGCAGTGAGAAGGGACCCACGCTAAGGTAATCTGAGTAGGTTTTTCGGATAAAGCACTCAGATGTTCCCGTATTTTCCCCAGGAAATACGGAGAGTGCTTAACATCGATCGGAGAGCCTCAATGGAACTGAGACTGTCCGTAAAGATGAAATAATGGTCCGTGGGCAGTTTTTCGATAATCCCTAGGGTGTACTTAATTGCAGCCAATTCTGCGACGTAAACAGAAGCAGGATTATCGAGCTTATGGGAGACGGTTAAATTGTTATTGAAGATACCGAAGCCAGTGGACCCATCAAGAAGTGATCCGTCAGTGTAGTACATATTGTCGCAGTTGATGTTTCGATATTTATTGGAAAAAATTTTAGGGATCTGCTGCACGCGTAAATGATCCGGGATTCCACGAGTTTCTTCTATCATGGATGTATCGAAAAACACAGTAGAATCAGAAGTATTTGATAAGTCGACACGATTTGGAATATTCGAAGAAGGGTTAATATTTTGGGACATGTGATTGAAATACAATGTCATAAAACGGGTTTGAGAATTAAATTCGATTAACCTTTCAAAATTTTCAATCACGGGACGGTTCAAGACCTCACATTTGATTAGAATACGAGAAAACAGGCTCCAGAAGCGGTTTTTCAATGGTAGTACTCCAGCTAAGACCTCCAAACTCATCGTATGGGTCGACTGCATGCAACCCAAGGCGATACGCAAACAACGATATTGTATTCGCTCCAGTTTGATCAAATGTGTGTTTGCTGCGGAGCGGAAGCAGAAACACCCGTACTCAATAACAGACAGTATCGTTGTTTGGTAATGCCTTATAAGGTCTCCTGGGTGGGCTCCCCACCATTGTCCGGTTATTGTACGAAGAAAATTCACTCTTTGTTGACATTTTTTCATCAGATACCTCACGTGACAACCCCAGGTGCTTTTAGAGTCGAACCAGACACCAAGATATTTGTGTACCAAAACCTGAGAAATCGTTTTACCCATTAATTGTGTTTGAAGCTGAGCAGGTTCATGCTTCCTAGAAAAAACTACTATCTCAGTCTTCTCCGGAGAGAATTCGATACCTAGCTGTAAAGCCCAAGCAGACAAATTGTCCAAGGTATCTTGCAATGGTCCTTGCAATTCGGC
Source organism: Wyeomyia smithii (assembly GCF_029784165.1). Taxonomy (NCBI): domain Eukaryota; kingdom Metazoa; phylum Arthropoda; class Insecta; order Diptera; family Culicidae; genus Wyeomyia; species Wyeomyia smithii. The sequence continues at coordinate 2,848,587 of NC_073695.1, read as the reverse complement.
AGCTTTGGCTCCTGTAACAGAGATTACACTGTCGTCTGCAAGTTGTCTTATCGTGCATGAATTTGCCAGACATTCGTCGATGTCATTTACATAAAAGTTGTAAAGAAGGGGGCTTAAACATGAGCCCTGGGGAAGACCCATGTAGCTAATGCGAAAAGTTGCCAAATCGCCGTGCGTAAAATGCATGTGCTTTTCGGACAACAAATTGTGCAAAAAATTGTTCAAAATTGGAGAAAATCCTTGTCGGTGAAGTTTACCCGAAAAAATGTCAATAGAAACGGAATCAAAAGCCCCCTTAATGTCCAAGAACGCAGACGCCATTTGTTCTTTGCGAGCATGCGCCAGCTGAATATCTGTTGAAAGCAACGCAAGACAATCATTCGTCCCTTTGGCACGGCGGAAGTCAAATTGAGTATCTGATAGTAGACCATTTGATTCGACCCAATGGTCTAAACGACGGAGTATCATTTTTTCCATCAATTTCCGGATACAGGATAGCATTGCAATCGGCCTATAAGAGTTGTGGTCAGAAGCTGGTTTTCCCGGTTTTTGGATGGCGATCACCTTCACTTGCCTCCAATCCTGCGGTACAATGTTTTGCTCCAGGAACTTATTGAACAAGTTCAACAAGCGCCTCTTGGCATTGCCGGGTAGATTCTTCAACAAGTTGAATTTGATTCTATCTAACCCAGGCGCGTTATTGTTACAGGACAGGAGGGCAACTGAAAATTCTGCCAGCGTAAAAGGTGATTCTATCGCGTCGTGGCCCGGAGACGCATCGCGAACAATGTTTTGCTCAGGAACAGAGTCCGGACATACTTTCCTGGCAAAATCAAATATCCACCGACTTGAAGACTCCTCGCTTTCGTTGACCGTTACGCGATTCCGCATTCTTCGGGCTGTGTTCCAAAGAGTGCTCATCGATGTCTCCCTCGACGTCTCGTTCACGAACCGACGCCAATATCCACGTTTCTTTGCTTTAGCCAAACTTTTAAGCTTGGTATCAAGCTCCGAATACCGTTAATAGTCGCCAGGTATACCTCCCTTCTGGTAGGCCTTAAACGCGTCGGATCTTTGCGTGTAGACATCGGAGCACTCTTGGTCCCACCACGGAGTGGGAGGCCGTTCTTTGATCGTTACGCCGGGATATTTCTTCGTTTGGGCTTGCAACGCGGCGTCGAGAATCAAGCCCGCGAGGAGGTTGTATTCTTCAAGTGGTGGGTGATGTTGAATCGACTCGACCGCTTTTGAAATCATTTCCTCGTATAACTTCCAATCGACATTCCGTGTGAAGTCATACGGAATGTCAATTGGTCGCATGCGAGTCGACCCGTTATTAATTGGAATAAGAATAGGCAAATGGTCGCTACGGTGAGGATCAAGGATTACCTTCCATGTGCAATCCAACCGTAGCGACGTCGAACATAAGGATAGATCCAAAGCGCTTGGGCGCGTTGGAGGTTTCGGGATACGTGTCATTTCACCGTTGTTTAAAATAGTCATGTCGAAGTCATCGCAAAGGTTATAGATTAAAGAGGAGCGGTTATCATTGTATGGGGAACCCCAAGCCACGCCATCAGAGTTGAAGTCTCCCAAAATCAAACGTGGTGAGGGAAGAAGTTCTATTAAATCAAAGAGCAGCCGTTGCCCAACCTGTGCTCTGGGAGGAATATATATTGAGGCAAAGCTCTTTACCTTGTATTGTCATTTGACATGCGACAACTTCGATGCCTGGAATCGAGGGGAGGTTAATACGATAGAAAGAATAGCACTTTTTAATCCCTAAAAGTACTCCTCCATATGGGGTGTCTCGATCAAGGCGAATAATATTAAAATCAGGGAAGTTGAGATCAATATTTGAAGTAAGCCAAGTTTCACAAAGGGAAAATGCATCGCATTTGTTTTTATTTATCAAAACTTTAAACGAATCAATTTTTGGTAAAATACTTCTACAATTCCACTGTAAGACAGAGATAGAATCCTTCATATACGCAGTTGAATTAGGCATCGAAGGATACAATCGCTGCAAGGAGGGGCCATTGGGCAGTCAACTGCTTCAAAAATGATCTAACTGTTGGGAGGAATGCTGTAAGAAAATTTTTTATTGGATCGGGTATATTAAAATTTTCAAAAATCCAGTCCACAATGTCAGAAAATTTCACTAATCCAGAGTTTGTTTCATCAACTGGATGTGCAAAAGGAACAACTGGGGTTTTAGATGTTCCTGGCAGTGCTTCTGGGACTTTAAATTTGCAAGCCCAGGAGGAGTTTGCTTCGGTTTTTCCGCAGCACTGTTTGGTTTGTTCGTACTTTTCATTACACTCTGGGAAATCTTAGGACCTTTACGGGGAAGTTTAGGAGAAGAAACATTTTTCCTCTTCCTAGACTCCCCAGGATTGGCATAAGATGTTCCCGCTGATGAATCGTCAGAATCGGTTCAATCGGAGGGCAACAGATCAAAGGGGTTCGATGTTATGGTAGAAGTGGTCACGGTCTTCTTCAGCATGCTGGTTTTCCCCACAGTGAATACATTTTTCAGCATTAACACTGCAAGAATCTTCCGCATGAGTCTCCCCACACTTGCTACATCGTGCCTTATTGCAGCAGTAGGCGGCTGTGTGGCCTAACTGCTTGCAATTGGTGCAATTCATAACACGGGGTACATACAATCGCACAGGCAGGCGAACCCGGTCGATCGAGACGTGGCTAGGGAGTGCAGATCCGGCAAACGTAACGCGAAACGAGTCTGACGGAGTGTAAACTTTTTTACCGCCGACGGGAGACATGGACCGCAATTGCTTACAATCCAAAATCTTCGCCTGTGTTTCGGTATTTTTGAAGCAACCGGTTGCGCTTTTAAGGATACACTCGACAGACAGACTCGAATCGGTTATGACACCGTCGATCTCCACGTCTCGTGCGGGTATGTAAACGCGATACTCGCGTGTGAAGAGCTCAGAGCAAGCGATAGCATTGGCCTGTGTCAGATCACTGACCACGACAATGAGCTTGTTAGGTCGGACCTTGGAAATTTTGGTCACGGCCTTGTACCCCTTCGTCAGGTCTTTTGAAATTTGCAGTATGTTTAATCGCTTTGAATTCACTCCTGCCTTTGGACGAAAATAAACAGTATAGCTGCCCTGTTGAGATCCGTCCGGGTAAAGCCTGGGGCGAGGGGGGACTGGAGAATGAACAGGGGAGGGGGTAACAGAAGGGTCAGGGTCAGGGGGGATCGGGGATGGTGGCACGGGAGGCGAGGGATCTATATCCATCGCGCTAAATGTAGCGCACTAGCGAACTAGCGCCGACAAGAACACGTACCTCTTTACTTCTTCCTTCCAGCAGTGGTTGTCCGATCGTTCGAAGCTGCATCTAAAGCAGCCAGCAGCACCAGTACAGCAGCACCAATACAGCCACCAGCAGTGAGCCGAATGTGAGATCACTCAGCACAGCGACACGGACTCGACTGTCAACTGATGGCCTTGAATAATACACTCTTTTGTTTGGCTATTCGTACACACGGACCGGATTGTAATAGAACGACCACTTTGCACGTCCGTTTCTGTCGAGTGTTCGACGCGGAATGATGTATCTTATAAACTAAAACCATAACTTTTATCCTCGCTGCCAACTACGAGCTAAAATAAATCTAACTTAGAACGAGCATGTTTTGTTCAGTGGTATGTGTTGGATAGGTACCTTGATGTTCTTCAAATAGCCATAATTATGCAGCATATGTGGTATGTTTCGCTAAGCCAGGATTGTACGGAAGACTTGTGTTCTCTGAGTGCTGAAGGTGTCATGTGGAAACTAGTTGCTGGTTCTGAATCCGGAGTCTGAACGTTTTCTTGCCGTTAGGTTGGATGTAAGCAGAGGGGAATGAGACTAGACTGGGGCATGGATAGATTTCAGGAAAACGTATATGTGGGACATGTCAAGGCTCGCCAACACATCACCAACAGTAAGAGCTGGTTGTCTATCTCCGGCCTGGAGGGAAGCTATTAATTTAGACCACTGGTACAGACACAGCTTTCGCCGAGCCCAATACCCATTGGATTGTACACACCTTCCAAGTTCTCTTTGATCCATGAATTTTGCCAACTGATGATCATATTCTGCCGTACAAGTGCGAAATATTTATTAAAGGCAATTGGTCTTTCATAAATTTCAACGTTTGTTGCGCCCACCTTTTGGAACTAGAATACTGCGACCATTGGTTAGAACTATTGTAGTATTTGTAGTATATATCGATTTCGTATTTGTAGTATATATCAAGTGAGTGGCCGGTTCCCTCAGCACGCTTCCAGTCAGGTAGAAGGTGCTTTATAAAAACAACTACCTTTCAGGATTAGCAGACCAAATCTCACTCGGTTGCAAGCAGCCCTTGCTGAGAAATTTGATTCTGCTCATGCGTAATGCACCACAGCTGCATAGCAGATGTCCCGAGGTTTCGCCTTCTATATTACAGAACCGACAAGGGTCATCCTGAACTCGGCAAAGCCCTGTTATTAGTCCTGTGTAAGTACAAAGAGCCCACTTGTTGAGCTCTAGGAGCTTTTTAGTAATTTTTCCGTTTGGCGTTATTGCCTTTTCGACGTCAAGTTAGCTGTCACCCGTTGTTCTTCCCAGTATTTAGGTTCCATTTTTATAGATTAATTTGAGATACCGCAAAAGAGTTTCGGACCAACAAATTGCGAGTTGGAGCCTTGTTTGGCCAGTTCGTCTGCTTTTTCATTGCCGTTTATGCTACAGTGCTCTGGAACCCAAACTGACAAACTGACAGAGTTCATACGACACAGCCTTCGCAGTGAGAGAACGCACCAGATGACTGGTGACCCAACAAGATCACTAGTTAAGGTCTCTTTAAGACGTTTAAGCCGCAGCGCACTCACTTTGTGCTTGCTGTGGCCTCTTTTTTTTAAGGCCACCGCACTGAGGAAGCGTATGTAGTTTTCTGGAGTCCATCTGATCATTTTTAGTTTTAAGCCCCATTTTCTGCCAACCGTTTAGGAACATAACCAGAACGCACTGACCGCTAGATCCTAGAAATTTAACAATTTCGCTAAACTGGATAGAACTTCCCTCCAGCTTAAGAGGCATTAGGTTAAGTTTCCTCCTTTATTGAAAGCTACAACTGTAACTTTTGCCGGGTTAATGTTCAGATCCTCTTCTTAACACCAGAAATGGGTTACGTTTAAAGCAAGTTGCATTCTTTCCGAGACTACATGTCAAACTTCCCTCTTACCATAATGACAATGTCGTCTGCAAAGGCTACAATTTCAAAACCTTTACCTTTTAAGCTTCTGAGGAGGCCATCCTCAACTAAAGACCACAGGAGTGGTGAAAGTACTCCACCTTAAGGCCATCCTTTCGTAGCTCTTACAGTTATAGATGATCCCCCCAGCTCCGAAGAGATAATTCTTTGTGCAAGCATGGTATGAATCCAGTTGACTATGCATGTGTGAAACATCCTATTTTTTATCGCATTCGTCATGGAAGAGTAGGTCGTGGTAGGTCGTGTTTTCGGAAGCACCTTCAATATGCAGGAAAGGGCATAATGCTATTTCTTCTACTGAAAGAGTTCTTTGAAGCGCTGTAACTGTAGAGGTACCTGTTTGATAGGCAAATTGAAACTTAGATAAAGGGTATCCAAGCATGTAAGTTGGAAAAAAGGTTGAAAAGATCTCAGCATTTTCCACTCTTGTCGATGTGAAAATTTCGTCAAGTATGTTAGAAGTTGAGACATCGTAAATTCCATTCTGATGCTCAAGGCTACCAAGTTCAATAGTGTGATTCTTGGCCAGCGTTTTGTTGAGTACAGGTGTGTTGACTATACTTTCACATGTTGAATCCAAATTCTCCTCTTGGATTTTCATATTTCTTTATTGTACTCGGTGAGTGCTTTCCTGTACTGCGCCCAATCCGAAGCACGTTTCGCTTCGTTAAACTTCTCCTTAGACGCTCCAACTTCGAGTTGTTTATGATTAGATGAAGAAGTCTCGTCCGAGACACGCCAGTTCTGAATTACCCGTGCTTTCTAGGAAAAAACTACTATCTCGGCAGAAATAATAATAATAATCCGTATAATATCTCCGCAGAGAATTCGATATCTAACTGAGGCTTTCCATGGAAAATATGTGATAAATATATTTTTTACAGCATGTCATTTCCGATTATTCCTATCCGTACTCAAAAAGTTTTTTTCAAATCCTATATATTACACATTGAAGATGATAATATCTACTAGTATTTGCGCTCCAGGTGCAAGACTAACAGCAAAACTTGTCTCTGCTCAATCACTCAGCTCCCGGTTTTCTAAATCTGGAATTAGTAGCAACCTAACTATAGGAGAACGCCTAGCTTGTCGCTGTTTGTACGCTGGGCATATGGATAGCTCATGCGGAGTTTGCCCACAATAGAGGCACTTTTCAGCACCTTTATCGGGTCTCCTGCAAAAGGCAGAATATTCCATAGGGCAGAATAGCAAATGGTAGAACCACAAAATAGCTTGTTTTCTCTTCAACAACACACACTCGCGGCATTTGGCCAACTCTATTGTCCAAGTGTATGCTGTCCTTACTCGCTGCGGCTCATTCGGACTTAACTAATGGAAAGAAAACCTGTTTGAATAATCCTAGAAAACTAGTAGATCTGTCGTTTGTATGCGAGAGGCTGCCACCGCGGAAACCACGGCGGCTTTTTGCCGCCTCGGTTCTTTGCTTGATTATTGTTAGGCCGTTGAGACTAGTGTAAGATATACCCAACATCGAAAAATTACTCTCCACGACGCCGTGAGAGTCTTGAGGACTAAGTCAAAACTGGTCATTGCTTGCGACCAATTATTAAGTCTGGTTACCAAATAATACTAATTAATAAATGTAGAGAAGCAGCTCTGGTACCGTGACCAGGATTCGCACCAATTTGCCATCACGCACTTGGCTATCGTTAGCCAGATTTTGCTTCCAGTGATTCTGCCTTTCGTGCTTCTCGAAATTCTGCCTTTCATATTTCCGCCTTTTGAAACATTCTGCCTTGTTTGTATGGTCATAGAGTACTGCCTTTCATGATTCTGTCTTTTGTGATTCTGCCTTCTGTGGCGATCCCGTATAATCCAGCTGCTTGCAAATGTGACAGCTCATTACCCGCGGCTCGGCAGAACAGCCCCGGTGAAAGTGTTGTTACACCCTTGTCGAGCGATACTGAATGCAATTGCTTGCAATCGAGTATCTTTATCGGTTGAAGACTGGAATCCTTGGAACGGCCTGTTCCAGCCTTCAATAGGTCCTCGACAGTCAGACTCAAATTACTAACTACACCGTCAATCTCGACTGCGCGAGCTGGAATTTACACGCTGGGGTACGCGTGAAAAGCTCACAAATAGCAATTTTGTTTGCTTGCTTGAGGCTTGACACTTAAAACGCAGTTTATTCGGACGCACTTAAGTAATCTCGGTAACGGCTGAAAACCGTGGCGGATCCCTACAAATTTGCATAGTATTCAATGCCTTTACTTTGGGCTAAAAATATACAACCCAGGATATCTTTCCGGGTATCCCTTTCCCTTGCTCACAACGCTAGTGTCAACATCGCAGCTGCTATGGAAAATCAAAAAGCTGGAGCAAGCAAGTGTTTTATACAGGAATTGCTTCGATTTAGGTTTTGTTATCCGTCATTTTTTACCCACACATTTGTGCTCGTTCTGAAAGGGGTATAGCTTTACCCGATGGCTGAGGTCTTCCGAAGCTGCCTTCTTGAACTACGGTACCTTGTACATGCCTGGATCGGACGGGGAATCGATCGAGATTCCGCCTCCAGAATCGCAGGAGTCGGTTTTTTCTACACATTGTTTATAGTGTCATTCAGACAATTTTTAATTGGTTCTTCTGAAATTTTTATGCCAATGGTTTTGCAATGTAGATTATACAGACGCATCATGATTTATGGGGTATGAAAATTTGTTCTGCACTGTTTTGTCGTTCTTAGACGCTGTGAGGGTGTTTAAAGGGGGGCTCTGGCAGCACGTGTGAATTCTCTACTTTGTAAAAGTTCAAATTTCAAGTATTATTTCATCAGTTTTTTTGCAACAATTTCAATAGATTCGGTAAGATAAGTACCATAAACTGGGGTAACTTTGATCAGCGAGGTCATTCGACGGGCTTCAGCAAAATGACTCTAATACTTTAATAAACATTGCTTTTATACTTTTTTCAATTCATACCTCTTTAGCATAGTCTGAACTATCTATATAAATATTTTGTTTGTTGAATCAGACTGGTTTGACCGATAAATCGTAAAAACCAGAAAAATATTTTTCTTGATACAGTGAAATTGAAACCAAATTTTTAGTTGGTATATGGAACATTGTAGTTTTTGGTATAAAAGTAAATTTTTTGTAGAAGTTAAAGAAACTAATAAATATTTACCGAATAACAAAACCCGTTGAGTGACGGTATTAGGCATTAAAGTCAAGTTTTTTTTTTGCTGGAAAACGGTTTTCCAAAGGGACGACGCCTGGCATAATCAGTAACGCTAATAATATTGTCTTTGAAAACCTGAGGAGATCTTAGCACCCCATATAAATGGCTCAAATTCAATATACTCCAAATCTTCAGCAACACCAAAAGTTTCACTTTTAGACCGCTCGTGTAACTTTTTCTAAGTTATTGTTTCACAAGAAAAACATTTTGACTGAGCCTTCCTGCCCAACTATTTAAATATTTAAATATTAGTTCAAATATTATTTATATTTGAACTATTTGAATTGAATTTTTGTTTCATGATCTGAGCGTTTTAGAGTTTTTCATCAAAATAAAAAAAAATGTGTTTATTTCTCCTGAAGTGAATTCTGCATTTATGGCAATGAGCACTCCACCTTTTTGAAATGTGTGTATAAAAGTTTCGATCTCGCCGGAATACATCGAAATTACTTCCGGAAATTTATCGGTACCAAAAATTACTTAAAGGCGGATGATAACAGAATTTGACAAATTTCCTTCATTTTCTGTTCCTTCATGTTCTGTTATTCATTCAGAAAGGTTTTTACAATAATATTTTAACTTAAAGTACTACTTCCTCCTCTCGAAGAGGATGTCGTTTTTGCATTCTGTTCAGAATGTGAAATTTATCATAGTGTTGATTTTTCCAGATTTGGCGTCCTCTTCGTGATGGAGACTGTCGAGTTTTATGCATTTTCTTTTCTTCGAAAAATTCAATTTAGTAAACTATAAAAATACTTTTGTACTTAAAAACACAGTTTGTTGAATAGCAGTGACTAACGTTGTCATGGTAGCCAATATAGGGTGTTATAAACATTGTACCATCATTCTGAAAATAGAAACCATTAATTTTAGTTGTCAAGAAATCACCACATCTCCTGAAGTATTCGTTCGATTTGGGACGTTTATGCATCTAACTTTTGTTCTATGAGGGATGACGCACGTTTTCGTACATATATTATCATCTCTCTGCCATTCTACGATTCATCCTTGAAACTCTCGATTGGACGCTGAAAAAAACCCGGTAAATTTTATCTCGAAATTATCCATGTCTAACAGCTTCAGCAGGGCAAGAAAAACTGGTTGTGAAAAATGTGTTGCTTAAACGTCGTTCAAATTCCGTCTACCAAAACCAGTGAGCAAATGATTAGTAAAAAAGTAATAAAGTGATAGGTAAATCAGTAATAATGCCACTTAAACTATTACTATTATTATTGTACATATACATTAGAGCCTCCGAGAAGCTGAGAGATATCAGAATAATTCAGGTTATTTGAATAACAGAAGAAGCGATTGGTACCAACTTGCTGTTGGCTGTTTCTTGACCTACAATAGCACAGAAAAACCGGTTTGAGTAAAGTGCAGTGCATACGCAAAGGAAGGACGAAGATAGAAGAAATAATAAATGCTGTATAGAAAACCATAAAAAGGCAACCTGTGCTGTGAGTAGAACCCGATCGAATCCATCCCGTAGAGATTAAAATTCCTGCTTTGTTGCTATATACCACCTATGTGCATCACAGTTCGTTAACTTTTTGATTCACCCTTAATAAGGAAATCGGGTTTTATGGGACGATTCACACAACAACAACAACAAAATCTCCTAGAAATAGTGAAATACTATCTGCCAACGAACCGCAATTTATTGCGGTCTCTATTGACATTGTCAATCGTAGGTACTCGTAATTTTGCAATCATAAATCTTTTTTTGTTGCCTACCCATTCACCCGAGTCTAGTGGAATGAAACTGTTCCAAAGTGACAAACTTTAGCATTTTCTTGTTCTGCCATTGCCAGTTCGAATCAACCGGAAGATGGAATTCCTCCTGGGCGGCCTCTCGTCCTGCTGTGCCGTAGTTTTCACCAACCCGTTCGATGTGCTCAAGACGCGCCAACAACTGGAGGGGGAGCTTCTGGCGAGAGACAAGATCGGCAAGCGAGCCTACCGGGGGCTGTGGCAATCGATTGTATCCGTAGTGCAATCGGACGGACTGCGAGGCCTACAGAAAGGACTTCCGGCCGGGGCTTTGTATCAGTTTTCGATGAATAGTGCCCGCCTGGGAACTTATCATGTGGTGGAAAATTTAGGCTGGACACGAAGTGATAATGCACTGGTGAAACCCTTGCTGCCAGTCTTTTGGGGTTGTTTTGCAGGGGTCATTGGCTCTACCACTTCCTGTCCGGTGTTCGTGGTGAAAACGCAAATGCAAGCTAAAAGTGCTCAACACTACAGTGCCAAGTTTCAACACCATCACAGTGGTACCGTAGCTGCTTTCGTAAACATATACAAGGCGAGTGGCGTCAGAGGGTTATATCGAGGCTACACAGCACATCTGACGCGGGTTTCTCTGGGATCTGCTACGCAGATGGCTTCATTTGCTGCCTGCAAAGATTATCTCGCAAAGTATGAAACGTTTCAGGACTCGGTGATCGGCAAAGCGTTGGCGAGTAGCGTCATAGCCGGTTTCATCTTAGCAGTGCTGATGTGTCCCGTTGATGTGGTTCTAGCACGGATGACGAATCAAGGTACGCTCTACCAATTGGTTCGTGCTGTTTTCTAATGTGTGCTTTTGAATGTTTGCATTGCAGGCGTGAACGCCGCTGGAAAGGGTCTTCTGTATGCGAACATTTTCGACTGCTTTGTGAAGATCTATCGCACCGAGAGTGGCCACGGTCTGTACAAAGGATTCGTACCTCTTTACGCGCGGATAGCGCCGCACACTCTGCTGAATTTGACCTTCTGGGATTTTTTCAAGAGCTTGCATGATCGCTACTACAGGAATGGCAGTTTAAAATGAATTAAAAAATAGTTCTATTAGTAATATAGGGTTTTAGTAAGTAGAGTATGTACTTCCTTTGTTTGTTTCTCCAACTATCAGTAAAAAAACCGTTACTTTTGTGTGAATAAATAAAGACAATACCTTGAACGGATAGCTATCAAATTATACTATTCCTCATCATGATTGAAGGAACTCATTATACTATACTATACATTATACTGTGAGGCTAGTGTTACATAAAATTTGGATGGGTGTTATTTTTACAAAAATTAAAAAAAAATCCAATTCATGCCAATTCATTCTCATATTTTCCTTAAGAACAGGAAAATTTTATATTACTGACTTGGTTTAAAATTAGTTTATTTGACACGGCACGATACATTTTCTGTTTTACTGAGCCAAGTACAATTCGTATTAATTCTACGTTAGCAGGGAAAAGAGGGAGGCCTTTTATTTATTCTCGCGGCCGACTACGAGCTAGTGGCGATTTAAGATGAGAGGAGGGAAATACAATTCTTGCTTAAAACTAATTAAGATATACGATCTATTTGTGTTTCGACTGGTGTTCTTTTTTGTTTTTTAAACATAGATTTAGGCTCTTCGTGTTCGTGTCTCCAGCGTCGTATACGGGTATTCTGACAAATAGACAAAAGAATATTAAATTTTAATGTCAGTCTTTTTCAAATAACAGTACAGTTGTGTCATGTACTGGAGATCACCGCTTCCCAGAATGTCTCTAACGAGTACGTTCGGTTGTTTTTCCTCGGGCCCGGAGGGAATCTATAAGCTCGGACCTAACATCACAGAATTCGGCACACGACCAAACAACATGCTCGATGTCATGGTAGCCATCGCCACAAACGCAGTGATTACTGTCTACAAGCCCTATACGAAAGAGATGCGTGTTTAACGTGTAGTGATTGGACATAAGTCTGGACATCACGCGAATGAAGTCCCGACCTACATTCAACCCCTTGAACCATGCTTTCGTCGATACCTTAGGAAAAATGGAATGTAGCCACCGTCCCAGTTCATCTGAGTTCCATGATGATTGCCAACTGTTGAGTGTTCTCTGACGCAAAATGCTATAAAATTCATCATAAGCAATTGGTCTTTCATAAATATCGCCATCAATAGCACCCACCTTAGCTAAAGAGTCAGCCTTTTCATTACCCGGAATCGAGCAATGAGAAGGGACCCACGCTAAGGTAACCCGGTAATTTTTATCTGTTAAAGCACTTAAAAACCGCCGTATTTTCCCCAGGATATACGGGGTGTGCTTCACAGGCTTCATCGATCGCAGGGCCTCAATGGCACTGAGACTATCTGTGAAGATGAAGTAGTGGTCTATGGGTAGGGTTTCGATGATTCCAAGAGAGTACTGAATAGCAGCAAGTTCTGCGACGTACACGGAAGCAGGAGCATCGAGTTTGTAGGAGGCGGTAAAATTTTCGTGGAAAACACCGAAGCCAGTGGACTCATCTAGATTAGATCCGTCCGTGTAAAACCTTTTATCATAACTAACATGTTTAAACTTATTGGAAAAAATCTTAGGGATCTCTTGGGGTCGCAATTGATCCGGAATACCAGAAATGTCTTGTTTCATGGTGGTGTCGAAGAATATAGCATTATTAGAAGTATCTAAAAGTGCGACATTGGAGGAATCGTATGATGAAGGATTAATATCTTGAGCCATATAGTCAAAATATAAAGTCATAAATCTGGATTGAGATTGAAGGTCGACCAACCTCTCGAAATTTTCAATTACTAATGGGTTCATAACTGTGCATCGAATTAGCAACCGGTAAGAGAGATTCCAAATACGATGTTTCAACGGAAGAATACCCGCTAACACTTCAAGACTCATCGTATGGGTCGACTGCATGCAACCCAAGGCAATACGCAAACAACGATATTGTATTCTTTCTAGTTTCAAAATATGCGTGTTCGCAGCGGAGCGAAAGCAGAAACAACCGTACTCAAGAACTGACAGTATTGTTGTTTGGTATAACCTCAGAAGGTCTCCTGGGTGGGCTCCCCACCAGGTTCCGGTAATCGTACGAAGAAAATTAATCCTCTGTTGGCATTTTCGTGTCAGATACCTAATATGACAAGCCCAGGTGCATTTAGAGTCGAACCAGACCCCGAGATATTCAGCGACTAAAACCTGAGAGATCGTTTTACCCGTTAGTACGAGCTGCAGCTGAGCTGGGTTATGCTTCCTAGAAAAAACGACCAACTCAGTTTTCTCCGGAGAGAATTCGATACCCAGCTTAAGAGCCCATTCAGACAAATTGTCTAAGGTATCTTGCAATGGTCCTTGCAGATCGCTAGCATCGCTTCCAGTAATGGATACAACGCTATCGTCTGCAAGTTGCCTTAGCGTGCATGAATTTGCAAGACATTCATCGATGTCATTGACGTAAAAACTATATAAGAGAGGACTTAAACATGAGCCCTAGGGAAGGCCCATGTAACTAGTTCGGGAAGTTGTCGAATCGCCATGTGAGAAATACATATGCTTTTCTGACAACAAGTTGAGCAAAAAGTTATTCAAATTTGGTGAAAGTCCCTGCGAATGAAGTTTCGCGCTTAAAACTTCTACAGAGACAGAGTCAAAAGCCCCCTTAATGTCCAAGAACGCAGAAGCCATTTGCTCTTTCCGAGCAAATGCGACTTGAATTTCAGTAGAAAGCAACGCTAGGCAATCGTTCGTCCCTTTGCCCCGGCGAAAGCCAAATTGAGTATCTGAAAGTAAACCGTTTGTTTCGACCCATTTGTCTAACCTTAAGAGGATCATTTTCTCCATTAATTTCCGGAGGCAAGAGAGCATCGCAATCGGCCTATATGAATTGTGATCAGAGGCAGGTTTCCCGGGTTTCCCAATAGCAATGACTTTTACCTCAGAACAGTATTTAGCTCAAGAAACTTGTTGAACAAATTCAACAAGCGTCTTTTGCAGAGTCGGGTAGATTCTTCAACAGGTTGAATTTTATTCTATCTAACCCTGGAGCCTTATTGTTGCACGACAGGAGAGCCATTGAAAATTCCAACATCGAAAATGGAGGCTCTTCCGTAGTTACTATAAACGCGTCGCGAAAGGTTTTCTGTTCCGGTACAGAGTCCGGACAGACCTTTTTGGCAAAATCGAGTATCCAGCGATCTGAATACTCCTCACTCTCATTCGAAACGTCACGGTTCCGCATGCGCCTGGCGGTATCCCAAAGAGTGCAAAGAGTTCGCACGTACAGCTCAGAGCACTCTTTGTCCCACCATTTGTTGGGAGGGCGCTGTCTAATCGTTACCCCGGGTATCGGTTTCGTCTGAGCTTGAGTCGCGGCGTCGATTATCAAGCCAGCTAAGAACGCGTATTCTTCCTCCGGAGGAAGTTCCTCGTGAGTCTCGATAGATTCCGCTATAATAGACTCATAACGCTTCCAATCAATATTACGTGTAAGGTCGTAGGAAATATTGATTGGGTTCGGGGGAGTTGAACCATTAGCAATTGATATAACGATTGGAAGATGATCACTACCGTGAGGATCGTTGATTACTTTCCACTGGCAATCTAACGCTAGTGATGTCGAGCAGATGGATAGGTCAAGCACGCTTTCACGTGCTGGAGGATTAGGTACACGTGTCGCTTCCCCAGTATTCAAAAGTGTCATATTGAAGTCGTCGATCAAGTTACAAATTAAAGAAGATCGGTAGTCGTCGTACAGCGACCCCCATAGCGAACAGTGAGAGTTAAAATCTCCCAAAATCATAAAAGGTGCGGTAAGCAATTCTGCTATATCAAGGAGTTGCTTCTGTTCAATCCGCGCGGATGGGGGAATATATAACGAAACAAGGCAAAGGTCTTTTCCATTCAAATTCGTTTGAATGGCAACAACTTCAATATTCGAGATCGAGGGGAGGTCGATTCTGAAAAAAGAATAGCACTTTTTGATCCCTAAAAGTACCCCTCCACCGTGTGAGTCTCGATCTCGACGAATAATGTTAAAACCGTGGAAATTGAGTTGATCGTTCGAATTGAGAAAGGTTTCACAGAGCGCGAATGCGTCACAATTGTATGTATTCATCAAATGAGAAAATAAATCGAATTTGGGGATGATACTTCTGCAATTCCACTGTAATACAGTGAAAAAATTCCTAACCTCTTTCGCCGTATTAGTCATCGAAAGATATAATAGCTGAAATGAGGGGCCAAGTTGCTGCTAGTTGCTTCAAAAAGGTTTTCACTGTAGGAAGAAGGGCAAGAAGAATATTTTGTAGGGGATCTGGTATGTTGAATGTTTTAAAAATCCAGTCCACACTATCAGAAAATTTTATGAACCCTGTTTCTTTTTTATCTTCTGATCGAGAAATGGGTGCACGAGGGGTTTTTGGTGCCCCAGGAAGCGGTGGGTACTCCTGGTTTGATTTGAAATTAAAACCGGGGGGTACTTGCTTCGGTTTTTCTTCACCGCTTCCTTTTTGTGTTGTCTTATTGGTCATTCCGCTAGGGGTTATCTTACGACCTTTGCGAGAAAGATTAGGAGAGTTGAGCATTCTCCTCTTCCTAGATCCCTCTGGCAAGGCATAAGAACACCCTTCGACGGGATCGTCAGATGTACCCTCATCAGTTGGCAAGAAGGAAAAGATGTTTCCTGTCAAGGGTGGCTCAGCCCTCGCTTGCAATCCAGTATCTTTACACTTTGCATCAAGGGGTTTTTAAAACAGCCAACTCCATGACGCAAAATGTCATCGACAGTGAGATTCCCCTCGGTAACCACACCGTCGATTTCTACATCCTTGGCAGGGATGTACACGCGATACTCTCTCGTGAAGAGCTCGTAGCCAGCAATTTCGTTTGCTTGCTTCAAGCTACTCACGACAACTCGCAGTTTGTTCGGCCTCACCTTCGTAATCTCGGTTACGGCCGAAAAATGTTTTGCCAGGTCTTTGCCAATTTGAATAATATTCAATGGCTTCTTTATGGGCCGGAAAAAAACAACGTAGGGACCGCCAGCGGCATCTGGGTAAGCTTTTACCCGTACTTCCGGTACTCTTGGTACAGGACTTGGCAAAGGGGAGGGCACAGGGGAAGGTAGGGGTGAGCTGATGGGAGAAATTTCAATTTCTTCCCCGTTTGTTTCCACATCCAGGAAAAGTTGCACCTGCATGTCGACCATTTTGCGGGAGCGTTACGCTCTACCGCACACAAACGATAAATATTCGAATATGGGGGGGGGGGGGGGGGTTCAAGCAGTTGATATTAAATTTTAAAAACAATTTTTTAGTCTACAATGGATCAAATAAAAAAAAAGACAGTAATACTAATACTAATAACAATAGTAATAATAATAATAATAATAATAATAATAATAATAATTGTAGTAATAATAATAATAATAATTGTAGTAATAATAATAATAATAACAATAATAATAATATCAATGATAATATTAATAATAATATTATAACATAGTAATAATATTGATAATTATAGTAAAAATTCTAAAGGTAATACTTCACCGAACGTCTAAGTCACGACCTCACGGCTGATAGTTGGATTAATCTAGTGTCGCCGCAGAACAAACAATGACGATCCAGCTTCGTGTTGTGACACAGTGGCCGTATCCTACACGCGACCTTGTAGATGCCACTTTTAGTTGACTTCCACTCGCTCGATCGTATGGTGGTCCGTGCTGCTAGCGGGGTAACAGCGGTGCGGGAGAATTATTCTTGCTGATATATCAGCTGCGTATCGAATCACTGGCGGGGTAGCCTGCCCCTACCAGTGTGCAGATGTTTCTGCCGATATACAACAGGCTATTGTTATCGCGCAACACAAGAACTAATCGACAAAAAAACACCCGTACGATAACTCGTGTATTGTTATTTTGCGAACTCAAACGGAGATAAACAATTTGCGTCTAATCGAGACGAAAGCAAAACAACGAATCATATTACTGACTTGATTATATAAAAGTTTAATGCTCATATGATTATATCTGACCCTTCTCACTGTTTGATTCAGTTTGCGCTAGCTTTCGAATTTTACGCATCAAAGCTCAGGATATGATCGAATTATTCGAAACAGATCTGGAAAAGGCCAGTGTGGTCCTGATTTTTCTGAACACGTTTCTGATTATTTGATGGTGTCGTGTGATGAAATTGAATCGCAAGTTGTTTTAGTGACATAGTTGGTCAGCTATCTCCCTGCGAGCCTGATACCTTTGCACAGACGATATTGATTGATATTCCGTAAAATTATAATTAGCGATCCAACGGATAACCGGAAATTGGTGAGGTGATAATCCGGGCAATCCCAGTGAATTTGGAAATTCGGTGGGATGGTTAACAACTGTTCATCAATTCTACCTTGGATTATAAAAATTGATTCATCAACGTCTAAAATTTATTCGAAAATTTGAGAAATTTTTCTCAAAAACTTACGGATAGTTGTTCCACCTTTGTGAAAAAGCACTTCTACAAAAGACAGTAGAAATTCAGAAAAACCAACTAAAATCAGCATAAAAATCGATTGCCATTTTTTTGCAAAAACACAATTAGTTTGCCAGCTTCTATATCATTACTGATAAACACCAACGAAACCCACTTCCAGATCTTAACGTACCTCGAGACCATCTGGGAGAATTAAAAAAAAATCGACTTGAGAAGATTTAAAAATTTTAAAAATAACGAGTCTCCGAGCTCAAAAATAAAAAAATAGATCTCGTCTTTTTTTTTTCGATTTTTTTAGATAACTATAGATTTCGGCGTTTTATGCATTTCTAAGATATTTGGCGTAAAAAATCCATTTGAATATTTCATGATCCTTTGCTTTTCTTCATCAGTCGAAAAAGTGAACCTTTGACCGCTCTAAGTCACAATTTCTGGAAGTTCGATTGGACCAAAAGTTTGTATGAGTACAATGTTAGAGGATGCGAAACTTTTGAGTCCTACTGCTCAACGAAATTCCAAGGTCAAATTCTCTCATACGTTCCATTGGTTCAGCTCCAGAAAAGCTATGTTCCAGAAAGCCGATTTTTTTTTTAAAATTACACCTGGTCTTGGCGTTTCATACATTTCTAAGACATTTGGAAACAAAAAAATGATGTTAACAATTTCATGGATTTGTGAATTTTTTTCGCGGTCGAAAAGTGAAACTTCGATCACTTTAAGGCACGTGTTTTCGGTAACGGGTTGAGCTAAAACTTTGATCGGGACTTTTTTAAAAAGAAGACGAAACTTTTGAGCACTACTTCTAAGCGAAATTCGAAGGTCAAATATTCCTCATACAAGTCACTGCCACCCTAATTCAGACGCATCACCACAAAAGTATACGTAGCGTTTACTGAAGCCTAACGCGCGACATGCTTGAAACAGCAAATTCATCAACGTACTCCCACAAAATACACAAACATCAAATTTACTCGATGCTTATGAGAAACAACACTGCAGCGCTTGCGTAGACGTAGACGTTTCTTTCTATAATTATTAACCCCATAAAGTTAAATAAAATAATGGAATGTAAAAAAAAGATTATTTGAAAAAAGGAAATGAATCAAGAAACAACATAAAAAAGAAAATTATGAAATATAAGTGAAACACAATAGATAACACTAGTTTTCTTATCTTCGCCCTAAACCTTCTGTAACTGAGGTTTCAAAACACAAATTCTTAAAAAAAAAAACTAGAGTAATTATGAAAGAACATAACCGTCATATCAAAGCATTTTGTAAATCAGCGATCAATCAAAAATAAAACTAATTAAATAAAAAAAGGTCCTTCTCGCCACAGAAATATTGTTAAACTTCGTACCCCCGTCTACAGATTCCAAAACCCGCTGACAATCACAACAACAACAATACTGAATATCATTATTAATAAGCACCTGCGGAACTAACTTCAAAATCTATCAAAACATATTCTATCATTTGAAAACGGTTGTTTTGATAAGGACCGATAGTGGAAACTCTTGATCACAGACAAAAAAAAATTCACCAGAACCAATTGAAATTAACATAAAAATCATTTAGAATTCTCGTTGGGTTGCAATCTACCATTTTTATACGTATCGAAAGAGTCCTCTCCTTTTGGAAATACTTCGACCATAGAAAGAATTCTGCCTAATAATCTGAATCCAACGTACCAAACAAAAATAACACCAAAATCACCTAATAATAATATCAATGGCGTTTATACTTATCGTTTTAAAAATGTCCTTCAACATAAAGTAAACAAGGTAACTGCCTTGACAACTACGCTACTTCTGGTTGAACTACCGCACGTATTCTGACGTCATAGTAATCTGATGGCGTTGATAAAATTGCTGCATAAATGAGGTTACGTATCCAAATCCAAACGTTCGGGCTTTCATGTTAAAAATAATCCTCAGTATCCGCAACCATGAATCGTAAGCTTGTTTTGAGGAGCCAACTATGCAAGTAAGGCATTTTTCATCATCTATCCCGAAACCATGTCATTGAAATAAAAATATTGGGTAACGTTTGCATTAAAAAAATCATGCATTAAAAAATTTGCATTAAAAAATTCAAAATTCGACTAGCAATGGGCGATTTTCGGAAAAAATCGTTTCGCCTAACCAGATTTATCAGGATCTGAAAGATCGATTCGAAAATTCGACCAATCGACCTAAAAATATCGATTTCGCTAAAAATCGATTTGTCCTCGCTTATTGTAAACGTTACCTGCAGAAGAATCGATTCAGCAAAGGATCATGCAAAAAACATCGGTTATTCCATTTGACAAAACCGATTCTGCCAAAAACTTTTATTTAGCCCATTGCTTTTTTTTCAGAAACCGAAAGTCGTCATCTTGAATTTCAAAATGGCATGTATAGTCAATTTCTGACCTCTGGACGTCATTCTGCTTCCGGAAATATTTACATTGGATGGTATTTGTTTATTTTTGGCTGTATTTCAGACACCAGAAGTCGCCATCTTAGAATTTAAAATGGTGTCTGAGGTCGATTTTTGGCTTCTGTGCATTATTATGGTTCCGGAAACACCCATATTGGCTGGTATTTGGCCACTTCTGGAGGTTTTTCAGAACCCGGAAGTCGCCATCTTTCATTTCAAAATGACATGTGGAGTCAATTAAAAGCCTCTAAGCGCCCCTAAGCCCATAATGGGTGGATTTCGGTCATGTTCGAGTGTTTTTCAGAAACTCTTGAATTCTAAAATGACGTCTGGAGTAAATTTTTGGCTTCTGTGCATTATCCCGATCATTTTAGGCTGTTTTCCGGAAAAATAGAATGAAATATCTGCCAATAGCCTCCACTCTTCCAGAGTATGAAGGAGTGTCAAATTATCATAGAAACATTTCTTACCCCCTCCACATGCCAGATGTTATTTCATTTGCTTGATTAGTTCCTAAGTTATGTAGAGATTTGTCTTCGATTTGTATAAAAACCCTCCCTTCCAGAAGGGGGGAAGGGGTTGTCCAACCTCTATGAAAATATTTTTAGCCTTTGGCTCCATTTACTTGAATATTTCTTGAGTTGCGAAGAATTTTGTGTTCCAGGAGAGGGAGGGGTGTCGTACAACCATGAACCTTTTTCTTGCTTTTAGAAACCTTCACATACCAAATTTTCTCGAGTTGTGTAGGAATTTGAGTTTTATTTGTTTGGAATCCCTCCCTTTCAGAATAGAGAGGGGTCTCGAACTATCTGAATCATCTTTCGCTTCGAGCAGTGGGTCGACGCCAGATCCCTCCAGAACACCGCCCTTATAGTATTTTTGGTTGAACGACGCAACTTTCGGCAGGCATATCGTACTATAAATTTTTCCGCTCACGGCCAGGCCAGAAAGAAGAGCGGCTTTAACATCCCCTTCTTGCTGAAATGACCTTAATCTCGGAGCTCACTTCCTCCGTAGGGGAAAGTAAAATACGAAATGCCCTGCCAGTCGTTACCATCTGAGATAGGTATCGTCGTCCATCCCCACCGCCACGTCGCGATTCGCCGGGAAAATCGACTTAACCATCTTATTCAGCCGCTGCCGCTGCATCATTGCCTGTAGCTCCGAGACCAGTGGACGGGAATACCGCTTCCTGACATGTTTGTACATTAGGGTGGGACAAAAAATAAATGCTAGCTCCCATGCCCTTTTCGTGTTCCTTATGGGTCCCATAACAACTGTGTAGCTTTTCAGATCAATCGGTGAAACACCCGATTTGCGCCCGATTTTTAAAGTTTCCATACAATTTTATATGGAAAAATCCACTTTTTCAATACTTATTCTCTAGAGATGTCAAGTTGGCTCTTAAAAAAACCTTAAGGCTAAAGACCTTAAGGCGCTACCATGCTTGTAGAAACAGCTATTCACTCCAAACTGATTGAATGTCTGACGGACGGCTCACCATTGAAATTTTCCAGCAACACTGCTACAGCATGCTACTATTGCTTCCTCTACAGCATCCTTGAAAGCTTCTTGTCGCTCAGGGTCGTCGGCCCTTCGAAACCGTGCTTTCTTTCGATGCTCTGATTGTTGCTGAATAGTTCCAAGGTGTTATAGATGTCGCAACGGGCATATTCAGTGGTCACAGAGTGCCGCACGATGTTCGTTTTCGACGTGGTGGGGTATAGTTCTTTGAACGCACACACTTCTGAACTAATTAGCTTCACTGTTTTTTTTCCAGCACGGTTACAGTTCGCTTGATTGTCCATTTTTTGTAATGCAAACGTTACCCAAGATAAAGGTCATGCTGCACTTGAAAGGAAAAATAACGAAAACAATATTATTATTTGGTTTAATTAAAATCTCGATTTTTTCTTCTAATACCACTCATCATATTTTGTACCCTTTGTTAACTAACGTGAACGGAGGGAAGCTCCGTAGCCACAAGTTTACCGAGTCTGCTTTGGTAAGCGGGTGGTCGTTGGTTCAAAACTTAGAAGAATCAGGCCATTTCAAAGGACTTCAGCATGGGTTTATTCTAAGGCTCCTCACCACATACCCTTCCTTTAATCTGAATTCTACAGTACCCCTGTTGACTCTCCTTCTAACAAAAATAAGCTCCTATTATAATGGAACTGGTGTGGGTAACGTATGAAAGTTCTCTCCAGGGAATTGTAATTAGGCGATATTGTTAGAATGGACAGAGGCTCGGTACAGTAGAGCAGTAAACTTGAAACCGTAAGATAAAACTTACACACAAGCACGGATCTGAATAAGTGTGACACTTACTTCAATAGTTACACTGCCAATAATATGAAGTACAGAAAACACCTGGGCAATATCACAATAGATCAAATGTCTATGGTCGCAGCGATGAGTCCGGACGGAGAAAAAACCTGACCGGTCATTTTGTTTCATCATCTCTTCATCTTCACCGCATTTATCTTCAATGTCCTGGAACTCATAAAGAGAGGGATTTTCATAGCCGCAAGGTTACAGAGTCCACTTTGGCAAGTGCGTGGTCGTGGGTTCGAATCTAAGAAGATTCTCCGGGCCAATCGATGTCAACGCTTGCTTCCATTCCATCAACGCTTGCTCCACGTTGAAATCTACAAAATCTTGACAAATACAAGCTGGTCAGAGGGGCGTTTAGTTGAAACCTCTCTAGGGAATTGTTATTGGCGTTAATATGATAATTTTGGCTGGAGGAAGCGATGCTCGTAATAGGCAGCGTAAAAAGGAAGGGCGAAAACACAATCACAGAATATAGACCGTTCCGATAATTATAAATACACTTATGATCAACCGTCATTTCAAATAACGTGCAGTATTCAACCAAACGTTGGCTGCGTCGTGTTGTTTACATCCAAAAGAAACAGATGCTGTCATTTTTTCTAACATTTAGTGCGAAATTTTGAAAATGCGTGGCCTTTCTCCCGAGCAAAGAAAGCGAATTGTGCACAAATGGGGCACCGTGAGTGGTCTTTCTATAAGAAAATTAGCCAGAGAAAAAGGTATAAGTGTCGGAGCAGTTCAAACCGCATTGCGGAAGTATTGTTCACAGTGTTGATCCCACAATGGACAAAAAGGTTAAGGAATACTACAAGCGGCCTCCTTCAGTATCAGTACGAGATGTGGCGAGAAAGCTTGGAACCTCGGCGAGTAACGTTATGCGTGCCAAGGGAAGAATGGGTCTGCAGACCCGTCGGAAGCAGAAGCAGCCAAAACGAAATCTAAAACAAGCTGAATCTGTGAAACCGAGAGCTCGGAAGCTTTATGACAAACTTCTGACCAAAAAAAAATGGGGTGTGTTATCATGGATGACGAAACCTACATAAAACTGGACTATAAGACTCTGCCAGGACCGCAATTTTATACATCACCGAAGGGAAAGGATGTCCCTGGACTAGTGAAAGCCATTTACACCAAAAAATTCGGCAAGAAGGTAATGGTTTGGCGGGCCATTTGTGAATGTGGGAAAATATCTCTTCCATTTACGTAAAAGAGTGTTTGCAGAAAAGGTTGTTACCCATGGTTAAGCAGCATAACAATCCTCCAATCTTTTGGCCCGATCTTGCTTCCTGCCATTACTCTAAGGATGCACTAGGGTGGTATAAAACAAATAATGGCACATGTGTCCCAAAGGAGATGAATCCTCCAAACTGCCCTGAAATTCGCCCTATTGAAAGTTTTTGGGCTTTGACCAAGGCAAAGCTGAGGAAATATGTCAAACCAGCGGACAATGTTGAAAAATTTAAAAAAGAATGGCTTAAAGTGGTAAAAATGGTCGGAGAACACACTGTGCAAAAGCTTATGAGTAGTGTTAAGAGACAAGTTAGAGAACTCGCATATCCTACGAAAAATAATCCCAACTTGAATTGAAACTGGAAAAAAAAGACTTATTATCTATATTTCAGAATAAAATGACCAGAAAAATCCTGTATGTTTTTGTTTTATTCAAGAAAGAAGATGTATTTATAATTTTCGGAACAGTTTATATAATAATAATAATGGCACTTACTTTCAATAGTGATATTGTTAATAATAGAAGTGCGGAATACAGCAAACATCTGGGCGATATCACAAAAGATCAATGTTTCTGGTCACTGATTCGTCCAAGATTGTTATAGAAGAGAGTGTGTAACCTACGAAAGTGCGCACAAACTGTTTATTAATAGTTTCACTTTTGAAAGCAAACAAAACTCCCCTAAACCCCATGTTGTTACTTATTCCAAAACGCTTCCGTTCTCGTTACGGTGCTGCTGATCAATGCACAAAAGCGAACTTTTGAGATTCCGTTTCGATCGGTTTTCAGACCGATCTTTCCGGATTCTACCACCTTATATCCCCAAGCTTGCTCTATTTCTGCTCTGCTATTCTTATGCTCTACCGTAGTCACCTTCTAGACAGCTTGTCAATTATCCATTCGAACAGCTCGCTTTTCAAAATACACACAATCTTACAGTTATCTAAACAAATCCCCACCTTAGTACTGTTTTGCCCTCGAGCGCCAAACTGTTTTTATTGCTATCTAGAACCTTGAAAAAAACACCCGATAAGATAATGACTCCCTGCTAGATTACAGAAACGCCCCCGTCGCTAGTTTCTCGAGCTCTGTCGCCAGTTTGACGTTTCGCGTAAGCCCAGCCGGAAGCCGCCGCACCTGCACACGATGGAGTTCCTTCTGGGTGGCCTATCGTCCTGCTGCGCCGTTCTCTTCACCAATCCGTTCGATGTGCTCAAAACGCGTCAACAGCTGGAAGGTGAACTGCTCGCCAAAAGCAACATCGGCAAGCGGGCTTACAAGGGCCTCTGGCAATCGATCGTCTCCGTCGTCCAGTCGGATGGATTGCGGGGACTGCAGAAAGGACTTCCAGCTGCGGCTTTGTATCAGTTATCGATGAACAGTGTCCGGCTGGGAACTTACCAAACGGCGGACAATTTGGGCTGGACGCGAAGTGACAACGTACTGCTGACGCCTTTTCTGTCGGTGTTTTGGGGTGGATTGGCCGGTGCTATTGGTGCTACATTTTCCTGTCCTGTTTACGTGGTGAAGACGCAAATGCAAGCCGTTACCTCCGGAAGTTACACGGCCAAGTTCCAGCATCGACACAGCGGTACCGTAGCCGCTTTTGTCAACATGTACAAGGAGGGTGGCTTTAAAGGACTGTACCGTGGTTACACAGCCAATTTGGCACGTGTTTCGATAGGATCTTCTACCCAGATGGCTTCGTTTTCGGCGTGCAAAAATTTCTTTATAAAGTATGAAATTTTCCAGGAGTCAGTGGTGCTGACGGCGCTGGCCAGTAGCACAGTGGCAGGCTTCTTCACATCGGTGCTGATGTCGCCGTGTGACGTAGTCACCACTCGGATGACCAATCAAGGTAAATCCTATCGCGTGGTTAGGAGAAGCACTTTCTGTCTAATCTGTTGCCCATTTTCAGGTGTATCAGCCACCGGCAAAGGAATTCTGTATGCGAATATTTTCGATTGCTTCCTGAAAATTTATCGCACCGAAGGCATCCACGGAATGTATAAGGGGTTCGTGCCGCTGTACGTACGCGTGGCACCACACACGGTGCTAAACTTGACCTTTTGGGAGTTTTTTAAGAATCTGTACGATGATTATTCCAATAGAGGTAGCAAATTGAAAGCTGACAGATAGTGTTAGTTTATTTATGTGTTGATCTGTAATGTGCCTTCACGGTTGTACACGTGTAAAAATTGTTGACCAATTCGGGTAAATAATCTCAACAGGTGGCTACTGCAGCTGCCTAAAAAACGGTACATGCCAAATAATAAATTGCGAATGAGTGGTGGATTTATCTTTTATTAAGCACATGTTATTCCAAACAATAACCGACTGAAATACATTGACATGCGAAGCGCGTGTGTTCAGTTCATTTGAATGTCAAGCGATGAGGTGAGATGAGAAAAGCGCGCGGGGAGTTTATCATTATTCTTTCATCTCTTGTTGCGAGACAAAAGATAACAACATACGACGCGGATTACAATGCATCGTGTAATTTGATGTGAATTGGATACGAAATCAGTTCTGTACTATAATTGTAGTTTACTTGTATCTTTTTTTTACTAATTTCTGACTTCCTTACCGTTATTATAGCTCTGTTGTATCAATATTATTGCGGACTCCACACACGAAAGTGTATCTTGATATCGTCATTCCTTTATTTCCGTTCGAGAACGCCGGGCATCGACTGATTATGTGAATGATTCATTATAAGTACAACAACTATCTACGTTATTTGCACATGCACTGGAATGCGTTGCTGCTAGCAACGCGAGTACATGACAAACATCGCCCGCTTCGGTTCTGATTGATAATATTTATTCCGTCTTTGTAATAGTTCTGTGGTTTTACCCGCATGAGAATAACTGTAAATAAACACCGAAATACAGTAGAGGTCTTTTCCAAATCACAATAATGACTCTATAGAAAGCGCAACTCAAAGTACAGAACTAATGGCTTTAATTGTTACAGTACACTTGAATGCGGGTCGGAATTCCAAATCTGGGTAATAATAGAGACGTGGAATCGTCACTTGAATGGGCTAATTTTAGCCTTTCAAACCAACGTCGAAAAAAAAATATCGCCGCATTTAGTGGAGATTGATAAGCAGCTCAAAGCAGCATACTGGTGAATGGTCATACAAAGTGTGAAACCCAGACAGTTGGTCTCGATAAGCAGTGCATACAACTGGTAACTCATATTTGTAGTGAACTTGTTGGTAGATTGATAGAGTTGGCTGTTTTTCTTATTTATATTGTGTACAACAATCCAGCTTCTCCTTAAAAAATACTGGTATAAAGGTACCTAAATCTTAAGAAATGTAAAAGTTTTATGTATTCAATTTTCGTTGTAAGAATAAGGAATAAGTTTGTTCATATTACTGAATGTACAGGAATGTATGAGAGCAAATATTGCGACGCCGTGTGTTTATGTCAAAGAGCACCCAGTAGAGTATGACAGTCGATGTTTCCCTGCAGCAAAACGCCTGCAACGCAACTTCAGCAGCAAATCGTCTTTTAGCGAAATTAAGCTGATGAGTTCACAGCGATCGGCATATTTATTTATTTGTTTTTGTTCTCGCTTATTTTCCGTCAATCTATTTCCGCCACTGTTGTGGCCAATCACCGAGGCCCGGGGAGGCGACTCCACCCAGGACCTTAACTTACGACCTGTTGATTATCGGACCGGCGCCAACGGCTTTACTTCCTCATGCGATGGAAAGTGTGATCCCAGAGATTTTTCGCCTCAGAAAATCTCCCGGTGTCTACTAGGATTGAATCTAGACCAGTTGGGTTGGTTGTGAGTGGATCACGCCACCCCACAACCATCGACACCTATATCGGCGTTGGGATTCGAACCCAGGCGTCGAGCGTGGTTGGCGGAGACGTTACTAACCACGCTAGGCCCCCGCCCTCTATCGGCATATGCAGTTGAACTATGGAAATCTACGCAGGGCAAAACGAACGTTGAACGACTTCAATCATCTGTGTGTCATTTTCATAATAAAGAGACTGCAGCATATTTAGGCATTAAACAAAAAATGTTGTGGAATATCTTTAAAAATCGGAGAATGAAACCTTACTGGGAAAAGGCCTTAAAAGCAACGTATAATAGGTATTCTTTGGATCTAAGCTTCGAATACAGTAGCCTTCTCAGATCTTTCATCGTCGTTTCACGGAATAGCGAGTAGTTGTGACGGTATGGTGTAGGCTTACGGCCAAACTGATTACTGAACATTTAGTCACATTGAGAGACATCCGGTTGATGTCCCCAGTTGCGGCTGTAGGAAGGAAGCGTCAGCGTGACTTGTATGAAGAAGTATAGCTTAAAGTTGTCTGCGTAGGGTAGCTTGAAAAATTTCATAGTATTGTTTACATCGTTCGCATATAGTAGGAAAGAAATGGACCGAGGTGGCTTCCTTGAGGGACTCCAAATTGGCCCGAAATTATCGATGAAATTAACTAGTGCCCAAGTTAATTTCTAGACGGGCTTCGGTGAAATCACTATGGATCATTTTAAACACTTTACAAGTATTTATTGAAGCTTTTTAGAGATTTGACTGAAGCCCGCCAAATGGCGGCATTGGGCATTTGAGGGTTAAATCACCAATCTTCACCGACATATTCCTTTGATGAGGTAAAAACGCAGTCAGGTGAGCAAGCTATAGTCAATGCCCATACGGTTAAACTTCGCCAGTACTGTTTCGTGGTTCATCTTGTCAAAAACTGCGAACTAGACCAGGCAGGTTTTGCAGGCTCCCGGCAATTTGATTAATGGCACACAATATGCCATAATGCCAGATTCACAGCCATAGTTTTAATAACTAGAGAATGGTGCCGCTCCTCTGCAACCTGCTTATCATACAGCTAAGACTATGTTGAACACATAACAAACGCGTCCGAAACTGTCCCCACTGTCCTGACGTATGATGGGAAATCGTCAAGGGTCGTACCACTCATCTTAATTAGTTTGGTTGGTTTCCCAACATGATTTATCATGTTCAAGCATAATCTGCCACAACTAGTTGCATTTCACTGAATCGTACGTCGTCTTGATATCTTCGAACAGGTGATATGTCTGCAAGCTGCATTCTCAAAACTTATCAAGGATCTGTCAGTCGTACTTTACTTTACTTTACTTGGCCGACGGACGGTTTACCGGCCGTTCTTCAGTCGCCCCATACACCAGCAGATCGTGCATTTTCTTCCACCGAGTGCGAGGCCTACCACGGAGTCAACGCCCTCTTTCTATTTTTTCTTTCGTCAGGCATTCTGCCTACATGTCCAGCTCAAAGAAATCTACCCCGCTGTATTACTTTCTCTATATCAATGGTTTAGTATACTTGGTACAACTCGTGATTCATGCGTCTGCGCCACACTCCATCTCCCAATTTGACGCAAAAACATCGAACGCAGAACTTAACTCACATACCAAACACACTCCGAGGACACCGTGCCGACTGGTGTCATAAATCTAGAACGCTGTGACTCGAGGAAAGATGTCGTGCTTACGCATGTGTGCCAGATGTTTAGAGAAAGTGTAGAATTAGCACCACAAGCGTCATAAGACTCAACTTAATTAGGGAAACCGTCGGGAAACCGTGCTTCTGCTAAATATGCCACAGCTCGTTTGTTTTCATTGAGTCGTATGCCACCTCAAAATTCACAAATGAATGGTGAGACTGCAAGTTATACTCCCGGAACATATCGAGGATCTGTCGTAGGGTGAAAACCGCAGGGTGAAAATTTATCCACCCAGATCCGCAGTATAATCTGGTGGATCGCATGGTACAGCCGCTCGCTTCCCGCTTTTAGAATTTCGGCCGAGATACCATCTACCAAGCGGCCTTGCCGATTTTCAGCTCACTAATCGCCTCTTTCACCTCCTTCTGCGTTGTACTCTGGGCCAGGAATGGAATCAAGCGGAACGAGATCATTAGCGCTCTCAGGGTTTGACCAATCGGTTTCCGATCTTCTACAAAGTTTCTTGGTATAGTTAGGGCTTTCATTTCATTACATTTTGGATATTTGAATTGATTCGGAATTCAGCCGCGAAGGTGGCTTTGTGATGCCAACTTTTTTCCCTTATACGCTAGAGCTTTGCGGTTTTCGACAAAGTTGTAGATCTTTAAATTCTATGAAACCTTACAGAATATACAAAATTTCTCACTCTTCTAGTTTCAGAGATCTACGAGTTTTTATAAAATTTGTCTGAATTTCACGTTTTATTGTGATAATTTTTTAAGTTCACTCGAAATTATTTCTTACAATTTTTTTCTCGATAGAAATTGAATAATTACGTCGTTTTCTTCCAAGTACAGAAGTTTTTGAAGTACTTAAGTGAAATTATTAAAAAATATTACACAAACATCAATGCTCATGCTCTACTTAAGTGAAAATATTACACAAAATTTGAAAAAATACATAATTTTGTTAATTAGATATCCCATAGGTTAGCAAGTATTAGCAAATCACGATTTTTCTAAGAATTATCCATCGAAAAATTTTTATTTTCTAAAATTTTGAAAGAGTGCTTGAAAAACTGTGCTCGAACAAGAGAACGCTGTCTTTCTGGTTTTGCTTCATGCACCGACAACCGACAGTGGGGCGAAGAATATGTAAAGTATCGCAACGTTAAGGGTATCGGACTGCTTTGGTAAGTTTTTCACAGCAGTCTAATGCAAAACCAGCCGAAGCAAACCGCAAAGCATCTTGAAATAATTGTCTTCGGCTGGTCGTTCTCGCGAGTAGTGGAAGAGGTACACACGAGTACACACGAAGAGAGTAGACAGGTCGAGAGCGGGTGCGAGCAAGAAAGAAAGCGAAAAAGAACGAGAAATAGCTCCAGTGTGTGATAGCGGTAGCAACGAGAATTTCACATGAGATGTTGCCTGCTGCTTACGAGCGAAGCTAACACTGCAGCTGCGTCAGTTTATCCGCGAAAATATCCTCGTTCTCGTGCATGATCTGCCATATCTATCAACTGTATCATAGGCTACCTTGAAGTCGATAAAATGTGATTCGCGGACACGTTGTACTCACATTTTTTCACAATCTGTTGGATTGAAAATATGTGGTCCGTGGTTGCGCGGGCTCCCATGAAACCCGCCTCCTCGAACCTCTCGGTTAAAGGTGTTAGACGTTGGAATAGAAATTGGGAGAGTATTTTATAGGCCGCGTTGATGAGCGTAATGCCATGATAGCTGCAGCACTCTAGCTTGTCGCCCTTCTTATAGATAGGGCAGAGTCGCCTTCATCCACTCTTCTGGTAGTTCCTCCTCTTCCCAGATCTTGGAAATGACTCAGTGTAGTGCTTTAGCAAGTGGTTCTTTACCATGTTTGTAGAGTTCACCTTGCAGGCCGTCTTTGCCGGTGGCTTCTTCAGCCTCCCAATCTCCCACTGAATTTCGTGGACGTCGGGGGCTGATGCATCTACTGCTGGCACTTAAATATGAATCTGATACGTTGTTTTTTTTTGTAATCCTATGTACTAAACACATATTTAGGGTGGTTTACCGGTAAAACAAAAACCGGTAAAACCGATAACTATTTCAATACCGGAATACCGGTATTGCAGAGGCGAAAAAACCGGTATTTTCGGTATTTTTCTTAAAATAAAAAAAAAATTGTCACAATATTCATAAATCATTGTAAGGCTAATGAATGCTACCCACTTAGGCAGGCGTTAAAAATCGAATGACGGTGTATATAATAATTACATTTAGACAGAAGCAACATTGAATGTTAATTTACCCTCACCTATTTATCAATTTTTGTTTCCTTCTTGTTTGTTCTGCTTGTGTTTGTGTGTATCGATAATATGTCAAAAATTTTCATATCAACAAACCAAAACATATATTTCAACTCGTGGGTTTTGAACCTACTAGTTCAACTACAAATTCTGAAAATCATAGTTCAAGGGAGTAATCACAATCATGTCTGCGAAAAAATGCAAGTCATTATTTGTTTAGTGCTAATTAAAAGTAAAACTAAAAAAATAATATATAAAAATCAATTTGGATTAATAATTTATTTTTTGTTTGGCGTCTCTATGTGCATTCCACAGGTTGCACCTAGTTATGGACAAGTTGCTCATGATACAAAGTGTTAACAGGATGAAATAATCAATCAATAAAGAATTTCATCCTAAAAATTACTGCTCCTCGAAAAAGTGAAATTTAAACAGCTGTAGCATGATCAAAGCTTCGTCGCCCATACCGAAGCGGATTTATTAGCAATAATTATAGCTGAGAAAAATGCTTTCTAAGGTTCAACTGAATTTGGACAAACTTTTTAAAGAGCATCGGATTCGTAAAATGTAAATTCGTGTCTGATCGTTATTTCATTTTTTTCTTCATTCATTTACTTTTCTCAACAGTTTCAAATATTTTTTCTCTAAGAATTTTAAAGTTATTCACTAATTTAAAAATAAGTTTTGCGATGTGAAAGAAATTTGAAATAAAAATCTTCATGTTTTTTATGTTAATATGAGTTTCGAAATTCCATTCTTCGTAATCATATCACTGGATTCATTCATTGAAGTTTCCCAAACACTGGTAAATTTATCCAGTGTTGAATTTGGATCGTATACCACAAGAGATCAAATCAATGGTCGCAGTGGTCCAAATCTTACAAAAAAAATCTGGATCGTGATGAAGCATAAGTACTAATAAATGCAAAAACATAATTATGCAGCGACACGTACTTCGATACAACCTGGGTTGCTAAGCAAAAATAAATTCAAATTCCAAGTAGGTTCAAAGACCACGAGTCGCCCCTGGTTTGTATTAATCCACAAAGAATAAAAATACCGGTTTTAATTTTTATGAATACCGAAATACCGGTTTTTCGAAAAGTCGGTAATACCGACCACCCTACACATATTTCAAATAAAAGATAATCCATCTAACGTAATTTTAAATCCTATATAATCCACTTTATTTATTCACGTTTTAATTGTTCTATCGATTTTTTTGCTAATTTGTTACCATACAGTAAACAATGTAACTCAATTCTCAATGGACTGAATTTAAAGAAATTTGATTTGTTTTGAGAATATGTATTTGCTTAAACTACTTTTAGGTTTTGTTTTGACTTCCTTTAATATGGGAAATACTGATTTTTGTTTTGTTCATTTTGAGCAGCGTAAGCTTTTTCTAATGTTGAAAATAACAGCTCTTTGTGTTCTATGCATATCATGCGATTGTGATTTGTTTATATTTTTGTGAAACAAAACGACGCATTAGATTAAACTGATGCGAATCGTCTAGCTTTAGGAAACATTAAACCTTCTAATATCTCTTCAAAAGCCAAAGCGAAATACTATGACTAAGCATTTCGTTTTATAAACGAATAAATTTTGTTTTTGAAGTAAACTTTGATCCTCTTTCTAATAAGTTAGGGTTTAAAAGCTGACTCATTGGATTTCACTCGTGCACTAATTACCGGTAACTTATAGCTCCCCTCACCTACCTTAGTCAGTGGCCTAGTTCCAAGCAGCTCAAATTAATTCTTTCCACTACCAGACAGGCAGCGTAGGGAAAGTGATTACTGTTTTTGAGGAATTTGTAAACACGCCAACCTAAGCCTCGGCGAGAGTCGGTTCGAGTGACAGTTCTCAGCCGACCTAAGCTCATGTTTATAAGCATCATTTCCAGCGTCGATCGTGTTTGCGATAGGCAATGTTATGAAAGCTGGCAAAAATGTTGGCGAATGACGCTATAGAAACCGATTGTTTAAGCGAGCGGGAAAGCGAAAAATCAAATAAAAATCGAAAGCGCTTGGCTGGTAATTTTCTATGAAATTGGAAACCTCGTCGTTTGTTTGTGGATTGTATGTATAAACATAAGAGGGAGCTCTCGGACGTACGATATGGTCTCCCTATGCTTCCGTTGCTGACAAATGATGTCATCGGGAGTCGGTAGTAGTTTTATGTTTGCTTTGGGGTAATCAGAGGCAGTCAATGCAGTAGTTATTTCACCCATGACCTTCAACATTTACTATCGATTGGACAGTGGCTGCATAATGAATGATTTCGTAATTTCCTTGCTTGGTTGAAGATTCTCTCAATTGAAGTTCATGAGATAGGGATTTGCTTGAGGTACAGCTTAATACAAACACGGCTTCGTACCCGTATGTGTAAAGCGCATAGCAGTGTGATTTAGCAATATTGTTGACGACGGGTTTTCATCACAACGAAACCCACATGGACACAGTCACTCTGCAGCCAGCAGCGAATGAATGGTGCAAGCAATCACCCTCTTTACTGTTGCATATGTTCGAGTACTTTTTGCATTTGGTATGGATCCCTAAACCGACGCCAGATGCGGGTTCGCCTATCAGCTGATTGCACTATTAGCAGAACTGAAACTGGACGCCAGTACGAGCGGGTCCGAGAACCGTTAGATCGAATCGGAAAGCGTAATAGTGGGGTGCATATTTTCCCAGCGGCTGTTGTTGTTTCACATGATAATATCGCTTTAATGCAAACACACGTAACAGCCAGCCAGCCAGGCAGCTAACCGGTAATTTCGATTTCGATGTAGTCGCTTGGGACACTCTTGCATGCATATTCGATGCGTCGGATCACGTCAACAGCCGGCGTTGAGCTTGCATGTTAATAATTTCTTCATGATCGATTAGCACATTGGCTGATAGGTCCAGTGTGCGAACAAACAATCGAAAAAATTGACACCTTCGTCAAAAATTGGCTTGTTTCGCTAAATGACAGTCAATGCTAATTAGTCCAACGGTTTGAAGGTGTAAATTCAACCAACTGTAGAACACAAGGCAAGATTCCCTGTTTCATTGGACGTCGAAAACTGTCGAATTTTTAATTTTCTAACGCACCTTTAAACGAGCATTTCCGCAAGCTGCAAACACACTGTCAATGTTACTGTCGCTATTATTAATTTTCTAAACCAGCAACCAAATCCTCAACTCATACTCAACTCAGATATCTTAATGACAGCGGGCTTGCGCTAACCACCAGCACCGGCGCTGAAAAGTAAAATCGAGTTTGAGATTTTCTCTGAATCACCACCATTCGCACAAACAAACGCTGGTATGATTTTCCATCACTAGTGTATATATTACCTATGGTTTTGCGGTGGAGTGCGACTAACATATTGACTCAATTCGTGGAAAAATATTTCCCGTTCGGCTGAACCGGAGCGGATTAGAGCAGGTTAATATACAGCACACAAGGTGCTCTATAACCACGATATAAGCAGCCAGTAACCACAACGGAACGCTCAACAGTGGTAGCAGCAGCATAACGAGCCGGTACACGCAACAGATTGCGCATCTGGTCCAGGCAGGGATGACGAACGCCAACTTTGGCGGCACGAGAAATTTCGCAAGGCATCTGCTCGGGTACCAACGAGTTTCCAAACGTTTACGATGATGCACCGTGAGTTTGCTGCGAGCTCGGAACAACTCCGCATCGGATTCGGATTCCAACAGCAGGCTCATGTTAAAGGCGTGATGAGTCCGTTTGTGCGTAACATTTTTCGTCCGAACGTAGGAACACCATTTTTCTGAGTTTTAAACACTTAAAATAATGACTAGAGCTTTAAAGATAACAAGATTAGCGCTTACTTGAAAAATAACTAAACCATGGCTGCATTTTGACAGATGCTTCTTGTAGCGAAAGTTTACATTTGGGTTAACGGGCTACTGCGATTACTCATTTTTTTCAACATAATAAATGTTCCTTTCGATAGGAACGATGGAAAAAGGGAGAAAATGCTAAAAGTTAGTTCCTGCAAAAATGGGGTGCGTATGTTCGCGATAACAGAGACATAACTTCAGCTTCGAAGTAAATCTTTTCTGAGTCATCCTGTATGCTACCAGCACCAGAGCTGTGGATAATTTTCCAATCATACATTCACTTGTACGTAACCCATTATCAACATTTATTGTTCCACTCATATCTTCAATCAAGCAAAACGATTCTGAAAACATTTTATGAGATGATAAGAATGGCAAATTCGCGACTGATAGTGAAAAATTACTACTTCCGAAGCAGTTTGTGATGGTGATATATTTTGATTTCCCTAGTTTTTCCTCTTCGACACTCATTTACTAGTTTTTTGAAATTTCTATCATTTTTTGAAAATAGTATTGAGTAATGTAATATAATTGATTCAATTCGGAGATTGAAATCCGCTGAGTAACCAACAATTTGTCGTTTCCAAGGTTACTCCTTTCCTAACCGTGCATTGTAGGAACCGGTTAATAACACATACATTGTTTACCATTTCATAATGCACAACAATAGAATCAAGACCTAATTGCGATGATATTTACTTCGCTTGCGTCCGCGTCGCAACTCGAACAGCTCAATAATTGACTTCTTCGGTTGAAACTCGTCCAGTGGAAAAATAATGTTCGCTAGAAAATGTGCACACCTCAGCAAGATGGCGTTTTTTTTTCGTTCGCGTCTCAAAATACAACAACTGCTGAGTAATCAGAGTGCCGAAAAACGAGGAGTTCGCGTTGGAGCGTTAAAAATTCTTTTCCTTCTCGTAGCACGTGGATAGGTAACGAATAAAAATTCCATCAGAATCGACAATATGTGGACTTATCATCTTCGACTTAGTCGAAGAATTTCCCAAATAGCAGATGTGCTAACCAATTGGCACTTTAAATTAGTGAACGGCGGGAGGGGGAAAAGGTGCAATTCACACATTCACGCGCGGTTGGCTAGACATGTCCTAGTTGAAAGGCGAGTTCAAATGCCTCCTAAATGGTTGATGATTTTTTTTCGCGAACACTTGTCTTGTCTCGATTCAACGCTACCAGAAGCATCACGGTTGATAATGTTTCAATTAAGGTAACACGTCAGGCTGTTGAGATGGTTGTGTAATACGAAGCTGTTGATGTGGTTATTTTTACCCAGCAACACCTTTTTCTATACCTCGAGGACGCTCGAAGACAGTGTAAATTGGCTACAGTACCGAGCAGTTAGCTTCTGTCTTTTCTATTGAGTGACCTTGCGAATGACGTGTAGCTTTGGATTTTTTTTTTCGTTGCTTGAAACAAGCTCACGAATGTGGCTCGCACCGATCCAATTCCAATGCCATCGATTGATAGCCATTTGTAGTGGCGTAGTATAAATTTCGAAAGTATGAAATGTGTTCGATTCATTAGCGTATTTATGCTTTACATATGAATCTTCAAGTCGGCGATCAATCAGAGTGGGGAAATATATAAAGTAGAAGCCCCGGTTTTGGCCGAAGCACTGTTGAAGGAGCCAATTACATTTCTTCCAGCTCACCATCAAGATAATTTGTAGCCCAAGTAACAATTCAACAGCATGCCTTATAGTTGATTTCGGCGAAAAAAAACATGAACGTTTCATAACTTTACATGAGTATATTTTTAAAGCCTTCGATAGCTGTACGACAAAAACGGAAACTTTCTGCCTTTTTAAATAATTTAAATAATTTGCAAACGTAATGCCTTCTTCAACTGCTCGATAAATCAATGATGCATTAGCTTAATATTTATCGTAGTTGTAACCAAATGTATCATATGTTTGATTTATCATTACAAATGCTATTATCAAAACATTTGGCTTGAGACGAGCGAAAAACTAATCTACTGACTAGTTTTTAACTTTAAAATAGGTTTTTGAAATTGAAACAAAGGTTCCATTTCACCTCATGTACGAAAATCACTTCAAATAATAACTTTGCAATCTCCGTTCGTGTAAATTATTTATGCGAAATCAAAAGATCCTCCCAGCATTCATGGAACCACAAGTATCCGTAAAGTGTCGAATAACATGAACATGAGAGTTGCCGCTTCTGTATTGACGTTCGCAGTAAAAAAATGGCAGATTTTTCATAGGATTACCCTCGCATTCACTAACGAAACTACTCATGCAGCATCAATCATAGTAACTCATGAGTCAGCAGAAAAAATGGACAGCTCTATCAGTCGAACTCTAAACGTGATGGCGAAAACAGTGAAGCTACTCCATTAAAAAAACAGACATCGTGCGGCAGTTCGTGGACACCGGATACATCCGTTCCAATCTACAACATCTTGACACTACAGAACAACATTCAGAGCATCGAAAGAAAGCCCGGCTCCGGACGGCGAAAAATCCTGAGCGACAAGAAGCTTCACAGGATGCTGAAGAGTAAGACCGAGGGAAAAGTGGCTACATCGTTGCGTGCGCTTGGCCGGGAGGTTGGTGCATGCGGCCAAACAGTGGAAAAGTACCTAACGAACATAGACATACATGTCACGAAGCGACAGTCCCATACACTGGCTTTGGAGCTGCAGGTAATGACGCAGCGGCAGCGGCTGAATAAGATTGTCAAGTCGATTTTCCCGGCGAATCGGAACGTGGCGATGGTGATGGACGACGAGACCTATCTCGTCCTGGATGGCAACGACTGGTAGGGCACTTCGTATTTTACCCTACGAAGGAAATGAGCTCCGAGGTAAAATTCATTTTACACACCAAATTCCCCAAGAAGGTGCTGCTGTGGCTGACAGCGAGAAGGAGACGTCAAAGCCGCTCTTCTTCGTTCGGACATGACAGTCTAGTTTTGTTCATTCTTAAGATGTCCTGTTGGTTTGATCTGCGCTTCTGATCGGCTGCGGCTGTCATCGTTGTTAGGCGACATCCATAAATTACGTAACGCAAAAAACCCAATTTTTGGACCCCCACCCCCCATGTGTAACGAAACGTAACGCCAACACCTTCCCCCCATAAAAATTACGTAACGCTGCAGGAGGATTTGCTTGATAAAAATGCTCGTTTTTGAGAGTCTCTCCAGAGATTTTTCGTTACGTAACGCTGAACTCACCTCCCCCCCTCCCCTGTGTAACAAATCGTAACGCTCAAGCATACCCCCCTCCCCCCTATGAGCGTTACGTAATTTATGGATGCCGCCTTATTAGATTCGCACTCGTTCATTTCTCCTTTTTCTTAGGTCGATGCCATGATGAACATGAAGCAAACCATTTCATATATTTCTTCATTGTTGATATTATTTCCCACACGAGATAAAAGTGTTTCACACTGTTTGCATTATAGCATCGGCCTTATTCTTGTGAATTATAATCACCTGACAGCCCGCTCGGATTTGTACCGAAGGGTTCCGCGCTGTAAAGGATGTCATTAACGACAGCTTGGAAAAACTAACAGACATAAGGAGATGAAAAATAAGAGCCCGTTTGGCATTTATGTGTGTGTTGTCGACAGTCGCTGTCGGACTGTTTACCGAACGTATGGGGAGCAGGGACAGCTGTGCAATACAATGAGAGCCCTTCCAGTTTAAAACTTGCTGTCACGGAAATACAGTCAATTTTAGAAGCCTGCGTGTAAGATACCCAAAAAAGTCCCCAAAACACAGATAAACCTAAAACAACAACTCAACTTCATTCTTCTTGCTTCCGTATCCAGACAGCAGCGAGTGAAACCGCATAGCGGCACATAACTTTTGCTGTTGTTCATTGTCGTCACAGCGGTGATTGAGCTTTTACTTCCTGTAGTAGGAGAAAACGAAACTCTGCAATTTATTTTTGACGGATTTAGTCAACTTGGCTAACATCAGATTAACTTAATCCGAAATGAGTAAAACTGTTTTTTTTTTAGACTTTTTATTCACCAATTGCACGGAAGATTTTAGTGTTGACAAAGCGGAATATCCCCTATGGAAAAATGAAAAATTTCATACTGCAATTGAGTACTCGCTAGTGATTGATACCGAGAGATCACGTCCCTCTGATCATGAGCCTGAATATAAATATGATTTCACTAAAGCAAATTTTGAACTAATCAATCATAAATTAACTGACATCGACTAGCAGTTACTTTTAAAAAATGAAACAGATATGAACAAAGCGGTTGATAATTTTTTATCATCACTGTACGGTGTTTTAGACTCAACTGTACCAAAATCAAAAAAGAAAATGGCTAGCTCAAAATATCCCATTTGGTTTACCAGAGAAATTAAAAATTTTAAGAATAGGAAACAAAAAGCTCATAAAACTTACAAGAAAATTAAAGACCAAGGAAATTTAGACAGATATTTGAACATATGTAAT
Source organism: Wyeomyia smithii (assembly GCF_029784165.1). NCBI lineage: Eukaryota > Metazoa > Arthropoda > Insecta > Diptera > Culicidae > Wyeomyia > Wyeomyia smithii. The sequence goes on along the minus strand of NC_073695.1, from coordinate 2,808,806 downwards.
GAACTGAATACTAAAATATCTATAGCGTATGAGAACTACAACACAAGAGTAGAAAATAACATTAAATCAGACCCAAAACAGTTTTTTAAATTTGCAAACGATAAAATGAAGTCTAATAACTTCCCATCTCGCATGCAATATGAAGACTTTGCCAGTACTGACTCAAAGCGAATCTGCAACAAGTTTGCGAGTTTTTTCTTCAAACCGTTCATAAAAATAGCGACAAAGTCAGGGACTTTGGGTACTTTTCGCACTTGCATGAACAAATAAATAACGTATCTGTTAAACAAATAACTGTTCAAGAAATCCTCGCAACACTAAAAGAACTGGATGCTTCGAAAGGTCCAGGACCAGATGGAATTCCACCCTCACTTACGAAAAATCTTGCTCCTGCTTTCGTAAAACCCTTCTTTTGGTTTTTCAACTTATCCCTTACGTCCGGAGAATTTGCATCAGTCTGGAAAAAATCTTTTTTATACCGATTTTCAAGTTAGGTAAGAGATTTGACATCAATAATTATTTGAGTCAGGCCTACTTAGATGGATTGAATCTTGTCTGACAAATTGGACGCAAACGGTTAGGTTTAAGGGACACGTTTCTGTACCAGTAAAAGTGACATCTGGAGTTCCACAAGGCTTCCATTCAGGCCCGTTGCTCTTCATTTTATTTGTTAATGACGTTACCCTTGTGTTGAATCTTCTCAAAGTATTGATATATGCTGATGACATGACATTGTACATGGAAATAAGAAACAAATCAGACATCCAACAATTCCAACAAGAGGTTGACATTTTCTACATTTGGAATAAAAAAAGTTTTCTTGATCTCAACGTAAAAAATTGCAATATTATATCCTACACAAGGAAAAGAATACTCCAGTTGCACTCTTGGACATCAAATTGTAGAAAGGTGTTAACAAATTAGAGATTTAGGAGTGATTATGGATTCTAAGTTAACATTCATTGATCACTACAACACGATATTCAATAGAGCCAACAGTATGCTAAGTTTTATAAAAAGGTTCAGTTATCATTTCGTAGACCCGTATACTATAAAAAACTCTTTTTGTTACATATGTTAGATCTATTTTAGAATACTGTAGTGTTGTTTGGTCGCCTTATCAAAACGTCCATTCCAATAAAATTGCATCCGTACGAAAAGAGCCCTCACAACGCATATGTTCGGAAAATTTGCTAGGAAAACTAAACTTTTATGCTCCTACACGCTCATTAAGAACGCGAAAAATTTCTGTATCAAATTCTTATAGAACAGAATATGCCATGGCCGGGCTAGTTAATAGTATGCTGAATCTTTTCAATCAATATTGTGAAGTTATTGATTTCACGATGTCGCGAAATGCTCTTAGAAAAAAATTGAACACTAGAATTACATATTTGTGATGTTAGCAATAGTTTTTAAGATGTAGTCTACTATGATTGACGCAAATAAACAAACTTTCTCAGATTGATTAACCCCAATCGAGTGTATTCCCAAACGTATTGCAAAAAATATTGACTTAGGACAGGTTGTCATATTCTATGTTAACTCTGTGGTCGTGTCATCATCCTCTTCAACTTTTTTTTAATAATTACTATTGCAACATATTATGTCGTACTGTTGATGCTAATAACAAATTCTATAAAATACAGGTATCAAACGACGTATAAACCATAAGCATACGTGTCGACATTCACATCGTTATACATGATTGAAATGTTACATATAAAACGTTTCACAAGATGCGAAAGAAATCTCAAACGGACGTAGTCATATGTCAAAAAGCCGTAAAAAGCTGACCAATTCATCGAAAAAGTGAATTATTAATTGCCTTAGTTTACAACTTTTATTAAAATTGATTTTATTATTACAAAGAATCTCTGTTAACATAGAAAAATGAGTGACCCTGAATTGCTCCCATATTTTTGTGTGTTGTTATTGGAGGGCATATTCATTAATCAAACAACAATGGACTATTACACAATCCAACGTCTCCCGAATGTAAAACGGCACAATCACAGAAATTCATCTCAGCCACTTATGTACATCAAAATTAAAATATACCGTTACGAAACAAAAATACAAAACATTTAGCAAGAGAAAGACCCGGTGCCGCCAAGAAAAAGAAAAAAGGCTTGTTTTTTTTTCTTTATCACCATTAACTATAAACCGGTTATTCACTATGCGATCACTTTTTCCGTAACCAGTGATGATGTCGTACGATGCAATCTGCATTCTGGCCGGCATAACCAAGGTCGAGTCAGACCGACAGCCTGTCTTATGTGTCAGTTTGAATTTTGAAAAAATCGAAACTTTTCGATGTTTTTTCAACGCCATTTGGTTTCGATTTTTGCCTTTCTCCTAGAAAGGTATAGCAATCACTTGCAAAACCGAAAGTATAAAAGTGCTCCAATGGGCCGAATGGCATATATCACTCGACTCAGATCGACGAGCTGAGCATTTTCTGTATGTGTGTGTGTGTGTGTGTGTGTGTGTGTGTGTGTGTGTGTGTGTGTGTGTGTGTGTGTGTATGTGCAGATTTTTATTCTCACTCACTTTTCTCAGAGATGGCTGGACCGATTTTCATGAAATTAATTGCTACCTAGAAAACCCTTAAGTTTTGAATTTCATAAATATTGAACTTGTGGTTCAAAAGTGATGACAAGAAACGTGTTCTGAAGACTGTTTAATCTCACTCATGTTTCTCAGAGATGGCTGTACCGATTTTCATAAAATCAGTGTCAAATGGAAGGTTTTATTGCCCCATAAGTCCCTATTGATTTGTTTTGCAATCGGACTATTACTTTGCCTGTTATGTTTAAAAATGTGAAATCCAGCTATGCAAAGGAACATATTCCGAAGACTACTTGGACTCACTCACTTTTCTCAGAGATGGCCGACCCGATTTGCACAAATTTAGTGTCAAATGAATGGTCTAGCTCATTCGTTGTTTTGCTTTCGTCTCGATTAGACGCAAATTGTTTATCTCCGTTTGAGTTCGCAAAATAACAATACACGAGTTATCGTACGGGTGTTTTTTTGTCGATTAGTTCTTGTGTTGCGCGATAACAATAGCCTGTTGTATATCGGCAGAAACATCTGCACACTGGTAGGGGCAGGCTACCCCGCCAGTGATTCGATACGCAGCTGATATATCAGCAAGAATAATTCTCCCGCACCGCTGTTACCCCGCTAGCAGCACGGACCATCATACGATCGAGCGAGTGGAAGTCAACTACAAGTGGCATCTACAAGGTCGCGTGTAAGATACGGCCACTGTGTCACAACACGAAGCTGGATCGTCATTGTTTGTTCTGCGGAGACACTCGATTAATCCAACTATCAGCCGTGAGGTTGTGACTTAGACGTTCGGTGAAGTATTACATTTAGAATTTTTACTATAATTATCAATATTATTACTATGTTATAATATTATTATTAATATTATTATTGATATTATTATTATTGTTATTATTATTATTACTACAATTATTATAATTATAATTATTATTATTATTATTATTATTATTACTATTGTTATTAGTATTAGTATTACTGTCTTTTTTTTATTTGATCCATTGTAGATTGAAAAATTGTTTTTAAAATTTAATATCAACTACTTGAACCCCCCCCCCCCGCCCCCTATTCGAATATTTATCGTTTGTGTGCGGTAGAGCGTAACGCTCCCGCAAAATGGTCGACATGCAGGTGCAACTTTTCCTGGATGTGGAAACAAACGGGGAAGAAATTGAAATTTCTCCCATCAGCTCACCCCTACCTTCCCCTGTGCCCTCCCCTTTGCCAAGTCCTGTACCAAGAGTACCGGAAGTACGGGTAAAAGCTTACCCAGATGCCGCTAGCGGTCCCTACGTTGTTTTTTCCGGCCCATAAAGAAGCCATTGAATATTATTCAAATTGGCAAAGACCTGGCAAAACATTTTTCGGCCGTAACCGAGATTACGAAGGTGAGGCCGAACAAACTGCGAGTTGTCGTGAGTAGCTTGAAGCAAGCAAATGAAATTGCTGGCTACGAGCTCTTCACGAGAGAGTATCGCGTGTACATCCCTGCCAAGGATGTAGAAATCGACGGTGTGGTTACCGAGGGAAATCTCACTGTCGATGACATTTTGCGTCATGGAGTTGGCTGTTTTAAAAACCCCTTGATGCAAAGTGTAAAGATACTGGATTGCAAGCAATTGCATTCAGTATCCATCGAAGAAGGGAAAAAGAAATTCCTCCCTTCGGATTCCTTCCGAGTAACATTCGCCGGATCCGCGCTGCCGAACTACGTCCGCTTGGACAGGGTTCGTCTACCTGTACGCCTGTTCGTACCGCGGGTCATGCATTGCCAAAACTGATACTGAAAAGTGTCTTTATTGCGAGGGAACTCGGCATGACCTTCCGGCATGTCCCGCGTACAAACAGCGCGAGGAAAAAATTAAGCGTTCCCTTAAGGAACGATCGAAGCGCTCTTTTGCAGAAATGCTTAAGAGGGCTGAGCCACCCTTGACAGGAAACATCTTTTCCTTCTTGCCAACTGATGAGGGTACATCTGACGATCCCGTCGAAGGGTGTTCCTATGCCTTGCCAGAGGGATCTAGGAAGAGGAGAATGCTCAACTCTCCTAATCTTTCTCGCAAAGGTCGTAAGATAACCCCTAGCGGAATGACCAATAAGACAACACAAAAAGGAAGCGGTGAAGAAAAACCGAAGCAAGTACCCCCCGGTTTTAATTTCAAATCGAACCAGGAGTACCCACCGCTTCCTGGGGCACCAAAAACCCCTCGTGCACCCATTTCTCGATCAGAAGATGAAAAAGAAACAGGGTTCATAAAATTTTCTGATATTGTGGACTGGATATTTAAAACATTCAACATACCAGATCCCCTACAAAATATTCTTCTTGCCCTTCTTCCTACAGTGAAAACCTTTTTGAACCTTTTAGCAGCAACTTGGTCCCTCATTTCAGCTATTATATCTTTCGATGACTAATACGGCGAAAGAGGTTAGGAATTTTTTCACTGTATTACAGTGGAATTGCAGAAGTATCATCCCCAAATTCGATTTATTTTCTCATTTGATGAATACATACAATTGTGACGCATTCGCGCTCTGTGAAACCTTTCTCAATTCGAACGATCAACTCAATTTCCACGATTTTAACATTGTTCGTCGAGATCGAGACTCACACGGTGGAGGGGTACTTTTAGGGATCAAAAAGTGCTATTCTTTTTTCAGAATCGACCTCCCCTCGATCTCGAATATTGAAGTTGTTGCCATTCAAACGAATTTGAATGGAAAAGACCTTTGCCTTGTTTCGTTATATATTCCCCCATCCGCGCGGATTGAACAGAAGCAACTCCTTGATATAGCAGAATTGCTTACCGCACCTTTTATGATTTTGGGAGATTTTAACTCTCACTGTTCGCTATGGGGGTCGCTGTACGACGACAACCGATCTTCCTTAATTTGCAACTTGATCGACGACTTCAATATGACACTTTTGAATACTGGGGAAGCGACACGTGTACCTAATCCTCCAGCACGTGAAAGCGTGCTTGACCTATCCCTCTGCTCGACATCACTAGCGTTAGATTGCCAGTGGAAAGTAATCAACGATCCCCACGGTAGTGATCATCTTCCAATCGTTATATCAATTGCTAATGGTTCAACTCCCCCGAACCCAATCAATATTTCCTACGACCTTACACGTAATATTGATTGGAAGCGTTATGAGTCTATTATAGCGGAATCTATCGAGACTCACAAGGAACTTCCTCCGGAGGAAGAATACGCGTTCTTAGCTGGCTTGATAATCGACGCCGCGACTCAAGCTCAGACGAAATCGATACCCGGGGTAACGATTAGACAGCGCCCTCCCAACAAATGGTGGGACAAAGAGTGCTCTGAGCTGTACGCGCGAAGGTCCGCGGCGTATAAGGACTAGCGGGAGTACGGCACTGTCAACCTACTTCGAAAGTACGAGGCACTGGGCAGGCAGATGAAGAGCTTAGTAAAGGCGAAAAAACGCGGGTACTGGCGGCGGTTCGTAAACGCGTTGTCGAGGGAAACAGCGATGAGCACTCTTTGGGATACCGCCAGGCGCATGCGGAACCGTGACGTTTCGAATGATAGTGAGGAGTATTCAGATCGCTGGATACTCGATTTTGCCAAAAAGGTCTGTCCGGACTCTGTACCGGAACAGAAAACCTTTCGCGACGCGTTTATAGTAACTACGGAAGAGCCTCCATTTTCGATGTTGGAATTTTCAATGGCTCTCCTGTCGTGCAACAATAAGGCTCCAGGGTTAGATAGAATAAAATTCAACCTGTTGAAGAATCTACCCGACTCTGCAAAAAGACGCTTGTTGAATTTGTTCGACAAGTTTCTTGAGCTAAATATTGTTCCGCATGACTGGAGGGAGGTAAAAGTCATTGCTATTGGGAAACCCGGGAAACCTGCCTCTGATCACAATTCATATAGGCCGATTGCGATGCTCTCTTGCCTCCGGAAATTAATGGAGAAAATGATCCTCTTACGGTTAGACAAATGGGTCGAAACAAACGGTTTACTTTCAGATACTCAATTTGGCTTTCGCCGGGGCAAAGGGACGAACGATTGCCTAGCGTTGCTTTCTACTGAAATTCAAGTCGCATTTGCTCGGAAAGAGCAAATGGCTTCTGCGTTCTTGGACATTAAGGGGGCTTTTGACTCTGTCTCTGTAGAAGTTTTAAGCGCGAAACTTCATTCGCAGGGACTTTCACCAAATTTGAATAACTTTTTGCTCAACTTGTTGTCAGAAAAGCATATGTATTTCTCACATGGCGATTCGACAACTTCCCGAATTAGTTACATGGGCCTTCCCCAGGGCTCATGTTTAAGTCCTCTCTTATATAATTTCTACGTCAATGACATCGATGAATGTCTTGCAAATTCATGCACGCTACGGCAACTTGCAGACGATAGCGTTGTATCCATTACTGGTAGCGAGGCTAGCGATCTGCAAGGACCATTGCAAGATACCTTAGACAATTTGTCTGAATGGGCTCTTAAGCTGGGTATCGAATTCTCTCCGGAGAAAACTGAGTTGGTCGTTTTTTCTAGGAAGCATAACCCAGCTCAGCTGCAGCTCGTACTAACGGGTAAAACGATCTCTCAGGTTTTAGTCGCTAAATATCTCGGGGTCTGGTTCGACTCTAAATGCACCTGGGCTTGTCATATTAGGTATCTGACACGAAAATGCCAACAGAGGATTAATTTTCTTCGTACGATTACCGGAACCTGGTGGGGAGCCCACCCAGGAGACCTTCTGTTGGTATACCAAACAACAATACTGTCAGTTCTTGAGTACGGTTGTTTCTGCTTTCGCTCCGCTGCAAACACGCATATTTTGAAACTAGAAAGAATACAATATCGTTGTTTGCGTTTTGCCTTGGGTTGCATGCAGTCGACCCATACGATGAGTCTTGAAGTGTTAGCGGGTATTCTTCCGTTGAAACATCGTATTTGGAATCTCTCTTACCGGTTGCTAATTCGATGCACAGTTATGAACCCATTAGTAATTGAAAATTTCGAGAGGTTGGTCGACCTTCAATCTCAATCCAGATTTATGACTTTATATTTTGACTATATGGCTCAAGATATTAATCCTTCTTCATACGATTCCTCCAATGTCGCACTTTTAGATACTTCTAATAATGCTATATTCTTCGACACCACCATGAAACAAGACATTTCTGGTATCCCGGATCAATTGCGACCCCAAGAGATCCCTAAGATTTTTTACAATAAGTTCAGACATGTTAGTTATGATAAAAGGTTTTACACTGACGGATCTAATCTAGATGAGTCCACTGGCTTCGGTGTTTTCCACGAAAATTTTCCCGCCTCCTACAAACTCGATGCTCCTGCTTCCGTGTACGTCGCAGAACTTGCTGCTATTCAGTACTCTCTTGGAATCATCGAAACCCTACCCACAGACCACTACTTCATCTTCACAGATAGTCTCAGTGCCATTGAGGCTCTGCGATCGATGAAGCCTGTGAAGCACACCCCGTATTTCCTGGGGAAAATACGGCGGTTTTTAAGTGCTTTAACAGATAAAAATTACCGGGTTACCTTAGCGTGGGTCCCTTCTCATTGCTCGATTCCGGGTAATGAAAAGGCTGACTCTTTAGCTAAGGTGGGTGCTATTGATGGCGATATTTATGAAAGACCAATTGCTTATGATGAATTTTATAGCATTTTGGGTCAGAGAACACTCAACAGTTGGCAATCATCATGGAACTCAGATGAACTGGGACGGTGGCTACATTCCATTTTTCCTAAGGTATCGACGAAAGTATGGTTCAAGGGGTTGAATGTAGGTCGGGACTTCATTCGCGTGATGTCCAGACTTATGTCCAATCACTACACGTTAAACACGCATCTCTTTCGTATAGGGCTTGTAGACAGTAATCACTGCGTTTGTGGCGATGGCTACCATGACATCGAGCATGTTGTTTGGTCGTGTGCCGAATTCTGTGATGTTAGGTCCGAGCTTAAAGATTCCCTCCGGGCCCGAGGAAAACAACCGAACGTACCCGTTAGAGACATTCTGGGAAGCGGTGATCTCCAGTACATGACACAACTGTACTGTTATTTGAAAAAGACTGACATTAAAATTTAATATTCTTTTGTCTATTTGTCAGAATACCCGTATACGACGCTGGAGACACGAACACGAAGAGCCTAAATCTATGTTTAAAAAACAAAAAAGAACACCAGTCGAAACACAAATAGATCGTATATCTTAATTTGTTTTAAGCAAGAATTGTATTTCCCTCCTCTCACCTTAAATCCCCACTAGCTCGTAGTCGGCCGCGAGAATAAATAAAAGGCCTCCCTCTTTTCCCTGCTAACGTAGAATTAATACGAATTGTACTTGGCTCAGTAAAACGAAAATGTATCGTGCCGTGTCAAATAAACTAATTTTAAACCTGAATGGTCTAGCTGCCTCAGAAGACCCTATTGAATTTTACTGTAATCGAACTGTAACTTCATTTGTAATGTGCCGACTTGTGAAAATCACGAAACTTCATTATCTCAGAAACTACACAACCGATTTGATTATTATTATCAGATGAGCGGGCTAGTTAAGGGTTAACTGATGAATTATGATTGAACACGTGGTTTCAAACTTTGGCTGCCCTACACGTTCCCATTTCATTTGATTATAATCGAACCTTAGCAACCGTTATGCATTAAATTGTTAATAAAACAACAAAAGTCTATTATCTCGAAGATTACATGACTTATTTGAACATAACTAGTGTCATACGAACGAGTCATCTCTCAAACTTACAAATAACAAACTTCATAACAATTTGATATGTGGCTCAAGAGTTATGGAAAGAAGAGAAATTCAAAGACTATTTAAAACTATACCTGCTTTGATCGATATATGTGGCCTCAATATAATTTAAATGTGGTGTCGTACTATTTGAACGTTCCAAGTTCATTGATTCCTTGCGGTTTGTTTGAAGTCTACAAATGCACGACGAATCGGCCATAGGATATGATCAAAGTCAAATAACAAATCGTTTGAAATGATTGGTTTTATCGAAATGACAACCTCCTCGACTTTTGGCTTCTGTACATCATCTTAATTCTGAATATGTTCATTTTGGGTGGTATTCTGTCATTATCAGCAGACTTTCTGGCATCAATCTGACACCGGAAATACCCATATTGGAGGTATTTTTGGTTGTTTGCCAGAAACTAAAAGTGGTCGTCTTCAAATTCAAAATAGTGTCCAGGGTCAATGTTTGGTTTCTATGCATCATAACGTTTGCGGAAATATCCATATTGAGAATTATTCGGTCAATTCCGACTGTTGCCTTTAAGTTGCCATCTAGCAATTCAAAATGGTGCCTGAGGTCAATTGTTAGCTCCTTGCATCATTCTGGTTCCAGAGATACTCATATTGGATAGTATGTTTATTTTAGGCTGTTTTTCACAAACCGATAGTCGCCATCTTGGATTTCAAAATGGTATTTAGGATACTGGTTGAAGAAAAACACATATTGGGTGATATTTGGTCACTTTGGACTGTTTTTCAGAATCCGAAAGTCGTCATTTTGGACTTTAAAATTGCCTGTGAAATCAATTTCTGTCATCTGGGCGTAATTCTGGTTCCGAAAACATTCATATTGAATTGTATTTGGTCATTTCCGGCTTTTTGCCAGACACCGGAAGTCACCATCTTAAAATTCAAGATTGTGTCTGTGATCAATTTTTAGCTTCTGTGCATCTTTCTGGTTCCAGAAATACTAATATCTAATGGGAATCGTCCATTTCAGGCTGTTTTCCAGAAACCGAAAGTTGCCATCTTACAATCCAAAATGTTGTATGAAGTCGATTTGTGGCTCCAGTGCATCATTACGGTTCCGGAAATACCCATATTAGGTGGTATTTGGTCATTTGCCGCTGTTTTTCCAACACCGGAAGTCGCCATTTTGGATTTCATAATGGCATTTGGAGACAATTTTTGGATTTTGAACGGCATACTGGTTAAAGAAAAACTCATATTGGGTAGCATTTGGTCATTTTCTACTGTTTTAGAAACCGGAAGTCGCCATCTTAGAATTTAAAATGCTATCTGTGGTCGATTTTAGCTCCTGTGTATTATTCTAGATCCGGATATTATTATATTGGGTGGAAATCGGCCATTTTCGGCTGTTTTCCAGAAACCGGAAGTTGCCATCTTACAATCCAAAATGTTGTCTGAGGTTGATTATGGAACATATTTGTTACCACTAAAAACATTCACCTGCCAATATGGTTTCATTTAGTTGATTAGTTCGCGAGATGTGCAAAAATTTGTAAAGAAACATGTACTTCCAGAAGAGGGAGGGGCGTCAAACCATTATGGACATATTTGTTACCTCTTAAAACATTCATATACCAAATTTGGTTGTATTTCCTTGATTGGTTCTTGAGCTGTGCGAAATTTGTGTTCAATTTTTATGGGATCCCTCCCTTATAGAAGAGGGAGTCGGGTTTCAAACCATTATGTACATATTTGTTACCACTAAAAACATTTACCTGCCAAATTTTGTTCCATTTGGTTGATAAGTTCTCGAGATGTGCACAAATTTGTGTTTCATCCAACTATTATGGACATATTAGTTACCCCTTTAAACATCCACATGCCAAATTCGGTTTCATTTGCTTGGTTTGCTCTTGAGTTGTGCAGAAATTTATGTTTCATTTGTATGGGACCCCTCCCTTCCAGAAGAGGGAGGGGTCTCAAACTATCATAGGAACCTTAATCGGCACCAAAAACCTCTACTTCCAATTTTCACGTCGATCGGTTCGGTAGTTTTCGGGCCTATATGGATCAGACAGACAGACAAACTTGACTGCATTTTTATATGTAAAGATTACAACATCAATATTTTAGAACCTAAAGAGTGAATATACATTTATTGGATTGAAGCGTTCATGTAAATCTCTTTTTACAAATAAAAGTTTGAATGAGAAAGGCTGGGTCTGACCGCTAGGTGGATTAATTTAGGTTTTTTTTTTATTCGTGCTTATTTTCCGTCGGTTTGGGAGACGACTCCACACCCAGGACCCTAACTCACGACCCGTTTATTAACGGACCGGCGCCAACGGCTTTACTTCCTCATGCGATGGAAGGCGTGATCCCAGCGATTTTTCGCCTCAAAAAATCTCCCGGTGTCGGCTAGGATTGAATCTAGACCAGTTGGGTTGGTTGTGAGTGGATCACGCCACCTCACAACCATCGACACCTATGTCGGCGGTGGGATTCGAACCCAGGCGTCGAGCGTGGTTGGCGGAGACGTTACCAACCACACTAGCCCCCCTCGCTATTTGGTTTTGCACTGTCTAATTTTAATTTTTTTCCCATTTTTTTTTTGAGCTCGAGGACAAGGCCTGCGTTCGGTAAAATTTGTTTTTGCTGCAAAATACATCAAAAAATTATACATAGAGGCTAAGCTACAAAAAAAAAATTGTTGTTGCACTATGTTATAGCTACTTAAGCATTTCTTTAAATTTTGGTCGCCTTAGCCATTCCAGTTCCGCGACAAAGCTCCCACCCACTCCAACGCGAACGTTTACCGTGCGTCTCCTTTCACTGTTGAATCGGTGGATACGCTTAGTAAAATATTCGACAAATAATAATTAACTAAGCCTATTAGCGATGTAAAAATACTTGAGAAGAGCTTCCATTTCATACGTCGGATGGACGTAGGAATCCTGGAATACTCGGCATTCGCAGAGTAGGTGTTTCGAAGTTTTGCTCTCAAGTCTGCATTGTCATCTAGATGATAGTTGCACGGGCAATGACCAGTTTAAAGTCCTGATAGAGTACTCAGGTCTTTCTTGTTGAGCCTGAGTAACGCCACGGTTTCTCGCAGTTTTATTTTTTTTTTACTGTCGTTAGTGAGCTACAGCTTTCCAATTATCTTTTATGACCATCCTCTCCCACTCATCATGTTCTGTTCTTAAAGCATGAGACGCCATAGGCAGGTTCTTGACCTACAGAAAATCTTTCAGTATTTTAATATGTCACGTTAGATTTCCCTTTAGGATATTTTTGTGATGGTTCAGCCTTAGGGCACTTTCTACCGCCTCCAGTTGCGCCATTTTATATACAAGCTATCCCTTGTAGTTTGCTTAGCTTTCTCTGAGCGATCGTACCATTTGATGATCGATTTCTCACGTGGAAACCTGAAAATTATCTCATAACGATTGGTTGCTTAAAGACATTATAGTACAATAGTAGTAGTTGTCGGTTTTCTGCATTCTTGCACAATATTGTGCCTTTTGAACCCTACACTCAAAATATTTTTCACGTTATGATTACCGGAAAAGTTATGTGAATATTTTCCACTGTCATTTTCACGTAGATTTTACGTGATTGTCATTTGAGTTCATCATGATCTGGTGAGATGATTTATCCTGTGAATATTATTCAGTAGACATATGCGTTTCATGCGATTTTCACGTAGAATTTAACTACCGGCAAAGTGAAAAGCATTTGATTAAGGGATAGCTACTACGTTTTATAAAACGTATTCATGTCGATTGTGGTTTCCTAAATTCTTAAGAGAGAAATTAGCTTTCAGAATTTTTTGAAATATGTTGCTAGATAAATCGCACGGGCATGCAAAATTTCCAATAAGAAAATGGATTGAACGACATAAAAACTGACAAATATTAAGACATTCACCGTCTATAATTACTGTTAGCTGCTACTTTTTATGTTCAGGTAACTCCTGAATCTTTGAACTGAATCTGTACAAAATCTGTAAGCTAAAGATTCCATGTCGAATTATGGTTTTTCCTAAATCTCACTCATTGGCAAGCCATCGATGAAATCAATTTTATGTTCAGAGACCGAATTACACAACAGCTTCGCCATTTGATTCTTGTATATTTTCGCACGGAGAGTTCATTCTGTTTGACGTTGCCAAGTTCACGTAGATACTACGTGATAAAACATAGTATGCATGTGATTTTCACGTAGATGTTATGTTTGTCACATAAATCATGAAAACTGACAGAAAATGAATAAGTACAGGAAATTTCACGTAACAATAACGTGAAAAATATTTTGAGTGTATGATTTCTTCAAGTCACGATGTGAAATAATTTACATGTGATGAAAACTAAGCAACTGAGTACCACGTAATTGCCATTTGCACCTTAAGAATGACGGTTCTATACCTATGCAATGATCAGACAATAACCTATAATCGATCGTGGGCAACATACGGGCGGTTGAATATTAAATCTGTTAAGTTGAATTAAGTTGAGAACAGCGTTCTAATGATGCAAAAAACATCCTTCTCTATGTTTGACTTTCGAACACCCTTTTTCGTCTTACCAAACGACGTTTTTTCAGTTATCAATAGAGATCGATTTCACACTATTTAGGGTGTTACAAATAGAATTGAAAACTCACATTATATTTTCCAATCGACGAAATAGTAGGGTGTTTACATTCCAAAAAATGCCATCAGCTATTGTATGCTTTATGAAGGTAAAATAATCATAAAGACATAACAAATTACTGTCAAAACCGGTGCCTTTACCCTGTGGATTTTAGATTTCCCTTTACCCGCAGGTGGCATCAAACGATCTGCCCACAAGGTCGCATTTCCAAACATTCGCTCTAATTAGTCACTTCCTAATTACCCTTCGTCTCAGTTCGTGGAGGCAATCTTTATGAATTCCAGTTTTTATCAGATTCATGCGATATTTTTAACTAATTCTCCGTTTCTCTCTCTCTCTCTTATTTTACAGAAATCAATCGTTATCTGCAGCTAAGCGCTGCATCGTCGAACAAATAAAAACAACCTCACACTCTCAGAAACCGCCAGCGATAAAAGAAGCTTGTCGAGTCGTGTAGTCGGTGCTGCCGTGGTGAAGCTGAATGCATCCAAAGCGGAACGATCGGAGTGAACAAAGAAGCAAAAAAAAGAGTGAATCTGTGCTATGCTCTACAAGTACCGCACCACCAGGCGATGACTGTGTTATCAACAATAGAAGGAAGTACAACGTCAGTTCTGAATAATTGAAAAATTACTGCAAACAAGCTTTATACACAGTGCATGTTCTTTCTTCCTGCTTCACTTTCGTTTCAAATCGCGTCGAATACAGCTGCTAGTAGGTACGCTAGGGGGCTTACCACTACATCGACGGTTCGGTTTAGTAGTCTGATCGATCTGCTCAACTGTTATGATCGACTGACTGACTCATAACATTAGTAGACGTTCGTGATCTTCGGAGCAAACTGCTCGCTGGGTTGGCAGTGATCTGTGAATCGCACGTGTGCGTGTTTCGTTCCACACGAGAGCAATCTTTATGAATGAAACATCAGGCTGTAGTGATTGTGGCGGAAAAAATGTGGATTACGGCACGAAGCGATTGGGTGTGATTGGAATTGATCGACAAGAAAAATAAATAAGATAAGAAGATTTGTGAGGGAATGTGCATCTAGATAGTCACACGCATTTAATTGTTGCAGTGCTTGTGGGCGGTTGTGTTTTTTGGTGTTAGAGCAATTGTATCCAGTTAAAGTCGGTTGTGCGTTCTTCGAGATATCAACATGAAACCTTCACGACTGATAGAATTTAGGACACTAGCAGTAAGTTTACTCCTGAGTGCGGTTCTAGTGGCTGGCCAGCTGGATAAGGTGCTGGTGGATGAGGATCTCGAGGGTCCGAACGTTTGCAAGGAGGTGGAACAGTTTCAGCTGTACGTGACAGCACCCCGGGAAATAACCTACCAAGAGCGATATCAGAAGTGGTGCTTCGGAGTTCCACCTCGGTGTTCGGCGTACAGATTGAAAACCAAGGTAATCAATGAAACCACCAGTGTTGTGAAGGATCGAATTCTGAAGAAGTGCTGCGTTGGTTACGGGAAAAATGAGGCCGGTGATCGGTGTATACCGGTTTGCAGTAATGGTTGCAAGCATGGCGAATGTATTGCCCCCGAGGAGTGCCGCTGTGACCAGGGATATGTTGGGAAGACATGCAATATAAGTGAGTATATATTTTATGTTGTGAAAGGTAGCATTAACACTATTCCACAAGCTGACCCAGCCAGGGGCGACTCGTCCATAGGTGCAACCTGTGCATTGCACACGGGAACTCCATGCAAAAAATATATTTCAATCGCAAATTTATATTAATATTTTATTGGTTTTTAGTTTCACTTCCAAACAGTAACAAATAGAATGATTTGCATGATTACGCGGCCTTGATTGTGATTACCTCCTCAAACTGCGGTTTTCAAAATCTGTAGTTGAACAGGTAGGTTCAAAAGCCACGAGTCGCCCCTGGACCCAGCAAACTTCGCCCTGCTAATCATTTCAAAGTCATTGAATCCTTGCGATTTTTTTTATTCCGTTTCCGTATGACAACATCCTTGACTTTTGGCTTTTGTACATCACGTCTATTCCAAGAAAATATATTGGGTGCATTTCAGTTATTTTCGTTGAAACTCAAGTGGTCATCTTCGAATCCGAAATGATGTCCAGGGTCAATGCTTGGCTTCTTTACATCATTTTGATTACGGACATATCCATATGTAGTAGTATTCGGTTATTTTCGGCTGTTTCCCAGAAGTTGTCATTTTACAATTCAAAATGGTGTCTGAGGTCAATTTGTGGCTCCTTGCATCATTATGGTTCCGGTGATACTCATATTGGATGGTATTTGGTCAATCTTACAATTCAAAACGGTGTCTGAGGTTGATTTGTGGCTTCAGTGCATCATAACAATTCCGGAAATACCCATATTGGGTCGTATTTGGTCATTTGCCGCTGTTTTTCAGAAACCGGAAGTCGCCATCTTGGATTTCGAAATGGTGTTTGGAGACATGCCATAAAAAGGAAGGGTTTCGAAACATAATGGACATGTTTGTTACATCTAAAAACATTCACTTGCAAATTTGGTTATATTTGCTTGATTGGTTCTCGAGCTGTGCGAAATTTGAGTTTCATTTATATGGGACTCCGCCCTTACAGAAGAGGGAGCGGTGTCAAACCATTATGGACATATTTGTTACCTCTAAAAACATTCACATACCAAATTTGGTTGTATTTGGTTGATTGGTTCTCGAGCTGTGCGAAATTCGTGTTTCATTTGTATGGGACCCCTCCCTTGAAGAAGAGGGAGGGGTGTCAAGCCATTATGAATATATTTGTTACCCCTAAAAACATCCACCTATCAAATTTGGGCCTATTTACTTGGTTATGTCTCGAGATGTGCAGAAATTTGTGTTTCATTTGTATAGAACCCCTCCCTTCCAGGAGAGGGACGGATGTCGAACCAATATGGACATATTTGTTACTCCTAAAAACATCCACATGCCAAATTTGGTTCCATTTGCTTGGTTAGTTTTTAAGATGTGCAGAAATTTATGTTTCATTTGTATGGGACCCCTCCCTTCCAGAAGAGAGAGGAGTCCCAAACCATCATAGGAACCTTTTTTGGCCCCTGAAACCCCTACATACAAATTTTCACGTCGATCGGTTCGGTAGTTTCCGAGCCTATATGGATCAGACAGACAGACAGACCGGACTGCATTTTTATAGGTATAGATTGGATAAACTGGAATATAATTAAAACCCATCTCTAGCCGTAGAAAATGTATTTCTAGTAGTTTAGCTTTCGATAAATCCCAGCTTTTATCTAATTTCTAAACAACTTTCCCCAACGGCCTCAGTCTATGGGGCAGTCGAGTCTGTGTCCATTCTTATAGATAGGGCATGTGAGTCCTTCCAACCAGTCCGTAGGTAGTTTCTCCTTAGAACATACCCTCAGGATAATCCGGAATCCGTCCTTCTCAATGGCTTTGTGGTTCTTCAGCTCTCTGCAAACTTTCTCACCTCGCCCAAGGTTGGTGGATCCACAGCTTGGCCATCTTCCTCAAATCTTTTATGCTTCTATTCAGACGTATCTCTCTCTTCGATCTCGATTTAAAATGCGTTCGATGTGAATCTTGCCAACCATGGGATAGTAACCTGAAGCAAGGTTTGGCCTCCGGAAGAACGAATTATTTGCTGGGTTGTTCGTATAACATGTATTTGTTTTAATATGCTGCCTTACTATGTCCCTTAAGCTGGAAGTACAAAGTCAGCAGAACAAAGAGTTAATAGCATGGAAATTTAGTGCTCATTCGATGCTCACTTATTGCCATATCGCCGAATTTAATGCTCCATCATTTCTTTGAAAAATGCTCTTGTTTGCTGGCTTAAGAAAATAGCTAGCAGACAATATAAGAAAATAGCAGTTTTAGTCACAAAACAGTTCTATAACGGTCAAAAACATTTAATGCTCATTTAATGCTCTTGAAAAAACCGGATTTTCAGGATAATTTTATTGATTTTGTATAAATTTTTCAATAGTATGATAATACATGAATAGCTTCAATTTTTTCAAACATTTCCTCTGCAAACAATCCGAATCCTTTTGATACGATTAGATACCAATTAAATGCTTCCATATGCGAGCAGTTTCAATAATTCAGGTGCATTTTTCATTAAATATATTTTTTCAAAAATATTGTTCTGCTAGCTTAAGAAAAAAGTTAGCAGAATATTGGCCAGAAACAGCATTTTTAAGCAATAAACTGTTGTAGAATGGTCATAATAATTTAATGCTCATTAAATGCTCTTGAAAAAACCTGATTTTCATGATAATTTTATTGATTTTGTATAAATTTTTCAATAATATAATACATGATAAGCTTAAATTTTTTCGAACATTTTCCTCTGAAAACAATCAAAATCCTTTTGATGCGATTAGATACCAATTAAATGCTTCCATATGCAATCAGTTTCAATAACTTAGGTGCATTTTTTATTAAATAATTATTTTTTTCAAAAATATTGTTCTGCTAGCTTAAGAAAAAACTTAGCAGAACATTGGCCAGAAACAGCATTTTTGAGCAATAAACTGTTGTAGAATGGTCATGCTAATTTAATGCTAATTAAATGCTTTTGAAGAAACCTGATTTTCATGATAATTTCATTGATTTTATATAAATTTTTCAATAATATGATAAAAACATGATAACACATGAATAGCTGCAATTTTTTCAAACATTTCCTCTAAAAACAACCAGAATCCTTTTGATACGATTAGATACCAATTAAATGCTTCCATATGCGACCAGTTTCAATAAATTAATTGCATTTTTTTTTTTCAAATATATAGCACATCAAATTCAGTACCCAGCGAATCACGGGTTAAAACCCTTATTTCGTACCCTTTTCTATAACAATAGCTTCTCTGGCCATTTTCTAGCAACTGTTGGTCCCTTTTTTCGATTTGTTGGGTACTATTTGGTCACGTTTTACATCAACTTAGTCACTAAAATAACTGTTTCTGACATCGTTGACCACTACCAGCCCTGCTGCTTAGGCAAGGTTCAACTATTAGAATATCAGTGAAATGTTTTTCAACTGATTTTTAAGTTTTGCATTATTCATTATTTTTTTAAACCTTGCGGTTTTGTCGAATCTCGAATCCCTTTTTGTAAACGTTTATAAGATGAATCGCTGTGATTACGGCTTAGCAGTCTTTAAATAAATTTAGAACGACACGGTTTTAATTCGTCCCGACGTTTCAACGCTTGGTTTGCGTCTTTTTCAAGGGAAACTGGTAAAAAGAATTGTATTTAAAAATAGACAAACATATTTTAAACATTTAGAAACTCACAATAATTTTGGTCGAACTATGTCAAGTTGTTTGTTCACTAAACTAGTTGTCATTTACACATTTAGTTGGTCATAATCGGTAACATCACTAAACATAACGAAAAACAAAGTTACAATTATAAACAGTTATCGGTATTGGCAGTCACAAACAATTTCAAACCTTATCACATATAGTACACTAAGTGGCGGGTAAATGTCGGATTTCAGTGTCGGATAAGTATGGCAGTTATTCTGCTTCTATTGAGCTTGAGCTATCTGGCATATTGTTTGATTCTGTGTGGTTTAGTTTGTGTAATATGCCGGCATAGGCTGTGTTGAGGTTGTCTATGTCAACTCGTCTGTTTACTGTGTTGGGTGTGCAATAGATATGACACATCTCCAAAAATGGCAGATGGTGTGAGTTCGGGGCTCTATCTAGTATGTGAGTCTTGTCGAAATTGAAACTGTGTTTGGTGTTGATACAATGTTCGATTAATGCTGTCTTTTCTCTTAGCTCTCTTAGTTCGTTGTTTTGTGTGTTTGTGTCGGTGTTCGCTTCCAAAATTTTGGCCAGCTTGTTTACATGCGATGTGTGTCCGGATAATCTGGTTTTCAATTTGTTCGTGGTCATTCCGATGTAGCAGTTGCTGCAGTCATTGCATGGTATTTTATAAATAATATTTGAGTTGTCGAATTTGTTTATAGGGTCCTTTACGTAACTATGGAATTTGCTAACGGTGGAATTGATTCTGGTGGCGATGGTCAAATTAGGGAATTGTCTTCGGAAAGATTTGATGAGTCGATCAGTGAGCTTGGGGATGTAAAGCAATGATCGATACATGGCTTCGTTAGGCTGTTGATCCGGTGCAGTTGTTGTTGGTTCGCTGTTAGTGTTAAGGTGAGCTGTGGTGATGCTGTTGGTGGCTGGTGGCTGCTGGTCGACAGGTGATGATGGTTCAGTTAGGTGGCTGTTGTTGGTTGGTGGCTCCATGACGATAGGTAGTGATGGTTCAGTTTGGCGCGATGTTGGAACGGTTAACGCTGAGTCTGATGTATGAACGAACTGTGTTGGGTGGGCCTTGCGGTGTTTTCCGTGGTACTCGTTAATGAGTCTGGATACTAGAGTTGCCGGGTAGCAGTTAGATTTCAGTTGTTGGTGAATGATACTGCTAGTGTTGGTGGTGTTGTGGGTGGTTAGTGACTTCACTCGATGAATGAAGTTATTGGCGACGTTAATTTTGTGCTTGTACTGATGAAATGAGTAGAAGTTAAGCATTCTCCCCGACGCAATGGGCTTGCAGTACCAATCGGTCGTGATAGATTGGTTTTCATTTCGAGTAACCATCATATCAAGAAAAGGAAGTTTCCGATCCTGTTCGATTTCGATGGTGAATTGAAGGCGTTGTTCCTGGCGGTTAAAAACTTCTAACACTGTTTCAATACAATTTTTTGGTATTGCAAGGAACAGGTCGTCAACATATTTACGTAAGAAAGGGACGTCAAAAGGTAATTCTGCAAGCGCTCTTGTTATGATGTCTTCTAGTACTATGTCTGCCAAAACGGGGGACAAGGGGCTCCCCATAGCTGTACCATAGATTTGAAAATAAAATTTGCTGTCGTACCTGAAATAGCTGGCTTCCATGCAAAATTGGACAATTTCCAAGAAGAGGCTAAGTGTTATGTTGGTTTTTACTTTTTTCCATCGTTCGGTGATAGAAGTGATGACCTGCTGTCTGGGAACGTTGGTGAATAGTGAGACTACGTCCAGGGAAACCATTATGTAGTTCTCTGGGAGAATGATTGTTTTTAACTCTTCGCATAATTCAAAGGAACTGAAAGTGTTGTAGCGGCTGGTGAGCGAAGTGCTTAGGATGTTGGCGATGTATTTGCATAACTTGTAGGTGGGGGCTGAGTAGTTGGGTACCACTGGACGAAGAGGAAGGTTGTTCTTGTGCGCTTTCGGCTGTCCGTATATTCTGGGGCAGGTAGAGTTGTAAGTTTTAAGACTTTTAGCTGTTTTCTGGTCTATGAGTTTCAGGTTGAGGAGTTGAGTAGCAAAACTGTTGTTCTTTTGTTGCAATCCACTAGTGGGGTCTCTTGGCACTTTGCGGTATGTTTGTTCATCTTCAACAAGAGTGCGCATTTTGTTTTGGTAGTCTTTGGTGTACATTATTACGGTACGATTTCCTTTGTCGGATGACAGTATCAAAATCTCGGGATGCGCTTTGAGGAAATTGCCAGTGACTTTTTGAGCCGTTGAGCACCATCTACCAAGTGGTTCTAAGGCGTCAACTTGGGATCCAAAGCCATGAATGAAGTTTAGTATGATGTTGGTGGCTTGACATCGGGTGGTGTCCTGTATCCGTTTATCTTAGTGTGATTGGATAATGTTTTCCACGTCGCACATAACGTGAAATAGTGGTATATGTGACAGTTTAGTGACAGGAAAGGCAAATTTTGGACCGAGACTTAATAGAGTTATAGTTTCGGCGGGTATCTGTAGGCTGGTTGCATTCGTAATCGCTTTTTCATTCACTTGCATGTCTGTCGGCGGAGCGTGCATGGAAGCGTATATGTTTCTCAATTTGCTGGATGTTACCTTGTTTCTAAGGCATAGAGTGTTTTGGAAAGCGATGGTTTGAGTGTCAAAATACTGTGAGGCTGCTTCTTCTCCTATCATCGTGGTGAGGGTTTCCCGGGAGTGCTGGATGGAACGTTTCAAACAAATTGAAACCACAAATTGAAAACCAGATTATCCGGACACACATCGCATGTAAACAAGCTGGCCAAAATTTTGGAAGCGAACACCGACACAAACACACAAAACAACGAACTAAGAGAGCTAAGAGAAAAGACAGCATTAATCGAACATTGTATCAACACCAAACACAGTTTCAATTTCGGCAAGACTCACATACTAGATAGAGCCCCGAACTCACACCATCTGCCATTTTTGGAGATGTGTCATATCTATTGCACACCCAACACAGTAAACAGACGAGTTGACATAGACAACCTCAACACAGCCTATGCCGGCATATTACACAAACTAAACCACACAGAATCAAACAATATGCCAGATAGCTCAAGCTCAATAGAAGCAGAATAACTGCCATACTTATCCGACACTGAAATCCGACATTTACCCGCCACTTAGTGTACTATATGTGATAAGGTTTGAAATTGTTTGTGACTGCCAATACCGACAGCTGTTTATAATTGTAACTTTGTTTTTCGTTATGTTTAGTGATGTTACCGATTATGACCAACTAAATGTGTAAATGACAACTAGTTTAGTGAACAAACAACTTGACATAGTTCGACCAAAATTATTGTGAGTTTCTAAATGTTTAAAATATGTTTGTCTATTTTTAAATACAATTCTTTTTACCAGTTTCCCTTGAAAAAGACGCAAACCAAGCGTTGAAACGTCGGGACGAATTAAAACCGTGTCGTTCTAAATTTATTTAAAGACTGCTAAGCCGTAATCACAGCGATTTAAAATACCTCTACAGTCGACCTCTCAACGAACAAGTTTATAAGATGTTTAAATACTTCCCTCTCTCACTCAATCCTTGCGTAATTGTGCACACGGTGCATACACAACATGCTGAAGTGATGAACACACACTCTAATGTCAGTGTCAGCTTCAAATGACCAAATGTCCTAAAAAATATTACTCTTATTTTTTTTTCTTCATCTATAATTTATTTGACACGGCACAAATACAATTTAATGTTTAACGGCGCCAATTATATCTGGTAGCTTACTTTCTAAAGTATCTTAATAGCTAAAAGCAAATTTTTTATCCTCGCTGCCGACTACGAGCTGAAACTGAATCTAACTTAAAGCTAGAATGTTTGCATTAAAAGCACTGATTTGTTGTTTGATGGTTTTCCATCGCCATAGGTAAGCAGCATATTGAATATGTTCCGGACTGGCATATTGGGTTGTCTCCCTCGGGACCTGAGAGTATCGTGCGGGTCTAGTTGCTGTTTCCGGATCCGGGGTCTTAACGTGTTTTTGTCGTTTGGTTGGATGTAGGCGGAAGGGAATAGGATTAAACTGGGGGCGTGGATGGATTTCAGGAAAACGTATATAAGGGACATGTAGGATAGGTCACGGCTCGCCAAGACATCACGAACAGGAACAGCCGGCTGCCTACTTTCGGCCTGCAGGGAAGCTATTAATTTAGACCTGGCGTCACGGTGTACAGGGCATGACCAAACCACATGCTCTATGTCGTGATAACCCTCACCACAGGCACAGATACCTCTTTCCCCGAGCCCAACACGACGGAGGTGCGCGTCAAATCTATAGTGATTGGACATAAGCCGGGACATCACGCAAATGAAATCCCGACCTACATCCAACCCCTTGAACCACGAGTTCGTCGATACTTTGGGGATTATGGAATGTAACCACCTTCCCAATTCCCCTCTGGTCCAAGCATTTTGCCAACTGATGATCATATTCTGACGTACAAGTGCGAAAAAGTCATTAAAAGCAATTGGTCTTTCATAAATATCACCGTTTGTTGCGCCCACCTTAGCCAAAGAGTCCGCTTTCTCATTACCCGCTATCGAGCAGTGAGAAGGGACCCACACTAAGGTAATCTGAGAAGATTTTTCGGATAAAGCACTCAGATGTTTCCGTATTTTCCCCAGGAAATACGGAGAGTGCTTAACATCTTTCATCTATCGGAGAGCCTCAATGGAACTGAGACTGTCCGTAAAGATGAAATAATGGTCCGTGGGCATTTTTTCGATAATCTCTAGGGTGTACTTAATTGCAGCCAATTCTGCGACGTAAACAGAAGCAGGATTATCGAGCTTATGGGAGACGGTTAAATTGTTATTGAAAATACCGAAGCCAGTGGACCCATCAAGAAGTGATCCGTCAGTGTAGAACATATTGTTGCAGGTGATGTTTCGATATTTATTGGAAAAAATTTTGGGGATCTGCTGCACGCGTAAATGATCCGGGATTCCACGAGTTTCTTCTATCATGGATGTATCGAAAAACACAGTAGAATCAGAAGTATTTGATAAGTCGACACGATTTGGAATATTCGAAGAAGGGTTAATATTTTGGGACATGTGATTGAAATACAATGTCATAAAACGGGTTTGAGAATTAAGTTCGATTAACCTTTCAAAATTTTCAATCACAGGACGGTTCAAGACCTCACATTTGATAAGAATACGAGAAGACAGGCTCCAGAAGCGGTTTTTCAATGGTAGTACTCCAGCTAAGATCTCCAAACTCATCGTATGGGTCGACAGACAATACAGACAGACAATATCGTTGTTTGGTAAAGCCTTATAAGGTCTCCTGGATGGGCTCCCCACCATTGTCCGGTTATTGTACGAAGAAAATTCACTCTTTGTTGACATTTTTTCATCAGATACCTCACGTGACAACCCCAGGTGCCTTTAGAGTCGAACCAGACACCAAGATATTTGTGTACCAAAACCTGAGAAATCGTTTTACCCATTAATTGTGTTTGAAGCTGAGCAGGTTCATGCTTCCTAGAAAAAACTACTATCTCAGTCTTCTCCGGAGAGAATTCGATACCTAGCTGTAAAGCCCAAGCAGACGAATTGTCCAAAGTATCTTGCAATGGTCCTTGCAAATCGGCAGCTTTGGCTCCTGTAACAGAGATTACACTGTCGTCTGCAAGTTGTCTTATCGTGCATGAATTTGCCAGACATTCGTCGATGTCATTTACATAAAAGTTGTAAAAAAGGGGGCTCAAACATGAGCCCTGGGGAAGACCCATGTAGCTAATGCGAAAAGTTGCCAAATCGCCGTGCGTAAAATGCATGTGCTTTTCGGACAGCAAATTGTGCAAAAAATTGTTCAAAATTGGAGAAAATCCTTGTCGGTGAAGTTTACCCGAAAGAATGTCAATAGAAACGGAATCAAAAGCCCCCTTAATGTCCAAGAACGCAGACGCCATTTGTTCTTTGTGAGCATACGCCAGCTGAATATCTGTTGAAAGCAACGCAAGACAATCATTCGTCCCTTTGGCACGGCGGAAGCCAAATTGAGTATCTGATAGTAGACCATTTGATTCGACCCAATGGTCTAAACGACGGAGTATCATTTTTTCCATCAATTTCCGGATACAGGATAGCATTGCAATCGGCCTATAAGATTTGTGATCAGAAGCTGGTTTCCCTGGTTTTTGGATGGCGATCACCTTCACTTGCCTCCAATCCTGCGGTACAATGTTTTGCTCCAGGAACTTATTGAACAAGTTCAACAAGCGCCTCTTGGCATTGCCGGGTAGATTCTTCAACAAGTTGAATTTGATTAAATCTAACCCAGGCGCGTTATTGTTACAGGACAGGAGGGCAACTGAAAATTCTGCTATCGTAAAAGGTGGCTCTATCGCGTCGTGGCCCGGAGACGCATCACGAACAATATTTTGCTCAGGAACAGAGTCCGGACATACTTTCCTGGCACAATCGAATATCCACCTACTTGAAGACTCCTCGCTTTCGTTGACCGTTACGCGATTCCGCATTCTTCGGGCTGTGTTCCAAAGAGTGCTCATCGATGTCTCCCTCGACGTCTCGTTCACGAACCGACGCCAATATCCGCGTTTCTTTGCTTTAGCCAAGCTTTTAAGCTTGGCATCAAGCTTCGAATACCGTAAATAGTCGCCAGGTATACCTCCCTTCTGGTAGGCCAAAAACGCGTCGGATCTTTGCGTGTAGACATCGGAGCACTCTTGGTCCCACCACGGAGTGGGAGGCCGTTCTTTGATCGTTACGCCGGGATATTTCTTCGTTTGGGCTTGCAACGCGGCGTCGAGAATCAAGCCCGCGAGGAGGTTGTATTCTTCAAGTGGTGGATGATGTTGAATCGAATCGACCGCTTTTGAAATCATTTCCTCGTATAACTTCCAATCGACATTCCGTGTGAGGTCATACGGAATGTCAACTGGTCGCATGCAAGTTGACCCGTTATTAATTGAAATAAGGATAGGCAAATGGTCGCTACCGTGAGGATCGAGGATTACCTTCCATGTGCAATCCAACCGTAGCGACGTCGAACATAAGGATAGATCCAAAGCGCTTGGGCGCGCTGGAGGTTTCGGGATACGTGTCATTTCACCATTGTTTAAAATAGTCATGTCGAAGTCATCGCAAAGGTTAAAGATTAAAGAGGAGCGGTTATCATTGTAAGGAGAACCCCAAGCCACACCATGAGAGTTGAAGTCTCCCAAAATCAAACGTGGCGAGGGAAGAAGTTCTATTAAATCAAAGAGCAGCCGTTGCCCAACCTGCGCTCTGGGAGGAATATATATTGAGGCAATACAAAGCTCTTTACCATGTATTGTCATTTGACATGCGACAACTTCGATGCCTGGAATCGAGGGGAGGTTAATACGATAGAAAGAATAGCACTTTTTAATCCCTAAAAGTACTCCTCCATATGGGGCGTCTCGATCAAGGCGAATAATATTAAAATCATGGAAGTTGAGATCAATATTTGAAGTAAGCCAAGTTTCACAAAGGGAAAATGCATCGCATTTGTTTTTATTTATCAAAACTTTAAACGAATCAATTTTTGGTAAAATACTTCTACAATTCCACTGTAAGACAGAGATAGAATCCTTCATATACGCAGTTGAATTAGGCATCGAAGGATACAATCGCTGCAAGGAGGGGCCATTGGGCAGTCAACTGCTTCAAAAATGATCTAACTGTTGGGAGGAATGCTGTAAGAAAAATTTTAATTGGATCGGGTACATTGAAATTTTCAAAAATCCAGTCCACAATGTCAGAAAATTTCACTAATCCAGAGTTTGTTTCATCAACTGGATGTGCAAAAGGAACAACTGGGGTTTTAGATGTTCCTGGCAGTGCTGGGAACTCCTTCTGGGACTTTAAATTTGCAAGCCCAGGAGGAGTTTGCTTCGGTTTTTCCGCAGCACTGTTTGGTTTGCTTGTAACTTTCATTTCACTTTAAGAAATCTTAGGACATTTTCTGGGAAGTTTAGGAGAGGAAATATTTTTCCTCTTTCTAGACTCCCCAGGATTGGCGTAAGATGTTCCCGCTGGTGAATCGTCAGAATCGGTTTCATCAGAGGACAACAGATCATAAGGGTTTGATGCAATGGGAGAAGTGGTAACGGTCTTCTTCAGCATCTCAGCGTAAGAACGCTTCGAACGCTCTTTGAGAGACCTCTTTATTTTATCCCTGCGCTGCATGTACACCGCACATGTCGAGAGCTCATGCTGACTCTCCCCACAGTGAATGCATTTTTCAGCATTTTTACTGCAGGAATCATCCGCATGATTCTCCCCACACTTGCCACAACGTGCCTTATTGCAGCAGTAGGCGGCGGTGTGGCTTAACTGCTTACAATTCAGGCAGTTCATGACGCGAGGCACATATAATCGCACAAGGAGACGAACCCGGTGGATCGAGACGTGGCTTGGTAGCGCTGACCCGGCGAACGTAACTCGAAACGAGTCTGACGGGGTGTATACTGTTTTGCCACCGATGATCGATGCTGACCGCAATTGCTTGCAGTCGAGCACCTTTACATCGGGACAGGTTTTGTTTTTAAAGCACCCTTTGGCACTTGCCAGTATACACTCGACGGACAGACTCGAATCGGTTATGACACCGTCGATCTCCACGTCTCGTGCGGGTATGTAAACGCGATACTCGCGTGTGAAGAGCTCAGAGCAAGCTATATCGTTGGCCTCTTTCAGGTTACTGACCACGACATGGAGCTTGTGAGGCCGGACCTTGGAAATTTCGGTCACGCCCTTGTACTCCTTCGTCAGGTCTTTAAAAATCTGCAAGAGGTTCAACTGTTTCGATTTCGGTCCCGCCTTTGGCCGAAAATAGACAGTATAGCTGCCCTGGGCTCCGTCTGGGTAAAGCCTGGGGCGAGGGGGGACTGAAGAATGAACAGGGGAGGGGGTAACAGAAGGGTCAGGGTCAGTGGGGTTCGGGGATGGTGGCGCGGGAGGCGAGGGATCTACATCCATCCCGCTAAGTCTAGCGCACTAGCGCCGACAAGAGCACGTACCTTTTTACTTCTTCCTTTCAGTAAGGTTGGTTGTCCGATCGTTCGAAGTTGCAGCCGTTACAGCCAGCAGCACCAATCAGCAGCACCAAACAGCCACCAGCAGCGAGCCAGGTGTGAGATCACTCCACACAGCGATACAACTCACTGTCAACTGATGGCTTCTTCTTTTTCCTCTTTTGTGTCTCGTCCACTGCTGTAGCACAATTCAGCCAGCAGCCAAATCGGCTTACGCACCAGCTGGTAGTCACGATGCGAAACAGTTGCACAAAGGCGCGACCTTGAACCCGGATTTATTTCACTCGACCAGGCAAACAATGCCAACACTTGTTCACACGTCTTTTGTTTTATATTCTATCGGAGCGATCACCGATCACACGTCCGATACTGATGCGTGTTCGGCACAGAATCTAAATATTACTCTTATAATATTACTTTTTTTATTACTCGTACTGGTGAGCAAGTTGCATGAAATCTCCTGTCTTTATCCTTCTGCGCAAAATCAATTTCTCTCTTACCATCGCAAAGCATAATAAGTCACGGGCTCACGAGAATTTTGCGCGCGAGTTGTCTCATGTACGCGACGCCCATGCACCTCATTCGTTTTGTCAAAGACGAGAGATGTGTACGTCGCAAAAGAATTCCCATTTCCATGTGACGCGCAGTGGCGTAGGGTCCACCTGTGCAACATGTGCACTGCACAGGTACTCTGTTACCTAATATCTAAACTCATGCAATTATCGAAGAATAATAATAATTTAAGAAAAAAAAAAACATTTTCTTCTTTAATTTACGGAAAAAGAACTTAAGTTAATGTTTGTGTACATGTAGCAAAATCAGCTTCGCGACGCCTTTGGTTGCGCGACAAGGCTCGTAGGCCGAAAACATACTGGCGCGTCCTGCCGCGGGTTGATATACAGCGCTACTACTCCGCGGCGTGGGTCGCGCCGGTGTGTTTTTGGCCTACGAGCCTCGTCGCGTCACCAGGGGCGTCGCGTGGCTGATTTTGCTACATGTACACAAACATTACTTAAGGTATTTATTATTCATGTATTATCATATTATTATCATATTATTGAAAAATTTTTACAAAATCAATGAAGTTATCATGAAAACCAGGTTTTTTTCAAAAACATTTAATGAGCATTAAATAATTATGACCATTGTACAACAGTTTATTGTCTAAAAATGCTGTTTCTGGCCAATGTTCTGCTAACTTTTTTCTTAAGCTAGCAGAACAATATTTTTGAAAAAATATATTTAATGAAAAATGCACCTAAATTATTGAAACTGCTCGCATATGGAAGCATTTAATTGGTATCGAATCGTAGCAAGAGGATTCTGATTGTTTTTAGAGGAAAATGTTTGAAAAAGTTGAGCTATTCATGTATTATCATATTATTGAAAAATTTATACAAAATCAATGAAATTATCATGATCATCAGGTTTTTTCAAGAGCATTAAATGAGCATTAAATGTTTTTGACCGTTATAGAACTGTTTTGTGACTTAAAATGCTATTTTCGTATATTGTCTGCTAGCTATTTTCTTAAGCTAGCAAACAAGTGCATTTTTCAAAGAAAAGATGGAGCATTAAATTCGGCGAAATGGCATTAAATGAGCATCGAATGAGCACTAAATTTTCATGCTATTAACTCTTTGTTCTGCTGACTTTGTACTTCCAGCTTTAGGGACATTGCCTTACTAGGGCCGCGGTGCCTAATCTCGCAACGGTCCTGCCATCTTAGGTGTAGCTGGCGGAAAATTGCATTTCCTAGTTCAACCGTCCGCTCCGGATTAGTCGCTGTCAGAGCTGCCCCTGACATGGGGAGTCCTAAATTTGTCATTTTTAGTAAAATTGGGATGAATAGTTCTCGTTTCATGTCTTGGCATGTATACTTGCAAACAAAATTATAAATGTCACTCTTGTTCCAAGTTTAACCAGCAGAGATGTTTGTGTTATTAAAATAGATTTTTTTGTATGGTCCCCACTGCGACCAGTAGTTTTTTTATCTTTTGTGTCATTGTCCGGTTGTTTCGCTGTTCGCACATTTTTGTTTTTTACCTTTTTGCAGTGTTACTTATTGGAAAGTAATCTGTTCCGTGTTATAGTTCTTCTGTCTTCTCCTTCAGGCTTAGTAACCTACTACCTTCTTTATCGACCTTATTATATCCTTCTATAAGCTATAACTCTGATAGCGTATAACGTGCTATAGTCTGTGATATTATCGAAGCTTCAGACCAGTTGTTATTAAGTCGGGGGGAAATTTTGTGTAGAAGAGCCTGAGAATAAACCAGGGGCGACTCGTGGCTTATAAATTTTCCTGATCAATTGTAAATTCTGGAAATCACAGTGGGGAAGTATTCACAATCATGTCCGCGAAAAAATGCAAGTTATTTGTTTTGTTACTATTTAAAAATAATATTAAAAAGTAATAAAATATGAAGATAAATTTGGATTTGAAATTTATTCTGGCCTGGCGTCTCCGTGTTCAATGCACAAGTTGCACCTATGGACGAGTCGCCCCTAGAATAAACTTATACTTGAAGTCCTTTTGCCAACAAATGGCTTGGTTCTACTAAGATTCGAACCTAGTACCACTAGCTTGTCAAAGCGAACTCTGTACCCTCTGTGGCTCAAAGCTCTACAGGATAATAGATGTTAAAAACGATAGCATCAACTGACAGTTTGTCTTCTGTTCAGCATATTTTCCATAAGATGAGGCCCTCCTTCAGAAAACTTTCTAAACGTTGTGTCTCATTGTGAAAACAAAAATTGTGATGCAAATGGGGTGCACAGGCTATGCTCCAATTTTTGAAAATCGTGACAGTGAGGAGATATAAGACCTAACACTCTGTAAATTCAATTCCACACAAAAAGTTACCCCCTGTGTTTGTAATGTTCTGGCAGAGTGGGAAAGAGTAGTGATAGATCATGTTGTTGTAGTCTAGTTCAGGTTTTAAATTGAACTATGGTTTGTTTGATTGCTACAATCATGTTTTCTGGGCATGTTTGAACAACAAATGAAGTATTATGAAAAAAAGCTTTGTCTATTTTTTCCTTCACGTACCCCAGATTGAGAACCGCTGATCTGGACGACGTTGTTAAAATCAAAACATCCTATATCATGAACGCTTATGAAGAAACTTGTCCTTTACGCACGTCGCACAGAAGGAGTGAATGCTTTTAAAATTGCCCGAAAAGCTT
This sequence comes from Wyeomyia smithii, assembly GCF_029784165.1. Classification (NCBI taxonomy): domain Eukaryota; kingdom Metazoa; phylum Arthropoda; class Insecta; order Diptera; family Culicidae; genus Wyeomyia; species Wyeomyia smithii. Next base: position 2,777,328 of record NC_073695.1, on the reverse strand, counting down.
TCAAAAATGCTCGAATAATCTTCTGAACGACGGGGTAAAAAAACCCTCTGCACAAATGTCTCTAGTGTTAATGAAGCTAGCAAACTTAATAAAATTGTAACAAAGTGTAAGGAATCCCAAATTAACTTCATCAGGGATGAAGATGGTAACTTTAGTCTAAATGATAATGCTGTTTTACAAAATCTAGTCTTTCTAGCTCCTTCCGATGATCGGATGATGGCTTGCCAGCTAATTACAATCGAGTAATAAATAAGCTCCAGATAGTTTTTCGCCATATAATACAACTAGAGCTGACGGAATATACCCATCTTTGTTTCAGAAACGCTTTAATTGCTTGAAAAATATTTTGAAGCAGATTTTCACTTGCAGACTTAGCGCAAGATTCATCCCAAAATCCTGGAGATAAATAAACGTTAAATTTATTCGTAAGGGGGAAGTTCGTTCCTCCTTACATGTTTAGAGAAATGATTGATCATAACATTAGTGATAAAACTTTGTCCAGACGACCTCTTCATGAAATTCAGGTTGCTTAGGAATCGTAATTTTAACTCATCGTTAATGCTAGGTGTTTTGTCACTCCAATGTCGAATCTTGTAGCGGACGGTCTGCAACGAAAACTTAATGATATAGGTTTCGCTGATGATTATCTTGTTTTTACCACCGGAATGTGTATTAGCACAATATTCAGCATGACGTAACGAACGCTAAACGAAACTGAAAAGTGGTGTCCATAAATTGGCTATCCGTAAATCCCAATAAAACACCGCTTGTATTATTTACTTAAAAAGAAAAATCATCGGTGTTCGTTCACTCCGTTTCTTTGGTTCTAAAGTCTGTAAAACAGATCAGGTTGAACACCTTGGAGTCGTATTAGATTCTAAGCTCAACTAGTCTGCTCATATCGACTTTAGAATCGAAAAAGCATGCATGACCTTTGGACAATGTAGACGAACAATTGGTAAAAGCTGGGGTCCTAAACCTAAATATATGAATCTACACTGCAATAGTAAGACCAATATTAGCTTACGGATGTCTCGTATGGTGGCAGAAGGGAGAATTGAGTATCATTCAGACAAAGCTAAATCATCTTCAGCGCATGTGCCTAATGGCATTGCCATTATTAAATAGAAAGCCTACTCATGCGCAGACCGATTACAAGCAGGTGGCAGGTGGAGATCAGTTTAGTCATTCCAGAGTTGTCATGGAACATAAAAATCACTATTTATATAAATAGAATGGTTATCGTCTGACACGAGTCTAGCACGAGTGGTCATAAAATCGAGTGATAGTTCTTTTAACTAATACATGCTACGTGCCTTTTGATGGGAACGTGAAAAAAGGAGTTTTTTTGCAATCTGAGGAAAGCGCAATTTAAGAATTAAATTCAAAGTGATCCAGAACGGCGTAACCTTGAAAATGTTTCGTTATTCTGTAAGCTTCTAATGCAGTGGCCTGATAACGGTTTGATTATAGCTATTGTCTAACGGTGCAAGAAAGTGCGAAAACTTTGTAAGCAAATCGAGAATATGTTATGTGTAAATTGGCTATTCACGAATTTCTGATTTTTCTGATTCGAATAATGCAAAAAAGCTGTCACAGATCGAGTCCTAGTTACAAATTTGGTAGTTGTCAAACAAGATTTCAAACAAGATTTTAATTGATTGCATTTTTTGACTACTACTTACGGTTACAATTATTCAAGCCAAACCGGCACGATATTTTATAGCTATCAGTAAAAAAATCTAAAAATCGAATTATGTTATTATTTATCGATAATTTCTCTCCCTCCTCTTTACAGACTGTCCGCCAATGCGATGGGGTTCGGACTGCAGCCAGACTTGCGAGTGTAAAAACAACTCCACCTGTAATGCACAGGACGGACGGTGCCACTGCCAGAAGGGCTACCGGGGTCAGTTCTGCGAGTTCCAGTGTCCAGCCGACCGGTTCGGCCAGGATTGCAACGAAGTGTGCCAGTGCCGGAATGGTGGCAAATGCGACCCGATATCGGGCGAGTGCTATTGCGCTCCGGGTTTCACCGGACCATTGTAAGATCATTGCATTTACAAGGCATTACTTTTATTAACGTGCTCAATTCGTTTTAGGTGTGCTCAAAAATGTCCGGAAGGTAAACATGGAGAACAGTGTCGATCGGACTGCCGCTGCCAGAATGGAGGAAGCTGCGATTCCCAAACGGGTGAGTGCATTTGCCCTGCCGGCTATACGGGAACGGTGTGTGCTAATCGATGCCAGGGTCAACGTTACGGATTGAATTGTGCTGAAAAGTGTGAGTGCTTCAATGGGGCAGATTGTAACCATATTACGGGCGAATGTATCTGCGCGCCTGGGTTTATGGGTTCGAAGTGTTTGGACTCGTGTCCCAACAACGCGTACGGCATAAACTGTACGGAAACTTGCCGTTGCTTGAACGGAGCCGAATGCAACTCGGCCACCGGAGTGTGCACCTGCGCTGCTGGATGGACCGGAGCAGACTGCGGACTGCGTATCTGTCCGGATGATCGGTTCGGCGAGAAGTGCAGCGGCCAGTGCGAGTGCAATGCTAAGAATACTAAAATGTACGTTAGACATGGAGCTTTTTTGGTTGTTTGGTTTGGTTTTTAATGGTTTAATTTTTGTTCGCCAACTGAAGGTGTCACCCTTGGACCGGCAAATGTCTATGCAAGCCCGGATGGAGCAGCGCTTCGTGCGATAGGCCGTGTCCTTTCCTACGTTACGGACAGGATTGTCTAATTCATTGCAACTGTAAAAACAACTCACCATGCAGTCACATTGATGGTACGGGTTTTATTTTCTGTGTTGGTTGATTTTTATTTTGAGTTTGCTTCATTATTTTGGTTTTTCAATTTTCTTCCCTTCGTAACTTTACTTATCGGAAAACGAATTTTTGAATGCAGGATCCTGTAACTGCATTGCCGGTTTCATGGGAGATAACTGCGAAGAACATTGCCGAAACGGAACCTACGGACAGAACTGCAGTGAAAAATGCGAATGCATGAACGGAGCTACCTGTGCGCCGGAAAGCGGTCAATGTTTCTGTGCGCCCGGCTGGCAGGGTCTCCGTTGCGATCGGCCGTGCGATACCAATTACTACGGAAAGGATTGCACTGAACGATGTACCTGCATTAACGGTGGTGTCTGCAATCCCGTCAATGGCCAATGCACATGCCCAGCAGGGTGGACGGGAGAACTGTGCGATAAGAAATGCGACTCCGGACGATTCGGACAGAACTGTTCGCAAAACTGTGATTGCCACTTGGAGAACACGTTGGCCTGCAATGTGACCACCGGGAAGTGTATCTGCAAGGCAGACTGGGGCGGTGAGTTGAGTTGTTTTGACTGGCTTGAGCTACGGTGACTGGATAAATACTAACTTACGATTATATTTTCGCAATCGCCACAACTAACAATGGATCTCCTGGTGTAGCAGCACTTGGTATACCTAATTGACTTTCTTCTGAGAGTTTAGCGGCCCATAGTGTGTTTTTGTGTGAAAACTGTCGCTCGTTCACTATTGCACGTTTCATTTTGTATTTATAATTTCACTGTAGATATCAGAACCCATGACCGCAAAAAAGTTTACCCATATCTGTTCTCGACTCCATAGTCCAGTATTAAAATTCTATCATTACTCATTTGTGAATAATCTATCGACCGATACTATTTTCACCTTAAATTTCATTCAAACTTAACCCTAATATGTTTTTGTATGAACTACTTCCTAGAAAGGGAATATTTTACAACTTAATAAGTTTATCCAGTTCATCCTGTATAACTGTTAAATTTTCTCTATTACCGGGTTTTTGACTGTCAGTGATGAGATACGCTGACCAAAAAGTTTATTTTACCCTATGAAAATCGTGACAATGGAATGAAAAATCGACCCAAAACTACTTCTTCTCTGTGTGAACTCATGATTGCGACCAGAGACATTTGATCTAGTGTTTTTTTCTATACTCCGTACTTCATATTATTGGTTTATTCTATGAGGGACTTTTTATGTTAGGAGGAAGGAGTCTCATCGAAACCACGTTCCCCGTGCCAATATCGCCAATTACAATTCCCTGGAAAGGAATAACATTTCTATAGGAAGGAATCATTTTGTTAAAAGCAGACTTATGAATGGTCACGGTAGATCCCTGCGATAATCTTTTTTTTTTCTCCTAACGGAAGCAAACCTCGCTGTCTAAACATTCTCGAAAAAACATGTCTAACGAGTACTCGCCGCCACGACGTTTTTTTAACATTTTTTAAAAATGAGTCTAATTTGAACTTGTAATAATATTTTCCAACAAAAACGGGATTTAAGTGCGGAAGCAATCTTTTAATGAAATAAAATTTTAAAAATATAGTAATAGTGTTGATATGTCACCATAAAACAACCCCCTATTAGAAAAAAAAACAAAATTTGATTGAACAGGATTGAGTAGACAGAAATAAAACGAAATAACATCGCCGAACGAATGACAGTATGCATCTCTTTGACGCGCGAATGTCAATTGACCATCTGTTCTTTGTGCGAAAGTCGACGTTGGTTCTATATTTTAGTGATGGGAAACTTATCGATACTTATCGATAATATCGATAAATGCGGGACATCGATATTATCGTTAATTTTTTGACGTTAACGATAATTATCGATATTATAAGGGTGAGCACAAGTCAGTGCGGCTGGTTACTGGAGGAGACCCAAAAGAAGGAGACCTCACCTACCCTACCCCAGGAGTTGCTTTTGCCGCTAGGTATTTGTTGGGTGCTGCTATTCGACAAGATTTAGCTTTGTTGGGGGTGCTGTGAAGGTTCACCTCGGGGTGTCACTGAGTTTCTGAGAAAAAAAGGCAACTAAAAAGGTATTTATAGTTTTTAGTTTCCTAAGAACAAATGAACTCGACAACATAGTACTGGAGAACTTCAAAAAAATATCTAAACTTTTTGCACCATCTCATAAAAAGCAATGATACGAAATTGTAATAAAATGCATTTTCACATGCATAGCGGTAGTCTATTGGTAACTCTCTGGTAATTGTTTAGTTTAACTGGGAACTGTTTAAGTTTAAAGTATCTGTTAGCCAACAAACAATTTTTAGTTCCACTAAAAATCCAAATCAACAAAATTGTTGCGCCAAAAAAAGTGTGCTGATTTTCACAGCGGGTAGACAAAATAATTGAGATAAATAAAACTCTCAAATTTTAAATTGCCAGAACTTTGCGAAAAATGAATCAATTTTGATGACCGGTTTCATTTCACTGGAAAACTATCCTAGTTTCCTAGTATTACTTGGGAACTTGGCGTGACCAACCTACACCGAAAATGTTGCGTATTTCAAGAGTATGTGTCAAAGTGTACATTTTAGCAACGCATAGAACGTTTTAGGCAACTAAATTAACTATCTAAAATACTTCATTTAAAAGAATCTGAGATCACCGATATTATCTAAAATCATTTTTCGTTTTTTAAATTATATTTTTTTCAGAGTAGGATCCTAAAATAATTTTTTATATTTTTGAAGGAAAGTTCAGATAATTTTTACCAAGATAAATTCATTCATAAGAAAAAGGTTCAAATACAGTTAGGTTTTCTTACATGCCTCGTGAAAAAACCATGTTAAATCAAAAATCCTCTTGATAAACCGCTTTAATTCTAAAATTCGTGTAAAAAACCACGTTAATTTGAAAATCTGCATAAATAACCTTTTAGAGAAAATCCGCGTGAAAATAATCTGACCTTTTTAAATGTTAATCCAGATAAATTTTCAAACGCAAGTTTGCAAAGTTGCTTGGTCTAATAAGACCTACACACCCACAATGTTCGATTGAATTCTGCTAGAGTGCTGCAAGCTCAAAGAAAATTAGTACCCAACAGGGAAAAAACCGCCAAAATCAACACCCATACTTAATTAATTCATACCTCGATAATTCCTTGGCGAATTTTCAATCTTTGGCTACCAATAAACCCGAAATCAATTCTGATTTATTGACAACATATAAACCTAAGTGAAACAGAATGTCAGAAAAAGTTCTACGCGTTGCAAAAATGTACACTGTGGCAAATCTGAAACATTTCCAGTGACCCTTGGCCACGTCCAGCTCTCAAGTAATACTAGAAAACTAGGACAGTTTTCCAGTAAAATGGAACCTGTTTTGTCAAAATTGATTCATTTTTCGTAAAGTTTTGGCCATTTGAAAATTGACAGAATTTTGCCTGCTTCAATTATTTCCCTGATTATACAACCTTCAAAACGAACTTCGGCTTGAAACTACTCCGTAGAAAGCACTCCCGGCGTGAAACCCGAAGACTTTCCAAAAACAAACTGCTTAACTCGTCCGGTTGTTTGAATTTTCATTCTCAGTATCGTAAGATTTGTCATTCAAGGTCTTAACACAATGGATACGGTGCGGCTGCGTTTGCGGCAATTTGACAGTTAGCCCATACATTTACTGTCAAATTAACGACAACGCAACGTAAACGTATCCATCCTGTTTGGGCCATCACTGTCTCTGTTTTTAACAGATTTACATAGCAGAATTGCATTTGTTAAATAACGTTTGCAATGAAAAAATGGATAAAAATTGCCGCTTTTTCATGGGTTTACCTTTAATCGCACTGACAAAACTACTCATGCATCATCAATCATAGTAACCCATGACTTAAAAAAAAAAAATTGACAGATTTATCAGTCAAACTTAACTGTGATAGTGAAAAAAGTGAAGCTACTTCGTTCAGAAGTGTGCGCGTTCAAAGAACGGTACCCCGCCGCGTCAAAAACGGACATCGTGCCGCACTTTGTGGACGCCAGGAAAGCTATTCTGACATCTACAACACCTTGACACTATTGGACAACGATCAGAGCATCGAAAGAAAGCCCGGTTCCGGACGGTCAACGACCCTGAGCGACAAGAAGCTTCAAAGGATGCTGAAGAGGAAGACCGAGGGAAAAGTGGCTAAATTGCTACGTGCACTTGGCCGGGAGGTTGGTGCATGCGCTGAAACAGTGAAAAAGTATCTGGAGAACATGGACATACATGTCAGGAAGCGGCAGTCTCGTCCACTCGTCCACTGGTCTCGGAGCTGCAGGCAATGACGCAGCGACAGCGGTTGAATAAGATAGTCAAGTCGATTTTCCCGGCGAAACGCGACGTGGCAGTGGTGATGGACGACTAGACCTATCTCACCCTGGATGGCAACGACTAGCAGGGCTCTTCGTATTTTACCTCCCCCACGAAGGAACTGAGCACCGAGGTAAAGTTTATTTCAAAGACCAAGTTCCCCAAGAAGGTGCGGCTGTGGTTGACAATCAGCGAGAAAGGGATGTCAAAGTTGCTTTTCTTTCGTTCCGGGCTGGCCGTAAACGGGAAATTTACAATACGAAGTGCCTGACCGAAGTTGCGTCGTTCATCAAGAGATACCATAAGCGCGAAAACACGGTGTTCTGGCCAGATTTGACGTCGGCCAACTACTCGAAGCGATCGTTGGAAGAGATGGAGCGGCTGAATATCGATGTGGTACCGAAGTCGGCGAATTCACCCAATGTCCCCCAGCTGCTTCCCATCGAGAATTTCTCGTCAAACTTGAAGCGCAAGATCTATTCCGACAACTTGTCGCGAAAACGGAGGAGGAGTTAATAAACTAGCGGAACAATATTTTTACAAAAAATATATTTTATGGATAGGGCACCCAATTTATCAGAACTGCTTGCGTGATCGTTTCCAAAAATATTTTTAAAAAATCGAAATGATATTTTCAACAAATTTCAAAAACTTAAAACCAGGGTTTTCTGAGAGCATTTCATGAACATTGAATTGTTTTAGATCTGTTTGTTTCCTAGAAATGCTATTTTCGTATATTGTTTTGCTAGTTGTTTTCTTAAACGAGAAAATTGTGCAGGAGGACTTTATGAAGGAATTTGCTCAAGTAGACGAACAGCTAAAAGTGATTAGAGGAAAATAATTTTCATACTGTTTTTTGCAAATTGATGTTTTTCTCCAAAATAAAACACCGGAGAAAAACTGGGAAAAGTTTTGAGGGGCCTCCCTGTCAATAGGCAAAATTACCGAAAAGATAAAAGTGAACAAATATTTTAATGAAAAATGACAAAAACAACCAAATACTCTAGATTTGTTTACACGCGAGCTTTTGACACGTTCTCGCGGTTTTTTTACACGGATTTCGAGATTTTCATTGTTCTTGCACGCGATTTTCGCAATTTGTACTTTTTTCCTGGATTTTGAAATTTACCCATTTCCGGAGTGATTCGCGATTAGAGCGCAACTAACAAAACGTAAACAAATCGTTTTATTACACCATTGGCTTCGAAAAGACTTACAAAATTCATGGCAAGAATCTTTTCTTTTGTATAAATCGATTTTTTTTTAAATCAAGTTTTTAGTGAAAGGCGACAAAACAGTTTACCCAAAACAAAAGATACTTTGGAACTAGGCCCTTTACATTGTTTTGAAGCAACGGGCTTATTTGCGAAATATTTCGTAAACAGGCGACAGTAAACACTGTTTTCATAATAAAAGCGCATTCAAAGGGGCGCAACTGAAGAACAAATAAAAATAGGGCAAAAGAAAGGTGGGCGAATCTCGTTGTAAGAATGCTTCAAGGCTCATTTGAAAAAAGTTAGAAGAAAAGCGCAGATTTTAGCCATAAATGCACAAATTTAATGTAGTATTGTTAGGAAACTATAAGACAGGTTTATTTTACATCGATTTTTGGTATTGATGTTAATGTTCTCTTCCTCTTCCACTTCCTTTGAAATTACGATTTGAAAATGTACTTGCCAGTTGCGCCCTTATCGCAAATCACTCCGGATTTTCTCGTGCAGTTGTTTACGTGATGCATATCCCCCACATTAAGAGCAACTGTAGATTAGTGTGGGGCAGGAGTACGCATTGACCTTTTCGAAACATACTAGCAAAATGAACTGGCAACATTGTATGAATTTGCAGCATTATAACGTCAGTTGATCACACATGTGAACACACAAAAGAATCCGTTTGAACGGTGCAAAGTTATAAGGAAAATTGTGTTTTGTGCTGTTTTAAATTAGAATTTACCTATTCGAAAAGTATGTATACTCGGAAAAAACAGTATCTAGAAAAATCTTGTACAATAGTGGTTGGGGTAAATTGGTTTTGTCCAAAATATTTTGACGTTGTTCATAAATATTGAACCGGTTGGAAAACTCATTGTAGGGCAAAAGTACGCACTAAATTCCTGTAGCCATAAAGAAATAATACAATGTTTTTGTACAGAAATTACCAGAAAAAAACTACAGGAAAAAGTTCAAGTTTTAATCAACCAATGCGTCCTCTCAAAACACGCATCGATTGCTCTGACTTTGCTCAAATAATGTGTTAAATGCATAACGCAACCGTTGTACAATTAAAAAATTGACAGAAATTGAAATTAGAATATGTGACATACACACAAAAATCGTGATATTTCGGCAGACTTCGGTTCCGGGCGAACGAACAGCTCTGAGACGGTCAAAAAACCGCTGGTTGTATTCGCGAATACCCACAAATGAAAATTTCTGTAGCTTTTGAAGTGTTTTTCCTGTTTCCATAGTTTTAGCACCAAAAGTTTCAGTAACTTATCAACTTTCGAATCAGCGTTCTCTCATTCCCGGGAATCCGGTTTTCTGAGGAATTGAATTATTTTATGATTTTTTTACGGAATTTTACAATTATTGGTGTAAAGTTCATAAAATTACTTACGAAGGGCATTGTTGTAGTTTTAGTGATATGCCTTCAAGATGTTAATAGACCATTTTACGAACTGACAGGTGTCACGGATCCTGATGATATTGATGTTGCTTTTACGTGCGTTATGTGAGCGGTTCCGCGCTTTCTGTCACAATTTTATTCGTGAATTGAGTTCAGAAACGTCTCGTAAAATGGTCTATTCCGATACAGAATCCACTGGGACTTCTATGAAAAATGACCTCAGACGTAATTTTGAATTCCAAGATGATGACTGCCGATTTCGAAAAAACATCGAGGTACTGAAAAACGACTGTTTTTATCGGACATCGACTCCAGACACCATTTTTTAATTTAAGATGGTGACTTTCGACTCGTCTAGGGTCAGGTCTCTGGGTTTCATTCCGATTTTGATAATACTCATATGAGGTAGTTTTTTGTCAATTTTAGTTGTTTCCAGGAAACCGGAGATTTTGGTATTACAGATGGCGAGTCGGCTGGATTTTGGACGAGTAGCTCGTCTGCGAAACTGCTCGCCTCGTTCGTGACTCAGCTGTCACTGGCCAAGTTTCACTCCCGTTCCCTAATCAAACATTTTGCTCACCTCGTCAATAACAGGAAGCGCCTCGTCTAGGGCCCATAAAACACACTTCTGATATTCACTAGACAAACCACACATATCCGTCTGGATGAGGAAATTTTTTTTCTAAGTCTAAGTCTCACCTTCTGTCCTTGTTCATTTTTCGCATCCTCGAGAACATTACATACATTGCCCACTTTTTAAACCTAAAATGAAGCTCATAAGAAAAAAATGTAATTAGTTCGTGAAGTAACACATATTATTGTCTGTAGGTTTAAAAATTAAGTAATCTACTGCTATACTGAAATAAACCAAATACACTCGTGCGCGGCCGCAACGGCATTATTGCTGTCTGTTAGTCTCAACCGGTACCAAATATTGTAATGTTAATTGTACTACCCATATCAGCCGGCTGAACCGAGAATAAACCGGAAAAAGCTCAATATAGAAGGTCATGAAAAATACGTATGATCGCATCATTTATCAACCGTACTAACAAAAATCTCCTTTCTGTGGCCTTTGTGGAGATGCAGATGTTAACACGGCCTCCAAACAACAAAGGTCAGACTAATATGCCACCTCCCGCTAATCTTTCCACTTCACACAAATGATATTTTTTTATTTTAATTTCACTATTAATTTTTTTGCTAACTTTTTTTTGAATAAATAATTTTTTTAATGTATTTTTTTTTTTGGAAAGACATAATTATTATCTACATCTTTGTCGAAGACGTTACACCAATCAAATGAACCGAAGTGCTTTTTTTATTTTATACTCATTTTTCACAATGTTATGAACAACCCTATGCCTGGGGAGCTGCGTAGCCGCAAGGTTACAGAGTCCGCTTTGTCAAGCGGATGGTCATGGGTTCGAATCTTAGTAGAATCAGGACATCTGATGTCAAAAAGGACTTATTCTCAGGCTCCCCACCAGTTAACAAAAAACAAGTCGCTCTTATCAATAAAACTGGCCAGAAGGACGCACGACGAAACTTCTCCAGGGAATTATAATTGGTGATATTTGGCAAGAAGAACGAGTATCGGTATAGTAGAATAGTAAGCGTGTAAGGAAGAGTAGCACATTACACACAAGCACTGATGAACAATAATAATAAGCATGCCACTTCTCAATAGAGGTATTGCTATTAACAGAAGTGCGGGATACAGCAGACACCCGGGCATATCTCACAATAGATCTACGATTCTGGTCGCAGTGAGGAAGCCCATACAAAACCCTATGCCGAATAAATGAACCACCCTAATGAAACATAATGTATTCGATGCTAGTTATAGTGTATATCATTACACAGGCTATTTCGAGAGACTTGTGATCAATTTCATTAAATAAATTCTAAACATTCTGAATTCAGCCACAATTTCCACAATTGAAAAAACGACTAAGTCCCAGAAAGTCGATTTTTGCAAAAAAAAATTTTTTCAGGAGACACCAATTTTCGACGTTTCATGCGTTTTTAAGTCATTCGGCATAAAAAAAAATCCCCCCCCCCTTGGGTGATTTTTCGGTTTTCAAAAAGACCAAACTTCAATCGCTTTGCACCACCCCATTTTAAGTCCGATTGAGCTGAAATTTTGCACAGGGTGTTTTTTCGAGGAGGTGAACATTTTGTATAGGGTTTTTTTTTTTTTGAATTTCGAGATGACAATTTTGGCTGGCACCCTAATGCTCGTCCTGAAGCATGAATATAATGAAATACATCGAAATCGTGAAATTGAAAGAGGGAATCGGAGTTTTTTTATTCCATTTTCCCGAAGCAAAATGTGCATATGCGTGTGCCCCACAACAAAGAGGCAAAAAGCGCTGCATTTTTTTATTTTAACCAGACTTGAGTTGGTAAAATAACAACAAATAATACCAAATTATTGTTGCTTCAAGACTATATGAACAACAAAACTCAATACTCTTAGAACCAGACTTTCTGAAATCTCGCTCGTACAAAAAAGAGACAATGCGCTTTGAGCTACAAGTCTCGTTTCTCATTCAGTCGTTTTGTGCTGTGCGCCACATGCGAGCAAGAGAACTTGCAATACGTACGAGCCATGTCTCGTCGCATGGAATTTCTTTTGCGACGTACACGAAGATATCTCGTCTCTCAACGTAACGAGCGCGGTGCATGGGCGTTGCGCACACGAGACAGCTTGCGCGCAAATTCTCGTGAGCTCGTCTCGCGAGCTAGTTTCACATATTGCTTTGAGCTGATGGCGCAAGTAAGAAATTGATTTTGCCCAGAGGGATGAACACAGGAGATTTTATGTGATTTATTATTTACGGTGTTATAGGAGCTTGCGTCAGAGCACTGTTTGAATAATGAATGGTGTGTAAACTAATTCATTTGTTTATCAAATCATATGTTGTTTAAACCGACTTTTGTTAACAATAATGAAGAACGTTTTGTTACCATATTTTTATATTATTATTTTCTTTGCGAACGGTATAAAAATGCATGATTTTTTTAACTGAAACAAATATATCAGATGCAGAGTGTTATGTTGGTTAACGTGGAGATGCTGTGAGTTTCTGTCGTCGTTTAAGATGTCATTGACTATTATTTAATAGAAACCATTCCAAAGAAAATCATATTCAGTTTTGTACTTATAAGATTAGATGTGATTTTTAATTCGAATACAAGCCTTTCGGGAGTTAAAAATAACAGAACCACTAAACCAATATAATCAATTTTATATTTTTCAATACATGTTGGGGGTAAAGGTGTTGGATAGAATTTTCAAATAAGGTATAGATATTGCAAATCAGATATATGATTCTAGAGCCACATTAACTCTAGTGCGACTATATATACTCGTATTAATAGTAATCTGATCTTTTTTTTTGCTGTTAGGGGGATATTACCTTGTGCAACGATGTGAACTTTTGTAATAATCTTAGTAATATTGTTTTATGAAATTTTCCAACTAATGCACCTCCAGAAGGGTCTGAGGGCTCATACTGTATCGAAGACACAAATCTTTGAGTAACTCTGGGAGACGCGTTGCTCGAATCATGTCGCTGATACATGATGCTTTCGATACCGGAGACGAAAATGCAATTCAATGCTACGGTGTTATATTATCTAGTAAATATATGTTTTACAATGTGCAACATGGAACTTATGAATGAATTTCAACCATTTCAACGTTCGATTCGTCAAATGCGGAGTGTTAATCCTAGAAAAATAGTCTGCGTCAATTTGAGTCCTGAGTGTTATCATGCCAAATGTCCTATCATCATCGAATATCTACCATTTTTGATTTGGCTGAATCTCAGCACACGTACCTGACTTAACAAACTGAATATTTTTCGCGGGCGGGCAATTTTTTCAGACTCACGAGAATTTTTTTAAAAGAACATAAGTATTTTGGTATATGTTTGATTCAAAGCATTGTAGCTAGAATCCTTCAGTTGTACAAAGTAAACTGTCTGAGAATGAATTGCAGGGAACTAATAATGCTTATAAAAAAATACACCCCAATAAAACCTTTTTTGGTCAAAATAAATTATAAACAAACACCTTATCTTAATTGACAAACATAAATAAAGAGTTATTTTTTTTCTCATTTTCTTTTCGAAGAAATCCGAAGTTATAACAAAATTTCTGGTTTTAATTTCAGGATGGTGGAATGAAATGTAAATATTTTTATTGAAGGTAAACTTTTATAAAAAAAATCAAATTAAACATGTTGCAAAACATTCATGCTCTCATGATTTCGGGTGGAGGCGGGCATCGCACTTTTTGGACTAAAATGTCTATCTAAATAACTTATTTTGAGAAAAAAAGAACTGAGAAATCCGATTTTGTAACCCTTTCCCGTTCACATGATTTAAAAATACTTTCGGGTTGATTTAAGCAAAATACTTTGTAGACCAATTAAAGTGAGTGTAAAATATAGCATTTTGAAGAAAAAAGTTAAATTTAAAATGGTGCTTCAGAGCATCTTTAAGCACAGCAGGGACTTTTTTATTCATGACTCAAAATATTATCTCTAATATTTAACTATTTGAAGTATTTATTAAAAATGATTTAAAAGCGGAAGAAAACCAGATGTTATTTTCCAAGAAAAAAATAAAGTTTATGATTTTAAGAGGTTTTAGTAAACATTTTCAATCAAAAAGTTCGACTAGCTTTTGTTGTCAAAGCATTTGTTTATAAGGTTTACTGCCCATAAACGCATAAGAGTCACACTGCCAAAAACGTACAACTGAGTAAAACGCAGTAGACGCAGGTAAACCATAGCATTTTTTCCTTCCTATGGATTCAATCAAAGAAACAAAAATTTAAAATAAGCATTCATCCGAGGTAAATATATTTGTGCAGAATATTTTTATATGCAATAAGGTCATTGTTGTTCCGATCAGTACACTTTATTTAGTCTTTTAATGAAAGTTACCATGATTTTCTGCTAATTGGTTTTAGCTCTGAGCCGTGCTAAACACTTGATGTGTTCAATTCACTCTGGCCCAAAAAGTTTAAAAAAATACATAGTTTGCCAAGTCAAACACGAGTGCAAAGTTCCATTTAAATCGAATAAAATTGACTTTACCTAACAGAACCGCACAAAATAAGTATTACTTTGAGCCTGGTACACGAGAAAGTCTCACGAGCTCTGGCGCACGAGCTGTATCATGTATGTACAGTACAGGCGTCTCGCTCAATTCGTAGTGCGACGAAACATCGCTTGCGCATCGCAATCCGAACCGAAAGAGAAGCGAAAGAGCAACCTGCAAATCGCATGTGACGTTGTCTCGTCTCGTCGCACGTACATGGAAATTCTACGAGCGAGAGAAAGATTTCTCTCGTCGCTTGAGAAAAAAGTACGTGCACAGGAAGTCTGATTTTAACACACGAGCAATTCTACAAAAAAAAAACTGGTAACCAATTTAATCGACTATTTTTGATTTGGCTGAAACTTTGCATAGATGTTGGTATGGGCAAAAGATGCCATTTTGTTCTATTGGTTTAATTTTTTGGAACACGGCTCATTTTCGGGAAGATATTAAAGATTACAAATATTTTTAGAACCAAAACGGTTTGTTTGATCGGTTTGATGTCTTCAGCAAAGTTGTAGATAACAATTATGTCTTTCCAAAAAAAAAAAAATATTCACTCTAGAAAAAAATGTTTTTTAAATGTTTAAAGAAAAATTGAAAATTATTTATTTAAAAAAGCTCATATTTCAAAAACCAGAAGCCAGTTCTAAAATGTTCCCAGAAGGTCGCTTCTCAGTCAAAAATTATTTTCCGAGATAACACCAAATCTCGACATTTCATGCGTTTCTAAGTCATTAGGCATCGAAAAAAAAGTTCGGATTTTCCCAATTTCATGTACTTTGAGCGCTTTGAGGCTCACCTAAATCATGTCCGATTGAGCTAAAATGTTGCACAGATGATTTTTTTTTCACCAATAAACCAAATGTACATTACGGTGGGGAATCGTTATATGGAAAAAACGAAACTTGATAGCAGAAAGCCAGAACCAAGTTTTTTTTTTGTTCTATATGGGGCCCCAAACAATCCTGAATTTATTGGAAGTCGATTGGTTTTGTCTCCGCTTGGCGCATTGCATTTTAAATTTATATGGAGATTTGTATGAAAAACCAACTTTTTTGCATTTTTTATTCTAAAGTGCTCAAAATGACTCAAACCATATGTTTCAGGACTTCAAATGGTAGGTTTTTTGATGCCTAACAACTTGGTGTTGGTTAGGGTGTCCCAAAAAAATACAAGAGCTGTTCAAAGTTAATTATGTCGAAATTTATTTTGCAAATCATGTTTTCTGCCAACACTGCCAGTGTACCGGCGTCAGTCAGATTTCCATAAGTAACCTCTGGAACACGATGTAGACTGTGTCTACGCCTAGAATAGCAAAGCCTTTGGTGCTACATTCCGAATCGGAGTTTGACCTTCTGTTTACTATACACAGACTTCGCAGCCAACCGTTAAGTGTACAGGACAATTGCGGGGCTAGCGTACGATCCTACTGACACTAACAGTCTCTCCCGAGTCGAGACTCGAACCTACGACGACCGGCTTGTTAGGCCAGCATCGAGACCAGATTGGGAGTGTACGCCTAGAATATTGCCCTAAATTTGTTTGCTTGGTCCAACTGAGTGTATAAATTCGTTACGACAGGTTACTTCTGATGGGAATCCTACTGACGCCGGTTCATTGGTAATGTTGGCAGAAAACAAGATTTTCTGCATTTAAATCGACACACTCAACTTTTAACAGCTGTAGCTCTTCTTAGGGACATCCTAGCTCTTTAGTGTCCTCTGCAAAGTTGTTAGGCATCTAAAATATTATACTTTAGCATGATGCAGTGCATTATTAGAGTATTATTGAGTTCTCAAGAAAAGTAAATGCAAAAAAGGATGTTTTCCCATATAAATTTTCATAAAAATATGAATTGCAATGCGCCAAGCGGAGACAAAACCAATCGACTTATGGTAAGTTTAGGGTTGCTCGGGGACCCAAAAAGAACCAAAATAACTTGGTTCTGGAAAATCGCTCACTTTGCACCACCCCAATGTACATGGTCGGTTTTCGAAATTTGACATGACCCCCTTTCGTGGCAGCGAAATGTAATGTATACTGCGGTATATTAATTATCTTTAGTTTGATCCAAAAATTTAAATTTTCGAAAATAAAATATATCCAATAAAGACATTTTGACGTGGGACACGTCTTTGTTTACTATACTGGGATGCATTCTGTAAAATTGGAAATGAAACGGGCAAATATTGCGTCAGATTTCAAACGTTAACAGCATAACCACATGATGGATAATAATAACCAATATGTTGTTGGATAGATAAAACGTATAACAATTTTGTAATATGTTAATTATCACTCTAATTTCATTGCTAAGCGGTAAAATTGATAAAAAATTGCAATAACAAATTTACGCGAATAATGAACCAATTACATGCGAGCATTCCTAGCACAGACGACGTGAATGGACACAATCCGTTCCCTGTGATATTCCCTGTATCAATTTCGAAATAAAAATTGACAGAGTTTCTCCGTCCCAATAGGTCAATTTATTTTTGCTTCCATGAGCTTAGATTAATATGATGTCTCGAAGGTAAAAGTTTTCCTAAAAGTTTGAAACAAAACTCATCCTTGAACAATTTCTAAACCTGCGTGTTAGGTATTAAAGAACCTAATAAAAACTGATGTCTTGAAAGAAAACATGCCGGTAAAAGCAACAGTACCAGTGGAGTATAGAACCGCAGGTCTCTTGTCGTCTATGATTGCAGTGGTACACTTCTATTCGTACTGCAGCGGTACTATTCGTATTGCAGTGGTACACTTTTGTTCGTACATTTCTATTCGTATGCAATTGAGGAAAAACTGCAATGCTGCTGTTGATTTATGTCATTAATATGATTACCATAAATTACTTAACAAAAATTGAAAAATTTTGCAACGGATACTTATTTAATTTTATCTTCGATATTCACTAAATAATCGTGACCGGATATTATCGGAAGAGTAAATTCCTAAATATATACATTTATAGAAGAGTAAGAGCCTGCGAATGCTTGTGTTTTTTTTGTTTATTTAGTAAGATTCGTACAGAATCTCTTTTTACATTTCAAAATTGTTAGATGATATATTATTATTCTAAGCTTTATTATGGTAACGTATATTAGCTGTCTTCGTAATACAGCGAATGTAGTTGTAGGCAAATGAAAAAAATGTCAAGCAAAAATAAAAATGTAATTGTGGATTGCTACGATTTTTTACTGGAACTTGTTAATAATTTTGTTTAAAATATTTTCTTATGTTTGCCAATTGATGAACCTTTGTAAGGGCTTCCATATTACTAAACATCCAGTCTGGTTTAACAAACAAATAAAAAATTTAAAAAACCGCAAACAAAAAGCCCACAAAATTTTCAAAAAACACAATAGCAGTGAAAATCTAGCAATTTACTTGGAAATATGTGATCAACTGAACTTTGCAATCAGTGATGCATTTGAAGAATTCAATGCAAAAACTGAACTAGAAATTAAGTCGTGTCCAAAGAACTTCTTCAATTACGTCAAAACAAAACTAAAATCAGACAATTTTCCATCAATAATGCAACTCGATGAACATGTTGGTGATAACTCGGAGAAAAATTGCAATCTCTTTGCAAAATTTTTCCAGGAAATCTATACCACATTTTCCGAAGAAAATCGCGACCGCGATTATTTTGCATTTTATGCAGAATATCCAAGAAACATTGGTGTCAACCAACTTCAGGTACAGGATGTTTTGCAGGGTCTGAGAAATTTAGACTCTTCCAAAGGACCTGGACCTGACGGAATACCTCCAGCACTCATGAAAAATCTTTCGAAGGAACTTACATCTCCTTTGTTCTAGCTGTTCAATATGTCGTTGGAAACTGGAGTCTTCCCAAATATATGGAAAAGCTCATTTTTAGTGCCTATTTTCAAATCTGGGCGTAAATCTGACATACGTAATTATCGTGGAATCGCTATTATCTCTTCAATACCTAAACTCTTTGAGGCAATTGTCAATGAAAAGATATTTGCTCAAGTCAAAAATCGAATAACTGACAAACAACACGGCTTCTTCAAAGGCAGCTCTACATCCACAAATTTACTTGAATTCGTAGATTACTCATTGAATGCAATGGATAATGGGAACCATGTTGAAGCTCTCTATACAGACTTTAGCAAAACATTTGATCGTATTGACATACCAATGCTACTTTTTAAACTGCAAAAAATTGGAATTGAGTCTGGTCTCCTGAAGTGGCTTGAATCATATTTAGCAAACAGGCATCAAATAATAAAATTTAATGGAAAAAGTCAAATCCCATTCAAGTTACTTCAGGTGTTCCACAAGGCTTCCACTTAGGACCACTTCTTTTTATTTTGTACGTAAACGACATTTCCTTCATCCTCTAAAATATTAAAGTTCTAATATATGCCGACGACATGAAGCTGTTTTTGGAAATAAAAAAATAACATGAGGGTTGTGTGCAAAGCCACGACCGCAAGGTTGAAGTAGAATACTTTTACAAGAAAGATAACCCGGCTGCTTGCGTGTCAGTCATTTTTTCTAGTAAAAAAACGTTGACTAACCAAACCAATCAAATTTTACGCTTCAACAAGGATTGATGTAAGCTGCTTGTCATGGTTGGGGCTTGTCAATTTTTAAATTTTGAGATGAAATTTTTTCGGATGTCGTGCTCATGACTGAAGGAAAAGATAATTCACTACGTGCTGAGAAATAAATAAAGCAAAATTTATAACTTTTACAAATTTAAAAATGTAAATTAACTCAAGAGAAAACATTAACGCTTTAATCATCAGGTTTTTATTTCATCCTGAAAAGGACAATTTGTTGTTTAATTTAGTATCGGATAAGATGCCGATTATATCTTTGCGTTATCACTGACATTGCGAACAAAGTATTCGTTGTGATAAAGTAAACAGAGAAATGCTGATATAACACTCAAAACTAGACGGTTCACGTGTTGTCAAAATGAGTTAACTTTTCATTGAATGCATTTACTAGTGCCCTTTATCGCACAGAGACTGCATTTCACAAAAGTGCCTCACTGCATCAGCCGTTATCGATGCTGAGATCCGCTGCAACTAGTTCGCTATCCACAGCCATGCCACAGTTGTGGCCGCTATACGCTGCCATTGGTATCCACTGTCCCTGCATCAGCTGGCCCAGCTGCTATCGTTGCTGGAATCCGCTGCAACTAGAGCGCTATCCATTGCTACGTCACAGCTGTGGCCGCTTTCCGCCATCGCTGGTATCCACTGCACTGCTAGTGCTGCTGCTAAGGGAGGACGACTGCTGTTGTCGCTGTCTAGAACTATTATGAGTGGCTTCGGCTGAAATAGGCTCTTATGTAGGCCAAATAGCATGTTATAAATTGCAAGGTATATGATTTTGTCGACCGTGCTTGGGAAGCAATCATATAACGACCAATCAGAGGTCGAATTTTTCGTTTTGACAAGGCTTGACTATTTTCAATAGTACAATAGTGTGAATAATAAAATTACAATTATCTTCTTTTGGGAAGAATCTTAGAAGATTTTCCAATCTATTTCTGCAAGAATGAATACTAACCGATTTATTAGCATTTGAAATTGGTCATATTTTTCACTTTTTTCGGTTTTAGATTTTCATTTCACATCCCTATGTAGCCGAACTTTCTGAGAAAAGTATTCTACTTCAAAAGTCAAGAAGACATCAATGTATTTCAGAATGAAATCCACACATTTTACATCTGGTGTAAGAAAAGCCTACTTGAATTAAATGTAAAAAAATGCAATGTAATATCCTTTAGCAGAAAACTAACAACGCCCAAAATTGTAATTGCATTAGGGGATCAGAATGTGAAGAAATGTGATAAAGTTAGGGATTTAGGAATAATCTTAGATTCTAAACTTAATTTCATCGACCACTATAACACTATCATACACAAGGCAAACAACATGTTAGGGTTCATCAAACGCTTCTGCTACAATTTTCAAGATCCGTACACTATCAAAACTTTGTATATTGCCTATGTGAGGTCAATACTGGAATACTGTAGCATTGTGTGGTCTCCTCGTCCTGGCGTACATGAAGAAAGAATAGAATCAGTACAAAAGCAATTTCTACTATATGCTCTTCGTAAGCTAGGTTGGACCGCACATCGTCTTCCGTCATATGAAGCACGCTGCATGCTGATTGACATTCGAACATTAAAAGAACGGCGAGAGTACGTGATGGCTTCATTTGTAAACGATATCGTTTCGCAGAACGTTGACTCAGCAGTACTACTTTCTAAATTGAACTTTTATGCACTCATTCGACAACTTCGACACCGTAATTTATTTGCTCTTAACCATCGTCGTACGGAATACGCAAAAAATGGACCTATGAATAGTATGATGAATTCTTTTTTTTTTTTTAAGGGGGGATTTGTTAGAAGCTTAAGTATTTATGATAAATATTAGTAAATAATGAGTATGTGTGTCCAATCACAAATGGTGACTTCTCAACACTGTTAGAAATTTGTAATTTTAATTGTTAGGATTTGTTTGCTTTCGCAATTAGGACTTATCATTCGTAGGGATTTAAACCTACTTGTCAGAAAAGGGGGAGTAAACTTACAACTAACTTAATTGCTAACTTATTGGCTATAAAGAGAGCTTATCGTAGCAATTGAGGATTGCAACGATTTTTGTCGAAAATTGTTAATAATTTTATTTGACATAGCTTCTAATGGTTCAACACCAGTAAGTCTATGTAATTCGAGTGTACCAAACCAAGGAGGACGCTTCAAAATCATTTTCAGAATTTTATTCTGAATCCTTTGGAGCGTTTTCTTCCTTGTTGAACAGCAACTTGACCAGATCGGTACAGCATAAAGCATTGCTGGTCTAAAAATTTGTTTGTAAATCAAAAGTTTGTTCTTTAAACAAAGTTTAGAATTCCTGTTAATGAGAGGATATAAACATCTCGTATATTTGATGCACTTGGCTTGTATACTCTCAATGTGCTCTTTGAAAATAAGTTTTTTATCATAAATTAGTCCCAAGTACTTAACCTTGTCGGACCAACTTAAAATAACCCCATTCATTTTGACAACGTGATTATTGTTTGGCTTGAGGAAAGAAGCCCTAGGCTTATGCGGAAAAATTATCATTTGAGTTTTAGAAGCATTGGGAGAGATTTTCCACTTTTGCAAGTAGGAAGAAAAAATATCTAAACTTTTCTGCAATCGACTGCATATGACACGAAGACTTTTTCCTTTTACGGAAATGCTTGTGTCATCGCAGAACAATGACTTTGTGCATCCTGGAGGCAAATCAGGAAGATCTGAAGTGAATATGTTGTACAGGACTGGACCCAAGACTGAACCTTGAGGTACACCTGCTCTGACGGGAAATCTATCAGATTTTGAATTCTGATAGACAACCTGCAGAGTTCGATCAGTAAGATAATTTTTTAAAATTTTGATAAGGAAAATCGGAAAATTAAAAGTTTGCAATTTCGCAATCAAACCTTTATGCCAAACACTGTCGAATGCTTTTTCTATGTCTAAAAGAGCAGCTCCAGTGGAATAACCTTCAGATTTGTTAGCTCGTATCATATTAGTAACTCTGAGCAATTGATGAGTTGTGGAATGCCCATGGCGAAATCCAAACTGTTCATTTGCAAAAATTGAATTTTCGTTGATGTGTGACATCATTCTGTTAAGAATAATTCTCTCAAACAGTTTACTTATTGAAGAAAGCAAACTGATTGGTCGGTAACTTGAAACTTCAGCTGGATTCTTATCCGGCTTTAAAATTGGAGTAATTTTTGCATTTTTCCATAATTTGGGAAAATATGCAATTTTGAAGCAGCAATTGAAAATTTTCACTAAAAATTCCATTGTGCTCTCAGGGAGATGTTTGATTAGTATATTAAAGATTCCATCGTCACCAGGTGCTTTCATATTTTTGAAATTTTTAATAATTGATTTAATCTCATTCAAGTTAGTTTCAATTATTTCTGCAGGTAAAAAATTCTGGGAAGAAATTAAATCAAATTGACGTGTGACTTCATTTTCAATTGGACTCACAAAATTCAAATTTGAGTTATGAACACTCTCAAACTGCTGAGCAAGTCTTTGAGCCTTTTGTTCATTGGATACAAGAAAACGTTCACCATCTTTTAAAACTGGAATAGGCTTTGAAGGTTTCTTAAGAATCTTCGACAGCTTCCAAAATGGTTTTGAATATGGTTTCAATTTTTCAACTTTAGTCTTAAAATTTTGATTTCTCAGAAGAGTAAATCTATGTTTAATCTCTTTCTGTAAATCTTTATAAATAGTTTTAAAAACAGGGTCACGAGAACGTTGATATTGACGTCTGCGGACATTTTTCAAACGAATTAGAAGTTGAAGATTTTCGTCAATTATTGATGAATCAAATTTCACTTGAGCCTTTGGAACAGAATAATTCCTGGCATCAACAATTGCACATTTAATTGCTTCCAAAGCGGAATCAATATTCACTTCGTTTTGCAAATCAAGCTCATTATTGAAATTTCTCTCAATATGAGTTTTGTAACTTTCCCAATTAGCCTTGTTATAATTAAAAACAGAGCTCATAGGGTTTAAAACTGATTCATGTGATAAAGAAAAAGTTATTGGAAGATGATCAGAATCAAAGTCAGCATGTGTGATCAAATCACTACATACATGACTTTGATCTGTAAGCACCAAATCAATTGTTGAAGGGTTTCTTACAGAAGAAAAGCATGTAGGACTATTCGGAGACAAAATAGAATAGTATCCTGAAGAACAATCATTGAATAAAATTTTGCCATTGGAATTACTTTGAGAATTATTCCATGAACGATGTTTAGCGTTAAAATCGCCGATTATGAAAAATTTCGAACGATTTCTGGTGAGTTTTTGTAAATCACCTTTAAAATAATTTTTGAGCTCGCGTGTGCATTGGAATGGTAAATATGCTGCGGCAATGAATAAAATCCCAAGTTCAGTTTGAACTTCAATTCCCAAAGTTTCAATAACTTTCGTCTCAAGATGGGGAAGAGCACGATGTTTGATTCGGCGATGAATAACAATTGCAACTCCACCGCCGGAACCCTGAATCCTATCATATCTATGAACCACGTAATTGGGATCATATTTTAATTTTATGTTGGGTTTCAAAAATGTTTCAGTAATAATTGCAATATGCACATTATTTACTGTTAAAAAATTAAAAAGCTCATTCTCATTGGCCTTCAATGAGCGAGCATTCCAATTTAATATTTTAATTGTTTTATTTAAAATCATTGCTAAATTTTAAATTAGAAACAATTTTAATAGTAAAATTTGTGCCTATTTGAATGGCTTCAAACATTGATTTTGCCTGCAACATGGCGTTCATAAGATCGAACATTGCCTGTTGCAAAAAAGAAAGTTTACCTGCCGTAATAGGCCCCAGGCAGTTGACATTAGAAAAAATATTTTCGGCAGCAATATTAGCTGGAGTGATAGGTGTACAATTATTTTCTAGCGTGTTTTGCTTACCCATATTAACGGTCATTTTCGAACTACCAACACTAGGCGGTATAATGTTCGAACTACCTGTAACCTGTGCATAAGTTAAACGGGTATGCAAAGGAGTAGGTAAACTATGCGTCACTGGTACGCTTGGAGAATTTTGTTTTGAAGTTGGTTTTAATTGAGAAATTGAATTTTGTTTACCTTGCCTTGCCTTAACAATTGCTAAACGGACTGGGCATTGATAAAAATTTGACATATGGTTGCCGTTACAATTCGCACAGCGAAAATTTTTACTCTCTTTCACAGGACATGTGTCCTTTTTGTGAGAAGAGTCTCCACAATTAAGACATTTTTGGTCCATGTTACAGAATTTGGAACCATGGCCATAACGTTGGCAAGTACGGCATTGGGTGATATGCTTTTCACCTCCGCCATACTTCCTATAAATTTCCCACTTTTCACGCACATTATACAAAGCATGTGCCTTTTCAAAAAATTTTAAGTTGTTAACCTCATTGCGGTTAAAATGAATTAAATAATTAACAAGGGAAATTCCAGTTCTCTGACTGTTTTCGCCTCGTGATTTTTGTTTCATTAGAATTACTTGGGTAGGGGCTATGCTAAGTAATTCTGTTAAAGTAAGTTTGATCTCATCAACGGTTTGATCGTTGGTGAGACCTTTCAAGACAACCTTGAACGGCTTGGCGTTCTTGGTGTCATATGTAAAAAATTTGTACATCTTGTCAGTTAAATACTGAACAAGACGATCACGACCCTTTACTGAGTCGGCTAATAAGCGACATTCACCTCTACGGCCAATTTGATAGGTAACTTTAACGTCAGAAACAAATGTTGAAAGTTCCTTTTTGAATATATTAAATTCAGAAGAAATAGTTACCACGATAGGTGGAACTTTCTCCTTTTTTAAAGATTTTATATTTTGTATAGTTTCATTTTTAATAACTTCCATTTCACCAGCTTCTTGCTCAGGCAAAATATCAAAAGGATTGTCACTACAGACACTCGATGTGTCAGAAAGAGATGCCTCTCTTTTCCTCCCCGCAGCGATGCGAGGTTTCTTTTTCCGTCCAGCCATTTCAGGTGATACGAAAAAAGTTAAAACAAATGTTAAATTCAAAAGTAGGTAGTCTTGAGAAAGACTGATGGGAAATAACTTTCAGGTAGTCTTTAAAAGACACAAAGACACTTTGAAGCTATAGGCAGTCAAAGACCAGTCCACAAGCAACCGAAAAAACGTCTGATCTGTAGGACAGTTCAAGACGCACTGGGTATGATGAATTCTTATAATCAACACTGCGAAGCCATTGACTTTACGATGTCCCGGTATAAACTAAAACAGTATTTCAAGTCCTTGAGGCTGAGGACACAAAATTAATTTGTTTTATGTTCGTGTATAGTTTAGAAATTATTGTAACCAGTCTACATATATGATTGACGAAATAAATAAACAAAATTATTTTGAAAGTAAGATCCATACGATAAATTTGATTTAGTTAGAGTTAAATAAGACAAAACCATTCATTATTATAACGTATTATTGGATTTGGTTTTTGAGGGTAGAGAGTTATTTCTCACTTCGACGCATTACGAGAAATTCTTGGTGCTTCTTCAACAAGCACGATATACTTGTGCAATGTCATATACATGTTGTTTGCACAAAAAAATACTACAGGCACAATATCTCCAAATATAAAAGTTATTCTTTCGAGTGTTGTTGAATATATTTCAAAAGTTGATTTCCGGGGGAGGCTGAAAATAAAAATACGTACAGTCGCTGAGCAAACACATTGATTCTGTCTGCAGACTCTGTATATTTTGTAACAAAAAATCCCCTTATTACAGTGTTCAGTCCCACGTCACCATTCCATATAACCCTAGGGCTGTATACCTTGTAGTATTTTCTGAGCAGCACCCTTTTCTTGGAACTGGTCACCAAGGATGGAAAAACTCGTATCGCATAACATTCATTCAGGTATCATTTCTGAACGTGCTATTTATAAGCCTTTAATCCTAACAAACCATCGCTATTAAAAGTTACACATTCTCAAGCTTGCAAGAGACAACTTAAAGCAATGAAATATATGGTAGCTTTCTTTGATGATTTTGTTTCAGTATTGCCTGCTTTAGGCGGAGCGAGCTACATCTAGCGAGTGTTTCACGAAAGAATCGTAAACGATTGCACTCAAGCGATCGCAATGATTCTTTCAAATGTTGGCTGCTTGTAGGCTGAATTCGGCTACTCCACGTCGTGCTTTCACCGTGATATACCACGATAATTCTCGGTGATATCAAGTATCACATGCTAATGCACCATGCTGCAATTTCCGTTAGCATTGATGATATCTGCTTCCTCCGGTAAGCAAACAATTGAACGCAATCTAACGTTCATTTGGATTCATAGTTTTGTATCACTGGCGATAACTTCTCAAAGATTCTCGCGATAATGTTGAATGCAAGTGAACTTGGATACAATAAATACTATCGTGTTTGAATCATTCAGTCTCCTTCTACGGTAGTCGGAACTCTTAGAAGCGAAAAACAATCAACAGCGTTTCTATGGAAAACTTGTACGCGAGAGGAAATAGTTGAACGATAACTGATGAATCAAAGAACACATTTGCATGAAATATTGCTAGTGAGTGAACTTTTCCATGCTTGCTGGTCACCCAAAGTGCTTAAATTCTGCTCAAAATTGCAAGCATTTATCTTCATCGTAAGTAATCAGACCAGTGATTTTGTTAAGTCATTAGGATGGCCAGCTCCGACATTTTTGAGATAAGGAAGTTTCCCAGCTCAAAAATTTCAAGTCGTAGAAGGTCGATTTTTTCGAAAAAGGTTTTTGCGAGATATCAGCAGATCTCGTTGTTTCATGCAGACATTTGGCATCAAAAAAAATTTGATATCGACAACGACAATTTCATGTACTACAAGGTACCTGTGCTTTTCTTCATTAGTCGAAAAAGTGAGACTCTGACCGCTTTGAGGCACGTGTTTCCGAAGTCCCCCAGAGCCGAATTGGAGACAATTTTTGAGAAGACGAAATGTTTGAGCCCTACCGCTAAACGAAGAATTCGAGAAATCGATTTTCATTGGCACCCTAATGTACATATTCAGAGCTCGAACTTGCTTTAAAAAGATAACTTTCTTAAAACATACGTTCAATGCTACAAATCAATGTAGATAAAAAATAAACCTTGATTAGCTTAAACTCATTGTGTTGTACATTGCAAAAGCCTCTCATTAGTTAGCATTTTGGTGTGAAAAAAATATGCTAGAGCTTTTCAGAAGCAGCACTAAACCTCAAATCTATCTCTTCCAGGTGTCCGCTGCGAAAGCCGCTGCACGTTAGGTTACTACGGAGAGTCATGCGATGAGATCTGCACCTGCCACAACAATTCTTCATGCGATCCAATAACCGGGGAGTGCATCTGCTCCCGTGGCTGGACCGGACCTAGCTGTAACGATACCTGTCCGGAAGGGTTCTTCGGTCACGGTTGCATGGAACGTTGTCCCGGTTCGAAGGTGGGTAACTCGACGTGCGATCACATCACCGGTCAGTATACCTGCAGGCCCGGGTACATTGGAAGCACTTGCGAGCATGCTTGTCCTTACGGAACGTACGGCATCGAGTGCCGACTGAACTGCACCTGTCTGAACGGGGGTGAGTGTTCCCACGAGACTGGCCACTGTCGGTGTCCATCCGGCTGGACCGGGTCCAACTGTGGCGAAGTGTGTCCGGATGGATTCTACGGTCCGAATTGCAGTCAAAAGTGCAGCTGCAAAAACAACGCTCGCTGTCGCAAGAATGATGGACAGTGCATTTGCGATCCAGGCTGGATGGGAAACCGCTGTGACGAGGTTTGCCCGGAAGGATTCTACGGTGATCACTGTATGATGTCGTGCAATTGTGCGTCCACTAACTTTGCTTGCCATCCGGCGAAGGGATGCGTTTGCAGTTTGGGATATTATGGCGAGAAATGCGATAAGTTACGACATGAAGCCAAAGTTCAGGAGCCGGATGACGGTAAGTAGCTAATAGAGTTTTATTTCTAGGAAATTACTATTTTTGTTCCATTGTGATAAGAAAACTCCACAACAAGATCTACAATGAAAATTCGTTTGTCTGAACCGGAATCGGAGATTTCGGTGCCGACTTTACTGGGTGGGGAAGATCTTGGCCAGTTTTTGAGTGAATATTTTAATCTAACTGATGACGACGCGGATGGTGATGACAACGAAGGCACTTGGTTGAAGATAAATCATACAATCGGGGACGATTCGAACGATAAAACAGTTTCGTCAAATCGCACCGAAAAAGTGGATAGAGTTTTTGGTAAAGCATCTTTTGCTGTTTGGTTTTCGATTGAAAAGCTGTGTGATTAGATATCTTTTAGTACACAAAAACAACGCCTAGAAGCACCTTCAGTTTGGGTTCATTATCACTAAATCAGGAGCACTGTCCGTGACTTGTGAATATTCATTTTAGGTTAAAAAAAATCATGAACATTTTTGTCTAGATTCTTGTGTAAGCTTTTCCATATTTGTTTTTATTATAGCCTCCAATGCGGGTCTCGCCTGGGGCTTGGTGCTGGCGGTGATTTTCGTGGGAGTCATCATTGCGCTCGTTTTGTACTACCGGCGCCGAGTAGCAAACCTAAAGGCCGAAGTCAATCACGTCGTCAACTACATGATCCAAGAACAGCCCGGACACTTCGATAATCCCGTCTATTCTGCCTACCAGGGGCAGCCGGGTTCGGGTGCCGGTCAACCAACGCTGGATCGTGGCACCAACAATGGAATGCTGGCTAACGGATCATTGATTCGAAACAACCTTCGAAATCCGAAATCAAACCTAGAAAAATATCGTTATCCGGAGAATGAGTCTTTTGGAAGCGATCGTTGTAAGTTTTTTTTTTTCTTATTCAAGGGTGGAAAAGTCACTCATGTTTTTTCCCTTACAGCATATTCCATACAATATCTCTCGGAGAGCCAGAAGAACTTCGATGCTGACATGACCAATCCAAACTACAACACAATCGACGATAAAGACCACGTGTATGATGAAATCAAGCACAAAGACGGTTACAAAGATCTCGGTAAGTTTCAGTCACTAAACTGTCCGCAAAATATCCTTTACCGCCCCTAATTTTTGTATGATGCATGCCTCAGATAAAATACAGAATAACCTGTAAGTGTTAAATTCCATCACAATCCTCTAAAAACACCGAGCTAACGTTTAACCTCTCCCCCAACAGACACTGAGTACGATCATCTCGATTACTCGCGACCGGGCAGCTCGCACAAAACGCACTACTTCCGGATGAACAATCCACTGTCGAGTTCACCGAAGGAAATCAACGTGTTGCGAGAGAATGGCACCATCAATAATCTATCATCCCCGGGACTGGGCAGCCGTCAGCCACTTGTTTCTTCGATGCTGAATGGGCCGGAAAGTTGCGCTGTCAATGTCGATGGTGGTTCGTCCTCCTCTAATTCGTCCCCGACACCTCCACCGCTACGAGCTGCCGTCGCCGCCAATGGAGGACCGGCCGGCGGCAGTAATTTGTATGTCAAGATGAGCGCGGAAGGATCGTCCTCCTCCTCGGCAGTCAGTGACCAGGAGTGTAACACTAGCCACAATAGTAGTAACAGCAGCAGTAAAATTCCCGACCATCAGCTCAACATAAAGTGAGCAAACCTGGGCCACACTCGCTTTCTGTCAGTCGTATTTTTCAATAAGCAATCTTCAGCTCAAGACACTAAATAAATATAAGTCGGTCGCGATTGTTTTAGCTGAATATTTTGCGAGCTTTTTTTTTATTATTAGTTTTATCGTTTTATGATTGTGATATTAATTGATTGAGTGTTGCTGTTGGACGTAGTTAAAATGTAAGTCTAATCGTGTTCTGCTGTATGCTAGGCAGAGGTAAGAATCTTCATCAGACTGCTAGACAAGAGTAAAATGAAACAATAATTATGATTTCCCTCGTCGAGTTTTTAGCATAATACAGGATTGTATTTTGTATTACGAATCGTGCCAAAAAAAGTCACATTTATGCTCTATTTCATGATCATTTTATACGTATCCACCATAGAGATGAAGCTTCAAAGAGCTTTAAACTTACGCCAACAAACAATCGATATATTTACAACACTCACACACGGACATATTGTGGAATGATATTTTACAAAACGAAACAAAAATCTAGTGAACAAAAATTGTTATCGATGCGCGCGCGGGGGTAGATTTCAATCGGTTTTAAACGGTATCCCGCCCCATCTCTAAAGTTTAAAATGTGTTTATATATTTGTAGCGAATGACAGAGTAGATTCACAGATACACACAGACACACGCATATTTATACATGCATTTGGCAAAAAAGCATGCAAAACAATCCTTCTCAGAGCAATTCAATTTACATGTTTATGGCGTGACTGATATGTACGTATTGTAACAGAAATTTTTATGAATATAAGCTTAGATCGTAGAGATTGTCTCTCACTGCTCAGAACTGAAAACGAAATCATATTCATATTCTGTTGATCGATCCACCTTGCCCGCTCTTCACCTTTTTATCTCGTCTCCGACGGATTGGTTTCAAGAACCATCTTAACAAATTACCAGCCGCTAACGGAGCCTGTGTTAGGCCATCGTAACACGCGAAGAACCCCCTTCTCTCGTGGCAAACTCGTGGGATCAAAATGGATTTTTCAAACAAACTACTAATTTCAAACCCGAGCCCCGGCAACCTTATTCCTACAAAGTTGCACGCAACAGGCAGGACTGAAGAGATGGAACTGGAGAGGGACTTCAACCTCGACAGCGAATCGCTGGACGAAGAACCTTTCGGTTTCATCACTAATCCTCGGTTCGCCTAGCGGAAAGAGGAGAGTCTAACGGACTGTCTTCCCGATCCGGTGACGCAGTCGAATGACAAAGGCAAACCTGTGTCATTTCGTACTGCTGACAACGGTGGACTGATACAGCGTCGCCAAACACGAGCGTTAAGAGCCCGAGTTGCAGAAAATCTAGGGACTTGGCATGCGCGGAGGCTTCTGCACCGCGTCAAATGTCAGTGGTAACGTATAGGAAGACGCAGGCAACAAGCCTGTCGATCACATCAATCGACTATCCAGCTCCCCGACTTACCCCTGAACTGCTAAAAACTGTTGGTGACGCCATCCTGGACTGCATTACGGACAAGGAACCATCCACCATCAGGCCCAAGTTTAGGAGCTGCCGATAGTGACATAGTCAGATGGCTGGAGACTACGGCGTCTTCTCTCAAACCGTGGCACACTGTTTCCAAAACTGCAAAAACGTGATTGAAATCATAATGACCCGAAAAAATAGATTTAAGAGCCATAGGCCTTCGGGAAAGTTGATCCATTAATTATTTTCTATTTTATAGAAGTTACAATTTTGTGATTAATCTACTTAACAGTGAGAAGCGACTTTCACTTTTTTCATTTTTGCATATAAACATTAACTTTTTTCGGCAAAGTTGTAGCACATTTTATAGGAAACAACTTTGTCGAAGGTACCATACTTCTATCTGTCTTTTTAATTGGACTTTTGTGGAGTTTTCTACAGATTGCCATCAATTTTTGAATATAACATTCAGTAGTGATTTTCTACAATTTTTGAATGTTCTACATTGTTGTTTGCCAACACAAAACAAACAATTTCATCAAAGAAAGTTTGTTTTTATCTCTCATATTTCATCGGTTATTGATTATTGAAACAATGCACTATTTTTTTTAATAATGGAGGGAATGTTTGTAATGATTAATTTATGTACTAATATCAATTCAAAATTGACATTGTGTGTTCTGCTACAAATGGTGACATATCAACACTATTATATATATATATATATATATATATATATATATATATATATATATATATATATATATATATATATATATATATATATATATATATATATATATATATATATATATATATATATATATATATATATATATATATATATATATATATATATATATATATATATATATATATATATATATATATATATTGGCAGAGCTGTATGCCACCACGGGTCGGTATTTGGCGATTACCGTAGGCCACGGAAGTGCTAACTGCAAGAACGCAGTCCCGGACCATCAGCGAGAGCTAGCCTAGGTTGTGGTGAGACTCAGGCATTGGGCCGCCGAATTCTCACAAAAGCCACATTATCCGGAAGCAGCTCTGACGGAGCGAATAGTGCCGCTCCCACCACCCAAATGCACTAATTCGCCCATTGGGATTGATGCCAGTAAGTTCCCAATTACGGTAACTGGTCGCAACGCCATATGATAAGAGTCGGATTTCGTTTTCGTACCACGATTCTGGGCTGGCACCTGCGCCGAGCTCCCTTAGTAAGGTCGTGTGACAACGGCTTGAAACGGCGAGACAACAACCGGTGCAGGGGTCTCCGTCCCGTAAAACCTGGCAGGCCTTCCAGTACGTTCCAAATTCATTCCTGACTTGCGCCGGTCGGGGGTGTCATAGTTGCTCATAAGGCGCTATGGCAGCCGCCCCTAGCCATGGCCTCACTGCTTCGGCATAGACTACCATAGGACCAGATAGGCGACCACTCCAGTATGGATAAGGATAGTGGCTGGAAGGGGGACCCACTTAACAAAAATGAACAGTTTAATGAAGATCAACAATTGGGCGCAGATGGGTTGAAAAACCCGTTTGCACGAGGAGGCATCCAGAGGTCTCCGCCGAGAAAGGCGGAGATGGATGCAGTAAAGGACGCCTGCGAAGACGGCAAAGGCAGTACGCCTACCGGATCGACGCAAGACATCGCAGTGGCTGGTCCACTGTTGATAAAGGCGGTCGGAAGACAGCGAGACACGCTACCGAAGGTAGTAGCGCTGTCGGAGCAGCTCGATGCCATAATCGAGTTTGCGAAAAGTCGCACCAACACGACGAAGTACCTGAAGCAGGCTCTCTACATGCTTCGGTCCTCCGTCGATGCTGCGAAGAAGGAGCACGCCGAGCTCAAGGCAAGAGCGGTGGCTGCAGAGAAGAATGCAACGGAGGTGACCGGAAGGGCGACGAAGTCGGTCCAAACGGACACCTGCACGTTTGCAGCGGTTTGCGCCTCCGGGTCAGCCGCAAAAAGAGCAAGGCAGTCTCCGGGGAAAGCCCCCGAGAACAGCAAGAAACGGTTGGTTGTGCTAAGCCCGCGAGATAGCACACCAACGGCCTCCAAGTCTGCCGAAGTGGCAGCTACGGGAAACCCTTGGGTTACCGTGGGAGGAAGGAAGCGCCAAAAAGACAGCAAGCGCAACGACGAGAAGGCGACAAATCGTCCAAAAACGGGAAAGAAGGCGCGAAGCAGGAGCGACGCCCTCATACTCAAGACGGAGGGGTCCAAGTACTCCGAAGTCTTGAAGAAAATGAGAGGCGAAACCCAGCTCAAGGGTCTGGGAGCGGATGTGCGGACCATCCGTCGTTCTCGCACCGGCGAGATGATCCTTGAGCTCCGTAAGGATGCTAAAAACAAGGGCGCTGTCTACAAGACGGTAGCCGAGCAGGTCCTCGGGAAAGATGTGCAAATTCGGGCACTCACCTCAGAGGTGACTCTCCAGCTCAAAAACCTGGATGAAATCACCGAGAGGTGCGATATTGCACAGGCCCTCAAGGAGAAGTGCGGAGTGGAAGTAGCCACTGAGGTAATTCGGTCCAGCGGGGACCCAGGTGGCCACTTTCCGGCTTGCATCGGCCGATGCAACTCTGGCCCTGAAGACAGCCAAACTTAAGGTTGGCTGGTCAGTATGTCCCCTGAGCATACTCCAGCAGCCGGACGTTTGCTTCAGGTGTTTCGAGGGAGGACACAAGTCCTGGACCTGCAAGGGGCCCGATAGGAGCCAGTTATGTAGGCGTTGTGGTGGTGCTGGCCATAAAGCTAAAGACTGCGGGGAGCCTCCCAAGTGCTTGGTATGTACTGGAAAACGGGACGCCAAGCACTTTATGGGAGGCCCACGGTGCCCAGCCGGTAAGGCGGCCACGAAACCACGGGCGTGAGGGTGACACAATTGAACCTGAACCATTGCTATGCGGCACAGCAGCTGCTATACCAAGCAGCGTCTGAGTCGCGGTCGGACATCGCAATCGTATCGGACCCCTATTGCATTCCTCCCGGAAACGGTAATTGGGTTGCAGATAAGTCCAGTACGGCGGCCATATGCACAACCAGCAAGTTCCCGGTTCAGGAGGTTGTGTCAACCTCAAATGAAGGATACGCGGTTGCCAAGGTGGACGGAGTGTTCTACTGCAGTTGTTATGCTCCGCCGCGTTGGTCTATCGAAAGGTTCACCCAGATGGTCGATTTGTTATCTATGGAGCTGACGGGACTAACACCCTTAGTAGTGGCGGGCGACTTCAACGCTTGGGCTGTTGAGTGGGGAAGCCGCCGCACGAACCGGAGGGGTCAGATCTTGTTGGAAGCTTTGGCAAAGCTCAACCTAGATCTGGCCAACGTTGGAACCAAGTGTACTTTCAGCAGAAATGGTGCGGAGTCGATCATCGACGTGACGTTCTCCAGCCCAGGACTGATTGTGAACTGGAGGGTAGACGATGGCTACACCTATAGTGACCACCAGTCGGTCTGCTATAGCGTAGTCCAGAACGTGAGGCGGCAGGCGACGGGTAGAGCCAATACTCCGACCGTCCGCGGGTGGAAGACATCGCATTTCGATGCCGAGGTATTTGCAGAAGCAATGAGAAGAGAGCGCGAGGGGGGCAGTTGGCTCCGCCCGAGTGCTGACCAATTAGTTGCCACATTATCGCGGGCGTGCGACGCCACCATGCCTAGGACCCGCCAACCTAGGAATGGTAAGTCACCGGTATACTGGTGGACCGACGCGATAGCGGACCTCCGTAGCGCGTGCCTCCGTGCAAGACGGATGTTGCAACGTGCACGTACCGATGCACAGAGGGTAGAGCGCCGTGTAGTATTCGGATCTGCAAGATCGGCGCTTAAAAGTGCGATAAAGGCGAGCAAAAGGGCCTGCTTCGATAGGCTATGCGCGAGTGCCAATACGAATCCGTGGGGCAACGCCTACAGAGTCGTAATGGCGAAGACCAAAGGCGTGTTGGCGCCTGCAGAGCGATCACCAGCGATGCTGGAGCGTATCATCGAGGGACTCTTTCCACGACACGAGCCAAATCCTTGGCCTCCGGTTGCTGAGTCTCACGTCCGACGTTCCAGTATCTCAGACACAGACCAGGGATGGTCGGCCAACCTGCCGGGCATCCAATCCGTGAGAGACGGCAGCCGTGCAGAGGTTGTGGAGGGGGTAAGGGTTACGAATGAGGAACTCATCGTGATCGCCAACTCCCTAAAGGTGAGCAAGGCACCGGGACCGGATGGAATCCCGAACTTGGCCATCAGGACGGCCATGAAAGTGGCCCCCGATCTATTTCGAGCAGTCATGCAGAAGTGCCTGGATGACTGCCTCTTTCCGGACAGGTGGAAGCGACAGAGATTGGTGCTGTTGCCGAAGGCTGGGAAACCGCCAGGGGACCCATCGGCATACAGACCTATCTGTCTGCTGGACACTACGGGCAAGGTGCTTGAGAGGATTATCCTCAACAGACTGGTGAAGTACACAGAGGGTGTAAACGGTCTGGCAAGTAACCAGTTCGGCTTCCGGAAAGGTAGATCCACGCTGGATGCTATTCTCTCTGTCACCAAGACGGCAGAGGTAGCACTCCAGCGTAAGAGTTGGGGCATTCGCTATTGCGCAATCGTCACGCTTGACGTGAAGAATGCATTCAATAGCGCCAGTTGGGACTCCATAGCGCTCGCGCTTAGGAGCATCCACGTACCGGTGTCGTTGTACAAGATTTTGGAAAATTATTTCCAGAATCGGGTACTAGTTTACAACACGGAGGAGGGTCAGAAGTGCGTCCCAATCACCGCAGGGGTACCGCAAGGTTCCATCCTGGGCCCGGTGTTGTGGAATGTCATGTATGACGGGGTGTTGAAACTAAAGTTCCCTGTAGGGGTTGTGATCGTCGGTTTCGCAGACGACATCACGCTAGAGGTCTACGGCGAGTCGATCGAAGAGGTCGAGTTGACGGCCGCGCACTGCATACGCAAGGTCGAAGACTGGATGCACTCTAGAAAACTGGAGTTAGCGCACCATAAAACGGAGGTTACGGTTGTGAACAACCGCAAATTAGAGCAACAGACGGTGGTCAGAGTCGGTGACTGCACCATTACCTCAAGGCGTTCCTTGAAGCTCTTGGGGGTTATGGTTGACGATAAGCTCACATTTAAGAGTCACGTCGACTATGCCTGTAAGAGGGCTTCAACGGCCGCTGCAGGACTATCTCGAATGATGTCCAATAGCTCAGCGGTATATGGCAGCAAGCGTAAACTTCTTGCCAGCGTGGTTTCGTCCATACTTAGGTATGGTGGGCCAGCGTGGTCCAAAGCGTTAGGTACCAACAGTCATCGTCGAAAACTGGAAAGTACCTACAGGCTCATGTGCCTGAGGGTTGTGAGCGCGTACCGTACAGTGTCATACGACGCAATCTGCGTCCTGTCCGGCATGATGCCTATCAGCATAGCCATTAAGGAGGACGTAGAATGCTTCGATCAACGTGACACAAGGGGTATACGAGGAACCAGAAGGTCATTCTCGATGATCAGATGGCAGCAGGAATGGTCCAATTCCGCAAAGGGTAGATGGACGCATCGACTTATTCCGGACGTATCCGGATGGGTCGGGAGGCGCCATGGAGAAGTTAACTTCCACTTGACACAGATTCTGTCAGGTCATGGTTGCTTCAGGCAGTATCTACACAGATTCGGGCATGCGGGGTCCCCCATGTGTCCCGAGTGCGCGGATGCGGAAGAAACTGCTGAGCATGTCTTCTTCGTGTGCCCTCGTTTTGTGCATGCGCGGAGCGACATGATGGTAGTGAGCGGGCCAGACACCACTCCGGACAACCTAGTTCGGAGGATGTGTAAAGACCCAAACATTTGGAGGGCGGTTTGTACAGCCGCCTCTCAAATAGTTTTAGAATTGCAAAACAGGCGACAGGTTGACCACCGACACGCCAGTGTGAGCTAACGGCCAGTCTCCAGGTTAGTTAGCTAAGTTAGCAAAGAGATCTATAGAACCAAGAGGGTGCACAGAGCACAAAAGCCGCTCCCCGAAGCAATACCTAGCGGTGGTCCCGGGGAGTATTATGGGCTGGAGACTGGAGGGGTTTTAGTGGGTCCGGTCACTGATTCAAACCAACCCCACACTCCCTGAGGTTGGTCACCTCAGGGGTTTGGATGCAAATTTCCCCTCCACCTGAAAAAAAAAAAAAAAAAAAAAAAAAAAATATATATATATATATATATATATATATATATATATATATATATATATATATATATATATATATATATATATATATATATATATATATATATATATATATATATATATATATATATATATATTTGTACGCTTTTTTATATTATTGAATGTTTTTAGTTTTCGCAGTTAAGTCAATGTAATTGAAGGAAAATTATTAAACCTACGTCAAGGAAAAAAAGGAATAAAACAAAACTTAAAATCAACTTAAAACTATCTTACTGACTATAAAGTGAGCTAATCGTTGCAATTGAGGATTGCAACGATTTTTGTCGGAATTTGTTGATAATTTGGCTTGACATATTTTCTAATGTTTCTACATTAGTGAGCCTATGTAGCTCGTTCGTGCTAAACCAGGGAGGACGCTTCAAAATTATTTTCAAAAGTTTATTCTGAATCCTTTGAAGTGGCTTAATCTTGGTTGCACAACAACTTGTCCAGATGGGAACTGCATATAACATTGCTGGCCTAAAAATTTGTTTGTAAATTAACAGTAATGCACTAATTTACTAACAGATATCTTTAAACTGTGCAAATATCTGCAGACTGAACCTTTTCTATATTTAAGTATAAGTAAAACATCATTCAATCCAGATATTTTGATAAAAATCTTTAATATAGCATTATTTTAACAAAAATCTTAAATAACTAAATAAACTTAAGAGATAAAAATAAACTTTCTTCGGTGAACAAGTGTCTTTTATAATAGTTAACAACATTGTAGAACATTAAAACATTTTAGGAAACCACTATAAAAATTTTTATTGAAAAAATGATTTTAAGGGGCATTTTACAGAAAACTTCACAATAGTTTATTCAAGTCAGCAGAAAAGTATAGTGTCTTCGACAAAGTTGTTTCTTATAAAATGTGCTGACACTTTACTCAGCAAAGTGGATTTTTATATGCACAAATGAGAAAAATAGAACTCATTTCTTACTTTTAGGTAGATCAATCACAGAATTCTAACTTTAAAAAAATAAAGAATAAATTATAGAATAACTTTTCTGCGAACACTACGACTCTAAAATCATTATTTTTTAAGTTAAGAGTAATAAGTGTAAATTAGCGCATTATTCTAGTAAAAATCGTCAACAATATATGATATGAGATAAAAATAAACTTTCTGCGGGGATATTGTTTGTTTCGTTGTAGCAAACAATTTTGTAGAACATTCAAAAACTGTAGAAAATCCTACTGAATAATATATGGTTTATTTATTGATTGGCTGGGATGGGTAATTACTTCCGAATTTTGAAGTGCCAAAACTCAAAACAATACAATATTGTTACTGTTACTGCTCCATTATAACCTAACAATTTCAAAGCGAGAAATAAAACTTTTTTTGAACGTTTTTGATCTTGTATTTATCTTTTTACCGTATGTAAGAGAGGTAGAAAAACAGTTTCCTTTTTCCAATTTATCGTAGCGATTTTACAGAATAATGAATCTGGCCTATAACACTCAACATCTTAAGAACTATTTTTGATTCTTGAACTAAAAATATGCTGAAATGTGAACCTTACTGGCCTAAGAAAAAAATCCTGCTTGTGTAACACAAACCTTCCTTTGATTATGACACCGTCGTTACTGTTTACAGCTTTTGTCATTCCAACTATTTTCTAATCTCTGGTCAAAAACCATTTGTTTCTGAAATTATTGGACAATGTGAACTCAGCAAGAACTATTTTACATCTTTTCTTTTCTGTATGTACCAGGGTTGATTTCGAAATTTCGGGGATAGACAACTTACTATTTTGCTCATTATTTTCAATCTCTATTAAACGATTTGCCACTTGTACAAGAGGATTGGAACCTGGTTTAACTAGCTTTTTATAAAATGTAAATAGTTTTCCAAAGGATATGCAGATAATGATATTAATGGTCCAATCCTTTCAACTTCATCTACTACATGACAAAAATTATGTATATTGCTGGTTACGAACTCGGTTCCATATAATAATTTGTACTGGTTAACGAACTGGAGGAAAAGCACTCGTGCAACTGGCAGAAAGTCAATATATTCATCTGATGAACAGATTCGTACCGCGCAAAATAATAATAAAAAATGCCCGTAATATCGAAAAGGTAAATGATCTTTTAGTAGCACAACTCCTACATAATTAAGAAAATTTCTGTATTCTAAGCCCTTCCATAGAGATATGTAATCTAATGATCGCATTCTTCGATGAATTTCACAGGGAAACAACAATGTCATAAGCTTTGCTGAGATCTGCTGCTTTTCTGCGACACTCCATTCAACTTTTTTTTATAGGGGGGGGGGGGGGGAGTTTCTAATGATTTATTTATATACTAAAATATCTATTCAGAATTAGTATTGTGTGTTCTGCCACAAATGGTGACATTTCAACACTATTATATATATTTGTACGCTTTTTAGTATTATTGAATGTTATTAGCTTTCGCAGTTAAGATAATGTAATTGTAGGAAAATTATTAAACCTACTTGTCAAGAAAAAAAAAGGAATAAAAAGAAATAAAAATAAACATAAAACTATCTTACTGACTATAAAGTGAGCTAATCGTTGCAATTGAGGATTCCAATGATTTTTGTCGGAATTTGTTGATAATTTGGCTTGACATATTTTCTAATGTTTCTACATTAGTGAGCCTATGTAGCTCATTCGTGCTAAACCAGGGAGGACGCTTCAAAATCATTTTCAAAAGTTTATTCTGAATCCTTTGAAGTGTCTTCTTCCTGGTTGCACAACAACTTGTCCAGATGGGAACTGCATATAACATTGCTGCTCTAAAAATTTGTTTGTAAATTAACAGTTTATTCTTGAGACAAAGTCTAGAATTCCTGTTGATAAGAGGATATAAACATTTGATATACTTATTGCACTTCGACTGGATATTTTCAATGTGCTCCTTGAAAGTAAGATTTTTATCATAAATTAGCCCTAAGTATTTAACTTGATCAGACCAATTTAAGTCCACACCGTTCATCTTAATAACGTGATTATGGGTGGGTTTGAGAAATTAAAGCTCTTGGCTTATGAGGAAAAATGATTAACTGTGTTTTTGAAGCATTAAGGGAAATCTTCTATTTTTGTAAGTATGAAGAAAATATATCTAAACTTTTTTGAAGCCGACTGCATATAACACGAAGGCTTTTTCCTTTTGCGGAAATGCTTGTATCGTCACAAAACAGAGATTTCTCACAACCTGGTGGTAAATCAGGAAGATCAGAAGTAAAAATGTTATATAAGATTGGGCACAAGATACTCCCCTGAGGCACACCAGCTCTAACAGGCAATCTATTAGATTTACCATTTAGATAGTTAACCTGAAGAGTGCGGTCAGTAAAATAACTTTGTATCATTTTTGTGAGGTAAAGCGGAAAACTGAAATTTGACATTTTAGCTATTAAACCTTTATGCCAAACACTGTCGAATGCCTTTTCTATATCTAGAAGAGCAGCTCCAGTCGAATAGCCTTCAGATTTATTAGTTCGAATCATATTTGTTACTCTAAGTAACTGATGAGTAGTGGAATGCCCATGGCGAAAACCAAACTGCTCATTTGCAAAAATTGAGTTCTCATTAATATGTGTTATCATTCTATTAAGAATTATTCTTTCAAAAAGTTTGCTAATAGAGGAAAGTAAACTAATTGGTCGATAACTTGATGCCTCAGTTGGATTATTTTCGGGTTTTAAAATTGGAGTGACTTTGGCATTTTTCCATTTCGTAGGAAAATGTGCTAGTGCAAAGTATCTGTTAAAAATTTTTACCAAGAAATTTAAAGAGTTTTCGGGAAGTCTTTTGATGAGGATATAGAAAATCCTGCTGCTTTCATGTTTTTGAATTTTTTGAGAATGGTTCGCACCTCATTCAAGTTTGTCTCCAATACCTCTTCGGAAAGAAATTCTTGGGTGGTGATCTGAACATACTTTTGGTTTACTTCATTTTCAATAGGACTTACTACGTTCAAATTGGAGTTATGAACACTCTCAAACTGCTGAGCAAGTTTTTGAGATTTTTGTTCATTCGTTAGAAAAATGCAATCACCATCTTTAAGGACTGGAATGGGCTTCGAGGGTTTCTTAAGAACCTTCGAAAGCTTCCAGAAAGGTTTTGAATAAGGTTTTAGTTGTTCAACTTCTCTCATGAAATTCTCATTTCGCAAGAGAGTGAATCTATGTTTAGTTTCCTTTTGTAATTCTTGAAAAATAATTTTCAAAGCAGGATCACGAGATCTTTGGTATTGACGTCTCCGTATGTTCTTCAAACGTATAAAAAGTTGAAGTTCACTGTCAATAATTGGTGCATTAAATTTCACTCTTGCCTTAGGAACTGATAAATTCCGGGCATTGAGTATTAAGCTGCTAAAATTTTCTAATGCTCTGTCAATGTCAGCACTATTTTGTAAAATAATATCATCATTCAAATTTTCCTGGATCGTAGAACGATATCTATCCCAATTAGTCTTGTGATAATTTAACACAGATCTAGTGGGTTTTAATTATTTCTTGTGAGTTTTTGCAAATCTCCCTTGAAATAATTTTTTCGCTCACCAGTGCATTGAAAAGGCAAATACACTGCGGCTATAAATAAAATGCCAATACTTGTTTCAATTTAAATTCCCAAACTCTCGATAACTTTGGTTTCAAGATGGGGTAAAACACGATGATTTATTCGACGGTGGATAACTATTGCAACTCCACCACCGGCAACATCAATTCTATCAAACCTATGAACTATAAAATTTGGGTTCTTTTTTAGTTTAATATTTGGCTTTGAAAGCGTTTCAGTCACAACTGCAATATGCACATCGTGGACTGTTAAAAAATTGAAAAATTCATCCTCTTTCGCTTTTAAAGAGCGAGCATTCCAATTTAGAAAATTTTCAGCATTATTTAAAATCATTGCTGAATTTCAATTTCATAACAATATTAGTTGTAAATTTTATACCTTCTTGAACAGCCTCGTACATCGAGTTACAGTTCAACAAAACGGACATTAGCTGCAGCATGGATTGTTGTAGGTATTCAATCTTTTCGGGAGTTGGATTACCTAAATCAATACTGGCTGACTTTTCAGCACCAAACACGAATGGTTTGTTACTGTTTGAATTTGAAATATTACCTGAGAGGACACTGGCATATGAACAGCCTGGTGTAGCCTGAACAGGATTATTTTTCTGAAATTTGTTATCTGAATTTAAATTATTACCTACAGACACACCTGCTAATGAAAGTGCTGGTGATGCCTGAACAGTACTGAAAGTCATTTGATTACCCACATTGACAACAGGTTGTTTAGAATTCCTACGTTGTCTAGAAGCAATAATTTTTGACCTAACAGGACAATTAAAGAAATTAGATTTGTGATTTCCCCCACAATTTACACATTTGAAACTATTAGTGATCTCTTTCACGGGGCAGATATCTTTCGTGTGACTAGTGTCACCACAAATCATACATTTTGCAGCCATATGGCAGTTTCGAGTTCCATGACCATAGGCTTGACAATTCCGACATTGCGTAAGATTATGGATTCCTCCGTGTCTCTTGAAATTTTCCCACTTTATTTGCACGTTAAATAAAACACGTGCTTTTTCCAAACATTTCAAATTATTTACTTTGGTACGATCAAAATGTACTAAGTAATTTTCCTGGTGTATTCCAGTTTGAGAAATTTTGGCATTT
This sequence comes from Wyeomyia smithii, assembly GCF_029784165.1. Taxonomy (NCBI): domain Eukaryota; kingdom Metazoa; phylum Arthropoda; class Insecta; order Diptera; family Culicidae; genus Wyeomyia; species Wyeomyia smithii. The sequence goes on along the minus strand of NC_073695.1, from coordinate 2,733,889 downwards.
GCCTTTCGTTTCATCAAAATTACTTGGTTGGGGGCAAAACCAAGTGATTCTGACAAACAATCTTTGATTTCATCAATACTTTGATCATTTGAGAGACCTTTCAACACAGCCTTAAACGGTCTTTCGTTTTTGGCATCAAAAGAGTAAAATTTATACATCTTCTCAGTCAAATACTGTAAAAGATGTTTATGGCCATCAAAAGATTCGGCCTAAATACGAATTTCGCCTTGGCGACCAATTTGAAAATTAACTTTCACATTCGATATAAATGATGAAAGTTCTGATCGAAATGCTTTAAAGTTTTCTACAAATACCACAATAGGTGGAACTTTAACCTTCTTCATAACGGATTTATGCTCAGTATGAGAAGTTTGGAATTCTAGATCCCCAACAGAAGAAAGAATATCATACCTGTTAGTCGAAATTTCAGTGTCACTTGGAGGAGATGCCTCACGTTTCCTTGATGCCGCATCAAAGCGAGCTTTTTTATTTTTTCCAGGCATAACTGGACAACTTCACTACACTTTCACTTCACTATAGAATTTGAGTAGAAATATCTCAAACCAAATTAATTCACTAAACACTCGTTAACTTTAAAAACAAATTTATTACTTAGCCTTTCAACAGGTAGTCTTTTAAAAAGATTGCCTGTTGAAAGCGAAAAACAAAATTTTAATATCTCTCGGTAGTCTAAGACTTAGCCTCGAGCTGTTGGTAAAATGCGACCGTACTGTAGGACAGTTCAAGTCGATCTGACTCCATTCAACTCTTTTAGTCATTGACCCTGTCCGCCATGCGTTGAGTAGTTAGTAGCATTACTCCTAATTCGAACAAATGTAATGCATCGGCAACAATTATGTCCTCCACCATGTTTATTGGTAACTTTGTCAACGGTGATACACCATGTTGATGATCTAAATATTTACATTTACGAAACATCTCATCGGTTCGTCGTTCTGCGTCTACTTTCGGAAACACCATTGTTCGTGTATCGTAGGAATATTTCCCTTTGGTTGTGCATTTAATGCATCCATATTTTGCATTGAAATTTTAAACACATTTTATGAATGCCCGAGCCGATGTTTTGCATATAAATGCACGAATTTTTAAAGAAATTCGATAACTGTTACTGTATACTCCAGAATCCAAAAGCCGCAGCAACTCATTTATCATTGGCGACAAAAATTCTTCAGCTTCTTTGGGTTTACTCGCTCCATAGTATATACCGATGATCATTGGCGGAATGTGAGGAAAATCTTGAATGTTGGTAATAATTGGCCAAAAATGCTTCGGACTGCTTTTATGAACAGGTAGCCCATCAATGTTTATAATAATTGATAGAGAAACGTCGGTGGAAATGTGTTCCAGACGATTCTGAAGGCTTTTCTCCAGTCCATGATGCCAATATTTGCCGTTATTGCTCATTTCTGTTATTTCTGGGCATCTGGGAGTTTTCATTAGTGTCCGAGGGTCTTTTGGAAGGTCACATTGCAAATGGATTTCAAGTATATCAATCAATGATTTAGTTGCCGTCTGCGATATTTGAAATTGCGATACCCATTTGCGAATTGCCGAATTCAATGCTGGAAAGAGTAAACATAGAATTATTCCAACATTCATATTGTTATTTATTGAGAAATACCTTCAAATGTTCTACGAGTGTAAGTAATATCAGTGGTTTCATCAATCGTAGGCAAATCTGACACGGCATTGTCAAGTATAGTTATCGGTTTGGAATCCGGAAGCTGTTGTGATAGCGAATCGAGAGTTCTTGCAAGTACCGCAGATTTGTTCCTATGTTTTTGTAAAAGTCGGCTGTATTGGCCACTTTTGCGTAAGCGTATTAATTTATTTTTCAAAACAAATGAATCCATTGAAAACACTGACTCACTTAATTTTGCTCAGCAATATTTTGACAGTTTACTAGTTACGATGTAATCTAATTTTATATTACCATATATATAACTTTCAACATTTTGTTTAAATCAGGCGCGTTCTAAGATTTCGTATCCATATCTAATGAACTCATATATGGCTCTACAAATAAGATTGTAAATAAATCTTCACTCTGCAGCTTAAACGATTGCAACTGATTTGATATTGCGTCTCATGTAACTTTGACTCAATCTGCACAATTATATGATTTAAAATCAACATCCTTATACAACTTCTGGTTTGCTGGGGGAGCTGGACCTACGCATGCGGCAGGTTGGCAGAAACACAGGCGCGAAAGGCACGTTTGGAGACTCACTCAGGGAGCGTACCGCCACCACCTGCACGTTGCAATCCAGAGACAGCGAAGAAGGTTCCACCGAAAAATCGAAAGAGGAGTAAGCGTGAGCATCTGAGCAGTCACAATCCTCAAAGCCTCAATTCGCAAAAACGTGAAAGTCGCACTTCTGTCGCCTGCCGTCTGCTGCAACAGGAGCCTGTTGCTGATGGTGCGTAGACAACCCCACCCAGCGTCCCCGTTGGTGGCAACCGTCCGCCAATCGGAACTCCACAAGATCCAACGAAGGACGCGTCGTCCACTTTTAGTGAGCAGCATACGCTGCGTCCAGGTGAAATTCTATCTTGCAAAGGGTGGGGGACTCGAGGTTCACTGAAAATCAGCTATCAAATCCAGCCAATTTTAGCCAATTTAAATGGTAAACTGATCTTTTGCAGCCAAGCCCTAGGATTGCAATTCTGTTGAACAGAGATTAGGGTTTGCAATATTCCCGAGAATAGATTTCCCGGGAAACGGGAATGAAAAATCTCATTTCCCGGGAATTCCCGGGAACCGGGAAAGGAAAAAGTCCTTAGCAAAAATGAGATTTCAAATAAAGTTTATTAATTAAAAGTTTCAAACAATCGTTTACAAATTAATTATCAATTGAAGAACAAAATTTATTCAAGTTCACTCCAGAAATTCTTGAACAATCGTCTATCAATCGTCTCAGTTCCGCTGACAATTTTTCGTTAGGCCCAAATGAGCGAACCAGAGTGGTCTATAGACCATTTTTTCGAAAATGAGTTTTTTGCATGTTCCACATCCACACAAAAAACTGTACTTGGGAGATCAAAAATATTTCGAAAAATCAAACTTTAAAGTTGAGAATGGCCATTCGGTTTCGGAACAGAGTGGTCTATGTACATAAATCGGTGTAATACTATCATGTAACACGTAACATGTAGCATATTACATGTGATAAGTAACATATCACTTGTTCTGTACATGTCACACGTAATATGTAACATGTTACACGTAATGTAACACGAAAAAAGTAACATGTAAAATATTATGTAATATGTAACATTTTGTGTTACATGTAATGTTACACATGACATCTTACATGTGACATGCTATATGTACCATATAACCTGTGACACTAGCCATTTTATACGAGTTACCGTCTTTTTCTTTGTCTTTTACCAGGTTTGTGTACATAGACCACTCTGTTCCGAAACGATTCGAGGATTCCAGTGAATATATATATGAAGCCAGAGTGGGCTATGTACATTGGTGAGATAAAACCACCGATTTCGCAAAGAAATGTTAAACCACTTCATAACCTTTATATTAGAACATTTTGTTTGAAAGAATCCGTTGAACAGACTTTTATTCAGAGATTTTTCGAAAATTGCTTCTCCTGAACAATTTGCTCGATGGCACATAGACCACTCTGGTTCGCAACGGCTCAAATAATGTAGTTTCCTTCTGTAAAACTTTGCTTAAGATCGCTGAATCACCGCTGGTGTCTAATTTCTAAAATGCTTCTAAATCACCAATTCCAGCTCTTGCTACATTTCATTAGAAACTGAAGAGTCCAGTACTTTTAGTTTGTTAAAGATAAAGCTTAGTGTTTGGTAGCCAGATTTTAGAGCATTTGAATGTCTTCGTAATTAATGTCAAATCGCGGCCACGACCCAAGTTACGCTGACTGAGTTTTATTAATTTATTTATTTCTGGTCGCATTGATTTACGGGTTTAAATTTTTTTTATCAATTTACAATTTTCAAAATTTTTTTGTCAATAAACAAAGAAAAAATCAGGCAACTTTCCGCTTAGTAGTAAACTCACTAGCAAAAAAAAAAACATGAGACGAAGAAAATATTTCTTAATTTATCGTTTACTGAATTAGACAGCATATATTTTCGACAAATAAATTAAGCAAATAATTTCATATTACACGGCAAGCAAACATTTATCGTCGTTTCAAGCAAATATTTGCTTCGTATAATGCACACTATGAAGTTGCTCTACACTTCTATGACGTAAGTTTCGTGTTTTGATACGTTATTTTTTTTTTTTTTCTGTAGGAGCCTATGACCACTGCTACCATTAGTTAGATATATTGTGGTATACTCCGCGTTAATTTTTATGCACTGTCAGTTCGTTCCATCACTATGGGTATCAGTGATAGTCGCACCCAGACTTTGCATTTCACCCCAAGAAGGAATGACTTCTTTGATGAAGTTCCTTACCTTCATTTTTTCAGCAGACCATATCTCGTTAGGCGTGAGGATACCTTTTTCAAGAATACGCAGTCTTTGCTGAATTAATGCGCTGCATTGGCACAGTAAGTGTTCCGAGGTTTCTACTTCAGAATTACAGAAACGACATAAGTCATCTGGAAGTTTACCTATTTTTTTAAGGTGATACTTACTCGGACAGTGACCAGTAAGTAGGCCAGTTAACGTACTCAGATCAGCTTTATTCATACTGAGTAGGTTCCGTGTGATTCTTTTACATGGTGTAATGAATAGTTTAGATTGTCTTGCTTTGGAATAAGCCTTCCAGTTGGCATCAATCATCATTGATTCCCAGCCTCTTAGCTCAGATTTCAAACAGGATGAAGATACCCCACAGAATGGCTCCGGCCCGACGAAAGCAGTTGAAGAACCAATTCTCGCTAAGAGATCGGCTTTTTCATTTCCTTCTATACCACCGTGACCAGGCACCCAGTATAGATTGACAACGTTTGTTACAGTTAGTTGTCGTAGGGATTGAATACAATCCCATACCAACTTCGACTGACATGTGTATGCTTTTAAAGCATTGAGAGCTGCTTGACTATCTGAGAAAATGCAGATATTGGCATACCTATATTTCCTAGCCAAGCAAATACTTGTGCATGTTAGAATAGCATTTATTTCCGCTTGAAAAACTGTGGGCCACTGCCCCATTGGAATTGATATATTGATTCCTGGTCCAGTGACCCCAGCGCCCGTAGACTCACCCATTTAAGAGCCATCTGTATAAAAAATGACTGATCCTGGACGAACCTTAGGACCTCCTTCATCCCATTCGGTGCGATTGGATTCAATCACTTTGAAAGGAACACTGAAGTTAGTCTTAGAGTCCATTCGATCTTCATTCATGGTTACTAAGGTGTTCAGTTGGAAATTTTTGAGGATTTGTAAATGTCCCTGTAGATCTCCTTCCTGAAAGAATTTGACACGTTTTAGCCTAAGAGCACCTTTTTCGGCTTCAAGTTGTACATACTGATGTAAGGGTAGAAGATATAAAAGAGCTTCTAAGGCTTTGGATGGTGCACTGGCCATTGCTCCTGTTGTTGATAAGCATGCCAGACGTTGTAGTTTATCTAACTTTTTCTGAGCTGATAATTGTGAAGTTCTAGGCCACCACACTAGCGAGGCATAAGTTACTCTGGGTCTCACTATTGCCGAGTATATCCAGTGAATCATCCTCGGCTTGAGTCCCCATTTTTTTCCAAATGAATTGCTGCAAGCCCAAAGAGTGTTGTTTGCTTTTGAGATCGCATACTCTAGATGGTCGTTCCAGTTGAGCTTGTGGTCAAGCATAACACCTATGCACTTGGTTCGCTTGGATAGCACCAACTGTGTGTCTCCCAACTTAAGAGTTGCAATATTATACTTTCTATTTCTTGTAAATGGGATAATGACTGTTTTAGAAGGATTGACGCTTAGTCCTTCCAGGTTACACCATTTAAGTGTGTAGTTTAAGGCGTATTGCATTCTATTGGAAATAGTAGATCCGCATTTACCCCTAACTAAAATAGTAACGTCATCAGCGAAACCGATGATTTCGTATCCTAGGTTCGTTAAGTTGTTAAGAAGATCATCGACAACAAAAGACCACAATAAGGGAGATAAAACCCCTCCTTGTGGGCAACCCCTTGTTGGTTTTGTCGTTAAAGTTGATCTTCCAAAATTGGATGTTATCAACCGGTTTGATAACATAGCGATAGTCCAATTCAAGATGCACATGTCAAAACCGCGTTTTTTCATAGCATTTTTTATAGATTCGTGAGAAGCATTGTCAAATGCTCCCTCAATATCAAGAAAAGCTGTCAGTGAGATTTCTTTAGCCTCAAAAGACTTCTCTAGTTTTGAAACCAGCGTGTGGAGTGCTGTTTCAGTTGATTTACCAGTTTGATAGGCAAACTGAAATTTGTTTAATGGTCTACTTTTTAAGTAAGATAATTTGATGTGTAGATTAATGATTTTTTCCATCATTTTCAAAATGACAGAAGTTAGACTGATTGGTCTTGGGACTCGTCCTATCACGTTTTCCAGCCTTAGGAATAAATATGACGCGGACTTCTCGCCATTTACTCGGAATGTAGCTTAGTGTCATGCTAGCCCTGAACATCTCCACCAGACAGGGGACTATAATATCCTTGCTTTTTTGTAAAAACACTGGATAAATCCCATCTGGCCCCGGCGATTTGAAGGGCTTTAAGGAATCCACTGCCCATTCAACTCTTGACGTCGTGAATATTACACTGGCTAATTCTTGAGCTTTAACCTTGTCGTGAATTGAGCTAGGTTGAGCCATATAGAAGTCCTGTGCATTTTCGGAAGTCAATTGAGTCGAGCCTGGGAAGTGTGTATCCATCATGACACTAAGTGTTTCCTGAGAGTCTGTTGTGAACTGACCGTTTTCGTTCTTTAAGCGGCCAAGCCCATTTGTGTGATCTGTAGAGAGGGCCTTATGGAGTCTAGCTACAACAGGCAAGTTTTCAACTTGCTCACATGTACGCTTCCAGTCCCTTCTCTTTGATTTTCGAATCTCTCGATTGTATTCTGTTAGACAGCTTTTATATTCTGACCAATTTCCGGTAGTTTTAGCTTTGTTGAAAAGCCTCCCTGACGATTTTCTTAGCTTTTCAGGTTTATTGTTCCACCAAGATACGTTCTTACTAGAAGTTTTCCGTTTCACCGGGCAACTTTCTTCGAAGGAATCTGTTATATTAGTTAGAAAAGATGAGGAAACAGATTCGAGTTGCTCAGTGGAAGAGATGTCCACTGAGAGCAAAATCTTGTTTGAGAGTGTGGAATAGTAGCTATCCCAATTAGTTTTTCTAGGATCTCTGAATTTTTCGGACACGAGCTCCCCAGAAACATAGTTGAACATAATTTGTTTGTGGTCCGACAATGATTGTTCTTCTGACACGTGCCAGTTCACAATCATTCCAGATAGTTTAGCGCTACAAAGTGTTAGATCAAGAACCTCTTGTCTAATTCTAGTAACAAATGTTGGATCATTACCTTGATTACAAATGTTTATGTTGTGAGAAATTAAATATTGAAATAAACACTCACCTCTAACGTTGATGTTACTGCTACCCCAAACCGTGTGGTGGGCATTCGCATCACATCCTATTATGAGCTGTTTGTTTTTTTGTTTGCAGGGTTGAACAAGCGCAGCAACTTCTTTTGGAGGAATCTCTGCGTTATCTCCTGGGAAATACGCAGAGGCAACGATGATCTCCGTTATCCCACGAGTCGTTGGAACCTCCACTTGTATTGCCACGACGTCTCTACTGATGAATTCTGTAACGGGTATAAATGTTAAGTTTTCCCGTATAAGAATTGCTGCTCTGGGAGCAGTATGTGTACTATCATAAAGAAGCTTACATTTTGGTGTAGAAATTCCTTGAACTCTATTGTTGTTGGACCAGGGTTCTTGGATTAGAGCCACGTCCAAGTTGTCTCGAGTGAACCTGCTACATAGGACGCTGCTAGCTCTTTTGGCGTGATGTAGGTTCACTTGAATAAATTTTATTTTATTGGACATTTTTGTTTGGTTTACCATTTTTCAGGGGCATGTGATTCTCCCTCTGATTGGAGTGGTTTCCAAATGTGCGTGTGCTCGATTGGATCGTATCCCTGGCTTCAGGGCTTTTTGATCGAGCTTCAGCGATTACAGGTTTTCCAGAGTCAGACAAAGGGCACGAGTTACCACTCTGGACAGAAATGGGACCAATGTTGTTTGACCCTACGATATTTAGTTTTATTGCAATATTGTATGGAAAATTCCCGGGAAAAGCCAATTCCCGGGAAATCGTTCCCGGGATTGCAAACCCTAACAGAGATATTAAATTTGTTCCCATTACAGAATTCATCCAACGGGATTTGGTTGCGGTGAAAGGCCAGACGACCAGCGGCACCCAGGAAATGGTCGTTGCCTCCACATACTTCCCGGGGAACGTGGACCACATACCACCATTCGAAGTTGCAGCTCTTGTGCGGTACAGCGGTACTCTATGTAGCGCCCCGCTAACGGAGAAGGTCAAAACTGGCTGATGAACGGACAGTCTGCCGTGATGTGCCCTGGTAGAACAAAGCTCTCAGCAACCTTCGTCGGGAAGCTAGACGCCTCATAGAGCATCCCTTACAAAATACAACGCCGAGCTATGTGAAGCCAAGAGGAGATCCAGAGTCCGATTCTGTGAGGACATTCAGAGTCTGCCTGAGGCTACGCGACTGCAACAAGCGATGTCCAAAGATCACACGAATGGTCTTGGTCAATTAAAAAGCGAAGACGGTAGTATGGCTGTCACTTCCCAGAAATCGCTGAATGTTCTTATGAACACTCACTTTTCTGGTTCGACAGTGAACACCGGGACGAACGTTGAGGAGCAACAAAGCCTCGGATCAAGACGAACCTATGAAGTCGCCGGGACCAATCTTCCGGCAAAAATCGGACGGAGTCATCATGTCCGAACTCATCAACCTTTTTCGAGCCAGCTTCACTCCGGGCACATCCCGGTCAGCTGACGGAACGTAAAGGTAATATTTATACACAAGCCGGACAAAAAAGACATAACATTGCTTTCGAATTTATAAGTCTGACGTCAACGCTACCCAAGTTGATGGAGAAAATGGCGGATAACTACATCCGCAGCGAGTTTTTGAAGGATTTGCTCTTGCGTAAGCATCAATATGCTATCAATAGGGCATATCTACAGAAACCGCTTTGCATTACCTAGTGTCGGAAATATAAATGAGGAAGCTTTCGAAAACACGTCCTTTGCATCAATTCACACGGCTTTACAAAATAAAGGAGTCGAGAATACTACAATGAGCTGGATTCAAGCAATGCTTTCCAGCAGGAAAATCACAGCTGTATTGGGAGATACGTCTGTCACAGTTGAGGCAGTAAAAAGTGGTCCTCAGGGAGGGGTTCTTTCTTCACTGCTGTGGTCACTGGTGGCAGACGCTTTTCTCACTAAGCTTTCACAGCTAGGCTACAAAGTCTTTGGTTATGCTGATGACCTAGTCCTTATTGTTAGGGGAAAATGTGATTCAACTCTTTCGAGTTGAATACAAACGGCTCTAAACACCACCTCCCAGTGGTGCTTAGAAGTAATAAATAGAAATATATCGTAAAGAGGAAAGCAAAGAGAGTGCACCAGCACCGATACTTTGTTTTTCGCATACTGACGACGATTTCAACGCATCTCAGGCTTGTTTTATGTCTATTCATTAATCGCTAGAGGTGATTTTTTTTCCTTCGCTGCTTAGAAGACGGGCTGAACATTAACCCTACTAAAACAGACATTATACCCTTTACCAAGTGAAGGGTGCATTCAAACACTCCTCCACAATTGATTGGGGTTAGACTGAGTTTTAGCAAAGATACCAAATATCTTGGAATCATTCTGGATAAAAAGCTGAATTGGACTGCTCAACTAAATTGCTATCAAGGAGGCTTGCAGTACACTGTTCGGCAAGACATAATAGGGACCGAGACAAGATAGTTCTCTATAAATATGGATCACTCCGATTCAAATGTGATTTTCACCAATTAAAACACCCTCTCAACTTCTATTGAGCTCTAAACGGAAGCTAAACAGTGCTGAGCCTTTGAAAAATATTATTTCCAAGGCACGAGGGACGGAAAAACTACGTAAAGCGGGAAACTATTATGATGTACGGTATACAATGGTTCATTGCTACCTTCGGGAGCGACAGACCTGGACTCTCGATCTAACTGCAACTGCAACCTCAAAAGCCACATAAAATGTGGCCAGGCCATGCGGGATCTTTAAAACGATTTGAAATATGTTATTTCTTCAAATTACATAACTTGAATAAGGTTTATTTCATTATGCTGATCCATAACATGATGCGGATTGTTTCATAATTAGAACCGCTCTCAAAAGTGATCCATAATTGAGTATTTGGTGAGTTATGAAATAAATATATTTTCTGAGAAATATTCACAAAACATGGAAAGGAATACTCAATGAAGTGAAAGATTACATATTTCTGTGACTGAAAACATTTATAGATTATGTGGCGATAGATTTTCCCCAGTCTATAAATTCAACCATCACTAACATTTCCAGCTACAGAGAAGAAAGAGAGAGCAGCAGTCTTCGAGTTGTAACCCTAAGCTACGGACGCGTGTTTGATTGCTCAAAGATAATAAACTAAGATTTTCGATAAACACCGCGTTTTTTATTCGTTGCAGCTCGCATTCCCACAATTGGTGACCCCGACGCGAGTTATAAATCGTTAAATCGATAAAATCGTCGGTTTATTCCAACAAAAACGGGAAGCGTCATTTCATGATTATAACCTCAAAATGTCTAATTCTGAACAAGACGAACCACAATTGCCGCAAGCGGCAGCCGCAGTCGCTGTAAAACTGCCCGAATTCTGGAAAAGTGATCCTCACATGTGGTTTGCCCAAGCAGAGGCTCAGTTCTACTTGGCACAAATTACTAAAGACGAAACGAAATTCTGGCATATCATCGCCAAGATCGATCAAAGTGTGATATGCCATGTATCTGATCTGGTCGCAAATCCACCAGCTAGAGACAAGTATAACGCTATAAAATAACGCCTTATTGCACGTTTTGCTCTTTCCTCCCAAGCTCGATCGGAACAGTTGCTTGGATCGTGCGATTTGGGAGATTTGCGACCAACGCATTTGCTCGCTCGAATGCAAGAAATAGCCGTTGGACTTAACGTAGACGAAAAATTAATGAAAATGTTTTTTTTTTGAAGCGTTTGCCCGTGAGCGTACGAGCTGTGCTAAGCATAAGTGATGGCAGTCTTTCGAAGTTGGCAGAGATGGTGGATAAAATGGTGGATTCGTCGTCCAGCAGTGTCGAAATCGTGAACGCGTCATCATCGGCTACCTCAGCTGCAGAAATCGTTACTTTGAGGGATGAAATCGAAGTCCTATCCGCCGAAATTCGCCGCCTCAAAACAGGCCCGCGAAGAAGCCGGAGTCGTTCCGTTCCAAACAGGAATGCTACGGAAACAGAAACTATGTGTTGGTATCATCGTAATTATGGCGCTCGTGCGCAACATTGCCGCGAACCGTGTGTTTTCCATCGTCAAAAAAACTAAGGGAACACCCGCTTGAATCGGCGCAAGTGGGTGAAGATATAATGCAAAGTCGTCGTTTGGTCATTTATGACAGAACAAGCAACACCAGGTTTCTCATAGACACGGGCTCCGACGTTTCCATCATTCCAGCGACACGGCATGAAAAACTGTCTGGACCAATTCCGTTCTCATTGCACGCTGCAAATGGAACAAAAATTAACGCATACTCTAGCAAATATATTTCAGTCGATCTCGGTTTACGTCGTCGTTTAACTTGGAAATTTTTAGTTGCGGACGTAACGAAGGCGATCATCGGTGCCGACTTTTTATCGCATTTTGGTCTTTTGGTGGATTTGAAAAATCGGCAGATGGTGGATGGTGCAACCAAGATTCGCGCGACTGGAGATCTTGTGCCGGCAAAAGTTCACGGAATTAAAACTATCGACGCGCATCATCCAATGAGGAATATTTTGGCTGACTATCGCGAAATCCTTGTACCATCTACTGTTCAGCGTGAAGTAAAACATGATGTCACGCACCATATAGTCACAAAAGGCCCGTCAATAGCTTCGAAAGTCAGGCGAATGCATCCTGAAAAGCTGAGAGCAGCCAGAGAGGAGTTGCGGACAATGTGTGAACTTGGGATATGCCGACCATCGAGTAGTAGCTGGGCCAGCCCACTTCATTGTGTCCCAAAAAAGAATGGCGAGAGGAGATTCGTTGGAGACTATCGACGACTGAACAAAGCGACCGTTCCAGACAGATACCCAGTACCTCACGTCCACGATCTGCTTAATCGTTTTGAAGGTAAGGCAACATTCACTACTCTCGACTTAGTGAGAGCGTATCATAATATACCAGTGGAGGAATCCGATATCGCAAAAACGGCAGTTATCACTCCGTTTGGTCTCTACGAATTTACGCGGATGCCATTTGGCCTCTGCAATGCAAGCCAAACTTTTCAACGCTTCATGAATAAATTGTTCGGGGACCTGGACTTCGTCATTGTGTTTATAGACGATATCTGTATAGCTTCAGCAAATGAAACAGAGCATATATGTCACGTCCGCATAGTCTTGGAACGACTGAAGAAAAACGGGCTGGTGATAAATGCAGATAAATGTCACTTCGCAAAGCCAGAAGTAGAATTTCTGGGTTACACGATTAACAAATCAGGAATCCGACCGCTTCCGTCACGAGTTGTAGTAGTTCTAGAATACAGCACTCCTGTTACCGTAAAAGATCTGCGTCGTTTTCTTGCACTAGTAAATGTATACAAACGTTTCATACCACACGCTGTCGAAGTTCAGGGAAACCTTCGAAACCTGATCCCCGATAACAGAAAAAACGATATTAGAAAGATTAGCTGGGATGAACAGTCAGAGCAGGACTTTATGAAATGCAAGCAAGCTCTTGCAAACGCTGCTCTGTTGCATTACCATGATGCCTCGAAGCCACTGGCTTTAATGGTAGATGCTTCAAATTTTGCAGCAGGGGCAGTTCTTCAGCAGTTTGATCGAAACGCTTGGCGTCCCCTAGGATTTTTTTCAACCAAATTTTCGTCAAGCCAGCAGAAGTATTCAACGTTTGGTCGTGAGTTAACGGCAATGAAACTTGCTGTTAAATATTTTAGATATCTAATCGAAGGACGTCAATTTACTATCTACACTGACCATTTTCCTCTCACTTGTGCAACAAATAGTGACCCTAGTAGTCGTTCGCCACACGAAGAGCGCTATCTGCGTTATGTGGCAGAGTTCACAACGGATATTCGCCACATCAATGGCAAGGATAATATTGCAGCAGATACCTTATCGAGATTAGAAACCGTTGTTGCAAGTATCGACTATAACGCTATAGCCCAGGATCAAGAAAATGACGAGCAACTGCTTAAATTAAAAAAATCCCCAGCTACCGGCTTAAAGCTGAAACGGAGAAAATAACCTTATTTAACTAAACCGATTTTTTGTGATGTTTCAGGACCAAATCGAGTTCGCCCGTACATTCCTGAGCGTCACCGAGTCCATAATTTGTCCCAGCTACACGGCCTTGCGTATCCTGGAGCTAAAGCAACACGGAAATTGTTAGCAGATCGATTCGTTTGGCCATCAATGAACAAAGATGTCAATCAGTATGTAAAAACATGCCTGCAATGCCAACGTTCAAAGATTTCACGTCATACCGTTGCTCCCCTTTCAACATTTGTGACTCCTAACGCACGTTTCCGTCACATCAACATAGACCTGGTTGGTCCTTTACCGCCCTCTCAAAATTACCGATACTTGCTAACGATAATTGATCGATTTTCGCGCTGGCCAGAAGCCATCCCTTTGAGCGATATGACTGCACCAACAGTCGCTTTTATGCTTTATGCTAGTTGGATTACGCGGTTTGGTACCCCTGAAACGATTACCACCGATCAAGGACGACAGTTCGAGTCCGAGCTGTTCAAGGAATTAGCTCGATTATTGGGAGTCCACCATATTCATACGACAGCTTACCACCCGCAAGCGAATGGCCATCATGTGTACCGACGCTAAAGAATGGCATAATCGGCTCCCATTGGTTCTGCTCGGTCTTCGAACCGCTTATCGTGAGGATCTGAAGTGTTCATCTGCAGAGCTGATATACGTTCAAGCGCTTAGAGTTCCCGGCGAATTCTATGATTTACCGGCAAGTAACATCGATCGCACTGAACTAGCTGCTAAACTACACAAAACATTCGCGGATCTTAAAGCGCCCGCAGCATCTCGCCACACAAATGAAAAAGCGTTCGTGCATCCAAAACTGAAGGACTGCAGCCATGTATTCATTCGCGTAGACGCTGTCAAAAAACCACTCCAGCAACCCTTCGAAGGACCCTACAAGGTGATAGCGAGGAACGAGAAATGTTTCGATATTTTGATCTCGGGAAAAAAGGTGACGGTTTCAATTAATCGGATTAAGCCGGCTCATATATACGCTTAAAGCCTTCTAGAACATCCTCAGGACGATCGACGTACATTAGTCACACCAAGTGGACACCGTGTTCGTTTCTTGGTGTAACTGGGGGGGGGGGGGGGGGGGGGGCACATGTGGCAATAGATTTTCCCCAGTCTATAAATTCAACCATCACTAACATTTCCATCTACAGAGAAGAAAGAGAGAGCAGCAGTCTTCGAGTTGTAACCCTAAGCTACGGACCCGTGTTTGATTGCTCAAAGATAATAAACTAAGATTTTCGATAAACGCCGCGTTTTTTATTCGTTGCAGCTCACATTCCCACAATTACTTATAAACAATAAAATTGGTCAGAAATGATTCTTTGAATTCATACATCTTCTTAAATGATCCATAATCGTGGGGGGACTGTATAAAATATATGGATGATTTTTTTTTTTCAACTGTATTTGCATTCAATAAACACTATTTGAAGTACTCAATTATGCATAGCAGTCTTTAGGGTAAATTCCTATTCTTAATAGTTCCATGAGAGAAAATGATACTGGCCTAGTTAAGAGTTAGGCAGAGTGTAGGCTCGAGTCTATAGCCGCACCACGAAGGGAGCGCACGTTTGTGATGTTCGAGAAAAACCGGCCATCAATGAGAACGTGTTCAATTTGATTGGCTGTTCGGTGGTCAGGTGATTTCCTGGGTGCTTTGTGGATTTCTTGGCTAGAGAAAGATGCTTCTAATCATTATGCCTCAGGAAGCTGCTTTTGTGATAATTTACTATCTACATGCATTTGATTTGGAGTTATTTCGAAGTTTAATTTAAAAAGTTAGAAAATTATAAATCATTTTTAATAATACAAGAAACAAAAAAAATCTTGAAATTTATTGTTTGTCTAAACTTGACATTATTACACAACTCTTGGTGAAAAGTTTAGGATGGAGAAATGTAAGACAAATTTTTACTTAAAAGTAGAATTTTAAGGATTTTTTTTATTTATTTTAAAATATTAATTAAATCCCAATAATGCAATATTATTTTGATGGTAATTTCAAATCATAAAGCTCGCGGTGACTAACTTTGAAGACATTTAAAAGTTAATTTTGAAAATTTTAGTTCTTCATTAAAATACGCTTTTTTGTGAACTATTTTCTCCAGCAACAAACATAGATAAATTGGAGTGAAACGATTTTTTGCTTTTACGTAAGCGTTGGGTCGAACATGAGAAAAAAAATAGTTTGATAAGAAAGAAAACGAGATGATTTATATTGTGGCGCCAGCACTAAATTAAAGTTCGGAAGTCAGACTTTCGACTTCCGAACTTTCTTCCGACTTTATTGTCAACCATGATGCTGACGTCATCATGTTTTGAAAATCATAACAAAACAGTGCAGTTTCTTTAGAAAGGCGCTTTAATTTCATTTTTCAGTTGTTAATATTTCCCGTAAATCCCATATTTGGAGCAGCAATGTCTAGTACGATTATGCAAACTGTGCGTCATAATCATGCATCCCCAAATACCGTGTACCATGCGCTCTACGGATATTACTTCCTGGTAATTCCAAGAAAGGAACTCGCGCGGATCTACGGAAAGTCGTTAGCGATAATTGGCCATTGGATCATTAGATATGAAGAAAATGGAGTATATAAACGTAAGCAGCGACAGCAGGTGTACAAGAAATTCAGCATTGAAATGAGGACATGGCTTGTTGACCTATATCGCTGTGAACCTCTGATGTTTCTTGATGAAGCCAAACAGAGGTTTTTTAAGAAATTCTACATGTCGATAAGTGTTTCATCGATATGCATCATTTTGCATGCAGCTGGAATGACGTGGAAGTGTATCGAGCGAAGAGCCATGCAAACCAAGGAAGAAGATATAGTGCGATTAATTCGTGACTTGTTATCAGTGTCATGGGATCTTCAGAATCTCGTTTTCTTGGACGAGATCAGCGTTGAAAATCGAGACGTGTTGCGTAAGAAAGGATATGGTATGGTGGGGCAGAAGGTACATTACCGTGGCGAGTTTTGCAAAAAACCTCGTGCGTCGTTTCTGTGTTTTCTTGGCGTAGGTGGAATGCTGGACAGCTTTCACACGCAAGGTACTTTCCCCAGAAAGATTTTTTTTTAATGCTGTCGACAGTTTGCCCTTCAAAACAAAGTGGTCCAATCCAATTGAGATTATTTTCGGCCTCGTCAAGCGGTTCTTGATAAAACATCATCATGAGGGATCCCCGATATTGCCAGAGGTCTGCGATGCTATAAGTCAATTCAGGGTGTATCGATGTACAAGGATTTTTGAGCAATGTGGTTACCTTCCCGGTGGTGTATTCATGCCAGAAAAGGCTCTTCAGAATGACATAACTCGTTTGGATTTCAATATAATTACAAGATAGATCAGCAGTAACGTTTTTTATTATTTAAAAAAAAAATCAACAGAGAAAAATTGCACTTAATCTGAATAAGTTCTCTGTACGAAACATGTGACACTTGTCCTACGAATTTTTAATTTGTGGTCCACGTCTTCGCAATCCGTTACCCTATCAGCTAGGCTTTGGCTTAGTTCCGTTTCCTCCGGTCGAACAGCAAATTCCATGGAATTAAACATTTCGGCCCCAACAAGTGCTCGATTCTCCAGATCGTGTATTTTGGCCTTAGCTCCATCGCGTCATTCAAGAGGTTCTTCACGTTGCCTATTTCTCTCAGCCATCCACTGTTGTTGTTTTGAGCTTCAATCATTCCTCTGTGTACGGCTTCCAGTCTGCTCGGTTCAGAAGATGTGACCCATCGAAAGTATTTCGAAAGCTGAATTGGTGGATCCTCAGCGTTTTTCATTTGGTCTTGCTTGTGTGCTGGCGAAGAATGAATAACATTTGCCCATAAAAGCCAGGACCTGTGGTGTCCTTCCAGATGAGAATGTTTGACGCGTAATTCTTCCGCTAAAGCGGAATCGAGCCTGACAGAATGCGCTCCAGCTCGATCCATGGTTTGAGGGGAAAGCAACTTACGCTGGATGGCTTGATGATGTGCTTGAGTTTCTACAATAGTTGACCACACGTAAACATAAACTCGCAATGTTTTGCCACTCAAAATTTTTGCTATTAGCGTCTCGATTGCGTAGAATTTTTTTTGCTGTATCCTGGAGCGTGATGAACTCACCTGGGAGTATCATCCTTGAATAAAACCCGTCGTTCTACTTTGGCCACCGCTGTCTTCCACAAGCAATCAACGATCTCTTCTTTATTGTCCCTGTAAACGAGCTGGCTCCTGTAAAATCGTTGGAAAAAAATCCCGGTGAAAGAAAATACGTGGTCGTTTTCGCTCAGACGGGTTGTTAAACAACCGTTGTTTTATCTTCGTCGACTTCCACATCATATAGCGCTCCATAATCAAAGACAAATGCGTTATGCATATCAACGCTGTATCAGGAAATGCTGTTTATAAATTACCCAATTGAGTCGTCTAACGCATCGAAATCGGCGATGTTTCTGCAATAAAAAATGCGTTATGCATAACAACACTGTATCAGGGAATGCTGTTTATCAGTTACCCGATAGATTCGTCCATTGTTTCAGATGAAATTGGCTAGGAAATATAAAAAAAAACACGAAACAACTCGGTGGACTGCGTGAACGATTAAAATTCGTTTCCTTTTGTAAACACGACTGACAGCGCTGTGGCCAGAGATGCCAGATATACAGACAAATCTGTATTATACAGACTTTCTGTGTTGCGATACAGACACGCATAAGCCTACAGATTTTATACAGACATTTAGTATAATACATATATTACACAGATATCTGATATTCTACATAATGGTTTTACCAGTATACACAAAAAACGAACACAAAAACAAAAAGTCACTGTAGCCGTTGCTGGAAAAAGTGAACTAGGAACTGAACACTTTGCTGAACATATTAATCTTGCGTTTTTGAGAGTGAAATCATGACAACGGGAATCGAGTCAGGCTATCGGGGTTTTTATCGGCCCCGTGGGCACTAATCTGCCTGTTTCGCCCCCAGTAACAAACAGCTGATTGTCTCGATCGATTGCCATGCAGGTTATATTGGTGAAAAGACCGTTTGTTCTATTCGGAGCAATATCCAACGTTGAAGAATTGCTTAAAATGTCCCAAACCTTGAAGGTACTATTTTTATAACCGCGAGACTTCTGCCATCATGTATCAGTTTAGCTACATTTCTTCGAACAACGATTTTTATCACGGGAAAGACTCTTACTTCTATGTGTTACTCAGATTTAAAAGATAAATTAGTTATCGATTAATCGACCAACTATGATAGACTCGAAAAAGAACAATCAAAACAAGCAATAAAACAAAACAATCTGACAGGTCGACAAATAATTAGGTATCAATGTAACGGTACCTTTTTTTCGCAGCGGTATACAGACTTATACAGACATTTTTATGGATTATACAGACTTGCCAAAAAAAAGTCTGGCATCTCTGGCTGTGGCTGCTAAGATGGTTGCAGTGTTGCGAGAACAACGAAAATAAACATCGGAAGTGAGCTTGGTTGCCAGTTTATCAGCGACGTTTTTGTAATTTTTATTTAAATACACAATATTAAAACATTCAACGTATACCGCGCGATCAACGTAGTAACCTGTCTACTGAGACCAAGTGGATGCACATGTTATAACCCTACTAGCTCCATATATGGTCGGCGTGCAACCATACCGAACCAAGCGCCAGTTTTTTGAAAATTGAGTTTTTAACACCAGTGGATGCTAAAATTGATAATTTATCTTTCATGGAAAAATGAAATCATCTGAATAGTTCATAATGGTATTATAACAAAATTTCTCTGCAGCAGCTTGCATGAAACATACTGGGTGGTTAAACTTTGATCGCCGATAACTCGTAATATTTTTGGCGCTTGGTTCGGTCTGGACGCACGCCGACCATTTCATAATCGATTGGTGCTACAACTAGTTGCCACTACTGTTTTTTTGAGTTGAGTGAAAATAATGAATACAACACTAACATGTTTGATACTAACAAAGCGATAGGTTTTTTTATTCCTGAGCAATTCCACAAAAAATGTCCCAGATTTAATGTTTTATTTATATTGTCATTTTTAATTTGGCTGAAACTTTGCATAGACTGAAACTTTGCATAAGCAAAAAATGCCATTCTGTGCTACTGGTTTAATTTTTTGCAACACGACTCATTTTTGAGAAGCTATTGAAAAATTGTAAATTCCTTTACATGAGCTGTGAAGGAGAGACGGAACTTTAATGCTCTTTACAAAACAAATCTGCGGAGAGAGTCGCCGAGTCGCCAAAATACTCACCTAAGAGAACCGACAAGCAATTTCAGGAAGCTTTCACATTCACGTCTTTTTTATACTCAAACACTGCACTCCCTGTAAAAGTCATTAATTACTTAAAAGCTGAGACTCAAAAAATATGCAATTGAACCTTCCGCCACACAAAAAGCGAATGAACTTGACATCTCCACACCACATTTGCTCACAGCCTACTTGGGTAGTCAAGCAAAGCTCTTGTGTGCAAGTTGACCTATTTTTCACCTCGCAGTTGCTATTTTGTAGTCCGCAGTTTTCCTGGTGGAAATGTGTGTTTAAAAATGCTAAAATTTCAGCTAATTGGAGGAAAGTGTCGAGCAAAAATGTTCTCCTGTTTTTTTTTTTTTCAAATAATTTTATTTGGTTTTGTTTCGCACTTTATAGACTATAATTTTTATCTCTTCAACACCATATTCTGCTTAGCTTACGTCTAGCTTAAATAATGCTGGCATTTTTGTTTTGGTTTCCTTCTTCTGTTGTTCTACTATTCATAGATAATAAACTATCAAAGATGTACACTTGTTAATTGTAACTAGTTGCGTTTCGTTTATTTCCTTCTCTTATTTGTTTGTTTGTTTTTGTTTTTTTGGGTGCCTTTGTCACTCGATCGAAACGAGCCGAACGATCTGTACAGGTTACCTTACGTCAGCTAGTTTTACTACTATACATTTCTTGTTCTACCAACTAGAAGAGCTTATCAAAGTTTGTTTTTTTTTTGTCGTGGCGAAACCTCCGTTTTCATTTGTTCCGTGTAAAAGTTTGCTACTAAGCTTGATTTTACTTTACCCTAAATTTACTGGTTTCAAGGCGCATACTTCTCCTGTTTTGTTTTCGTATAACTGTCTCTCGAAATCAACCTTTGCGATTCGGAGCGAATACTACTGTGTTTAGTTTTTGACTATGAGGATGATTTCGGCGTTTTGGGGGAATTTGCTTAGTAAATATATGTCGTGTCTGCCCCCGCTGAAATTATCTTTGATATTTTACCGCTAACATACAAGACCCAAAACTATATCTTTAAAAGCAAGAACTCTTGTAACCTGCAAAAAGCCCTATGATAAATATATTTCTCAAGAGATTGCATGTGCTAAACAGTTTACTCACAATCGGAATGTTGTTCATGCAGAAGAGAACCATACTATTGACTATTTTGTAAGGGTTACCCACATCTGTTTAGCATAAAACACGGCAGTTACAAACTAAGATTTCGAAAAACGATTTAATAATTGTGCTGGTTTTGAAATGGTGCTAAAATGGTAACTACGTGGCTAGTGTATTGTGATGTCACTAGCAAGAAAGTACAGTTTAAAAAGAAACAAAACTCTACTGGCACTAAAAGAGGAAAGGACGTAAACTATCGTTCTGTTTTAAACCAAATACTTAAAGCTAAATGTTTGCGGTGTGGCCACACGCAATTTATAATACAAAGAGAAACAAAGTTTCTTCCGCCACACTCGAGATACGACCTAGACCTAGAAAACCATTGGCACCCGGCTGCTGCTGCTGCTACTGCCGCTATTGCTACTGGGCCCCCTGCCGACCGCTAGCAAAGGGCATCATTTCTCCTTCAGTAGCTGGTTGAGGAAATCTATCTCACCCTGGAGCTGCTTGATGGCGTTGTTCTGGTTCTTGACGATCTTGCGACAGGCGAACAGTTCCTTCAGCGTTTGCTCGTACTTTTCCTTGTAGTTGATCGTACCGTTTAGTAAAGAGTGGCCATTGCTGGTGCTGTGGTTTACCGCCGGTGTTACGGTTAGCTCGGCTTTCAGGGACGCCGGAATAACCGCCGCTGCTGCCTTGACGGCCTTCATCTGCTGCAGCTGCTTGTAGGCGGCCAGTTCCTTCTCCACTGCACTCTGCAGGCCCGATTCATACTCGGAGGAATCTGGAAGAAGCGAAATATGGTAGGTTGTAGTACCTTTTCGAAACATAATAATCTTATTGTTTATTGAGTTCATCTTAACTGTTACTGTTTCGGTTTTCATCAATTATATCAAACACGATAGACATTAATTTTGGAAACCTTTGAAAGATTATCAGTTTTTCCGACACAACGCATGACCATTTGTAACATAATTTTAAAATGTGATTGGAAAATATCATGAAAAATTTAGGAATTTAGAAAATATAGTTTACTATCGCTAGCCGAAAACAAGTCGCAAAATCTTCAAGTGCCTCTGAATTTTAGTCAATAACTTTTTCATGATTAATCAAACATAATAATTCTTGGGTTAATAAATTAATTTTTATTGATAAAACAATAATGAAATGTCAGGAAAAAACGATGATAACGTAATTTCTTTGTTTTAGATACCCCCAACCCTTCCCCTCTTGGTGACCACGTGCTTCAGGAACGATCCGCAAGTATGTATCTAAACAAAATAAACATTATCCGATCCATTGAGAATAATGTTCAGCTCTATTATCTTTAGTTTTGTTTTGATTCCAATGTTTCACTCTCTTAAGTTATTCAAATGGCCCCCTTTTGCTCTTTCTCTGTACTGTAATAAGAATCAATAAAACAGAAGCAATTTAAAACACTGTTTCCTTTGTGTACGTGCGCTTTTTTACTCTAAAATATTCTGCTTCAGCTTTCAGCAAAGCCCGTGACCTCGAGAGAAGCACAGTGTTTTCAAAAAGAGAACCAGCAGAATCTGTGTTTGTGAGAGAATAGGAGAATCTAACCCAAACTAGTGCAGGCGCACGGTCACAACGACGACCATTTGAATAAGTGCTGTTCAATTCGAATCGTAGTAAGCATGTCTGACCAAACCAAAGACCAGTAGCAGTATGAAGGAAAATCGCACGAAAAACAAGACGGATTCACGTTTACACCGGCGTTCAGGCAGGCAAGGCAGCGTAATTTCGGCCTCGTCGTTCGGAACAGTGTGAGAGCAAGCAACCAAATCAGCTTACGACCACCTGATGAATGTGTGGGATTTGGTGAATAGATAGCTAAATTGAAAGAACACAAAGTCCAAACCATCCGTTGAGGAAGAAGAGACAAACAAACAACAACAAAAAACATAATAAATATGCATGACAGCACCAAGCTGATCAAGAAAAATACGTCGCTTACTAGATGGATACGGTTAAGTTACCTCCTCACCCCACCCCACATAACATGTGGCTGATCACGATACGCACCATATGAAAAACAGCCCGCCTAACAACCACGTGCATTAGGAGAGGACGTGAGTGTGTTCGCTCCTACTGACACATAAACATGTTTGCATTATTGCCGACTGCTTGGCTCTACGAGGTTTGTATTTATTATTACACATTTTCCTATTCCTTTTTCACAAACTTGCTCTACAACACCCGTCGTCGTCGGGGGCAAGTTCAATTCGATTTCGCGGTCTTGTGCTGTGCATTGTTTGGCGCGACCTTGAACACAGAGCACCAGCGCGCACATAACGAGACACTGAATGTTGTATTTATTCATGAATGAAAGTGAATTTCGAAGCACGCAGAACGAAGAAAACCAGTGCAGCAAGTCGTCATCGAGTTCACGTGCCGCAGAAAAAAAGCTGGTCTCGTCGTCGCTCCGGTCTTGTTCCGGGTTTTTGTGCAAATGTGCATGGCTCGTTCCGTCTAGACTGATTTGGGTGTTCCCACCCGAGAGCTGGCCTTTTGAACGAACATTAAATGAGGAAAATTTAAAAGTATAACCGAATCGTAAAACTTTTTGTAGCAATAACATTCGGCATCGGGTTGAATTGCGGTTCAATTAAAACTTTGTAAGCTCAGCACTCAGCATTGATGTTGCATTATGTTCATGTTTTGAGCAAAGTTACACACGTGATGCTATTGTCAATGTTTTTATGTGAAAATATAGTCTTCTTCATTTTTATTTCGTACTTTGCACAGTAATGAACCTAATAAATCATTATGAGTCAGCCTGGTTTGTTTGATAGAACGTAGAGGTTTTCACGTAGCTGAATAGAATGATTCACAACGTAATCTGGGGGATGACGCTCGGTCTCCTGGATTACTAATTTCACAGAAAATTTAATTTGTGAACACTAGAACTTCTCAGTGTTACTTTATTTTTTACTTTTTCAATCTGGTTTCAAATCTCTACGGTTTCATAATCTCTGCTGTGTTGTTGAGTTTAGAATCAGTTTACTTCCTTTGGGAAAGTGTCTTTCTCTCTCGATTGAAATTTTTTTTCACTTTTCCAAAGCATAGTTAAGCAAAATCTAGGGTTCTCATAACAATTCCCGCTGTCAGAACTAGACCTTTATGTTCATTAGACACAGACTTTGACAATTGTAGAACTAACACTACGATGCTGGTTACTCTAACAGTTGGTCTCAAGCCGGGATTTGAGCATACTTCTCAATATTATCTTCATGTTTTGAAAAATTTGTATGCCCACGCTAAGAGATTTCGTTGAGCAATCTAGTCATATAACATATAAGTCATATAACAAGGTTAAATTTTCTGAACCAAAATTGTATCCAGAAGCCAGAAACTGACAAGATGGCGTCCTTTAAAATTACCAAATACCATCCAAAATCGGTCATTCTTGAACCAAAATGGTACTCGGATTCCGAAAATCAAATTCACATTTTATTTTTTTTAACCAAGATGATGATTTTCGGTTTCTGAAAATACTACTGTGGTTATTTTTGGAATCAAAATGATACCCAGATGCCGGAAATCGATCCCAGATACCATTTTTGAAATCTAAGATGACGACTGGAGCTAGCACATCATATAGCACCTCACGTGAGTATTTTCGGAACGAGAATGATGCACATAGTCCGGGAAACGACATTAGACGCTATTTTGAAATCCATGATGGTGACTTGCACTTCTCAGAAAACAGCCTAGTATTACCAAATACCCAAATAATACCAAATAATTTGCGTAATCGATATGATGCACGTAGGCCAAAAATAGCCTCCACACGCTATTTTCAAATCTAGAGCGATAATTTTCGGTTATTGGATACAATCAAACATATTCATTCCGAAATCGAGATGATACCCGGGGACCGAAGATTAAATCTAGCTATTTAGCTATTTTCAAACTCAAAATGATGATCCCGGCTTCCAGAAATGGGTGATTCTGCAATCGGGATAATGCACAGAGGCTGAAAATCGACCACACATGCTATTTTGAAATTTGAAATGATATCTTCCGGTAGCTGGAAAACAGACAGTAATGGTCATTCCAGAATTGATATAGGAGACCCGGAATTATGTAAGAGACCGGATATCACACCCGCGCGTCATTTTAAAATCCAGATGGCGGCTTACGGTTTCCGAAAAGGACCGAATTCCACTCAATATGATTATTTTTGTTATTATTTTACTAAAATATACCCAGCACCCGAATATCGACTTCGGACACCATTTTGAAATCCGAAATGGTGACTTCCGATTTCTGGAGAACAGTCAGAAAACGGTAGTTCTGTATTTTCCGGAGGGCCACCTATTGGTCAGCCTGGACCATACTTCGATCAAACCAATCCAACAGAAGTGGTTTCAAGAAAATCGGGAAGCTCGAGGACCGCTTTTGAAAGATGACCTTTCTTACTCCACATCATCTGAAGTGCACCCGGTTGTGACCTCGAACCATATTCCGCTCAAAAGATTGTTTTCGTTTCAGTTGACCGTGAAAAAACTGTTTCGAAAAAACTGGGAAGCTCTATGACCATTTTTGAAAATTGAGCGCATCCAGTCCTCGACCTTGCGTATACAGTGCGCGGACGTCAACTAGACCTTCTCGATCGACTCGCCGTAGACCTCTAGCGTTATGTCGTCAGCAAAACCGACGATAAGGATAGGGAACTTCGGTTTCAACACACCATTATACAGTCGCCGTTCGATAACTGCAAGACTTTTAACTGCAACGCTTTTTAACTGCAAGACCGATAACTGCAACAACTTTGCAATTATCGGACCGCAATCTGTCAAATCTGATGTCAAAGTCACATTTGACATAGAAGTGGCAGATCTCGCGGGGGGATTCTGAATGCATTCGAAAATGAAAATTGTTGAATCTCTAAAAATATTTCAAAAGGACTCTTTAGTTTCTTTCGATTTCGTTTACTTGTTGTCTCTTCATTCTAGATGGGGGATTATAGATCTCCACTATTAATCAATGAAGCTAAATCACCATGTTATGTGATTCACTTTTCGTAAGTATTACACGCAAAAGTTGAAGTCTTGTACAATCATTGTGTCTTCCCGATTCGCACAAATGTTGCACAGAAATCGCACAATAAATGTGTGAAACGCATAACGCAACAGTTGTACTGCGAATACATTGACATAGAATGAAATCAGAATATGTATCATATACCGACACTTTATGTCTCACGTCGAGTGTATTAGTGACTGCTACTCATGGTGCAGTGCAAGCGACGAGAGAAATTTCTCTCTCGCTCGTGGAATTTCCATGCATGTGCGACAAGACTAGACACGTCACTTACAATTTGCAGGTTGCTCTTTCGCTTCTCTTTCGGTTCGGATTGCGACGCGCAAGGCGATACCTTGTTGCTTCACGAAATGAGCGAGACACCCGTGCTGTACATACTTGATACCAGTGTTGTTAGTCTCACTCATACTGTCGGTGCGTGCTTGCTGCTATTCAGAGGAATGCATGAAGAAGAAAAAGTATCTCGAAAGCGTGTGTGCAAAAGGCTTGAAAAGCGTAGCATATGCATCGTCCTCAAGCAGAAAGGAGGAGAATGGTTTCGCTTCTCGCTCGCTTTGCAATGCTGCTTGAACTGTTTAGGTGTAGTAGTTTGAAGCTGCCAAATACATTGGAGAAACGCTAGAGCATTAATTGCGTTATGCCCAACACGCAATCATTGTACTGGTTCCGAATTACATCAACAATTGCTTTAAAAAC
Organism: Wyeomyia smithii; assembly: GCF_029784165.1. Lineage (NCBI taxonomy): Eukaryota > Metazoa > Arthropoda > Insecta > Diptera > Culicidae > Wyeomyia > Wyeomyia smithii. The sequence goes on along the minus strand of NC_073695.1, from coordinate 2,707,165 downwards.
GCACAATTTTGTACTGGTTTCGCACCATCCAACTTTTGCGTGTATAAGAGAAAAAATCACAGGAGGGTTGTGTGCAAAGCCACGACCGCAAGGATGAAGTAGAATATTTTTACAAGAAAGAAAATCCGGCTGCTTGCGTGTCAGTCATTTTATAATTTGTTCAATTCAATATCGGATAAGATCTTAGCGTTATCACTGACAGTGCGAATAAAGTATTCCTTGAGGTAAAATAAACAGTGAAAAGCTGATTTAACACTCAAAACTAGACGGCTTATGTGTTGTCAAAATGAGTCAACATTTTTAATTGAATGCATTTACTAGTGCCCGCTATCGCACAGAGACTGCATTTCACTGAAGTTCCTCACTGCATCAGCAGCTATCGATGCTGAACCCGCTGCAACTGCTACGCTATCCGTAGCCATGCCAATGTTTTAGCCGCTATACGCTGCTATTGGTATCCGCTGTCCCTGCATCAGCTGGCCCAGCTGCTATCGAAGCTGAGATCCGCCGAAACTAGTGCACTATCCTTTGCTATGTCACAGCTGCGACCACTATCCGCCTGGTATCCACTGCACTGCTACTGCTGCTGCTAAGGGAAGACTGCTGTTGTCGCTGTCTAGAACTATTATGAGCGGCTTCGACTGAAACAGGCTCTTATATAGGGATAAAAAACCTATCGATAGTAGTAGGAAATCATCGATAACTATCGATAGCCATTTCAGTCGATAGTTCCCATCCTTACTCTTATACAGACAAATAGCAAATTTAAAATGGCAAGGTCTATGATTCTGTCGACCGTGCTTGGGAAGCAATCATATTAACAACTAATCAGATCAGTCGAATTCTGCGCTTCAACAAGGATTGACCATTCTCAATAATATTGTTGCTCGTCATGATTTGGACTTGATAATTTTTGAATTTCAATTATGCGAAAAATTAATTTTTATGCTGATAATGAAAGCTTTTTGGATGTTGTGCTCATGACTGAAGGAAAAGATAATTCAGTACGTTCTGAGACACGGAGATGAAGCCACATATATCTGTTCCAAATTTCTTGAAAGTGTAAATTGATTTGAGAGAAAATATTAACTCTTCAAATAGGTTTTTATTTCATCCTGAAAAGGACAATTTGTTGTTTAATTCAATGTCTGATAAGATGCCGATCACATCTTCGCGTTATCACTGGCAGTGCGAATAAGGTATTCCTTGGGGGAAAATAAACACTGAGAAGCTTTCCAGAACGTTCTTTTCATTGGATGCATTTGCTAAAATGCCGCACTGCATCACCTGGCCCTGCTTTTATTGATGCTGCGCTATCCCCGTTGCCACAGTAGTGGACGCTTCCGTTGCCATTGGTATCCGCTGCCCTGCATCACCTGGTCCTGCTATTGATGCTGAGACGCGCTTCGCTATCCATTGCCATACCACAGCTGTGGCCGTTATCCGCCTGGTATCCACTGCACTGCTACTGCTGCTGCTAAGGGAAGACTGCTGTTGTCGCTGTCTAGAACTATTATGAGCGGCTTCGACTGAAACAGGCTCTTATATAGGGATGAAAATATCCGTTATCCGCTGCATTGCTACTGCTGCTGCTAAGGGAGGACTGCTGTTGTTGCAGTCTAGAATTATAATGAGCGGCTTCGAGTGAAACAGGCTCTTATATAGGCCAAACAGCACATTTCAAATGGCAAGGTCTATGATTCTGTCGACCGTGCTTGGGAAGCAATCATATAACGACCAATCAGAGGCCAAAGTTTTCGTTTTGACAAGGCTTGACTATTTTCAATAGTACAATAGTTTGAAAAATAAATTTACAATAATCTGCATTTGGGAAGAATCTTAGAAGATTTTCCAAGCTATTGCTGCAACAACGAAGGAAATCCATCGAATACAAACCGATTTATTAGCATTTGAAATTGGACATATTTTTCACTTTTTTCGGTTTTAGATTTTCATTTCACATCCCTATGTAGCCGAACTTCCTGAGAGAAGTATTCTACTTCAAAAATCCTTTGTGCATTGTTTGGCTAGCTTTCACTACTCAGCGAGGCAGTGCATAGTAGAGCACAAACAATACTTTGTGACCGAGCGTTATATAGACCATTTTACGAACTGACAGGTGTCACGGATCCTGCTGACATTGATGTTGCTTTTACTTGCGTTATGTCAGCGGTTCCGAGCTTCTGTCAAAATTTCATTCATGAATTGAGTTCAGAAACGTCTCGTAAAATGGTCTATTGTAGTGATGAACTTTATCTTCGCCTACATGTTAGTTATGTAAAGTAGTTACTAAAACGCAATTAATTATGATGCGGAAATATGAATATCAAATTGATTAATCAAATAGCTTGTCTATTTTAGTTTTCTGCTATTTTTGCCACTATTTCATTAAAAAAATACATATCGACATCATTGAAAACAGAAATGGTAGTGACGGACCCCCCTCTAAATTTTGGCATGTGTCAAGTGTTGCAGTTATCGAACGACGACTGTACATGACATTCCACAATACCGGGTCCAGGATAAAACTTTGCGGGACTCTTGCGGAGATTGGAACGCAGTTCTGACCCTCCTCCGTGTTGTAAACAAGTACTCGATTCTGGAAGTAATTATCCAGAATCTTGTACAGCGACACCGGTACATGGATGCTCCTGATGCTATTAAACGCATTCTTCACGGTTGCGCAATAGCGTATGACCCTTCTCTTGCACTAGTATGCTACCTCCGCCGTCTTGGTGACAGAGAGGATAGCATCCAGCACGGACCTACCCTACCGGAAACCTAACTAGTTACTTGCCAGACCGTTTACACCCTCCGTGTACTTAACCAGTCTGCTGAGGATAATCTTCTCAAGCACCTGCCAGCAGGCAGATAGACCTATATGCCGATGGGTGTTCAGGCGGTTTCGTCAGTGTTAGGGAGTGAGACCAATCCCTTCCAGTTCTACGGGAAGAGGCAGTAATCCAGGCACCTCTGCATGACTGGCCGGAACAAGCCGGATGCCGTTTTTATCGCCAGCCTGAATGCTAGGTTAGGGATTCCATCCCAAACTCGTAACCCTAACCTCTCCTTCGACATCGATGCGACTGTCGTCGCTCACGGATTGGATGTTGGGCAGGTTGTCCGACCATCCCTGATCTGTGTTTGTGCTACTGAAACATCAGACGTGAGACTCATCTGCCGGAGGCCAAGGGCTTGGTCCGCTCAGTCTTTATCCCGACAAAAGAGCATCTAACTTCTAGTTGACCGCAAAAGAAGAGTGGTTTAGGAAAAAACGGAGAGGTCTAGGATAATTAGATTACGAATTATTCGGCGTTCAATATTTCATTTTCTTGCTGGTTGTCATTATTTTTTCCATAGCACAATAATGCACCGCTTATTCCCCAATAAAGTTTATGCCAGTTTTTTAACCAAATCTTGTTTTATTTTCATGCACCGTGTTTTGAAACCTTTCTAGCAACGATTTAGTGCAGTCATATTGAAAAAAAAAAAAACTGCTCTCAACGGCTCAAATTTGAATACAATTTCAAAATTCTATTTAATTCCTGAGTATTTTATTGAATATACTTTTCATAGTGAACATCTACAGGAGATGTTTTAAAATAACCCCTCTTTAGTTAGTTTCACCAACTTCAATCACTTTTCGAAACTCCCGCAGGCATGGGTATTTCACCTCAGATTTTCTGGATAACCTCTTTAAACTGTTCTAAGTTGGAGAATCATCAAGCTTCGACATGAAAAAGACCATTAGATTCAGATCTGAGTAACTTGGCGGCCATTCATTTCTATATAGAAAATCCGTTAAATTGTCAAACACCAGCAACCTTAAACAAAGTTCGCAAACAGACCCCACCCCGCAAACCATCACTGCTGCCCACAATTGACTATTGTGTGCATTGTGAGGCTGCTCCAGAACATATAGTTTCTTATCAGAAAAATCAACTCGTGACCAGCGTGCTGTGAAAGTATCATCTCCTTACGAGTCTTATTTTCTGAGAGAACTCGCAAATGCCGTGAACTTTACACTTCTTAAATCCAATGCCGATTGCCAAAATATTGTGAACAGCTCTAATATATTCAGATGGGTGAACATTTTTCGAACTCAACGTTGACTTTTTCGCCGGATACGTTCCCTCACAACTTTAACGACTTGAGACCAGATTTTTTGACGGTCCATCAAAAAGCATGTCTTCTCGTTCTAGGGTTTGCAATTTCGGAAACGATTGGCTTGAGGAAAGAAGCCCTAGGCTTATGCGGAAAAATTATCATTTGAGTTTTAGAAGCATTGGGAGAGATTTTCCACTTTTGCAAGTAGGAAGAAAAAATATCTAAACTTTTCTGCAATCGACTGCATATGACACGAAGACTTTTTCCTTTTACGGAAATGCTTGTGTCATCGCAGAACAATGACTTTGTGCATCCTGGAGGCAAATCAGGAAGATCTGAAGTGAATATGTTGTACAGGACTGGACCCAAGACTGAACCTTGAGGCACACCTGCTCTGACAGGAAATCTATCAGATTTTGAATTCTGATAGACAACCTGCAGAGTTCGATCAGTAAGATAATTTTTTAAAATTTTGATTAGGAAAATTGGAAAATTAAAAGTTTGCAATTTCGCAATCAAACCTTTATGCCAAACACTGTCGAATGCTTTTTCTATGTCTAAAAGAGCAGCTCCAGTGGAATAACCTTCAGATTTGTTAGCTCGTATCATATTAGTAACTCGGAGCAATTGATGAGTTGTGGAATGCCCATGGCGAAATCCAAACTGTTCATTTGCAAAAATTGAATTTTCGTTGATGTGTGACATCATTCTGTTAAGAATAATTCTCTCAAACAGTTTACTTATTGAAGAAAGCAAACTGATTGGTCGATAACTTGAAACTTCAGCTGGGTTCTTATCCGGTTTTAAAATGGGAGTAATTTTTGCATTTTTCCATAATTTGGGAAAATATGCAATTTTGAAGCAGCAATTGAAAATTTTTACTAAAAATTCCATTGTGCTCTCAGGGAGATGTTTGATTAGTATATTAAAGATTCCATCGTCACCAGGTGCTTTCATATTTTTGAATTTTCAATAATTGATTTAATCTCATTCAAGTTAGTTTCAATTATTTCTGCAGGTAAAAAATTCTGGGAAGAAATTAAATCAAATTGACGTGTGACTTCATTTTCAATTGGACTCACAAAATTCAAATTTGAGTTATGAACACTCTCAAACTGCTGAGCAAGTCTTTGAGCCTTTTGTTCATTGGATACAAGAAAACGTTCACCATCTTTTAAAACTGGAAAAGTCTTTGAAGGTTTCTTAAGAATCTTCGACAGCTTCCAAAAAGGTTTTGAATATGGTTTCAATTTTTCAACTTTAGTCTCAAAATTTTGATTTCTCAGAAGAGTAAATCTATGTTTAATCTCTTTCTGTAAATCTTTATAAATAGTTTTAAAAACAGGGTCACGAGAACATTGATATTGACGTCTGCGGACATTTTTCAAACGAATTAGAAGTTGAAGATTTTCGTCAATTATTGGTGAATCAAATTTCACTTGAGCCTTTGGAACAGAATAATTCCTGGCATCAACAATTGCACATTTTAATGCTTCCAAAGCGGAATCAATATTCACTTCGTTTTGCAAATCAAGCTCATTATTGAAATTTCTCTCAATATAATTTTTGTATCTTTCCCAATTAGCTTTGTTATAATTAAAAACAGAGCTCATAGGGTTTAAAACTGATTCATGTGATAAAGAAAAAGTTATTGGAAGATGGTCAGAATCAAAGTCAGCATGTGTGATCAAATCACTACATACCTGACTTTGATCTGTTAGCACCAAATCAATTGTTGAAGGGTTTCTTACAGAAGAAAAGCATGTAGGACTATTCGGAGACAAAATAGAATAGTATCCTGAAGAACAATCATTGAATAAAATTTTGCCATTGGAATTACTTTGAGAATTATTCCATGAACGATGTTTAGCGTTAAAATCGCCGATTATGAAAAATTTCGAACGATTTCTGGTGAGTTTTTGTAAATCACCTTTAAAATAATTTTTGAGCTCGCGTGTGCATTGAAATGGTAAATATGCTGCGGCAATGAATAAAATCCCAAGTTCAGTTTGAACTTCAATTCCCAAAGTTTCAATAACTTTCGTCTCAAGATGGGGAAGAGCACGATGTTTGATTCGGCGATGAATAACAATTGCAACTCCACCGCCGGAACCCTGAATCCTATCATATCTATGAACCACGTAATTGGGATCATATTTTAATTTTATGTTAGGTTTCAAAAATGTTTCAGTAATAATTGCAATATGCACATTATTTACTGTTAAAAAATTAAAAAGCTCATTCTCATTGGCCTTCAATGAGCGAGCATTCCAATTTAATATTTTAATTGTTTTATTTAAAATCATTGCTAAATTTTAAATCAGAAACAATTTTAATAGTAAAATTAGTGCCTATTTGAATGGCTTTAAACATTGATTTTGCCTGCAACATGGCGTTCATAAGATCGAACATTGCCTGTTGCAAAAAAGAAAGTTTACCTGCCGTAATAGGCCCCAGGCAGTTGACATTGGAAAACATATTTTCGGCAGCAATATTAGCTGGTGTGATAGGTGTACAATTATTTTCTAGCGTGTTTTGCTTACCCATATTACCGGTCATTTTCGAACTACCAACACTAGGCGGTATAATGTTCGAACTACCTGTAACCTGTGCATAAGTTAAACGGGTATGCAAAGGAGTAGGTAAACTATGCGTCACTGGTACGCTTGGAGAATTTTGTTTTGAAGTTGGTTTTAATTGAGAAATTGAATTTTGTTTACCTTGCCTTGCCTTAACAATTGCTAAACGGACTGGGCATTGATAAAAATTTGACATATGGTTGCCGTTACAATTCGCACAGCGAAAATTTTTACTCTCTTTCACAGGACATGTGTCCTTTTTGTGAGAAGAGTCTCCACAATTAAGACATTTTTGGTCCATGTTACAGAATTTGGAACCATGGCCATAACGTTGGCAAGTACGGCATTGGGTGATATGCTTTTCACCTCCGCCATACTTCCTATAAATTTCCCACTTTTCACGCACATTATACAAAGCATGTGCCTTTTCAAAAAATTTTAAGTTGTTAACCTCATTGCGGTTAAAATGAATTGAATAATTAACAAGGGAAATTCCAGTTCTCTGACTGTTTTCGCCTCGTGATTTTTGTTTCATTAGAATTACTTGGGTAGGGGCTATGCCAAGTAATTCTGTTAAAGTAAGTTTGATCTCATCAACGGTTTGATCGTTGGTGAGACCTTTCAAGACAACCTTGAACGGCTTGGCGTTCTTGGTGTCATATGTAAAAAGTTTGTACATCTTGTCAGTTAAATACTGAACAAGACGATCACGACCCTTTACTGAGTCGGCTAATAAGCGGCATTCACCTCTACGGCCAATTTGATAGGTAACTTTAACCTCAGAAACAAACGTTGAAAGTTCCTTTTTGAATATATTAAATTTAGAAGAAATAGTTACCACAATAGGTGGAACTTTCTCCTTTTTTAAAGATTTTATATTTTGTATAGTTTAATTATTAATAACTTCCATTTCACCAGCTTCTTGCTCAGGCAAAATATCAAAAGGATTGTCACTACAGACACTCGATGTGTCAGAAAGAGATGCCTCTCTTTTCCTCCCCGCAGCGATGCGAGGTTTCTTTTTCCGTCCAGCCATTTCAGGTGATACGAAAAAAGTTAAAACAAATGTTAAATTCAAAAGTAGGTAGTCTTGAGAAAGACTGATGGGAAATAACTTTCAGGTAGTCTTTAAAAGACAAAAGACAAAACACAAACTTTGAAGCTCTAGGCAGTCAAAGACCAGTCCACAGCAACCGAAAAAACGTCTGATCTGTAGGACAGTTCAAGACGCACTGAATGCTTTGAAAATAACTTATTTAGAGTCGTATTGAAATGATTATTCAGTATTCTATCGTATCCTTCCGGTTTGTTCTCGATTCCCGCCGAATTGGAACTGAAATTCTTAAACGGAATCCTACTCTCTAATCAATGCACAATGGTCCAGATACAGAATGTATGGGTGAATTTGGGTCCAGAGCTCTAAAGTAATAAGTTGTAGCGCTTATTGATAAATTGTCAAAAATAAAGTGACCCAAATTTTCGATAAAATCAATTATCTAACTTTTTTATCTTTTAATAGATAGAAAATAATGCTTTCTACAATATTATAGCTCTGTTAATTTCAAGCAACTTTGTAGAAGGAAGTTTTTCTCTATCTTTGAAAATAACCGGTTTTGATTTAAAAAACACATTTTTACTTTTACTTTTTAATTTCAGTTTTAACATTAAAACTGTGTTTGAACGATATTTGGATCTTTTTGAGAGAAACAATTTGCAATGCTGATATCGTAAATATGTCAATCATACTCAAAGTTATTAATGTTCTTCATCAAAATATATGCCTTTTTCATTTGTTTGTCGTTCTTTTAAGGGGCAAACATAGAAAATATCTCTTGGTCTCAATCTAAAGAGCATATTTTACTCTATATATGGACTTTTTTAAATATTTTGTTTTTAGATTTGAGTAAATTTAATTTGACAAAATGACAAAAATTGTAAAATTTTATAAATTTTGCATGAAAAAACACCGATTCATTTTTTTGGTATTTTTTCTGAAAACTAGCAATAATTACCTTCAATTTGATTCAAAAAGATCAAAAATCTAAACCAGTTACGAGTTTTCAAATATGAAATACATCGAATAAAACCGTTTTTTATGGTCACCCTATTTCGGAACTAGTCTCCCAAAGTACTTCGAATCTCCGTCGGAAATTATGAAATCCGTAGTTTTTTGTTTGGTCGTTAGGGCGAAGCGAGCAGCGAGTATACCAAGGAAAGTTTTGCTACAAAAGTTAATGAAGCGAATTTTTTTCCCAACACCCGCATGATATCTCGTGACGCATGATGCGGAAGCGGATGTCAATTTTTATGCTGATGTTCCTCCGATTGAATATCCGTGACATCCCTAGTGCATACATAGTAGAGATGGTCGGGTACGGGTATTTTTACCCGAAACCCGTACCCGACGGGTTCGGGTCGGGTTTCGGGTAACGCCAAAAAATATTTTACGGGTTCGGGTCGGGTACGGGCAATTAAAAAGCCAAGGCTTCGGGTTCGGGTCGGGTACGGGTTTGAAAAATTCTCAATTGGTCGGGTACGGGTCGGGTACGGGTAGTTCAATTTTCGTGCATTATGAGAATTGAATTTTTATCATTTCAAGCCTGGGTGTTTTCTTAATGTCGATAATCGGTAAGATCGGAGAAAAAATCGCCCATCCTCACTCAACGAGAGATCGCCCAATACCTATTCTGACAGTTGTCGGCAGTCTATGCACCAAGGGAATGACATCATGCTATCGCTTTCTAATATTAGATTGAATAGTTCTTCCTGCAACGGTTTTGATTTAAATGGAATTTTTGTCGGGCTTTTTTCATAAGTGTCAGGAAAACCGCGGAGCATTGCACAGTGGGGCGACTTAATACAAATGCTTGCCAAGTAAAAAAAGTGTCGATAAATACGACAAAAATATGGTATTTACCTAATTTTTGGGTGCTGAACACAAATCTCTATTCCACTTTTTAGTTGGGGACGTTCATAAAGCACGTTCTTAATTTCTCATGATTTTTTAACACTTTCCCCCTCACTTTTTTATTAAACAGAATTATATGATCTTTAACCACAAGCAACGCCACAGGGCGTCCTCTTTACAAAGACAGATCACGTAGTTTTTGCACAACTCCTCAAATCAACCAAATTTCGCGGGAAAAATTTGTTTTTATAAAAATTAAAACAATATTATATATTATAATAGGTAATAAAAACTAACTACAAATCAACTTTTTCTTCGACGCCAAAAAAACCAAGCTAACATTGAAGCTGCAGAGCGTTTCAAAATAATAATATAAATTTTTTAAATATGTCAAAAAACGTCAGTATGCCGAGCTTTTAAAAGCTATAAAAAAATCAAATTTTATGATATTGCACCCAAATTTTGGACTTAAGCACTCAAATGTTATAGCAATAATGGAAAAATATTATGAAACAGCTGACGTTTAAACATTTGTTTTGATGGCCAGCGCTTTCCCACTGTGCATTGAGATGTTAAGTACGAAACAAATATATGAGATTTGATAGCGATAACATAGTCTTGGTTTGTACTGTGACCAAGACTGCCGCATGGCAGAAATATCTGTTTTTTACCGATTTTTAGAATTTATCGATGACACCGAATCTATACTCAAAATTACAGGTTTTTGGCAAATGCAGTGAATTATCAAATTTTTCTCAAGTTATAAACTATATTAATTTTGCCCTTTTTGAATTTGTTTGACCCTTTGATGTGTTTATAAAACTCGTCGTTTATTTTGAACTTTATCAGACATGTACTTTTCATAGTGGACTGATTCCTTATAGTGGACCACCCGCCTGAAACTCTGGGTTCATTATCATTCGTTCACACGCACACTCGGTTCTAGCCTAACTCCGGCCATCATCTCGAGAAACCACATATGACAATCACTGCATAAAATGTGCGAGGTACTCAGGCATTTTGAAATAAAAAATTAAAAAAAAATCCAGGACGGGTCGGGTACCGGCAATTTCGGCGTTTTTTTCTATCGGGTACGGGTCGGGTACGGGTCGGGTACGGGTAGTTGGAATAGATATTTTTCGGGTTCGGGTCGGGTACGGGTATTTTAAACAAACCAGACTTCGGGTTCGGGTTTGAAAATTTTCGATGAGTCGGGTACGGGTTGGGTACGGGTAACGAATTTCCCATACCCGACCATCTCTAATACATAGAGTAAGAACTCTCGTTCATATTTTCATATGACATACTAAAGGAACGGGGAAGACGAACACTCAAAAACTTGAATTCAAATTTGTTGAAACGGGGTCCATTTTTTTCAATTTTTCGATGACTTGGTGGTGAGTTCTCGGGAAAACTAAAAAAACAGTTTTTTTTTCTCTAATGAACAAAACTGAAAAATAAACGAAGCTATCTCTATATTCTGGTGCTGGATTAAAAAAAATCACTAATTCACATCACGATTTATTCATAAAGTCCATTCTCGAATTTTTTTCTTTCCTATAACCATAATGGATAAAGGTATTCCTGCATAAGATCTTTATATTGAATGCAGCACAGAGCTTCGGATAGACTTGACATTTCAATATATTGATTTGGAACCTTGAAAAAAAAAGGGGTTTGAGATGATACTAATCAAATGAATTAAAATGTTTCTAGACGATCGCCAGCACCTACAGGTAAACTTCGGTATTTTAAACACCAAAAAATAAACTTCGACATTTAAAACACCAAAAAATAACGATCGAGCCGCTAGCAGGAAATAAAAATTGCCGCGGAAACAAATGATCAACAGGGTGTCATAGCAGCTTGATATAAATCTAATCAAGTACTGGAGCGCGGAAAACAGCAACAAACAAAATACCAAAAATCGGAGCGGCTAAATGAACACTTTGGGGCGTTCAAACAGCATAAAAACATAGATGGAAAGAAGAATCGTTTTCAGTAGGAAATTATTGAATATTGCAGCTTGTTTTTATTTTGTGGTGTCTTTTCAAAAGAATATGTGCTTTGCATTGAAAAGTTTTCAAAAAAATGTGCTTAAGAAGTCGTATACAGCGGGGGCCTAGTGTGGTTGGTAACGTCTCCGCCAACCACGCTCGACGCCTGGGTTCGAATCCCACCGCCGACATAGGTGTCGATGGTTGTGAGGTGGCGTGATCCACTCACAACCAACCCAACTGGTCTAGATTCAATCCTAGCCGACACCGGGAGATTTTCTGAGGCGAAAAACCTCTGGGATCACGCCTTCCATCGCATGAGGAAGTAAAGCCGTTGGCGCCAGTCCGTTAATAAACGGGTCGTGAGTTAGGGTCCTGGGTGTGGAGTCGCCTTCCTGGGCGTCGGTGATTGGCCACAACAGTGGCGGAACTAGACCGACGGAAAATAAGCAAGAATAAAAAAAAAAGTCGTATCATCTGATGCAAAACTATGCGCAGCTACTATCAAGATTTGTTGCAAACGCTGAGTAGAAAATATGAGTATAATCTTGATTGCGCTTTGTTCTATGTAGCTTATATTGGACACTTTAATGATCCAATCGATAAATATTAGAAAACCTAAACTTTAGGCTCTGGTAGAGCGGCAGTGAAATAGGTAACTTCTTTCTATTAAATTTTGCTTGTTTTTTTTTCAATTGACCATGAAATGCTCTATTTTATGATAGTTAAGAAGTTAGATTAAGCGCGAAACAAAAACATGGAGAACAGGCAAAAATGCGGTATTTTTTTCCATAACACTATTACTGGGTAAACTGTTTCCGTTTTTTTTTTGTTTTATTATTCGCTCTTTTCAGCAAAGAAAAAAACAAATGTGGTAATAATAAAATGTGGTGTGAATAAAAGATTTTCACACCAGAACTACAGAACAATTTGCAGATCAGTGTAGGAATAATCCCACACTTATACACAGTCAGCCAAATAAACTACAACTGTTCGCAGTGTTCCTTTCATCTTAGCATCTAAACATGTCACCTAATTCTACAGTAAGTCAGCATTGAGTGGAACGGTGATAACAGCCATCACTAATGGTCACAGCTGTTGTGTCATAAGTCGAACAAGGTAACACAGCTTTTTTGGCCAGTTGTGCTGTTAGACCGGAAGTAGTCCTGATAGTAAATTCAGGACTAAAAAGTATTTTCAGTTTAGCTGTGGTCGGTATACAGAAAAGGGGAGAAAATTTGCCAACCACCGAAATAACAAGGATCGGCCGTAGCACAAAGCAATTACCAAAATACAGCTTAAAAGGCAAAAATCTATTCCTTGGTCTTTAATTGGTTCGGCACAAAAACGAATTGTTAATTAAAATATTCCGGGACTCGGTTCAAAAAAAAGTCCACCAATTCGCGAAACACGATTCCAGAAAAGCCATTTCATGGCAGCAGGCAACAGAGTACCCTTGGGAGAAAACCGAACAAAACAACTTGCCAAGCCAAGCCACCGCCACCAGCACTTGCTTACTTGCTACTCGAACGCGGCACATTCCTTTCCGATGTGCTAATTCCCCCTCTATCTGTCTCTCTCTCTATCTCTTGGTGTGCTGTGTACGACGAAAGGCATCGCCAGCAGCAACAGCAGCAGCAGCAGCCAGGGTACAGAGCAACTCTGTAGACCGGACCCGGGCACCGGACACTCCCCGCTGTTCGACCCTCTTTTGCTGCCACCCCTTCTTTTGCAGGTCCCCTTGAGCTTGACATCCGTGCCTGCTTGTGCATGGTGCGCAGTTTTGTCGACACGAAACGATGTTTGCGCGCACGCTGGCAAACTGGACACCGAAAATCGGCGAGTGATTGTATTGGTTGCTCATGTCCAACTTCTGACCCACGGCGAGCGGGTGCCCAGGGTCATGCGTCACACACGAAACGAAAAAAAAAAAGATGAGCTTCAGCACCCGACTTGAGACGCAATATGGATGCCAAGGTCTGCCCAAGGAGTATTCGGAAAAAGGCTGGCAAAAGTTTCGTGATGGTAAATTTTTCAGCGCAGCTTTCTGAAATAATGGCGATTGTTGTGTGCTGTGGAAACCACCAGCAGGATCGTACAAACCCCATTCCTAAACCAACCAGGAGATATATGAGCACATGTGTGTTGAGAATCTTCCTTACCTCCTCCGTCCATGTCCACGTAGTTGATGCCGTACCCCCGTTCATCCTCGAGCTTTTCCTGTGCCGCAACAGCTGCCAGTTTGCCGCTGCTGGTATTGTTATTATTGTTGTTGCTGCTGATGTGGTTGTTGTTGTTGTTATTATTGTTGTTATTTGAGTTGGGTTTTTGCTTCAGCGAGGCCAGCAGCGATCGTGTCTGTTGCTGGTTCGGTCGATGTTGGAGCTGTAGGGCTGCAGCGAACGCTTTCCGCTGTTGCTCTTTCAGCTGCTGGCGTTGGATCAGTCCGGCTAGCGCACCGCTCACGGTAGCATGGCTGTTGTTGGTGCTATTGTTGGTGCTGAGGTTGAGGGCGGCGGGGACCGATCTTCGCTGCTTGGCAACCGGCTGCTGCGCTGAAGGCTGCGACGACAGCGGTCGCTTCGTTGACATTGGCATGATGAGTGGTGACTCGCTATCGTTGATGTTGTTGTGATGGTTGGGTGGCGAATTATTGCCACTAACACCACCACCACCACCGCCGCCACCGCCAGCAAGCCCCAGTCCAATTCCGCCAATACTATAACGATTCTTTGGTTCTTTACTGGCTGGATATTGTGTCGGCACTGAACCTTTTTTCAGCCTGTCCGTCCATGAACGACGAGTAGTCAGGTAGCAATTCGAGCGAGGACCGCGTTTAGTTTTGTTGTATCCGCAGCCGAACCGAGTCGAGTGAAACCCAAGGAGAGGGAAGAAATACAAGAAGAAGAAAATCGATTACATACCAAGCTATTTTTGGGTTTCCCCTAACGTGGCCCGTTGTCGCCCACGTTGTCGTGCAGCAGCAGCAACAGCAGTGTACGGACCGGTCAGACTTACGGGTTGCCAGATGCTCGTGGGGTACGGGATGCGAAGAAAATCATGAATCGACAGGAAGTGTCATTTTCAGATATTGAATTTTCAAGTTGTACCCATTAATAGTCGTTCCACGATTGAACGGCTACGAGCAGCGCGAGAGATCCTCGAACATTGAACGGATCACCGCAAAAATTACGATATCTGGTAACACCTGCTCGTTACTGCCGCTGGGGCTGTGATGCCATACCGAGGGCTGCTGCTAGCACGGACGTTGGTAAAAGGGAAACCCACTACTGGGTGCACACACTCACACACCTGGCCGATCACTCGGTAGGTTGGTGCACACATAGGCATGCCAAGCCAGACCAGGCCAGGCCAGGCCAGACCAACTTACCCTTGACTGAAAAGATTTGGATTGTTGAAATCGCTCGGCAGAAAGTGATCGGAGCAGATTCGAGAACTCTTGTACAGGTACTCGGGGCCATTTTCGGCATACTTTTTCCACAGCTCCGGCCGGTTGCAGAATTCGACCCACTGCTTGCACCTGGATTGGAAAGGAAAAAGAGAGAGAGAAAAAAAAAAGTTAAATCAGTACAGGGTTACTTTCGTCCTCGAGTTTTTTTTTTTTTGTTCTTTTTGATTGGTATGAAAGGTACACCTTTCCTGCCATGGGCCGCAGAAAGACAACTAAACTGCAACGCGGTACAGTGTAGATAAGTTCAATGTGATCAAATTTTACAATCTCCAGCTGCTCCATCGAACGGGGAGTGATACTGATTAGCCATGCTATAAACATCCTGTAGTTTAATGATGTTGTAATGCAGCGAAAACTAATATCGAAATGTCAGAAGCATTTAAAAAAGGCCAACAATCATTACTGAGTACTTTTGATGATTGCAAAAGCACCTACATGTTTGCTTTGAATATAAATTTTCATTCGAAGTTTCGAGTGAAAATGTTTAAAGCACCGTTTTGTTTCAAGGCATTCTATTTGTTCCGGAAAACGTCAATTTTTTAGACTGAATGCAATTTTGTTTTTTGATCAAATCAGACTGTTAATTTTATTGTTTTAAAATAACAAATATATCATGCCAGAAAGATTTTCATACATAAAAAAATGTGTGTTATGTTATGGTTTACATTATTACTCTTTTCTTAGGCTTTCTCCGTCGTTCTTCTAATTGGTTAAACTGTTCTATTATTCGCACGCACATGAATTGAAATTCTGTGGACTGCAGACAGTCAACATATAGTACCATACCACAAATAAATCTTAACTGACCACACTTATTTAAAAAAAAAGAGTACATCATTTTTACCACATTTACACAGTAAATTTCAAGCCCTGCGCATCACAACCATTATGTTCTGAAGTTTATTGATTATTTCCAAATTAAGTATTGTACTTTGCTTATTTCAGGATTCTGCTTTTTCGATTCTTCGTTTCAGACACAACGGACATTTTCATGCCAAACGCTCCGTAAGTTAGCAAAAATTCAATCGACCATTTTTGGTTTGAATGAAACTTTGCACACGTATTTGACTCAGTAAACTGCGGGTTTTTCACAGGTGGAGGAATTTTTTAGACTCAAGAATAATTTCCTAAAAAGGCGTATGCATTTTGGCATACGTTATCATTTCAAACCATTGTAGCTCAGGAACCTTTGATTGTATAGAAAAGCTGTGAGAAAAAAATGGCAACTAACAAATTCAACCTTGTCAGTATAGCTTCAGTAAACCAAACTGAAGACAAACAAAAATCATATAATTGTGAGTATGGTCTCCTTGAGCCTTCAACACCTCCTGTAAGCGCTTCGAAATACTTTCAATAAGCTTTTCAAGTGTTGTGGGTCGAGTTCTTACCATGCGTTCCCCAGGGCTTCAAAATAAGTTTTTCCATTAGTTACATCAGTTTCATCGATCCGAGCACCGGAGATGGCTCACAGATTGTCAGTGGGGTTCAGATCAGGACTTTGTGGGGGCCATTCAAGTGGTTGACTTCGTCAGGTTGGCCGTATGCTTCGGATCGTTATCCTGCTGGAAAACGAATCTCATCGAGGCCCTTCTTGAGATACCTAGCATATTGCAATACGACTCAGTTCTCATGATTCCGTCTATTTTCACCAAACTGCCCACCTCATACCAAGAAAGGCACCTCTACACCATCACGCTACCTCCTCCATGCTTGACTGTTCCTTGAATATGGCGGTCTTAGAGCTCCTTACCCGACTTGTGCCACACACGATCCCGCTTCTTCCAATTGAACAGCTCGGACTCGTCAGTTCACAGCACAGTTTTCCAGTATTCAGGCGATTTCCCAACGTGTTCCTTGACGAACTTGGGCCGCTATGCCTTATTCACCTTGCTTATGAAAGGCCTTCTCATTGCCATCTTGCTAGTACGACTAGGCCAGTACGATTCGAAACCGAAAGTTGAAGCTCTTCCTGTATCTGCCGAATCTTTTGAGTTTTTTTTCACTTCATGAATTTATTCCTTGTCCGTTCTGGCATCCGTCTTGCATTTTGCATCCTCTTCCTGAACAATCCACCACCGATTCGAATGTTTTCATCCTAGTCGAGATTTTTCCGACCGCTGTCTTGCTGATTTTGTAGTACTTAGCCACTTCCCGGTGCAATTGGTCGTTGTTGAAATCGCGAACAACCAGTTTCCGGATGCACGAAAGAATCATACGAGAAATTACTGCGTTCTCCATGTTTTACAATTTTACCGAATGTAGACACGAGAACAAAAGCTTCAGCGACAAGCCAGTTGTTTATGAAACGTCAAAAATACTCAAAACCAAATACTATCAAGGGGCCTCACGATGGTAGCCTATCGAAATTATATCGACTTTCAGGCACTTTATTTTGTTTGATTAACAAAACCTAAAAAAAATTAGCAGTACGATTTTAAGAATGATAACAATGTGTTTTCGAAGTTCAACCAGAAAAATGAAAGAAATGGAAAAAAATAAAGTGGGCACTCTATTTTGTCCCTCACTGTACAAAAAAGAGAATCCGTTTTTTTTTCAAGATCATTTATTGAGTATTAAATTTTTTTGACTATTCTTCAGCAGCTTATTGGTTGGGAATGCTGTTTTTGAGGAAAATATATAAAAATAAAACTATTCATATACAGTCATCCCTCGATACAAGGCAACTTTATTTTAATCTTCGTTACGTTATATCCAGTACCGTTATATCGAAGCAAATTTTTTTTTTCTAATTTATGCAAGAATGTTAATGGTTACTCAAAGGTGCACGAAAGCAAAATAGATTTAAAATAACAATAAGAGATGCTCAAGATCTGTTACAATGCAATATTAATAGTAAAAACGCAAAGTATAAAGCTGCTGTTTGGTAAATGGTTGAAACAATGTCATTTTGTGTAAATAATTTCAATAATGGAAATAATGGAATTAAAAAATAAAATTCGAGAAGCACGCTGGAATGAAAGACAACTATTTGAAAAGTACTTTAAACACTAATATATATTCTAATAATAATTATACCATGTATTTATATATTGATCGATGATATTAAAACAATGTAATATTTTTTCAAGTTAGTTATTAGCAAAATTAAATAAATGTTGAAATGAAAAAAAAAGAAAATGAATCCTGAATGTTTAAATTACAATACTTTCTATGACATTGAATGATAATTGTGGAGAACTATGGTAAATTATTCCAATTTCAAAATCTTCTTGTTGAACTTTCAACATTATTCAAACTTAAGCGAGTAGATAGGTTTATTCAATCATTATTAAAGGAACATATTATACTTCTCCCAATTCACAAGAATATATTCTACGAACTGGACTTGTTATCTTCCATGCTAAAAACCATCGCTTCGTACCTTACGTACCTTATTTGCTCCTTATAAAACAAACTAAATAGTAACGAAATGAATTCGCGAGTGCTATTGTCAAAAAAGGGACCCAAAGAAGCTTCTTGATTTAAAACCTAAATTAATCCACCTAGCGGTCAGACCCAGCCTTTCTCATTCAAACTTTTATTTGTAAGAATAGATTAACATGAACGCTTCAATCCAATAAATGTACATTCACTCTTTGGGTTCTAAAATATTGATGTTGTAATCTATACATATAAAAATGTATTCCGGCCTGTCAGTCTGTTTGATCCATATAGGCTCGAAAACTACCGAACCGATCGACGTGAAAATTTGTATGTAGGGGTTTTTGGTCCCGATAAAGGTTCCTATGATAATTTGAGACCCCTCCCTCTTCTGGAAAGGAGGGGTCCAATACAAATGAAACATACATTTCTGCACAACTCAAGAACAAACCAAGCAAATGAAACCGAATTTGGCATGTGGATGTTTTAAAGGGTAATAAATATGTCCATAATGGTTCGACGCCCCTCCCTCTTATGGAAGCACATGTTACTGCACAAATTTCTGCACATCTCGCGAACTAATCAACTAAATGGAACCATATTTGGCAGGTGAATGTTTTTAGTGGTAACAAATATGTTCCATAATCGACCTCAGGCAACATTTTGTATTGTAAGATGGCAACTTCCGGTTTCTGGAAAACAGCCAAAAATAGACTATTTCCACCCAATATAATAATATCCGGATAAAGATACACAGGAGCTAAATTCGACCACAGATACAATTTTGAATTCTAAGATGGCGACTTCCGGTTTCGAAAAAAACAGCGGCAAACGACCAAATACCACCCAATATGGGTATTTTCGGAATCGTTATGACGCACTGGAACCACAAATCGACTTCAGACACCATTATGAATTGTAGGATGGCAACTTGTGGTTTTTGGAAAACAGCCAAAAATGGCCGATTTCCGTTCAACATGAGTAACTCCGGATCTATAATGATACACAGCAGCTGAAATCGACCACAGAACCCATTTTGGATTCTAGGTTGGCGACTTCCGGTTTCTGGGAAACAGCGGAAA
Source organism: Wyeomyia smithii (assembly GCF_029784165.1). Taxonomy (NCBI): domain Eukaryota; kingdom Metazoa; phylum Arthropoda; class Insecta; order Diptera; family Culicidae; genus Wyeomyia; species Wyeomyia smithii. The sequence goes on along the minus strand of NC_073695.1, from coordinate 2,687,639 downwards.
ATGATCGAATTACACCCAATATGGGTGTTTCTTCAACCAGAATGACGCTCAGAGGCCAGAAATTATTTTAAATACCATTTTGAAATCCAAGATGGCGACTTCCGGTTTGTGAAAAACAGCCTAAAATAACCAAATACCATCCAATATGAGTATCTCTGGAACCAGAATGATGCAATGAGCTAACAATTGACCTCAGGCACCATTTTGAATCGCTAAATGGCAACTTATAGGAAACAGTCGAAAATGACCAAATAATACTCAACATGGATATTTCCGTAATCGAGATGATGCATAGAAACCAAACATTGACCTTTGACACCATTTTGAATTTAAAGACGACCACTGTTAGTTTCTGGAAAACAACCAAAATAGCTAAATACGTCCCAATATGAGTATTTCCGGTGTCAGATTGACGCCAAAAAATTTGCTGAAAATGACCGAATATCAAACAATATGAATACATTCAAAATTAGGGCGATGTACAGAAGCCAAAGTCGAGGATGTTGTCATTTCGATATAACCAATCATTTCAAACGATTTGTCTTTAGACTTTTATCATATCTTATGGCCGATTCGTCGTGCATTTTGCAGACTTTAAACACATCGCAAGGAATCAATGAATTTGGAACGTTCAAATAGTACAAAACCACATTTAAATTATGTTGAGACCACATATATCAATCAAAGCAGGTATAGTTTTAAATAGCCTTTGAATTTCTTTTCTTTCCATAACTTTTGAGCCACATATCAAATTGTTATGAAGTTTGTTATTTGTAAGTTTGAGAGATGACTTGTTCGTATGACACTAGTTATGTTCAAATTAGTCATGTCATCTTTGAAATAATAGACTTTCGTTGTTTTATTAACAATTTAATACATAACGATGGCTTAAGTTCAATTATAATCAAATGAAATGGGAACGTATAGGGCAGCCAAACTTTGAAACCACGTGTTCAATCATAATTCATCAGTTAACCCTTAACTAGCCCGCTCATCTGATAATAATATTGATCAAATCGGTTGTGTAGTTTTTGAGATAATGAAGTTTCGTGATTTTCACATTTTGGTACTTTACAGACGAAGTTACAGGCCGATTACAGTAAAATTCAAAATTAGAACCAAAGTTGTCATAATTTCAAACGCATTGCAATTTACAAAAGTTCTAGGTGTGCCGAAAATTCAATCTAGACCTTGAGCTTGTTCTTTAAAAAACTCCTGTGGCTTGTACGATAACTGGGACTCCATTCTAGAGTAAAAAGACCGACTTTCACTTGTGTCGTAAAGAGAGGAACTCTGAGGACAATTGAACGTTGTTTGAATGAGACACACGTTACAAAAGTAACTTTCGCAGTAAAGTCATCTTTTGAAGCAATTTACGTACGGCATAAGTAATTCACAGTTTTTCTAAATAGTTCTATTGTCTCTCCTCTACAGAATTTAGCATATTAGCGTTTCGAAGGCCAAAATTCGCCTTAGCCTCTTATCTAGCAACTCCTATCCCGTCCTCCACACGGTGCCAGCTGGGATACGAGCAACCAAGGGAAGATCGGGTAACCAACCCTGATGGGAACTTGGTCGTATGCTGGCAGGGAAGAAGGGCTCTTTTGAGTTTCCGATCGTCTATCCTCAATGTTGGGAGCGGCTCAAAACAACCTCTGTATTCCAGGTCATGGGCGGCCGATTACCGTGCGCAAGCTTTACAAGCTGCCACCGTGAAACACTCACTCAGGAATGAACTAGGAAACTAGGAAACCGGTGATTGGAAGGTTCAGCGCGCACCAGCTGACCAACGAAATGGATGTAAGACTTATGGACTTTGTCGCTTCCAAGAATATGGCCGTGCGTAGTATCTGCTTCCAGTACAACATCATGCACAAGTACACCTAGAAGTCATCAAATCAGACAGAAACACAGATCGACCACGTTCTTCGGCACTTCTCAGACATCTTGGAGCCCTAACGTCAACTTGCGGTACCGACGCCCGAGCGGAGAAAGTCTTCGGGCATGTGGGACGACACAGACAGAAGAAGCTGCAGCGAACCCAAATCTTCCGGGAGAAAAAGCACCGCCTGGAGGAGGAGCTGGAACAGCTGCTTCATTCTCAGGAAACGCGAAAGTTCTACCAGAAACTCAGAGACTTTGTGCCGCGAGCCGAAATATGCCGGTGTTAATGATGGTAGTGTTCTGACGAAAGATCGTGAGGTGATCGAAAGGTGGAGGTAGCACTCCGACAAACACCTGAATGGCGTCCAGGATCGTGGTGGTGGAGACAACAACGCCTAGGCAGTAGCATTACGATCGACGGTGATGTGTTCGAGGTACAAAGTGTAAGGGTTTAAGGGTTGTTTTCTACGGGCATGAAACAAGAACAATGCTTGAGGAGGACCTCGGAGTTTTCGAACGACGGGTACTAAGAACGATCTTTGGCGGCGTGCAGAAGAACGGAATATGGAGGCGAAGGATTAACCATGACCTCGAGCAACTCGAGGGCGATCCCAGCATTCGAAAGGTGGCTAAAGCTGAACGGATACACTGGGCAGGGCATGTTGCAAGAATGTCGAACAACTACCCTGCGAAGATGGTGTTTGCCGCGAATCCGATAGGAAGAAGACGATCAAGGGCGCAGCGAGCAAGATGGGTGGACCAGAAGCGAGATCTAGCGGGGAGACACGGTATCCCAGGGATTGGAGAACGGCAGCCAATAACCGAGTGAATTGGAGAAACTTTGTTAATCAGGCCATGTCATTATGACGGAATGCCAAATAATTAATTTAAAAAAAAAATGTAAACATGATCTTGCTGAAGAACATAGGTGATCTCATCGAATTTTCCCGTTGAACTAATATAGTTTTATATTTTTTAAAGGTAGAAGAGGAGATATTTTGCATGAATAATATACATGGCTAAAACCGGTGCCTTCACCCTACATAATAATTCGAATTCTCCGTTTACAATTTTTTCCGATTATTCATGTATTATTTTCAAGTCATGTGGAGGTATAAAGGCTTTGAAATTGAATTGCAATGAGTGATAATGGGGTAAGAATTTTATCTGTTGACAAATAAATATATGTATGTAAAAGATTATCAAATAAAAATATAATGAACATACCCGGGAGCAGAATTGAAAAAAAGGAAAACCTTTCATCATGTTTATTTATGAAAAAATCAAATTGACAGCTGGTCTTTTAAGCCTCTCATGCTCAAGTGAAGCTCATGGAATAGCGGTGGGACCATCAAAGAAAATCAGTTAAAGAATTGCAACGAATTTATACTTTCGTTCAAAAAAAAATCACAAACGCAATTTTTCGTAACAGTTATTTTAAAAACCAATTTTGTTTTTGGGATCAAATTGAGTGGGGAAAAATGTTTATTGAACTTTATGTTATTATAACCCCAATAAAAACCTTGCACCAGAAATGGAAACAAGAAAACTTTGAAATCAATTGACAGAAAAACATTGTTTTATTAAAAGTATATTCGCACATACAGCTATAATATGGTAGAATTTGAGTGTAGACTTATTGTGTTATAAGACAAATATCAATAATCGTGGGTTATTGAATAATTAGAGACTAGTGGTCCAATTGTATCGTATAATTGAAGGTACTCTCTCTAAAACTGAAGATTGACATTTACGTTGTATACAACTATTTTAAAAATAGTCTGAAGTAATTGTATATACTTTTCATTCAGAGAATTGGTCAAACACTGAAGACGGAGGACAAACAACAAGTATTGAATAATTGGTGTTATTTCACAAAGTGTTTGACAAAATATTTTTTTTCGGTGTACAGTAACACTTACTTTAGTTTTAGTTTGTTTACTTCATATTTTCTTCGACCAAATGTATTTTCGGAAAACCAAAATGGGTTTTTAAATCAACTTAGAATATCTTAGACGCAGTATCAAGTCTAGGATTAAGAAAAAGGTCATTCTAAAAATAAAAGTTGCAATTCCAGCAGCAGCAGAGCTGCAGAAAGATGTCCAAATCTTTGCATCCGTTTCGCATCGCTAAAGAGCTTGGCCTCTTGTGCTGAACCAGTCACTGAACTGTCGGTGCTTCTATGTTTCATGTATATTTATTATGGTTCTCAATCAGCAGCTGATAAAAGTTATGAACAAAATAGTGTGCGTCACAAAACCTGTGCGGGTTTTTTCCCCTCCCGAACAAATAAGCTTCGGGAATGTAGTCTAAAACATGACCTTGTACGATTGAGACACCAGTAAACGTACCTCCGGAGGAGAGATTGACTGTGGAATGTCAAATAAGCGCAAACGCAACCTAGCGGAGGAATAACCCATTTTGTGGTGAACACACTTCCGCCACACGAAACCGGATAGACAGGGGGAAAGCTCGGTATTCTAACCAAACGAGCCTAACGGATGAAAATGATCACTTTCGGTACACCAGACAACGACGGTGGGACCACGTGATTCGATGAGTCTCTCGCTGGGAAGTACAGTTTCCGACAAGGGGGAACCGACCGAGCCTTGAGAATTTCGTAATCGCTGCCAAATGAAAAAAAAAAAAAATCCAACATGACGTGATGGCGTGCGGCGGCGACAATGGCGTCCACGACTACTGCTACGGAGATGGGGCGCAACCCGTATCATGACATGCTACATTATGGCTGAGGCTGCTGCTGCCGCCGCCTGCTCCGAGTAGTACTCTATTATCGTAGCAACTTGGCACATTGCGTCCGACCGACCGACCGACTGACTCTTCTTCGTTGCTGTTGTTGTTGTTTTCCCTCGTCGTGGACTCGGGTCGGTCGTAGTAGTCTCTCGTCGGGTTTTGTGGGGTTGGTTGCTACTCAGCGCAGCACACTCAACTGGCGGCTGATGGTGATTGTGTGGAAGTTGTGGATGGGAATGTAGTAGGCACTGCCACTTGGAGAGCGACAAGGCAAACCAGGCGTGCTTTGTGCGGTGCCTGTGCTGTGGTGGAGGAAGCGGGGAGGGTTGGTGTGTGGTTCACCAGAGTTGTCGGGCTAGCCAATGCGCACCAGAGCGTCAGTATTCGACAGGGGACAGGACTGCGGAAGGTATAGAGCGAGAGGGTGGTGTGCGGTGGTACTGGCGGGGGGTGGTATCGGTCAGGCAGGGCAACGAAGAGGGTCTCGCGGCGGTGGTTTGTGAACGATCATCGCTGCCGCCACCGCCACCGCGCGTTTCGCATCAACTGAAACACCAACAAAGTGGATGGAAAAAACCGAAATTGTGTGTGCGCCGCCACCACCAGGGCAGGGCCAACCAAAACCAGCACAAAGACTGCGCTGGCTGAGGTGCCCGTTGGCGACCGAAAAACGATCCGAATCAAGCCAGTTGTTACCCAGAGTGGCGCAGTTGGCTTTCTTTGGTAGCTTTTTTTTCTCTGTGCTGCTCCCATCCTGCCTGGCAGATGGTCCTTTATTTGCCTTTTTTTTTTTGGTTCTTTGTTCTACACTCCTGCCATGTTTCCCTTTGAGCTGGGAAAGCCTACTCTGCTGTACGAGTGGGGATCTTTGAAAGTTTCTGGAATCTGATTCCCATTTCATATTACCACGCACAAACCAAGCAACCCGTACTAGCCTAATGTCAAAAACATAGTTTACTTACATATCAGGATCACGAGGAAATCGAAAATACGATCTGGTGTTGGTCTGATTCAGCAGCTGCCTGTTACGACAACCCATTACCAGACAGTGACTTCCGGACATTTTCCCCATCTTTTATTCTTATTTCAGCACTCCAGCAACTGTATACTAACTACTACGCACGATGATATTTGGAAAAACAACTATGCCACTCCAAGGAATTTTCAGTGACACAGTTCTAGGTTCGTCCACACACTCGCTCCTAATCTTTGTCGTCCACCGACCGTCCACACACTGACACACACCGAACCGTATGGCACACAAAACGTTGATGATATTCTTTCTTCTCGGTCGGACCAATCGAGAGGTGATTTTTTCCCTACTGCGGCTGTTCCGTCTGCTACCGACCCAACTCACACACTGCCGACTTCTCACCGTCGACGTCGTCGTCGTAGGCCCCGTGGGATATAGCTTCGCACAAAACCTACACGAAACGGGTACCTAAAGCACAACTGACTGATACCGAAACCGAATGACGGGCCACCACCAGCACCGACGCTGAGATGTGCGCGAATCAAGGACCTTTCGGGGTGTGTATATGAGACTGGCTGGTGTATATGCGCGCGCGGATTGGCACTCGTCGCTCAAATGCGTCTTTACTCGACCTGCTGCTGACACGGACTGAGCCGCTCGCTGCCGTGGGGACCGAAAAGGCTGATGGAATGGAAGTGCATTTTACGCTGGCTGGCTGGTTTGCTCGCTAGCAGGCTTGTTGGGTCGGTTGTCGGCTAGCTAGCTGCTGGCAGCTGGCAGGTAGCTCGATCCGCCACGATGAGTCCAACCGGAGCGAGAGTGAGCGAAAGACCCGCGATGAAGATGCACTCCAAACTGAGAGAGAGAGAGGGAGCGTAGAACGTGAACCTGCGGGAATGTGCTGAAAGTGAATTACGATGGCCACCAATATATAGGTATATCGACAATGGCAGGCAGGCAAGCACAAGGCGACAATTGAACAACCGACCAGGGCTGGCACCCTGGTCTAGTTAAGCAGTCCGAGTTGATTAAACTTGCAGTCAACGTTGACTGATATGCGTCGTACAGATTGTGGCTTTTGAATGTGGAGTGATAGTCACAGAGAGAGAGAGAGAAAAAGAGAAAAAACGGTACAAACAACGTGGTTTTTCTGTTTGTGTGAATGTGGGAAAATTTGAGAGTGCCACCAACGCTTGTGATAAGCCAGTGGTTCACCGCAGTCACTTAAGCGGTGAAGCAGATTTTTATCAACCAAAAACTGGCCGGGTTAACGAGTGCGTACAGCGTGACGTTTGGTGAGAAACAACGGAACCGATGTTGATACAAGATATGCCCGCTAATGTTTAGTAAATATTTTGAAACTTGATCATGCAGTAAGTTCGAAATCATTCACACATTTTTTACTACTTACGGTTACTAGCTGGAGTGGTTTTCTCTTCGATTGATTTATTTAACCCTGTCTCAATCGAAATGATGATTTTTTGAAAGTGAGAATCAATTGTTAGACTACGAAGGATAATGGTTGGAATGTTTTGTATGTGTAAAGTTAGTACTTATGTTAACAATATATACAACAATACTTGTTTACTGAATCCAAAAGGATCTGATTCAGATCATCAGAAAGTCCCGGAATGGCCATGAAAGACGGAGCTTCCTAATTTTTTTCGCAATTATTCTACGCGACTAACTAGAGAAAAGATGGTCCACTGACTAACATTTGGTCCAAGATGGCTACTGTGTTGTCTTCTGGAAAATCCGGAGTGATCGATTCAAAACTGATCCTAGAGATTCAAAATGACCCCATAAAAGACAATTTCAAAAACTGGTGCTAGAATGTTGTAAGAGGTTCCCTGATCAGTTTTTGGACCAAGAAGGCAGCTGAATGACCTACAAAAGGACAATTTTCGAATCTGGTAGACCGTAGAAAAGTACACTCCCCGAGTTTTCCATATTTTCTTAAATTATTCCATTGCGGTCTACTAAATTGGAAGTGGTCCGCTAACCGGAGGAGTCACAGCTTTTCGATAACCCATTTGAAACGCCGAAGATATGGAGTTATCTACGACAACACCTAAACCTTTGGAGACGTATTTTTTGCATTCAATTTACATTTACAAAGTGGGTAAATGCCCTGGGCCTTTCGACAGGAGGGAGATAGATTTCCACAGTAAAACAACAGTAAGGATAGGTAGGGTGTGGTCCCCGTGGCTCTGTGGTTAGCGATGTCGGTCGGCTAGCTCTCCCACACGGTTGTGATATCGGGTTCGATTCCCGATCGAGTCGAGGATCTTTTCGAGCTGGAAATTTTGTCGGCTCAGCACTGGGGTACGGTGTATCGTTGTACTTATCCTACACATACAAAATGTGCCAGAAACAATATCGATAACGAATTCTCTCAACTAATCTAGTTGATCGAGACCGCTATTAGCCCCAAGGCTAAGCGTGCGATATCGTTTGTTAGGTAGGGAAACATATTGCGCTCTTTAAAGGCGTTGTGAGATCAAGGATAATGTTGTTTACCAGTTGACAAGTTTTACTATTACTGGAAATTGTTCAGTAAAACATGATTAATCGTTACGTGCGTTGCAATTAAAGGATTTGGAGGATTTTCTCATATCTGAGCAATGGACGCCACCCACCTGTTGTCCTTTTTACTATCCAGTGAGTAACTAGACAACAAGTATAAGTTCACGAAAGCAAGCATAGGGTCGAAATAGCACCTCCCAAGTGATGGGAAATATCGCCGAAAACAGACATCGATAACAATCGATAATTCCGGGGCTTTTATCGATATTATCGATAAGTATCGATAATTTGACAGCTAACGTTTGCGGTAAAAATTTTTTTTTTCAGATGGTGATGAAAAAAAACTATGACAGATAATTCAGTTGGATAAATTTCCCATGGAAGGTTATCATGTTAGCTTCCTCACAAAAAAATATTATGTCCTTGCGTGCAGCCTTCCGGCAGTTAACCGGAACATTCGCCATGGCGGACGAAAACATGCGTGTAGCCGTGTTTTTAAGCTCTTTCTTCGTTTTTTTTTTTATTAATTCCTCCTCCGTTTTCGCGACAAAATTGTTGGAATAGATCTTGTGCTTCAAGTTTGTCCAGAAATTCTCGATGGGAAGCAGGTGGGGGACATTGGGCGGATTCACCGACTTCGGTACCACATCGATATTCAGCCGCTCCATCTCCTCCAACGATCGCTTCGAGTAGTTGGTCGACGTCAAATCTGGCCAGAACACCGTGTCTTCGCGCTTATGGTATTTCTTGATGAACGACGCAACTTCTGTCAGGCACTTCGTACTATAAATTTCCCCGTTCACGGCCAGCCCGGAATGAAAGAAGTGCAACTTTGACATCCCTTTCTCGCTGAATGTCAGCCAAAGCCGCACCTTCTTGGGGAACTTGGTCTGTGAAATAAACTTTACCTCGGTGCTCACTTTCTTCGTGGGGGAGGTAAAATACGAAGAGCCCTGCTAGTCGTTGCCATCCAGGGTGAGATAGGTCTAGTCGTCCAATACCACTGCCGCGTCGCGATTCACCGGGAAAATCGACTTGACCATCTTATTCAACCGCTGTTGCTGCGTCGTTGCCTGCAACTCCGAGACCAGTAGACGGGACTGCCGCTTCCTGCATGTATGTCCATGTTCTCCACACTGTTTTAGAGCATGCACCAACCTCTCGGCCAAGTGCACCCAGCGATTTAGCCACTTTTCCCTCGGTCTTCCTCTTCAGCATCTGTTGAAGCTTCTTGTCACTCAGGGTCGTTTGCCGTCCGGAACCGGGCTTTCTTTCGATGCTCTGATCGTTGGCCAATAGTGTCAAGATGTTGTAGATGCCAGAACCGGCATACCCGGCGTCCACAAAGTGCCGCACGATGTCCGTTTTTGACGCGGCGGGGTACCGTTCTTTGAACGCGCACACTTCTGAACGGAGTAGCTTCACTTTTTTCGCCATCACAGTTAGAGTTTGACTGATAAAGCTGTCAAATTGTTTTTTGCTTACTCATGTGAGACTATGATTGATGATGCATGAGTAGTTTCGTCAGTGCGATTAAAGGTAAAGCCATGAAAAATCGGCAATTTTTGTCCATTTTTTCACCGCAAACGTTATTCGACAAATGCAATTTTGCTATATAAGTTTGTTAAAAACAGAGACAGAGATGGCCCAAATAGAATGGATACGTTTGCGTTGCGTTGACGTCAGTGGGACAGTAAATGTATGGGCTAACTGTCAAATTGCTGCAAACGCAACCGCAACGTATCCATTGTGCCTTGAAAGACATCTTACGATACTGCTAATGAAGATTCAAACAACCGGACGAGTTAAACAGTTTGTTTTGGTAAGTCTTTGGGTTTTACGCCGGGAGTGCTTTCTACGGAGTAGTTTCAAGCCGAAGTTCGTTTTGAAGGTTGTATAATAAGGGAAATAATTGAAGCAGGCAAAATTCTGTCAATTTTTAAATGGCCAAAACTTCACGAAAAATGAATCAATTTACTGGAAAACTGTCCTAGTTTCCTAGTATTACTTGAGAACTGGACGTGCCCAAGGGTCACTGGAAATGTTTCAGATTTCCGGAGTGTGTGCCAAAGTGTACATTTTTGCAACGCGTAGAACTTTTTCTGACATTCTGTTTCACTTAGGATTATATGTTGTCAATAAATCAGAATTTATTTCGGGTTCATTGGTAGCCAAAGATTGAAAATTCGCCAAGAAATCATCGAGGTATGAATTTATTAAGTATGGGTGTTGATTTTGGCGGTTTTTGCCCTGTTGGGTACTAATTTTCTTTGAGCTTGCAGCACTCTAGCAGAATTCAATCGAACATTGTGGGTGTGTAGGTCTTATTAAACCAAGCAACTTTGCAAACTTGCGTTTGAAAATTTATCTGGATTAACATTTAAAAAGGTCGGCTTATTTTCACGCGGATTTTCTCTAAAAGGTTATTTATGCAGATTTTCAAATTAACGTGGTTTTTTACGCGAATTTTTGAATTGAAGCGGTTTATCAAGCGGATTTCTGAATTAACATGGTTTTTTCACGAGGCATTATCCCCCGCGTAAGAAAACCTTACTGTATTTGAACCTTTTTCTTTTGAATTAATATATCTCAGTAAAAATTATCTGAACTTTCCTTCAAAAATATAAAAAAATGAGTTAAAGATCCTACTCTGAAAAAAAATATAATTTTAAAAACAAAAAATGATTTTAGAAAATATCGGTGATCTCAGATTTTTTTAAATGAAGTATTTTAGTTAGACAATTTAGTTGCCTAAAACGTTCTATGCGTTGCAAAAATGTGCACTTTGACACACACTCTTGAAATCCGAAACATTTTCGATGTAGGTTGGTCACACCAAGTTTCCAAGTAATACTAATATAAAACTGTTTTCCAGTGAAATGAAACCGGTTATCAAAATTGATCCATTTTTCGTAAAGTTCTGGCCATTTAAAATTCGAGAGATTTTTATTTATCTCAATTATTTTGTCTACCCCCTGTATAAATCAGGATACTTTTTTGGCGCAACAATGTCGTTGATTTGGATTTTTAGTGGAACTAAAAATTGTTTGTTGGGTAACAGATACTTTAAACTTAAACAGTTCCAAGTTAAACTAAACAATTACCAGAAAATTACCAATAGACTGCCGCCATGCATGTCCATCATATTATAAGAGTTGGCAAGCCAAAGAAAATGCATTTTATTACAATTTCGTATCATTGCTTTTTATGAGATTGTGAAAAAAGTTTGGATATTTTTTTAAAGTTCTCCAGTACTGAGTTGCCGAATTCATCTGTTCTTAGGAAACTAAAAACTATAAATACCTTTTTAGTTACCATTATTTCTCAGAAACTCAGTGACACCCGGGGCGAGCCTTTACACCACCCGCAACAATGCTAAATCTTGTCGAATAGCAGCACCCAACAAATACCAGCGGCAAAAACAACTCCTGGGGTAGGGTAGGAGAGGTCTCCTTCTGTTGGGTCTCCTCCAGTAACCAGCCGCACTGACTTGTGCTCACCCTTATAATATCGATAATTATCGTTAACGTCAAAAAATTAACGATAATATCGATGACCAGCATTTATCGATATTATCGATAAGTATCGATAAGTTTCCCATCACTACTCCCAACACATTGACTTTTTTTTTTCACCAACTGCCAGAACGCTTGATTACCCGGAATGTCGCGATATTAAACATGTAATACATCGGTAAAAAAATCCAGTGCAGTATCAACAACAAGTATTCCCCGGATATGTCGACGTCTTTTTTACTGATACCAAGGAAGAACTTATACCGTGCTTCTGAAAAACGATTAATGCTTTCATCTCAGATTGCTTTTGATCAATGGCCATGATTCAATATCGCCAACATTATTAGTATAGACATGTTATTCTTCACACCCAAAATGTTGGAAGGTGTTCAAACGACTTATTCTGCATTAAAGCTGTCATTGATTCGCCAGTTGACTATAACTCAACCCAACCGCATTTTTTTCTGTCAATTTTCCACACTTCTCACTCGGTGGAACACTGTTTTAAATCCAAATATTGGGCGAAGCACCTGCATTTTTAAATCAATTATCCTCCAAGCCCAATACCGCCCAATTGGCGGGCTTCAGTCAAACCTCTAAAAAGCTTCAATAAATGCTTAAAAAGTGTTTATAATGATTCATAGTGATTTGACCGAAGCCCGTCCAAAAACTAACTTGGTCACTAGAGGGTTAATCTCATTCAAACCTGACGGTCCACAGCTTGTCCACCTTTCTCAATATTTCTCGCGTTTCTGTCGACTATTCTTTCTTCTCCACCGTTCAACCTCAAAATGTTGTTTCTAACGCATAGCCACCACTCTCATCGGTTATTAGAATCCCCTCGACGTTTGAGTCTCGGAACAACAGCACATCGATGACGTGTCTGCTTTTACCCATGCTGAGCAACCTAAGCTGAACAGCTAAAGCCCTTGGTCTCCCCGGGACCGCCGTTAGGCATTACTTCAGGAAGAGGGCCCGTCGTACTTTTCGCACTTACCTCTATGGGTAGCAGAGCAGCCTATACAGGCCAGTTAGTTAACCGTTAACTAACTGGGGCACGTCGATGGTTTCCCGTCGATTGGTGCCCTGCAAAATACTAACGATCTGTAATGCGGCCGTGATGACCGCATCCCAGATTTCCCTATTTTCGCACATCCTACGCACTATATTCTCTGGCGTGGTGTCCATCCCACTTATTGCCAGCATTTCGTACCGTACTCACTCGAAGCGCGGACATGTGAAGAACACATGCTCCACGCTTTCTTCCGCACCCGCACATAGAGGACTCGGCGTACCCGAACCTATGCAGGTACTGCCTAAAGCAGCCATGGCTTGACAGGATCTGTGTCAGATGGAAGGTTACTTCCCCATGGCGCCTATTAATCCAGCATGCTAACTCTGGAATGAGTCGGTGTGTCCATCTACCTTTTGTAGTGTTGGACCACTCCCGCTGCCACCTGGCCATTGAGGATGACCGTATGGTGTTGCGAATACCCCTCGTGTCGCGTTGGTCGAAGCACTCTACATCCTCTCTGACGATGATGCTGATGGGCATCATGCCAGCCAGGACGCAAACCGCCTCGTACGACACTGTTCGGTATGCGCACGCGACCCTTAGGCACATTAGCCTGTACGTACTCTCGAGTTTGCCGCGATGGCACGAGGTACTCAATACCTTGGACCACACTGGTCCTCCATACCTGAGTATGGACGTGGTCACGCTAGCAAGGACTTTGCGCCTGCTGCTACGGACCACCGAGCTATTTGCCATCATGCGAGATAGCGCTGCCACAGCCATGGAAGCTTTCTTGCAGGTATAATCGATGTGGCTCCCGAACGTGAGCTTGTCGTCGATCATAACCCCCAGGAGCTTCAACGAGCGTTTTGAGGCGATAGTGCATGTACCGGCACTAATCGATGCCTCCTGCTCAGACTTTTTGTTATTTACAACAATAAGGGAACACTCCTGGAGGGAGTGCTAGTTTTAACACGCCGTCATACATAGCGTTCTACAGTACCGGACCCAGGATGGAACCTTGCGGTACACCTGCGGTAACCGGAACGCTTTTCTGACCCTCGTTTGTGTTATACACTAGCACTCGATTCTGAAGGTAGTTGCCCAGAATCTTGTACTTGGAGTCCCAGCTGGCACTGTTAAACGCGTTCTTCACGTCAAGCGTGACGATCGCGCAGTAACGAATGCCCCTCCTCTTGCGTTGGATTGCAACCTCAGCATTTCTGCATGACCGCCCTGAACAACCCGGGGGCTTCTTTGATGGCCGTCTTGATGGCCAAGTTCGGGATTCCGTCTGGTCCCGGAGCCTTGCCTACCTTCAGGGAGCTTGCGATCTCGATCAATTCATCTTCCGTCACCCTTACCGCATCGTCAGCCTCTGCACGGCTGCCGTCACTCACGGTAGGTGGTGACTCGTCAGCCGGAGGCCAGGGACTTGGTTCGTGGCTTGGGAAGAGGCCCTGAATGATCGTTTCTAGCATCGCTGGTGATTGTTCGGCCGGGGCTAGCGCACCTCTAGTCTTGGTCATAACGATCCTGTAGGCGTCACCCCACGGGTTCGAATTGGCACTGGCGCAGAGTCGTTCGAAACAGGCTCGTTTGCTGGCTCTGATTGCGCTCTTAAGCGTTGCCTTAGCGGATCTGAATGCGGCACCGCGTTCCGCTCTTTGCTCGCCGGAACGTGCGCGTTGCATCTTCCGTCTTGCACGGAGGCATGCATTGCGCAGGCCTGCTATCGTATCGCTCCACCAGTATGTCGGTGGCCTACCCTCTCTAGGCGGACGAGACCTAGGCATCGTGGCATCGCACGCCCATGACAGCATTGAATTTAGATGGTCCACATCCGGGAGCAGTTCACCCCCTTCGTGCTTCCATCTAATTGCCTGCCCAAAAACATCTGCATCGAAATGCAATGTTTTCCAGCCGTAGAAGGATGGAATATTGGCCCTACTCGCTGCTTGCTTCCGCACGCCTACCTCATAGCGGATCGATTGGTGATCGCTATTCGTGTAGCTGTCGTCTACCCTCCAGTTCGTGATCAGTCCCGGGCTGCAGAACGTCACATCGATAATCGATTCGGCACCGTTCCTGCTGTAGGTGCATTTTGTACCAACGTTAGCCAAGTCTAAGTTGAGCTTTGCCAAAGCTTCCAACAAGACCTGGCCCCTCTGGTTTGTACAGCGACTTCTCCACTCGACAGCCCAAGCGTTGAAGTCACCCGCAACCACCAACGGCCATAGGCCCGTCAGTTCCACGGTTGCTTGATCGACCATCTGCGCGAACGTTTCGGTAGACCAACTTGGTGGAGCATAGCAACTGCAGTAGAATACTCCATCCACTTTGGCTATAACGTACCCATCTCTGGAGGTCGACACAATCTCCTGAACCGTGGACCTGCCTGTCGTGCAAATGGCCGTCTTCCCAGACTTGTCCGATACCCAGTTACCGTTTTCGGTTGGGATGCGGTATGGGTCCGAGACGATGGCCATGTCCGACAACGACTCAGCAGCCGCTTGGTGTAGCAACTGCTGCGCCGCATAGCAGTGGTTCAGGTTTAACTGTATC
Source organism: Wyeomyia smithii (assembly GCF_029784165.1). NCBI lineage: Eukaryota > Metazoa > Arthropoda > Insecta > Diptera > Culicidae > Wyeomyia > Wyeomyia smithii. The sequence goes on along the minus strand of NC_073695.1, from coordinate 2,672,407 downwards.
ACCCTCAGGCCTGCGGCTTAGTAGCCGGCCGTGCAGCCGGATACTTGGGGCCTCCCATGGCGTGTTTGGCGTCCCGTTTACCGGTGCATACCAGACACTTGGGAGGTGCACCGCAGTCCCGTGCCTTGTGGCCTGCGCCACCGCAGCGGCGGCATAAATTGGACCTGTCGGGCCCTTTGCACGACCAGGATTTATGCCCCCGCTCAAAGCACCTGAAGCAAACGTCAGGCTGTTGGAAGGTTCCCAGAGGGCAGACCGACCAACCCACCTTCAACGTGGCCTTCTTCAGGGCCTTGTTACCCTCCGCTAGTGGAAGCTTTATGGTAGCAACCTGGGTGCCGGCCGGGCCCCTGCGGAGACGAACTGCCTCTGCGGTCACTACCACTCCGCACTCTCGTTCGAAGGCTTGTGCTATGTCGCACCCTTCGGTGATCTCGTCCAGGTTTTTAAGCTGGAGAGTCACTTCAGGAGTGAGGGCTCGGATTTGAACGTCCTCGCCTAGCACTTCCTGAGCCGTCTTTTTATAGGCACAGCCCTTGCCCTTCGCCTTTTGCGGAGTTCGAGAATCATCTCGCCGGTGCGTGACCGACGAATTGACCTGACGTCCGTGCCGAGGTCTTTGAGCTTGGGTTCGCCTCTCATGGCCTTCAAGACTTCAGCGTACTTAGACGCATCGGTCTTGAAAATGAGCGCGTCACTCTTGCTCCGCCTACTCGCCCCTTGCGGCTTCTTATTGCGGTCGCCGCGCTTCGCACGTCGTTCCCGCTTCTGCCGCTTCTTATTCACCACGGTGGTCCAATCCGTGGCTTCGCCGTTTGCCGGTTCGCCTTTTGCCGGTTCTTTGCTCGGCTGGACCGACGAGCCAGCTTCCTGGCTGTCACCGAACAACCGCCTTCGTTGCGTCCTGGGTTCAGTTAACAGACTTCGGCAAACGATGCTGCAGCTGTTTGTGTGTATTTAGACACAGCTGCAGCACTCCCTTTTTTAGGCTGGTTGAACCTCGCCTCTAGCGCGAGTGCCTTGCTTTCGGCATCGTTAGCCCGTTTAAGGGCTTGCGAAAGCTCGGACTTCGCGCTGCAAACGTTCATACGTAGCAACAGAAGACATTGTTTCAAGTCTTTTGATATGTTGCTACGTTCGTCCGAGAACTTGAGTATTTCATCAAGTTGTACGGACACCGCCTCCACGCTCGGGAACTTGTTCATATGGCTTTCTACCGCAGAGAGTAGCATAGATCCAGATATCTGTTGGCGCCCGCTCCTTGGCGGTTTTAGGTGTTTCCACCTTGCCACCAGTCTTCGCCGTTCCGGTTGGTGCTGGCTTAGGCGTGCCCGCCTTTGCCCCAACTCGGAATTCCCCTGTCGGTGTCGCAAAAGGTGTACCAACCTGTGCGCCGATTTTACCGGCATCGGCCAGTCTCGGTGGAGACCGGGCGATGCCCCGTCTGGCAAACGGGTTTATTAACCCGTCCACCCCTTCCGCTACCTTCTCTTCCTCATTAATTTAAAAAAAAAAAACATTGTTGTTAAAAGGGTCCCCCTTCCAGCCGCTATCCTTGGTCATGGTGGAGTGGTCGCCTATATGGTCCCATGGTGGCCTATGCCGGAGCAGTGAGGTCATGGCTAGTGGAGGTCGTCATAGCCCCTCATGAGTAACTATGACACCTCCCGACCGGCGTAAGTCAGGAAAGGGCATCTGATCCCACTCCTGCCTGATTCCCATCAGGCAATGGCCGCGGAACGTACTGGAAGGCCTGCCAGGTTTTACGGGACGGAGACCCCTGCAGCCGTATGCCACCTCGCCGTTTCAAGCCGTTGTCACACGACTTTACTAAGGGAGCTCGGTGCAGGTGCCAGCCCAACGTCGTGGTATGAAATCGTATTCCCTCTCAAAAACCTAAAAACACAGCGACCAGTACACCATAATTGGGACCTTACTGGTATCAGTCCCAATAGGCAGGTTAGTGCGGGAGCGGCACTACTCGCTCCGTCGAAGCTGCTTACGGGGGGCCGTGGCTTTTACGGGGAATCGACTGCCCAATGCTCGAAACCCCACCACTCCCTAGGCAAGCTCCCGATGACATCGATGACGTGTGAAAAATCTGATCTGTCTACTAGGATAAGGTCAGTTTAAGAGCAGGCTGTGCCATTAGAGTTTTGCCATATGTGTTTCCGGATATCTCTTCATATGTGCTACAGAATGCCAAACCTCTGGCTGTGGCGAAATACATCAACCTCTGGCTATTCTCATTAAGCTTACCGGTCTTCGGCGACCGCCCTTCGTGGATGGCTGCGACTTCTATCTGCACTACTTATAGTTCTCTGGCTACGATGCCCACGCCTCCCAGTTCGAGTAAAGCTCTGAAGTTTCAAGTACCGAGTTTTAAATCGTTGTCTCTTCTCGTTCAACTGTTTCGATACCTATTGTCGCATTTACTTCTGAATTGTTCACAGTAGGGTACTTACTGGGGCCACGATGCCTAGTCTCGCAACAGGGTCGCCGTCTTGGATATGACTGGCGAGATACCGCATTCAATTGCTCAGCCATCAGCTCCGAATCAGACACAGTTATACGCCGCTCAATACCGGAGAACAGAAGATCAACAAAACCTCCTTCAATTAGGAAAGGGCCAAGTTTTCCACCAGGGAAGGGACCGGATCTGTTGGATGTTACTTGTATTTTAGTTAGCACGTCGAAGAGGTTGGGATAAAGACGTTCTCACTAGAGCTGACTGGTCGCAACGAGATCTTGATTTACAGTTATCAATATGTGGCTAACCAAACTGGATTTTTTCATCAATTTGCTCATCGATTGAAACATGCCGGTGCTCCTTGGAAGCTTGAAAAAGTGCTCCACCAAGCAAGAGGACTGGGAACCCCTGGACTAAATTGTTGTAAAGTTCCAATATTATCATTGAGAAAGAATAATCTACGCATTTGAATGAGCATTCGAGGCCCTTGACCTAACTTTGAATGATCAGTGAAATAGTACAGTATATTCGGAGGCGCATCGAATTTGCTAGCAGGCGAGTTTCGATTAACACTTGCTGTGATACCAAGATCAACATGTAATCAAGGTTTGTCTCAAGTTTTCATATTTATGCCGTTATGTCTTGTTACATTCATGTACTAAATAATACATGAAAAATTGCAAACATTCTGAAAAAAGTAAAATCGTGATTGTCCAAATTTAATAAACCAAGAGAAATCAGACGAGACAAAGTTTGCCGGGTCAGCTGGTTTTTATATAAAAGACGTTTGTGTGTATGTTTCGGCATAACTAACTCTTGAACGCCTGAAACGGCTTCCATTAAACTTGACACACGAGTTCCTTTTACAAAGGAAGTGGTCATAGAGGTATAGAAAAGAGGAAGAGGTAGCCCTCTGCTTAAATTCATAAAAAAGTCGAAGTGAATTATAGAAATAAACTGATTGAAATCGTTGATTTCTAGGCCCTCTAACATGCCTGATTGTCAGAATTTGATGCCAAGAGACCGGAACATGATTTTAGCCCTCGGTTTTGATTCCAAGATGGCGTTTTACGGTTTCTGGAAATTGACGAAAAATCGGAAGTGATTCAAAATGTGAGGATGATAGTCCCCCTATCTCCAAATTGTTGATTGATGCATCTAAATCTCATGACTGGAAGCCATCTCTAAATCTATTTATATAAAAGTCGAGATTTATTTATTTATTTCGTCAATCATAGTAGACTACATCTTAAAAACTATTGCTAACATCACAAATATAGTTATGTAATTCTAGTGTTCAATACTTTTCTAAGAGCATTTCGTGACATCGTTAAATCAATAACTTCACAATATTTATTGTAAAGACTCATCATACTATTAACTGGCCCGGCCATGGCATATTCTGTTCTATAAGAATTTAATACGAAAATTTTTCGCGTTCTTAATGAGCGTGTAGGAGCATAAAAGTTGAGTTTTCCAAGCAAATTTTCCGAACTTATGCGTTTTGAAACTAAATCGTTGACAAGAGTTACCGAAGCAATTTCTCTTCTTTTTTCAAGCGTTTCTATATTAATAAGCATTCAACGCGATTCATAACAAGGGAGAGGAAATGAATTCCAACCTAGTTTTCTTAGTGCATATAACAAAAACTGTTTTTGTACGGATTCGATTCTATTGGAATGGACGTCTTGATAAGGCGACCAAACAACACTACAGTATTCTAAAATAGATCTAACATATGTAACAAAGAGAGTTTTTATAGTGTACGGGTCTACGAAATGATAACTGAACCTTTTTATAAAACTTAGCATACTGTTGGCTCTATTGATGATCGTATTGTAGTGATCAATGAATGTTAACTTAGAATCCATAATTACTCCTAAATCTCTAATTTGATAACACCTTTCTACAACTTGATGTGCAAGAGTGCAACTGGCATGTTCAGGATTTCTTTTTCTTGTGTAGGATATAATATTACATTTTTTTACGTTGAGATCAAGAAGACTTTTTTTACACCAAATGTAGAAAATGTCAACCTCTTGTTGGAATTGTTGGATGTCTGATTTGTGTTTTATTTCCATGTACAGTTTCATGTCATCGGCATATATCAATACTTTGAGACGATTCAACACAAGGGTAACGTCATTAACAAATAAAATGAAGAGCAAAGGGCCTAAATGGGAGCCTTGTGGAACTCCAGATGTCACTTTTACTGGTACAGAAAGGTGTCCCTTAAACCTAACCGTTTGTGTCCTGTTCGTCAAATAAGATTCAATCCATTTAAGTAGGCCTGACTCAAATCCCAGTTTTTTTAATTTGAACATAAGCATGGAAATATCTACTCTGTCAAAAGCTTTACTAAAATCCGTGTATAGAGTTTCCACGAAGTTGCCTCTGTCCATAGACGCAAGAGAGAAATCAACAAATTCAAGTAAGTTGGTAGCCGTAGACCTCCCTTTGTAAAAACCATGTTTGTTACACGTTATGCGATTCTTTACCTGATTAAATATTTTTTGGTTTACGATAGCTTCAAAAAGTTTAGGAATACATGATATTATTGCAATGCCACGATAATTTTTGATGTCAGATCTCTTACCTGACTTGAAAATCGGTATAAGAAAAGATTTTTTCCAGACTGATGGAAACTGTCCGGACGTAAGGGATAAGTTGAAAAGCCAAAACAAGGGTTTTACGAAGGCAGGAGCAAGATTTTTCATGAGTGAGGGTGGAATTCCATCTGGACCTGGTCCTTTTGAAGCGTCCAGTTCTTTTAGTGTTGCGAGGATTTCTTGAACAGTTGTTTGCTTAATAGATACGTTATTTATTTGTTCATGGAAGTGCGAGAAATACTCAAAGTCCCTGACTTCGTCGCTATTTTTATAAACGGTTTGAAAAAAACTCGCAAACTTGTTGCAGATTTGCTTTGAGTCAGTACTGGCAAAGTCTTCGTATTGCATGCGAGATGGGAAGTTATTAGACTTCATTTTATAGTTTGCAAATTTAAAAAACTGTTTTGGGTCTGATTTAATGTTATTTTCCACCCTTGTGTTGTAGTTCTCATACGCAATAGATATTTTAGTATTCAGTTCATCACAAATGTTCAAATATTTGTCCAAATTTCTTTGGTCTTTAAATTTTTTGTGAGTTTTATGAGCTTTTTGTTTCCTATTCTTTAAATTTTTGATTTCTCTGGTGAACCAAATGGGATCTTTTGAGCTAACCGTTTTCTTTTTTGATTTTGGTACGGTTGAGTCTAGAACACTATACAGTGATGATAAAAAATTATCAACCGCTTTGTTCATATCTATTTCATTTTTTAGAAGTGATTGCCAGTCGATGTCAGTTAATTTACGATTGATTAGTTCAAAGTTTGCTATAGTGAAGTCATATTTATATTCAGGCTCATGATCAGAGGGTCGTGATCTCTCGGTATCAATCATTAGCGAGTACTCAATTGCAGTATGAAATTTTTCATTTTTCCATAGGGGATATTCTGCTTTGTCAACACTAAAATCTTCCGTGCAATTGGTGAATAAAAAGTCTAAAAAACAGTTTTGCTCATTCCGGATTGAGTTTACCTGATTTAATCCAAGTTGACTAAAACCGTCAAAAATAAATTGCAGAGTTTCGTTTTCTCCTACTACAGGAAGTAAAAGCGATTCATTATCATCGTTTACAATAAAATCAGCATCATTTTGATTGAAATCTCCATATATATGAATTTTTGAGTTAGTGTGGGACTCATCATTCACTAATTCTACCGTCCTTAAAAATTTTTCATATGATTGCTTTTTGGCAAAGTGGGGTGGAAAGTAAACAGATACGAAAATATGGATTTCACCCTTCAACAGAACTTTAACCCAGACATCTTCAAATTCGGCATGTTTCTGGGTTATGATTTGCTCAGAATCATGCTGAACCCCAACAGCCACAAGCACTCCTCCACCTGATTTCTTATCAGATAGTGATAAATCACGATCGCTCCTGAACACATTAAAGGAACTGTTGAAAACTTCTTCACTTTTAATATCTTCGTTCCAGTTCGTTTCCGTTGCTAAGATGATTGAGTATGAACATCCACTTATTCTGTTATTAATGTGATTAATTTTGAGTGCACTGCGCATCCTGTTGAAATTCTGAGCATAAATCAAAACTTCATTGACTACTGGCGTTGTTTTTTCTTTCTCTGAGCGTCACTGATTTTGAGAACACGAATGCTTACAATAACATCCATCACACGGGAAACTTGCTGATCTGAAATTATTGTTATTGTTATAGTTGTGGCTGCCAGCCAAATGGTAAGGACACGATACAGCTGAAGAGGTCGCGGGAGTCGTTAAGTTGAGCGGGCTCGTTGAAACGGTAGGCATGAAAGATGATTGTGACTCATTATTCGCTGGGTACGGATTAAGTATTTCGCCTCGTTGAAAAGAGATATGCTGGAGATTAGGTGGGGGTCGAGAAAATTTATCCTTCGCTGCAGCAAGAAGCACACGGTCTGGTGGTAGTTGGTTGTAGTAGCTGTTGTTAAGATTCCTGTTAAGATTGAGGTAACGATTCGGGATTTGATTGTTGTTATTATTGATGCTGTTATTGTTGTTGTTGGAGTTGTTAATGTTGCGGTTGTTGTAGATGTTATTATTGCGATTGAAGTTATTATTGTTGCGGTTCTGGTGGTTGTTGTTGCTGCGGTTGTTGTAGATGTTATTGTTGTGATTGTAGTTGTTATTGTTGCGGTTCTGGTGGTTGTTATTGCTGCGGTGGTTGTAGATGTTATTGTTGCGATTGTAATTGTCATTGTTGTTCAGGTGGTTGTTATTGTTGCGGTTGTTGTAATTGTTACCATTGCGGTTGTTGTTGTTAGTATTGTTGTTGTAAGCCTGTTGTCGTCGATTCCTCCTTCTTCTGGCTGCATCTGCATTCTTCAACTGTACCAAACGACGCCTTTTACGTTCATCATAATCTGTCCAATCCGCTTTCCAAACTTTTTTTGAACCTAGAAACCGCCAACCTGAATTATTGGCATTATCCAAATTAAGTTCTGTTGCCAAACTTGGAAGTGAAACAGGTGAAGCTTTTGGGGGAGTGGCAACACTCGCTGACTTAGATCTTAGTTCTTCGATGCAGGATGACAGAGTTTTAAGCTCATCTACAATGTTTATCTCTAACGGATTGGTTTGTATTGTACAGCTGGTTGCTGTTTCTACAAACAGCTGTCCTAACTGAGAAAGTTCGTTATTTATGCTGGTCAGCGATTCCGTTAATTCGTTCCGAAGTTCGTTCTTGAATTCCGAAAAAGCAATGTTAACGAGCTGCGTCAGGTGATTTTTAAGTGTAGGCATAACACCAGCCACACTGTTGGCTTTGATGTTTGACGTTAGCGCTTGGTTTATTTGTATAAGTGACTTGTCGATACCCTCTAGAGTTTCTGGAATTGTGCTTGGTTGTTCGAGTTGGGTCACAAGTCGATGAATCACCTCTGTATTATCATCAATCAATTTCGTCAGCTTGTTCTGCTGTTTGGTCAACGTGTTCAATTCAAACGATGCCGTTACTAAAAGTTGGCAGGAATCGCAGCACGGTAGCAGAAATGCAGTTGGATCTACGGCTGGTTTATCTTGTTTGTCTTGTTTGTCTTTTTTAACGATACGCAGAGAACTTCTGCTTTTAGCAACTACTTCGGGGGGGCACGATACTCCCACACAGGAGGCATGGAATTTTCGATTACACCCTCCAACACACGACCAGAACACTTCGGCACCGGAGTCTTTCGCGCAGACTTCGCAAATTTGATTCATTTTTACCGACACAAAAACACAAGCAAAATGAAAACTAAGCGAAAAACAATAATTTGATTTAAATTCGCGCGTGGATAGGAGCTAACAACAAACACGTCCAACTTGGTTGACGACTGACAAACTGACAAACGATTTGTATATCTGCATGTTCCAAAAAAAACTTTGAATGCCTGGAGCGATTTGCAGCTATCTTGGCATACTTGTTCTTTGTACAGAAGTGATAATAAAAACATGGGAAAAGAAAAGGGTTCACCCTGAAGAAGAACGTGGTCTCAATTAATGAGAAAGTTATGGGAGCCTATTAAATTATTTCGATTGTCTGGAAACCGAAAGCTGGGGTCGAGAGGAAAATGATTTTCGACGCTATATTCTAATTAAGGATGGCTAAAAGCCTCAAAAGTCTTTGATTATTGGTATTTTTGGAACCAGTTGCCCTGGAATCGATGTCTGACGACATTTGAAATTCAATGTGGCTTCTTTCGGTTTCAAGAAATTCGTGAAAGTCGATCATATATTCGGTTTGAAACTGAATGACGTTCATAGCCCGATGAGTGATGATGTTTAGGAAGCTGGGTGGAATTCATGACAAAGGCTTTCCTCACTAACGGGAAACCGCAAAACAGCATATTGACGTCTTTTGAAACCCAATTCGAAGCTTCCGGATTCTGTGAAGTTGAAGAAAACTTAAACATGTTCAAAGACTTTCCAATATAGATCCTTCTAGAACCAGGACTATGCGCAGTAATTGAAAATCACAATTTTGAAGCCTAATATGGCGGCTTCCAGTTTGCAGAAAGCTTACTTACTTCACTTTTGCGGCGACAGACCGGTCCATTGCCGAATCCAGAAAACGTCGCCATATCATTCGGTCTTGGGCTTCAATCTTTCAGTCGCCTCTAACACCTATTTCGTGGGCATCTCCATCGACAGCACACAACCAATGATTACGGGGTCTACCCAAAAGTCGACGGCCTCTACCGGGATTCCGGCTAAATGTAATTTTTGCTGATTATTCTTCCGGTATTTTAGCTACATGCCCAGCCCACTGTAACCTGCCGTGTTTTATCCGTTTCACTATATTCGCCTATTTGTATACCTAGTACACTTCATGGTTCATACGTCTGTGCCTAGCACCATTTTCTAGAATGCTACCGAGAATTGAACGCAAGATTCTACGCTCAAAAACATCAAGAGCTCACCGATCAGCCTCTTTCGGTGTCCATGCTTCATGACCATAGAGAACCACCGAGAGAATTAGTGTTTTATAGAATGCTAGTTTTGTACGGATTTGCAGGCTGCGGGACCTTAGCTGGCTACTCAATCCGTAGAAGCCCCTGTTTGCAGCTGCTATCCGCCTTTTTATCTCACGGCTAACCTCGTTGTCACATGTCACTAATGCACCCAGGTAAATTAATTCGTCGACTACAAAAGTTTCCCCATCTAACACCACCTCAGCACCAACATCCATCGGGTTACCACGCTCTCTAACAGCCGCCATGTATTTCGTTTTGGCAGAGTTAATGATGAGCCCTATTCTCGCAGCTTCCCTCCTGAGAGGTCCGAAGGCCTCTTCCACTGCTCTATGGTTGATACCAATGATGTCGATATGGTCCGAAGCATGTGAGACTTTGTTATAATGGTGCCGCTTCTTTGCATTCCAGCCCTCCGTATAGCACCTTCCAATGAGATGTTGAACAATAAGTTGGACAGCCCGTCTCCCTGCTTCAAACCATCTAACTTCACGAAGGAATTCTCGAAATTTATCGAGAATCTGTCGCAGGATGAACATTTGGTCCGTAGTGGAGCGACCCCCTCGAAAACCACATTGGTATTCACCAATGAATCCTGCAACGGCCTCAGTCGACAGTTTAGGCGGTGGCCTTTCTTGTAGATCGAACATTTGAGATCCTCCAACCAGTCCAAAGGGTAATTCTTTATCGGACCCACACTCTCAGCATGATCCGGAGTAAAGCACGATACAGGTGTTCGCTCGCTTCGGCTGAAATGCCGTCCTTACCAGCAGCCTTGTAGTTTTCAGCTCTTTCTCTGCTTTCTTCACCTCATCCATGGATGGTGGATCCACAGCTTTGCCATCATCCTCAATCACCATCCTGCTCCTTTCGACTAAGCTGTTTTCTTCACCATTCAACAGCAGACTAAAGTGTTCCTTCCAACGCCTGGCCACCTCAGTTCGGTATCGGTAATCAGATTCCCCTCCCTATCGTTGCACATGACAGGTGCTGACACATTTCGGTTCCTGATTCCATTAATCTTCTTGGAGCAGCCGTTCGTATGTTGTCTAGAGAAGTAACCTTCCGCCTCCGCAAAAATCCGCTCCAAATGCTGTCATTTCTTCCAGCGATGGAGTCTTTTTTCAACAGCTTTAGATTCCCGGCGCCCCCTATGCTCTGACGAGTCACATCCGCGGCTAACATGTGAACTCTGGCGCGTTTTTTTTCATCCGTTGCTCGCTGGCACTCAGCATCAAACCACTCATTGGACGTGGCTGTCGCAGATGTACCCAACACTTATCCCACTGTGGTGCTGATTGTACTGTGGATATGCCTCCACTGTTCATTCAGGTTATTTCCAACTTGATCCACGATCCACTCATCAACTTCCTGCCGGTACTCTGTAGCCACTTCTCCAGTTGAGATGAGATGTTCAACTGTATCCTCCTTGTCGTCCTGGATTTGAACACGTGCTTGGAATTTTAATGTTTTTTCTTCTTAGATTGATGAATTTTAATGTTTCTGTTACTTTCGTTTCATAAAAAGTCAGTTTATAACAACTGCAATAGAATAAATTATAGTGGGACTGATGTGCGATTATTTTGCATTACAGCGTGTAAAATAACCGCCTCACAATCCCAGTCTTATGGTTATCAAATTTGTTAATTTTGCTGGAAGAGAATCATTCATGAAGTGTGGAAATATTGATTCATATCGTGCAAAATATCCTCGTCAGATCTGATCTGTGCTTGTTACGCATATGAAGATAGCTTTGTTAAAGATTGTCTCTGTTTGGTTCTGGCTCTGTTTGATGACTTTTTGTTTACTTTTTAGTATAGTTTAACTCAACATTAACAAAAAAGAATAGAATGCTGTGGAAAAAAGCATTTAAACTTCGAATATAAGCTACCGAATATAAGCTATTTTTTCATAATATTAATTGTAGGACTGGTATGCAATTATCTTTAAGATGGGACAAACTAACCTGATATTTTTTGAAAATTTTTCAGAACAAACTATGTTATTTTCCACATTTATTTTGTAAAGCATTGCCGATTCTAACCTCTGATGGTCATAACTCAAAATCGACGAAAATTCAGATGGGACTGATATGCGTTTCACGTCAGTGTAGTTCAAAAGCAGAATCCATAGGACGGAGCCCTCGATGTATTTCATCGGATTCAATCAGTTTCACTTCCGGTTCATCAGACCATAGAACATTCCGCCATATCTTACTATTGTCGGGTCTAATCCAATCCCGATGTTTAAGCGATTTTTTGTCGAACTTGGAGATGCTCAGGTGTGAGTATAAGCACTTTTCTTGGACTCCTACCGACAAGCTGCTTCTCAGTGACCCTTCTTTGAATTGTTCTGGAAGTCGTTTGATACGGTCTACACCCTTAGTTGGGTGTGTTCGGAGACGGAGAGTATTGAGAACATATGCTTTGAATCTTTTACGAAAATTGCTGTCTCCAGTTGAGGTTTGTTGAAAAAGTATTTGCAATGTTTTCATGTAGTGATAACCTCGACCCATTTTTTTAAATCTGAATATCTGAAGTACTCCTTTTGTCTGTCAACACCATTCAATGTATTAAAGAACTTCGAAATGCTGGAATAACGCAATTATATTTACAAAATTAGGTATAACTTGAGCATGGTTTTATAATTTTGTCGCACGATTTTCAAAGCTTGCAAAGCTTTCAATTTGAGATTATTGTTCCAGTAGATTCAATGTGATATGTAATGTGAATAATAGAAAAAGATATGGTTTTTATTCTTTTAGCAATAAAACGCTCAGGAAAGACTTTTCTTCGTTCTCGAGTAATGCACGAAAAATTAACCGCAAGACTTGCATCTGCTGAATGGTTAGTACCAAAATGGTTGAACGTGGCTAATTCATATACTAACTATTTTTCACATTTTTGGAAAACCATTACAGCTATTTGGTAAACTTTCCTGAAGTCACACAATCCCCATAGAGCGAAAAAATAATTGTGAAAAATTTGATTGAAATTGATGATTAATCTATAAATTTATTAATAATAAGCTTTGAACATTTAATATTTTTTTTGAAGCTACATGGCTTGCATTTGGTGATAAAAATAGAATCCAAATATTCTTCTTCAAGACAAATTTAAGTGTACATAAAAAGGTTCAAACATGCGCGAATTTCAATAACCAATTTGCCTCATTAAAGTCACACTAGTTGACTCTTATAAGCAAGTGATAAGAATCGGTGTAGAAGATTATCGCTGCTGATAAATGATATTATTGCTAATTCAATTGCCATGTGTAGAACCCCAAAGTAACGAAAATGCCTGCCAGAGCAGCGAGCCATCTAGAAAAGATTTTTAATCTAACACATGTTGTCCAGATCAGTAGTTCAGCGTCAACCAGCGCAGCTTTTTCCTCCGGGATCAGCCAGCAGGAGAAATTTCCTCCTTCCATCGCAGCCCATTCAGGCACGTACAACATGATGAAACTCTACTCGTTATACAGCGCACATCCTGTAGCGAACAGCATCAGTGATCCCTAATTCCTGCCAAGTTCCCCCATTTTTTTTTTTTCGTTCCAACCCCTTCCGTCTCTTCTGTGCCACACAGCAACCGGCCAGTGTTTTCCTACCAAGCGAAACCCGAGAGACAAAAATCAATTTCTCAACTTTTCTTCCCCCTCTACCTGACGGACTGCATGGCATGCCCCGAACGGTACATTTCAGTTCGCTTGCCCTGGCGGCAGTAGGAAAGAACGCGGTGCCCAAACTTTGAGCACTGTCCCTTTTTTCGTCTCTCAGTTCCTACCCTCGCTGTTCATGAGCTGAGCTGTGGCCACCGACAGAGCTCTGCCTGTTAGGTGTACATCCGCGTGTCTTCGTTTGCTTCGCATCCGTTCGCCCCGGTCCCACATTCATTCTTCCCTACCAGTAGGATGATGAAATGGGAAGACAAAAGGGATTTTTGAGTTCTATACTTACACAGCATCATCCTTGGGAAAGCAGTACAAACTGCACGTAGGGCTCCGACTGTTCGAGCATCCGATGACCGAGCAGTAAGATGGAGGCATCGTTCCTGGATATTTTCCGCTTCTGCTTCCACTTTATATGTGTGCGTTTATAACTCCAAGATCAAATTTCCTACGGAAAAAATCGCACGGTTGTTGTGAAAGATTTCTACCTCCTACACTTCCACTGGGGGGAGGTCATATTCCACGAAGCACTCGGAAAACTGATGACTCAAGTTTTTCACCGACACTAACCGCACCACCACACTGGCACTAGCACTGGCACCGAATCGTCGTTACCGAGGTATAGAGAAAAAAACTTGACGGAAAGAAAATCGGAACGCCACGAACTCAAGACTAACTGTCCTCGATTCTTCCCTCCGCGGTCGCCGCGTAACGCTACTAGCTCTGGCAGCTGCCGTTCGATGGCTTCTTTCCCTTTGGCGTCTTTCACTTAGTTCTCTTCGAATTCTTGCACCTCACACTCGCTCGCTTAACTGCTGCCGCTGACTGCCTGCCTGAGACTTGAACTGAGGAATCAGAGTCAGTTCCACGAAAAGAGGTCCACTTCACTCTCGAGATTTCCTTCTCTTTTTTCTTTTCGCCAGAAGACGGGTGCCAATGTGGAAATTTTTCTTTCGCGTTTTTTAGGTCGAGTTTTCCGGCGTAAATCCGTCGTTTTCTAAGCCTACTCCGGGGAAAACCGCTTCCGTTGATTGAAAATCAACACCTTATCGTAAGATCAACACAGTTTTCCTATTGGTTCGCACAATTTTCGTTGCTTTTCGCCACGACCGCGTAGGCAATTTTCCTTCGATCCGACACCTTTCTGCATTAGGAGATCCACACGCCAAGAGTTTCACGGGACTTTTAAAGATCTTTCCTTCTGCCCTCTTTTCTTGTTTATTATGTCAAAAAACTCTCTCCTCTCCCGCTGGCCTTTCTCTCTATCTCACGCGCGCACAGTGTGGGCTTTTTATCTTCAAGACAATCAATCCTAGTAGGTATTGGTCAGACATTTTGATAACTATTTTCACGCTTATTCACTACTTTTAGTTGAAATTGTAAAAATGACATTGTCAAAGACAGACATTGTCTGTTTGCTACTACCTATCAAATATTTGTTTTTGATTTCGTATCCAATCCACCTTCTTTGGGTGAGTTTAGTACAGAAAAGCAACATCGACAAGAGCGCCACCGGTCACACGATCAAAGCATAGCAGACCAAAACAAATTCGTGACCGGCGAGAACAAACAGGGATGCGTGGATAATCGGCAGTGAGAGGACTAACGGGACATAGGAAAATTGAAGATTCAAGGGTAGGATAGTTAATGTTGGTTCTATTTCACTTTAGTATTATAAACCTTCAACAATAGTTACAAAAAATTAACTAAATAAATGCAAAACATATAAATTATCATTGTAATACAAAAGAATACAGAAGCATAAAACACAACTTTACCATACTTTTTCACCATGTATCGCACACAACCTCACATTAATTTCTCTCTCGCTCGCCATCGCTCATTCAAAAACGAAAACTCTCTCCCTATCATACAGCATCAGCAAATTTGCGCATGAATGAAAAAAAATCATGAAAGTGAGATTGTTTTTATTCCATTACGCTTCGTTCGATCTTTCGCAATAAAACATGTTTTACGTCACACATGCTTTTACGCCGGTTTGGTACGGTGTGGGAAGTAAAAATACAATTTGAAATTTTTCGCTTTTGACAAAGTTCTTAACAAAAAAAAAAAAACATTGCACACGTCAGAAGCTACCAGGAAGTACTTACGTGTCATGATCTTTGGGAAAACGATGAAAGGAGAGATTGCTGATGTTGGGGCCTTCAACTTTATTGTTGCAACCAGCCACTTGGCATTTTCCACAAACCATCGTAAATCACAAGCTAGCAAATGATTAACTAGTGAAACTGCACTATTATTCACGATAATCAGTTGGGCTTTTGCAATCACCCTACTTATTGAAGTAATACTATGAATGGAATAAAAAACGAATTTCGAGGCTCTTTTTTCCTGGATTTTTTAGACTGATCAGCAGTGCGATATCAGTCTGCTCATTTCGAACTTTTGCTGTCACGTTTGCGTGCGGGAGCGAAAGCTCCCATCGTATTATCTTTAGTACAAGCTGATGGAGGAACAGAAGGAAAGTGTTGGCAAGGAACGTCAAAAATAGAGACAGTGTAAAGTAAAGAGCAGCGGTAATAAGAGCTTACGGTGTTGCATTAATTATTTGGTGCGAATCGACAGGAATTGGGTCCTAAAGCTATACCAGTTTTTATATATTATTTGAAAAAGTCGCGTTTTCTGAGCAAAATTTAAAAAAAAAATGTTTATCGTTTTCCTTCGATTTTTAAATGAAGAGTAAAAAAACTGCTCGAAAGGTCTAAGTTGACGTTTCGCCTATATACGGTATATGAGAGAACTGTCATTTAAGGCATTTCGAGCAGTTTTTTATTTCTCATTTAAAAATCGAAGGAAAACGATAAACATTTTTTAAAAATCACGTTTTGCTCAGAAAATTGCACTCTTTCAGCTGATATATAAAAATAAGAAAACCTTTACAAACTTTAGGACCCAATTCTCGACTACTTTGTGATAAGGTCGTATGTCTAAACGTAATCAAAACGAGTGAGAGTTATATTCCTTGTACTTCACAACAGAAATCATCTCTCACTCGTTTTGTGCACGTTTAGACATACGACCTTATCACAAAGTAATCGAGAATTGGGATGATTAGCTATTTAAAGAATAATTAATATTATTATTATTATTTTTATATTATTATATTATATGCCCTTCCAGAAGCCGAACTGCTTACTTGCCAAACCGTTTACACCCTCCGTGTACCTAATCTAGTGATGGGAAACTTATCGATACTTATCGATAATATCGATAAATGCTGGTCATCGATATTATCGTTAATTTTTTGACGTTAACGATAATTATCGATATTATAAGGGTGAGCACAAGTCAGTGCGGCTGGTTACTGGAGGAGACCCAAAAGAACCTACCCTACCCCAGGAGTTGCTTTTGCCGCTAGGTATTCGTTGGGTGCTGCTATTCGACAAGATTTAGCATTGTTGGGGGTGGTGTAAAGGTTCGCCACCAAATATCCAAACTTTTTGCACCATCTCATCAAAAGCAATGATACGAAATTGTAATAAAATGCATTTTCTTTGGCTTGCCAACTCTTATAATATGATGGACATGCATAGCGGCAGTCTATTGGCAATTCTCTGGTAATTGTTTAGTTTAACTTGGAATTGTTTAAGTTTAAAGTATCTGTTACCCAATAAACAATTTTAGTTCCACTAAAAATCCAAATCAACGAAATTGTTGCGCCAAAAAAGTATCTTGATTTATACATGGGATAGACAAAATAATTGGGATAAATAAAATTCTCTCTAAGTTTAAATGGCCAGAACTTTACGAAAAATGAATCAATTTTGATAACCGGTTTCATTTCACTGGAAAACAGTATTATATTAGTATTACTTGGGAACTTGGTGTGACCAACCTACACCGAAAGTGTTTCGGATTTCAAGAGTGTGTGTCAAAGTGTACATTTTTGCAACGCATAGAACGTTTTAGGCAACTAAATTGTCTATCTAAAATACTTCATTTAAAAAAATCTGAGATCACCGATATTTTCTAAAATCATTTTTTGTTTTTGAAATAATATTTTTTTCAGAGTAGGATATTTAACTCATTTTTTTATATTTTTGAAGGAAAGTTCAGATAATTTTTACAAAGATATATTGATTCATAAGAAAAAGGTTCAAATACAGTTAGGTTTTCTTACGCGGGGGATACATGCCTCGTGAAAAAAACCATGTTATTCTTGATAAGCCGCTTTAATTGAAAAATTCGCGTAAAAAACCACGTTTATTTGAAAATCTGCATAAATAACCTTTCAGAGAAAATCCGCGTGAAAATAATCTGACCTTTTTAAATGTTAATCCAGATAAATTTTCAAACGCAAATTCGCAAAGTTGCTTGGTTTAATAAGACCTACACACCCACAATGTTCGATTGAATTCTGCTAGAGTGCTGCAAGCTCAAAGAAAACTAGTATTCAACAGGGAAAAAACCGCCGAAATCAACACCCATACTTAATAAATTCATACCTCACTGATTCCTTGGCGAATTTTCAATCTTTGGCTACCAATGAACCCGAAACAAATTCTGATTTATTGACAACATATAAACCTAAGTGAAACAGAATGTCAGAAAAAGTTCTACGCGTTGCAAAAATGTACACTTTGGCACACACTCCGGAAATCCGAAACATTTCCAGTGACCCTTGGTCACGTCCAGTTCTCTAGTAATACTGGGAAACTAGGGCAGTTTTCCAGCAAAATGAAACCTGTTTTGTCAGAATTGATTCATTTTTCGTGAAGTTTTGGACGTTTAAAAATTGACAGAATTTTGCCTGCTTCAATTATTTCCCTTATTATACAACCTTCAAAGTGAACTTCGGCTTTAAACTACTCCGTAGAAAGCACTCCCGGCGTAAAACCCGAAGACTTTCCAAAACAAACTGTTTAACTCGTCCGGTTGTTTGAATTTTCATTTGTAGTATCGTAAGATTTGTCATTCAAGGCCTTAACACAATGGATACGTTGCGGATGCGTTTGCGGCAATTTGACAGTTAGCTCATACATTCACTGTCACATTGACGTCAACGCAACGCAAACGTATCCATTCTGTTTGGGCCCTCACTGTTTCTGTTTTTAACAAATTTATATAGCAAAATTGCATTTGTCGAATAACGTTTGCGGTAAAAAAATAGGCAAAAATTGCCAATTTTTCATGGGTTTACCTTTAATGGCACTGACGAAACTACTCATGCATCATCAATCATAGTAACCCATGAGTTAGCAAAAGAAATTTGACAGCTCTATCAGTCAAACTCTAACTGTGATGGCGAAAAAAGTGAAGCTACTCCGTTCAGAAGTGTGCGCGTTCATAGAATGGTACCCCGCCGCGTCAAAAACGGACATCGTGCGGCACTTTGTGGACGCCGGGTATGCCGGTTCTGGCATCTACAACATCTTGACACTATTGGACAACGATCAGAGCATCGAAAGAAAGCCTGGTTCCGGACGGCCAACGACCCTGAGCGACAAGAAGCTTCAAAGGATGCTGAAGAGGAAGACCGAGGGAAAAGTGGCTAAATCGCTGCGTACACTTGGCCGAGAGGTTGGTGCATGCTCTAAAACAGTAAAAAAGTATCTGGAGAACATGGACATACATGCAGGAAGCGGCATGCCCGTCCACTGGCCTCGGAGCTGCAGGCAATGACGCAGCGACAGCGGTTGAATAAGATGGTTTAGTCGATTTTCCTGGCGAATCGCGACGTGACAGTGGTGATGGACGACTAGACCTATCTCACCATGGATGGCAACGACTAGCAGGGCTCTTCGTATTTTACCTCCCCCACGAAGAAAGTGAGCACCGAGGTAAAGTTTATTTCACAGACCAAGCTCCCCAAGAAGGTGCGGTTGTGGCTGACAATCAGCGAGAAAGGGATGTCAAAGTTGCTCTTCTTTCGCTCCAGGCTGGCCGTGAACGGAGAAATTTATAGTACGAAGTGCCTGACAGAAGTTGCGTCGTTCATCAAGAAATACCATAAGCGCGAAGATACGGTGTCCTGGCCAGATTTGACGTCGATCAACTACTCGAAGCGATCGATGGAGGATGTGGTACCGAAGTCGGCGAATCTGCCCATTGTCCCCCACCTGCTTCCCATCGAGAATTTCTGGGCAAACTTGAAGCGCAAGATCTATTCCAAAAATTTTGTCGCGAAAACGGAGGAGGAATTAATTAAAAAAACGAAGAAAGAGCTTAAAAACATGGCTACACGCATGTTTTCGTCCGCCATGGCGAATGTTCCGGTTAACTGCCGGAAGACTGCACGCAAGGACGTAATATTTTTTTTGTGAGAAAGCTAACATGGTAACCTTCCATGGGAAATTTATCCAACTCAACTATCTGTCATAGTTTTTTTTTCATCACCATCTGAAAACTTTTTTTTTACCGCAAACGTTAGCTGTCAAATCATCGATACTTATCGATAATATCGATAGAAGCCCCGGAATTATCGATTGTTATCGATGTCCGTTTTGGGCGATATTTCCCATCACTAACCTAATCTAGCATTGGCCAAAAGTATCGATAATTTCTCCCTGGTTGTATCGATGCCAGGTATATCGAGGGCGGAGCATCGATACCAGCTGTATCGATACTCTGCCTGCTACTTGAAACAGGTCTATGAAAAGCTACCATTTTTTCTTGATCATTAATACGGAAAATCAGAGATGCCAGGTGTTTTTGAAAAATTTAAGCAACTATTCGAAAAACCGACAAAATCTGCTTACAGTCTGTAAAAAATTTGCCTGTGATTTGAAAAAATGCGTTCGCGCAGGCGAAAGTCTGCAAAAATTTTCACAGATATTGAGAAAGTCTGCGTAAACATAAAGAAACTCTGACAAAAATCTGCAGAGACTCTGGAAAAAATATAATTTTCTGCGAATCAATAAAAATCTGCACACCGACTCTAAAAATCTGCGTTTTGAAGACAAATCTGCATATTTTGTATCCCTGCGGTCAATAGACTAACAGAATGGGACAGTGGTGACAGAATTATATGTCACACACACAAATCAATGCAATAGCATACGCGCGTCTTATTTGAAATATAGGGCAGCACGATAATCCTGGCTTCTTATTCTTAATTGCCTGCCTTTTTGCAAAAACTCGGCGCTTACGATTTTGCTCTGCACAGACAGTATTACCAAATGCGGCAGAATTTTTCTCGCAAGAGGCATGAAAAATCCCCTTAGAAATAAGCGGGTATATTCAATCCTGTTGGTGTCTTTTACAAAACGAGCACAAACCAAATTTCTGCACTGTTTGTAGAAGACTTAAACGCGATGGATCATATCCGCGCACTTCTACAAGACTTTTCCGTTAGACAATTTGTAGCAATCAACAATATTTTCCGGTTTTATAGTTTCTCTTCAGTATTGAAAAAATATCGGGGTGAAAGTATCGATCCAGCTTTATATCGAAGTCGCTTGCGTCGATAAAAAATAACGATATTTAGGCCCTAAGGTATCGATACCGTAAGTATCGATACGATATCGGCCAATGCTAACCTAATCAGTCTGTTGAGGATAATCCTCTCAAGCACCTTGCCCGAAACGTCCAGCAGGCAGATAGGTCTGTATGTCGATGTGTCCCCTGGCGGTTTTACAGCGTTCGGCAGTAAGACCAATCTCTACCGCTTCCACCTATTCGCATTGACGGTGTTGCTGATATTTGTTTGGTTTTTGCATGCGAAATAGAAGAAAGGAAATATTTTTGCTTTAATCATCACGCACATTTTGACAATTGCGTATGAGAGTTCACGTAGGTGCGAGCAGCCTTCAAAATCTCTTTCAACGCGAATAACCCAAATGCATGACTGTCACCTGACATGTCATCCACCTATGCATGACTGCGCGAAACAAGCCGGGGCCTCCCATCAATTGTTGTGCGTCCCGTTTTCCAGAACATACCATGCACTTGGGAGACTCCTCGCACCTCCACCCCGCACTTCTCTTTGAGGGCTTATGCAACATCGCACCCCTCGGTGATTTCATCAAGATTTTTAAGCTGGAGAGTCACCTCCGAGGTGAGGGCCTGAACCTACACTTTTTGCCAAGGACCCGCTCGGCAACCGCCTTATAGGAAGCGCCCTTGTTGTTCGCATCCTTCTGAAGCTCAAGAATCAACTCGCCAGTGCGAGATAGACGGATGCTCCGCACATCCGCCCCGAAATTCTTGTGCTGGGTTTCGCTTCTCATTTCTTTCAAGACTTTCCAAGTACTTAGACTCCTTAGTCTCGAGTATGAGGACGTCCCCCAGTACCTTGCGCTCCGTCTTTATTTTTTTTTAACTTTCTGGCACCCTTTTACTACTACGGGTGCGAGGCTTGCTCCACCAACCGCTTCTTCACGTCGTCGGGGTCCGCTTCCCCCGGTAACTGCCTCGTTCGTTTACCGACCTGCCTCGTAGAGCATCGCTTCAACTCGAGTCACAAAATCGGCGTACTCTCTTTGAGCCTTGTCGATGGTAGTCTGAAGCAAGAGTAACCCAAGAAACTTTTTCTGGCTAAATAAATGTTTTAATAACTAACCTGATTCAGATGACGGCTGAAAGTCGAATAATATGTTTCTAAGTGTTTAATCAGCCTTTAATCAGTCGGTTTTAGAGAACTAAATCAGCTTCTTGTCACATTCAGCTTCCTAAATAGCCGAACAAGGACCTAATAAGAAATAGCTCAGCCATTTGAACAACTGTTATACATGCTGATCGATTCTGTAGAAGCGATTATTCATTATTTGTACAGCTTGTAGAAAAACTCTTTTACAGCCAACAGTAGCTGGCCTATAGTCTAAATAAGCGCCTATATGACAATTCCATGGCACATTCTGTCTTGCTGAAAAAGTGCTTGTTCAGCTACAATTCTGTTTATATACAGCCAATGTAAAATTGTTTTTGAAATGAACTGGAAATAGATATACGAGTTAAATCGATACGTATGCATGTATGTCAAGATAGACGTTTTACCAGCAACCTCATGAGCATGAGTTCGAGATTCGAGACTGGCAGTAAAGTAATTGAATACTAAAGGGTGGTTTTTAAGAATTTGGTTTTTCTTTAAAAAAAACGCATAAAAATTACGAAACTGTATGAAATCTTTATTCGAGCCGATAAATTGGTTTATGCCATTTACTTTTTAAAGATACTTTCATTTAAATAGTCTATAGATAGGCCTATAGATAGGCCTATAGTCTAAATAAGCGCCTATATGACAATTCCATGGCACATTCTGTCTTGCTGAAAAAGTGCTTGTTCAGCTACAATTCTGTTTATATACAGCCAATGTAAAATTGTTTTTGAAATGAACTGGAAATAGATATACGAGTTAAATCGATACGTATGCATGTATGTCAAGATAGACGTTTTACCAGCAACCTCATGAGCATGAGTTCGAGATTCGAGACTGGCAGTAAAGTAATTGAATACTAAAGGGTGGTTTTTAAGAATTTGGTTTTTCTTTAAAAAAAACGCATAAAAATTACGAAACTGTATGAAATCTTTATTCGAGCCGATAAATTGGTTTATGCCATTTACTTTTTAAAGATACTTTCATTTAAATGTTGGTCACGGCTACGTTTTAAATGGTCCAAACGAAAAGTCCAGTTTTGGGTCACTTTTTCGAGCATTTCGGCTGGTATCTCGCGAATAACGCGAGTAATGTTGTCTTCCAAGGCTGGAATTGTTGTTGGCTTATCCGCATAGACGAGAGACTAAATGTAGCCCCACAAAAAATAATCTAGCGGTGTCAAATCGCATGATCTATGCGGCCAATTCACCAGTCCATTTCGTGAGATGAATTGCTCACCGAACTCATTCCGCAATATGTCTATTGAATCGCGCGATATGTGGCACGGTGCTCCGTCTTGCTGAAACCACATGTCAACAAGACCCAGCTCTTCCATTTCCGGCAAAAAAAATCAGAAATCATCGCGCGATAGCAAGCGCCATTGACCGTAATGTTGCGATTTTGATCATCTTTGAAGAAGTACGAACCAATGATACCTCCAGCGTGAAAACCGCACCAAACCGTGCATTTTTCTGGGTGCATTAGCGATTCTTGTATTGCCTCTGGTTGCTCTTCGATCAAAATGCGACAATTTTACTTATTAACATACCCATTTAACCAGAAATTAGCTTCGTCACTGAACACAATTTTTCGGTGAAAAAGTTGATTTTCGGCAAGTTGTTCTAGGATCCATTCATCAAAAATTCGACGCTGCGGCAAGTCGTTCGGCTTGATTCTTGTACGAGCTGTATTTTGTAAGGCTTCACACCAAGATCCTTTCGTAAAATCTTCCATGTAGTCGAATAACACAAGCCCAATTGCTGCGAACAGCGTCGAATTGACATTTAACGGTCTCCCACTACACTGGCTAATACGGCAGCAATATTCTCTTCTGTACGCACTCTATGTATACGTGTTGGTGAGTTTATGTCGATCAGAGTAAAACTGGTTTGAAATTTCGTCACAATAGCTTGAATAGCTTGCTCAGTAGGTCGATTATGAGGACCATAAAATGGTCGTAATGCGCGAAAAACATTTTTCACAGAGGACGAATTTTCGTAATAAAATTCGATTATTTGTAAGCGTTGTTCAGGCGTAAGTCTGTTCATGGTGAATTGGCAAACCAAACTAAGTACATTAGACTTTGACAGCTGTCAGAATTCCCGCGTGAACTGTCAAATTTGAATACACGAAAAACCAAATAGCAAAAAATCACCCTTTAAAAAAGTATTTTTTTCACTAACAATATCATAAACAATTAACGATGAAAAACACACAAAAAGTGCAACAAGTCGAAAGATTTGGATGTGTTCGAATCGCCTAAACAATAATAAAGTTGTCTAATTGAGACGAATATATATTTTGAATTATATTTATCTTAGCTATAATAAAGCTGAAAAAGCACTTTTTCACAAAGACAGAATGTACAGTTTCAGCCATGGAATTTTCATATAAGCCAGCTACTTTTGGCTGTAAAAGAGTTTTTCTACAAGCTGTACAAATGATGAATATTCGCTTCTACAAGTAGCTGATTTAGTTCTCCAAAACCGACTGATTAAAAGCTGATTGAACACTTAGAAATACATCATTCGACCTATGTTTAGCCGCCAGCTGGATTAGATTAGTTATAAAGCACTTATTTAGCCAAAAGATGTTTCTTGGGAAGTATCAAGAAACGTTTATTCAACCAGTTTGTTCAGTGTTTAGTTGATGTTGTCTAATAGCTATTTTTTAATTGAAATAGCGCTTAACCAGCCAACAATCAAATAATGGCGTGGAGTATTTCATAAGTTTTTTAAACCTTAATTTTTTGCTTGTTCAGCTGATAAATCAACCTGAGCGTTGTAGCAATCCATTTCACATTCATGCAGACTTTATTATGTAGGTCGGAAAGAGAATCTGGTCCTAAGACCAATTCCCACCATCTGATCTTTCTCTGATTTCCACCAGGTAATGAACGCGGAGCGTTCTGGAAGTACTGCCAGGTTGTCACGAGCTGGAGACCCCTAAAGCGGATACCTTGCCGTTTCAACCAGCTGTCACACGGCTTTACTAAGGGAGCTCAGTGCAGCTGCCAGTCCAGAGACGTGGTACTATAACAAAGTCCAACTCCGTTTTCTACGCTACTAATTGTAACCTTACTGGCATCGACCCCAATGGGCGGGTTAGTGCATTTTGGATGATGGGAGCGGCACTACTCGCTTCGTCAGAGATGCTTCCGGGTTGCGAGGACGTCGACTGCCCAGTGCCCGTCCCTCACTACCCCTAGGTGATCTCCCGTGTAGTGCAAGGCGAGAAACAGCTGGCGATCTGCGAGTCGTGTGTAGCGGCAAAGCAGATGAAAAATCCTTTCATGTTGCGGCAGGAATACTGCACTCAAAACAGAGAACACGCACATGCGTCGTTTTCTGATAGCGTGTAACTATCTTCTTGCTGTAACACATGCGAATTTCAAACGAATTTTTAGAAACATCAGGAATACTGAATGTGCAAATTTCACAGACTAATTTTCCGAGTCTGTGTTTTTTTCAATTTGCCGTTGTATAAAAGTTTCTTCAGAGTTTTGAGTTCGACCGTTATGAAGTGTGTTCGAAATTGTAACCGAAGCCTTAAATCCAAAGAAGCGCAAGTTTAATAATTGCAGTACGCTAGCATGATTGTTACTTAAAGCTTATGAAATTTATCATTTTACCTAAAAACAAACCAAAATATTTTGTAAAACAACAATGAATACAAAAACTGTTTGCGGAGAATATATTTTCGAGCAACGCGATACCGTTCTGTTATAACAATACTCATTGCAAAAAAATGCTTTTTTTCCTTGGTTCAAATTGACAGTCAATGACAGCTCATTCTGGTTCATTTTGACACTCACACAGCTTCGTATCCGTTTCTCCCTCCCAGGTTTGAGCGTCGTAAACAGAAAAGGTCGACTGCTTTCATAATCAAATTCTGTCCCGGAATATTATTCTACCGTGCTGGATCGAAATCCGTACACCTAAGCACATGATAATTTTTGACGGTCAATATGAAATCAAGAAATCACTTATTGCTTTAAACTGACAAGTTTACTTATAGGTCTACTTATATTTTATCATTATTTTCAAGCAAAATTTTCAAAAATCATGTTTAAATAGAACATGTTTAAAATCGAAATCCGTACTCAGTTTTTTGTCTGAACCACCCGTACACTTTTGAATCGAAATCCGCACACACGCGATATAGACTGGATCAAAGTCCATACAACAATAAATCAAACTCCGTATAGATATAGCAGTACAAAAATTAACATCTTTTATAAAAAATTAATTTTTAAATTACCGAAAAACTATATTTTGAGGTTCAATTGGTTCCTAAAGTTTCACACGGTTTTCTATTTTTTATATCAGCTGAAATAGTGCAATTTTCGTAGCGTTTCATAGTAACCGGAACGCCGGAACCTCTTGAAGCTTCCCGGTGCGACTTTCCTTTGCGCACCTCAGTCACAGCTTGTTCGAAATTGTTTGTCGTATATTTATACTTGTTTCCTTCCATTATATGCTGAAAACAAGAAGAAAGTTCAACAATATATGCATGATACACACGCTGTACGGATTTCGATTCAAGCAAATAACAAGAATCAAAATCCGTACGGCACAGTTTTTGTTGAATACATACAATTTACACAATTTATCAGACAATATACAGCTCGAAAATGACAAAGACTTACCTTTCCCATCAATTTCAAAAAGATTCACAGAGTAAAACACTTATATCCCACTTGAAAATCATTTTTATCTGAAGAACGTTTCTTTAGTAAATTCTCTAACGATACAACGAAATGACAACTGAAACCGATACACGATTGATTTTTCATTTTTAATATTTTTATTTCATGGCCTACTGGCGCATAGTTCAATTTAACAGAAGGCCAACAACTCAACGGATATGTACATGTAACTACCATATGAATTTTCATTTTTATAATGCTTAAAACTGAAGAAAAACATCAAGGTGTACGGATTTCGATACTGTACGGGTTTCGATCCAGCACGGTACTCAGAGAAGCCAGATGTTCTTGAAAAATGTAAAAATCTGTATAAAATCTATCCGTGATTGCTAAAATTTCGCTTGTGCAGACAAAAGTCTACAAAAATCTGCACACATTTCGAGAAAATCTGCGCAAATATATGAAAAATCGATGAATATCTGCGATTCAATGAAAATCTGCACACAGACTTTAAAATTCTGCGTTTCGCAGACAAATCTGCACATCTGGTTTCCCTGGTTCTTCTTTTGATAAAAACTACTTGAAACCCCGTCACGGGTCCCCGTGACTCTGTGGTTAGCGATGTATGTCGGCTAGCTCTCCCACACGCTTGTGATATCGGGTTCGATTCCCGATCGAGTCGAGGATCTTTTCGAGCTGAAAAACTGAAAAACTCAGCACTGGGGCACGGTGTATCGTTGTACTTATCCTACACATGCAAAATGTGCCAAAAAACAATATCGATAACGAATTCTCTCAACTAATCTAGTTGATCGAGACCGCTATTAGCCCCAAGGCTAAGCGATTGTTGTACTTGAAACTTGAACTCATGATGCTAACCAAATTTTAGAGAAAAAGAAATTGGGTTATTGAGCTATATCAGTTTTTATGTCATCTGAAAGAGCTGCATTTTCTAAGCAAAACGTGATTTTCAAAAATTTGAATAACTACGAATGAACGCTATGCACGAAATATCTAGCAACACTGGTTTTGACATTCCGTATGTCATATAATCAGTGGTGGGCACCATTCCGCTAATTCGCTAATTCGCTAATTAGCGACGCTAAAATTCAGTTAGCGATTTAGCGATTTCGCTAATTTTTGAGCTGGTTAGCGTCGCTAAAATTTTGGCCTTCGAAACGCTAATCGCTAATTCGCTAAATTTTTTAGTGAAGCGACAATAAAAATATTTAGAAAAACTGTGAATTGCTGATGGCGTACGTAAATTGCTTCGAAAGATGAACATACTTTACTGCGAAAGTTACTTTTGTCAGTTTTTAACCCTAGAATGGAGTTTCAGTTATCGTACAAGCCACAGGAGCATTTTGAAGAACAAACACAAGGTCTAGCTTGAATTTTCGGCACACCAAGAACTTTGGTAAATTGCAATGCGCTTGAAATTATGACAACTTTGGTTCTACTTTTTCGATTCAGATAATAATTGAATTTTTATGAAAACTTTTTTTAAGAGTATCTATTTTCAATGCAAGCTAAATAACTTTTGTTATTCTTGTTTATACAAAGTCAAATAAGAATACCGTTTCGTAAACCTCTTACTGTAAAAAGCTTTAAAAATAATTGTTTTCGTTTGTTTAACCAAAACAGATCAAAGTGGTCTAGTACTTACAAAACACGAGCAATAAATATAGCGCTATGACTATTTACATATTAAAAAGTTAGCGATTAGTGATTAGCGAAAGTTCCGCTAATGTGGGTTTAGCGTTTAGCGTTTAGCGATTATCGAGCTAAATTTTCCGGTTAGCGACTTAGCGATTAGCGTCGCTAAAATTTCGGTTAGCGGTGCCCACCACTGCATATAATTCGTTTGCTTTTCGCTTATTATGATCAGCGTTGCCAGGTATCCAGATTTAGCTGGATTATCCAGATTTTTGAACATGTATCCAGGTAGACAGCTTTGATGTCCAATTATCCAGATTTTTCATGGATGATCCAGATTTTATCCAGATTTTATTTTCTCTGTTCCGCAAAAAGGTCATAACTTCAATTTTGGCGCGAAATTTTGCAATTTTGTCACCTCAAATTTTGCGTACCTCAAAACTTTTATCCGAAAAATTAACCTTTCACCCCACGAAATGACCGCCACATTTTTTTCAGATTTTTATTTTGCCTTTTCCAGATTTTTAAAAAAATGACCTGGCAACGCTGATTATGATGCTTATCTTTGAGTTTAGTTCGTTCTCCGCTCGTTTAGTTTTCCAGGTGGCACGGAGTGGTTTGGACGTGGTTTTGCTTAGCTGTTCACGTAAGAAAAGGTAGACATCTCTATAGTGTTTGTTGGTGACGCTGATTTACATTTTATGTGTTCACACTATCGGTATCCAACCATAGCAAAGTACTGGGTAGTGTGATAGTTTTTGTTTTTCGTTTACCGGCGACAGTAGTAAGAGAAGTTTTCTTTTTCATTTCCCCTTTCATATAGGCTTTACTCGAAAAGTTGTGGTTACGTGGTTACGAAAGAAGCAATCGTGTCGAAGAAACCATGGCTGGTAAGTGGTCCGTGTTCAGTTTAAACCTCGATTAGAATAAATTGTCCATTCGTTTCATTTGTGGTTTGTGTGTTATTCTGTCTGATAAGCCGGACACCTCCCGTTCGAGGGGTGATAAGCGCTATATCATTCTTTGCACTGCAGGAACTTAAGCGTATTAGCTTTTGGTTTTTTGTTTCGATCAATGAAAAGGTGATCTGACCGGTTGAGCAAGAAACAAAAAAAAAAAGATCGTTCAATTGCTTGTGGACGCTGAAGAAGTCGCACGAGCTGCCTGTGTTGTTGTTGTTGCAAACACACACACATCGTTGCTTGAAGTAGTGGACGATGTCGATCGATGACTTTGACTTGTGAACCGAATATGCGCTGGAATTAATTTGATGGTTCCTTTGATTAGAGTCTATGCAGTTGCTTAATCGACATCGGAACATTGAGCACGCCTTTTAGAAATGATGTGCCAAAAATATGATAACAGTTTCAAGGGGCATGTTCAGACAGTTCGGCTAACGTAATATGAGATAACGTTGCATCTCACTGGAGTATGCGACCAGCAAACGCTTAGATGATGATATCGTTTTATTTGATGGTGTGTTATGATTATCAATTTATAGTCGAGCTGTAAGAATCTTACAGGTGGTCTTTTTCCAACAAGTAGCATGACTGCGTAATGACGGCCAACTACCTGTTGTAAGGCAAGGTAGATCGCATTACTGTTGGCCTTTACTGGTCGTAAAACTGTTACAAATCAGTATAGAATTTTCTCATGTTTGGATTATGGCTAGCGGAGTGCAAAGGGAAAGGTGTACTAGCAACCGAATAGGTTTCTATGTATTATTGATAAACACCAAATGCATCGTTTTCGTTGCTAACAAGATAATGCCGCTGTTTGTTTTATATCACCAGCAACACAGAATCGTAGATTTAGATCTGTCTTGCAATCAAATTTGATTGCCAGATTCTGCGCACAGTTTTTTGAAGCAACTAAATTATAATAAGCATGACTGGTGTCTTACGTTTCATTTTTTTCAGGTCCCAACCCATTTCAAAACTTGCAGAAGGAATTAAACGTTAATGGCCAAACCTTCCACTACTTCGATATTGCATCGTTTCAGGAGTTTAGTAAGTATTGAAATTTTGATCAAAAAACTAAATTATTTATTTCTTTCCAGACGCAGCACTTCATCTCATTTTGAGGATGTAAATTCAAATTTCTTTCGCATCTCATGAAAAGTTTTAACGCCGGACTACGTCTTTGTTTTCTATACTGGGATACATTCTGTAAAATTGAAAATGAAACTGGCAAAATGTTAGGTTGAATTACGGGACTACTTCGGCAGGTTTTCTGCCGAGGTAGTTGCATAACTAATAATTTACAATAATCACTAGACCGATGAATAGATAAAATGTTGGACAATTTTGTGATTCGTTAGTTATCATTAGTACTTCATTGCTTAGCACAAAAAATGCAAATTTGCAAGATCGATTTTTCGCGTGCAATGAAGAACTTGCACATACGTCAGGAGTCCGTTTACCGTGATATTCTTCGTCAAAAAGGCTCTAAAAACCGCCTAACCTGTTCTTTTCTCCTCCCCTCCTACAGAAGAACTCCCGTACAGCATCCGTGTGCTGCTGGAATCGGCGGTCCGCAACTGCGACAACTTCCAAGTGCTGGAGAAAGATGTACGAGGCATCCTGAGCTGGAAGGCCACCAAGAGCGTCAAGACGGACGCAGAGCTGGAGATCCCCTTCAAGCCTGCGCGTGTCATTCTGCAGGATTTCACCGGTGTTCCGGCGGTGGTGGATTTTGCTGCGATGCGCGATGCCGTTCTGAAGCTAGGTGGAGACCCCGACAAGATTAATCCCATCTGTCCGTCCGACTTGGTGATCGATCATTCCGTGCAGGTGGACTTTGCTGGGACACCGGATGCACTGAATAAGAATCAGGATTTGGAATTTGAGCGTAACAAGGAACGTTTTACATTTCTGAAGTGGGGAGCCAAAGCATTTAACAACATGTTGATCATTCCTCCCGGCTCGGGCATTGTTCACCAGGTGAACTTGGAATATCTTGCCCGTGTGGTGTTCCAGGATGACACAAAAGCGAAAGACGGAGTCAAGATGTTGTATCCGGACAGCGTGGTGGGAACGGATTCTCACACCACCATGATTAATGGGTTAGGTGTTGTTGGGTGGGGTGTAGGAGGTATTGAAGCTGAAGCTGTCATGCTGGGCCAGGCCATATCTATGTTGCTTCCGGAGGTCATTGGCTACAAGCTGACGGGTAAATTGAACCCACTGGCAACGTCCACGGATCTGGTTCTGACCATTACGAAGCACTTGCGACAGATCGGAGTTGTAGGCAAGTTTGTTGAGTTCTTCGGACCTGGTGTCAGCGAGTTGTCTATTGCCGATCGTGCCACGATCAGTAACATGTGTCCGGAGTATGGAGCAACCGTGGGTTATTTCCCGATTGATCAAAATGCGCTGGACTACCTGCGTCAAACGAATCGTGCCGAGGATAAAGTGCAGGTTATTGAAGCTTACCTGAAGGCAACGAATCAATTGCGCAATTTTAATGACGCATCGCAGGATCCCATCTATACCCAGACTGTGCAGTTGGATTTGGCTACTGTAGTCACTTCGGTCTCGGGACCTAAACGTCCTCACGATCGGGTGTCGGTCAGTGAGATGCAAAAAGACTTCCGCGATTGTTTGACGGCTAAAGTTGGCTTCAAGGGTTTTGCAATTCCGCAAGACGAATTGAAAACGGAAGGGCGTTTCAGTTGGGCCGATGGAAAGACATACGCTCTTCGCCACGGTTCTGTCGTGATAGCTGCAATTACATCCTGCACTAACACTAGCAACCCTTCGGTAATGCTTGGAGCTGGATTACTGGCGAAAAAAGCAGTTGCAGCTGGTTTGAAGGTTGCTCCGTACATCAAAACTTCGCTGTCGCCTGGAAGCGGAGTTGTTACGTACTATCTGAAGGAATCGGGTGTTGTTCCGGCACTCGAAGAGCTGGGCTTCCATGTAGTGGGATATGGTTGCATGACTTGCATTGGTAACTCCGGTCCATTGGAGGACAATATCGCTAACACCATCGAGAAGAACAATCTGGTCTGTTGTGGAGTACTTTCCGGAAACCGCAACTTCGAGGGTCGCATCCATCCAAACACTCGTGCGAACTATTTGGCTAGCCCTCTGTTGGTCATTGCGTACGCTCTGGCTGGTACGGTGGATATCGATTTTGAGAAAGAGCCGATAGGAACTAAACCTGACGGTGGTAAGGTATTTTTGCGAGATATTTGGCCAACTCGACAGGAGATTCATGCTGTTGAAAAACAATTTGTTATCCCCGCAATGTTCCGTGATGTTTACGCAAAGGTTGAACTGGGATCGCCCTCCTGGCAAGGATTAAACGCTCCAACCGGAAAACTCTATCCGTGGGACGAATCATCCACGTACATTAAGCATCCACCATTCTTTGAGAACATGGCACGTGAGTTGCCTAAAATAGGCAATATCGTCAACGCACGAGCTCTACTGAACCTGGGAGATTCCGTTACTACTGATCATATTTCACCAGCCGGTTCGATTGCTCGTAACAGCCCTGCGGCTCGTTATCTCTCATCCCGTGGATTGACACCGCGCGAGTTTAATTCGTATGGATCGCGACGCGGAAATGATGCCGTTATGGCACGTGGAACTTTTGCGAATATTCGTCTGGTAAATAAACTCGTCAGTGGCCCAGGACCGCGAACCCTTCACATTCCAAGCGGCGAAGAGATGGACGTATTCGATTGTGCTGAGCGTTACACTCAGGAGGGTACGCCACTGATTGCTATCGTTGGTAAAGACTACGGCAGTGGGTCGAGCCGTGATTGGGCTGCGAAGGGACCTTATCTGCTGGGAATAAAGGCCGTTATTGCCGAGTCGTACGAGCGCATTCATCGTTCCAACCTGGTTGGTATGGGCATCATTCCGCTGCAGTATCTAGAGGGGCAAAATGCCGACACGATCGGTTTGACCGGACAAGAGAAGTTCAACATTGCCCTCCCGGATAACGTGAAACCGCACGATAAAATCACCGTCGAGACGGACGGCGGTCTCAAGTTTCAGGTTGTGGTACGCTTCGATACCGAGGTAGATCTGGAGTACTTCCGCAACGGTGGTATTCTCAACTATATGATTAGGAAAATGATTTCCTAAAACGTGGTGGAAGAGGGTTGGTAGCGGCACCGAGTGCTGTGCATACTATATTTCTGAATGTACTCTTAAACGAACAAATTGGTTTCTTTGCAATAAATAAAACCAAGGTTATTTGATATGATTATTAAGCCTGTTGATTTAAGTGTATTAGAATGGAAAAAGAAAGCTTCTAAAACTTTATTTAAAACCTATTTTAAATGCTTTTCAGAGTCTTATCTTGATATGAGAATCCATACGTCTAGTTTTCCCGGGAAATTTGATGTATGACATTTCATATCAAGATAAGCGAACGGGTTGTAACATAGGTAAGCAACTCAATTGTATGTAGGTTCGTAGCTATACTGTTTCGAAGACTAAAAATAGTGGGTCAGGAATTTGAGGCAAACCAAACCAGAAAGAACTCTACACTAGAAGGACATTTGCGTTTCGACAATGTTCAACAATTTTCAATATTACAATTGCTTGAACAATCAGATTACAATTTTCTGCATTTGGACGGGTGCTTAAATGGTTTTCCAATCGATTGTTGCAAAAATGACAGAAATCGGTTGGAAACTAACTGGGTTTAAAACGTTTGAAATTGGACAATTTTTGTGACGCTCTCGATGTTTTCGGTTTTGAAATTGGATCCTTGTATTGCAATTGGGTTCCTGTAATTGTTGCCGTAAGACGTATTCTACGTCAAAACAGCAGCTTCGTCTGAACAGGTCTGAACTACAGACGGTGTTATAAACAGATACGCAAAGAGTGAGGTCGAAAACTCCAAGTGAACCGTCGAATCAAGGCTCCAAATGTGCAAAGTAAACAAACTCATGCGTGTTACTTTTCGTACGGAATGTGTGTTGCAATCAATTCTGTGAATCACGTGCAATTATGGTTTCAACGAAAAATGTGTTCGTCATGCTCATATTATGAGTGATGCATTGAAAATTAAATAACTGTATGAACAAGCCTTGAAACTCAGTAATATACCCTTACAAAGTTTCGTAATTTCATTACATTTTCTAGAGCGTACGAAAGGTCATGCGAAAATAGTTTTTTAAAATAGAATATTAGCAAAGGGTTGCGATATTTACTGCTTTTCTCTTTGCGTATCTCTTAATAACACAGTCTCTAGTCTTAACATATTCAAAGGCTTGTAGTCGCATTCAAAATGATTCCAACGTACATTAGAAGAAAATGATTCCAACGTACATTATGTTACCTTGATCACAGTTCCTTTGAGATCTGGCAACGCTGCTGAATGAAACGTCAACAACGTCAATAAAGCTTTGAGAAAAAAAGCGATTGTCTGTTCGCGTAATTCAAATTCATTATTCCGTAGTTATTTCTCCAATATTCAACATTGTAAATAAATTTTAATGTTCAAACAATCAGTGCTACTATTGGCGCTTATCACAGTGCTTCATGTTGTTGGTTCACAGGTAAGCATTCCTGTGCAGATGGTAATTCACAATCGAACACCCACTTTTAACCCCGTTACAAACTCCCCCCGAAAAAAAACAGGCACAATCCTACGAGGACAAGCGCTGCAAATGCATCTGTCCCAGCATCAAATCGGTGAAGAACAACACCGAAGATGACTCGGATCGGATGCTGATAATCGATAATGTGCCACCGAACAAGTGCAATTGCGACGGGGTAATACTACCCCGGATAGCCGATAAGGTGAAAGGTAAAGAGCAGGAGTTCTGCCCTCGCTGTGATTGCAAGTACGAAAACAGAAACACGACCATTATTAAGGTATGACGACCTGTGAGCCACAGATTAATTCTGTTGATAAGACTATTTGATTTTGTTTTCTCCAACTCAGGTGGTAGTCATCATTGTAATCTGGATAATTTCGCTTCTGGTGATTTATATGCTGTTCCTGATGTGTCTGGATCCGCTGTTGAACAAGCGAGTTAAGGCGAACTACCAGGAGCACACCAATGAAGATGTGAATATCTACAGTGATAATAACAATATCAATCGTAACAGTATTAGCTTTAAGGGCTTCTTTAAGAAGCGTGATTCATTATACTCCACTAGGTTTAGCAGC
This sequence comes from Wyeomyia smithii, assembly GCF_029784165.1. Classification (NCBI taxonomy): domain Eukaryota; kingdom Metazoa; phylum Arthropoda; class Insecta; order Diptera; family Culicidae; genus Wyeomyia; species Wyeomyia smithii. Next base: position 2,637,225 of record NC_073695.1, on the reverse strand, counting down.
AGTAGGAATAATGTTACCGTCCAGGCTATTGATTGCACCGATAGCGACAGTGACAGTGTAGAATATTCTCCCGGCAGCAAAGACCGCGAACGGGTTTCTCTGCTTAAAGCGGAAGCCTCGTGATATGCGATTTATGCGCATTTGTTCATAGTTTAACGCCTACAATTCTTTTTCTTAATTGCTCGATATATTTTTAACGTTTGTGTTCTTAGCAACGCAGATAACGTAACCGCAAGGCTGAATAAATGATAGTAATAAACGTGATCTCTGTTCGTTGTAATTACACCGCTTTAGTTATTTGTTCAACGGCACCAGTTTTTAGTTGTTGTTGGTTTGTTACGTTCTCAGTTAGTCAGGGATCTCTAATCACAACAGGAAAGTATTAATTCAATTCGAGATTTCTAATCTATTCTGCTCGTGTTGCTTTCTTTCTTTCAGGAGGACACCTCGGTTGCAGTTGGAAATCACAGTCAGGACATGCAGGTACGGGACGGGAATGTCCTGAATCGGGTTGGTCACTCGCAGGATAAATGGAAGAGGCAGGTGCGCGAGCAGCGGCGCAACATCTACGATCGCCACACGATGCTAAATTAGAGGAGCATTATGATTTCCTATAGAATTCAAATCAACATTTATATTCCAATTTTCTAAGTTGTAGATAATCGTTTGTGATGTAAAATAAACGCATTATGATATTCGAATAATCAACAGATAACTAAGGTTATATCGTTTATTTAATTGGTCAATTGGTGGTATTACAACGTTTAATTTCGAGTGAACATAAATTAGTAACAAAAAGAAGTTATAAAAGGCAATTTGCCTCCTGTGAGAATCGAACTCACGACCGCTGGTTTACAAGACCAGCGCTCTGCCTACTGAGCTAAAGAGGCTGTTTGTGTAAATGGGTGGGCATATTTTTACAACTATTCCCAAAGTTTGTTACTATTTCAGTTAATTTTGATGTAAACTTCCAATAAACTACATTATTGGTCGTCAAATCGTTTAGAATATATGACACGTAGAGATGTGATTATCCCTATTTGTATGTTCAATCGTTTGAAAAAAATTTAATTTTTGACAAGGCGACGATAACTTTTCGAGTAACTGAAAGTGAAATAAGTGCGAATTTGACAAAATCAACAAATAATGTAACTTTTCTTTCTTTTTAATCAATTTGTAACTCAAGCGATTCTGGATTAGGGTTATTTTTTTATTTTTTCGCTATAAAAAATGTAATTTCAGCACATCAAAAACCAGGGATTTTTAATTGAACTTTCATAAAAAAAAACATTTTTTCACACTTCTCACACTATTTTAACGATGAAAGCAAGCAGTTCCGAAATTGATAAATTGTCTCAGCAATATACATTTAAGCGTAATCGTTTTTCTACGCGGACTCTACGAGTTTTTGATTCAGATTTTCCAGAAACAATTTTTTAAAGGATTTTCATTGTGTTGGTTGAGTTTTTACTGTTCTGATTTTAGGCTAATTTGATCGCAGTTTTTCTCATTTAAAGTCTACGTATGTTACAGAATTGAGATTATTTCTGTATTGTTCTCTCTTTAGAAATAATGCTTAACTATAATTTTCTTCACGTTTTTGAAATGTCCACGTTGTTAGATATTTCAACCTCTTTTGTTATTTTACATCTTATTAGTCAACAAAATTATTTGTTGGGTTGTTGTTTTTTTGTGAACAAAAAAAGGTAGTTGATTAATATTGTGAGTCCCAAAAAACTGTTGTGGTTTTAGGGTGGTGGTGGACCCCTGTTCTATTCATTGTAAAGAATTGCCGCAAAAATCCGTTTTGCTTCCCATTTTTGACGCAGAATTACGTCTTCCGGCAACCTGACGGAATAGAGGTACAAATTGTAGGACAGACAGACAGACAGACAGACTGACAGACAGACAGACAGACAGACAGACAGACAGACAGACAGACAGACAGACAGACAGACAGACAGACAGACAGACAGACAGACAGACAGACAGACAGACAGACAGACAGACAGACAGACAGACAGACAGACAGACAGACAGACAGACAGACAGACAGACAGACAGACAGACAGACAGACAGACAGACAGACAGACAGACAGACAGACAGACAGACAGACAGACAGACAGACAGACAGACAGACAGACAGACAGACAGACAGACAGACAGACAGACAGACAGACAGACAGACAGACAGACAGACAGACAGACAGACAGACAGACAGACAGACAGACAGACAGACAGACAGACAGACAGACAGACAGACAGACAGACAGACAGACAGACAGACAGACAGACAGACAGACAGACAGACAGACAGACAGACAGACAGACAGACAGACAGACAGACAGACAGACAGACAGACAGACAGACAGACAGACAGACAGACAGACAGACAGACAGACAGACAGACAGACAGACAGACAGACAGACAGACAGACAGACAGACAGACAGACAGACAGACAGACAGACAGACAGACAGACAGACAGACAGACAGACAGACAGACAGACAGACAGACAGACAGACAGACAGACAGCCAGACAGACAGACAGACAGACAGACAGACAGACAGACAGACAGACAGACAGACAGACAGACAGACAGACAGACAGACAGACAGACAGACAGACAGACAGACAGACAGACAGACAGACAGACAGACAGACAGACAGACAGACAGACAGACAGACAGACAGACAGACAGACAGACAGACAGACAGACAGACAGACAGACAGACAGACAGACAGACAGACAGACAGACAGACAGACAGACAGACAGACCAACAGACAGACAGACAGACAGACAGACAGACAGACAGACAGACAGACAGACAGACAGACAGACAGACAGACAGACAGACAGACAGACAGACAGACAGACAGACAGACAGACAGACAGACAGACAGCCAGACAGACAGACAGACAGACAGACAGACAGACAGACAGACAGACAGACAGACAGACAGACAGACAGACAGACAGACAGACAGCCAGACAGACAGACAGACAGACAGACAGACAGACAGACAGACAGACAGACAGACAGACAGACAGACAGACAGACAGACAGACAGACAGACAGACAGACAGACAGACAGACAGACAGACAGCCAGACAGACAGACAGACAGACAGACAGACAGACAGACAGACAGACAGACAGACAGACAGACAGACAGACAGACAGACAGACAGACAGACAGACAGACAGACAGACAGACAGACAGACAGACAGACAGACAGACAGACAGACAGACAGACAGACAGACAGACAGACAGACAGACAGACAGACAGACAGACAGACAGACAGACAGACAGACAGACAGACAGACAGACAGACAGACAGACAGACAGACAGACAGACAGACAGACAGACAGACAGACAGACAGACAGACAGACAGACAGACAGACAGACAGACAGACAGACAGACAGACAGACAGACAGACAGACAGACAGACAGACAGACAGACAGACAGACAGACAGACAGACAGACAGACAGACAGACAGACAGACAGACAGACAGACAGACAGACAGACAGACAGACAGACAGACAGACAGACAGACAGACAGACAGACAGACAGACAGACAGACAGACAGACAGACAGACAGACAGACAGACAGACAGACAGACAGACAGACAGACAGACAGACAGACAGACAGACAGACAGACAGACAGACAGACAGACAGACAGACAGACAGACAGACAGACAGACAGACAGACAGACAGACAGACAGACAGACAGACAGACAGACAGACAGACAGACAGACAGACAGACAGACAGACAGACAGACAGACAGACAGACAGACAGACAGACAGACAGACAGACAGACAGACAGACAGACAGACAGACAGACAGACAGACAGACAGACAGACAGACAGACAGACAGACAGACAGACAGACAGACAGACAGACAGACCAACAGACAGACAGACAGACAGACAGACAGACAGACAGACAGGCAGGCAGAAATTCCCTTCAGAGCATTAGAGGTAGAACGAGAAAGTTGGCAACAAGGTGGACCCACAATTCGAGAGGGCCCACTTTGCTTCTACACAGACGGTTCTAAAATGAATGGTTCCGCGGGTGCGGGATTCACAGGACCAGAAAATAATATTTTTTTTACCATGGGACACTGGCCAACAGTATTCCAGGCGGAAATATACGCAATAATAGAATGCACTTAAAGCCCTGAATTCTCCTTTCTGCCACTCTAACTAGTGTGGGAATGCATCCTGTCGCTTTGACAGTTAGCTATGAAAAACCAGGTTAACTTATACTGGATTCCTGGTCATTGTGGAAGCGAAGGAAACGACAAGGCTGATTTAACCACTAGCCAGACAAGGGTCATCCACTAACTTTGTTGGCCCAGAACCTTTCTGTGGAGTTTCCCCGAGCGCTCTAAAAACTGAATTCGGTGAATGGGAGAAAGCGACCTTCAAAGCCAACTGGGATGTCATAAACGGATTGCGACAATCAAAAAGATTCGTAGAACCAAATCGCGAGAAGAGCCTCGTGCTGCTCAGGTCTTCTTACAGGGCATTGTCCGAGTAAGTATCATCTCAAGATGATAAGCAAACTTGATGACGATAAATGTCGCCTTTGTGGCATCGAAAGCGAAACATCAGAACACCTACTCTGCGAATGCCGAGTATTATTACAACGCAGATTGCGTATCTTCGGTAAAGGACACAGAACCTACTGAAATTTGGAGGGAAAGTCCCGGTGAGGTAATAAATTTCATACGAAGTGCGTTGCCCAACTGGGATAAATGTGCAATGTAGCAAGGACATCAACTCGCCAAATAGTGATGTACCTGCTCGTACACACTTAGAGTAAGTTGAAGCATACCACAATAGATCAAAGAATTTCGCAGTGGTTCAGTCTTCTACAAGAGAAAAAAGCAGACAAAAATTGTTGTTTTTTCATGGGTTAACTTTCACACGCACTCCCGAAACTACGAATACAGCATCAATCATAGTAATCCATGAGACAGTAGAAAAAAATTGACAATTCTATCTAGGGAACCTGTATATTAGAGTACACTCACCGTTAAGGCAACTGTCAACATCAAAACGGATAACGGCAATGCAAAATTGATGTTGACAGTTGTTTTAACGGTGAGTGTCTCGGCGTCTCTCTGGTGTATAGGCTGACTAATTCTATCGATCGAACTCTAGCCGTGATAGTGGAAACAGTGATGTTGGTGCGTTCAGAAGTTTGCGCGTTCAAAAAACAGTACCCGGACGGACGGCAGACGACCCTGAGCGACATGAAGCTCCAAAGGATGCTGAAGAGGAAGATCGAGGAAAAAGTGGCTACATCAAAGCGTGCGCTTGGCCGGAAGGTTGGTACAAGGAAGCAGCAGTCCCGCCCATTGGTCTCGGAGCTGCGAGCAATGACGCAGCGGCAAAGCCTGAATATGATGGTCTAGTCCATCGGTTCTCAACCTGGGGTACGCGTACCCCTGGGGGTACTCGAAAGCTCTCAGGGGGTACGCGAAAAAAAAAACAGTAATGGCGGACAAAGCAATTTTTTTATAATACTTCATTTGTTGTTCAATCTTGCTCCTAAAACATGACTGTAGCAAGCAAACAAACCATAGTTCATTTTGAAACCTGAACTAAACTACAGCTGTCAAAAAAGGTAGAAGAAATTAAAGAAAAACTTATTTAATTCTCATGAAGATACATTCACTATGAGCTAACAAAAAATATTGAACATTTGAGAAAGGTCCGTTACCGGCCTCCCGACGAAGTTTTCTTTTGCTGCCGAAACAAGGGCGTTGTACGGCCTTCAAGTCCACTTTTCGAATGCATCTCTTGATTTTACCGATCAACTGTTCACAATTCGTTGATTTCCAGTTATTTTTGCACCAAAGGAACTCAAAATCCCAATGAAATCTTCGATTGAACGACACTGGGGTGGATTTGTTGGGTTGCGTATTTCGGGTACAAATGGAGTCGAGTGGTTGCTTAGGAACGTTTGTGTTTTTGACGCACTGTGATGATATTTTTTTCTGGCTAAATCACATAGGGTAAACAGGTATAATACGCCCCCCCTAGGAACATCATCAATATTGTAGCTGTGTTTATCACAAACAACAAACCTTTCATGCAGTTGGATACACTATTTAGTTGGTAATGCGCAGCTATCATTTTGTGTTGTAATACTGTTTCACAAAAACCCTATAATTTTATTAAAAACTATGATAAAATTTCAAGCTTTCCAATCTACCGGGGCAAAACGCCCCAGATGCAGTATAATATGCCCCATGCAGTAGCTTCATATGCCAGCTCAGCATGCGAAGTGAAACAGCGCTTGAAGTCTCAGAAGCAAACGCTAAAGCAATGAACAAGCGGTGGGGCATATTGCCCGCGAGCTGTAGTGTAGCAGAAAGCATTGAACACTTAAGCAAATTATACAATTTTTATCGTTTCTTCACTAGATTCAGCTGCTTAGAGGTTCATTTGAGATATATAAGTACAAAAATTAGGTAATAAACTTTATACTTCAGTGAAAAAATGTTACGGAAACGCTGCAAGAAATTAGACCTGAAGCAGCTCAAATCAAAACTGGTTTTTATTTATTTTTTGCTGCTAGTGACAATAATCAAACTTGCACAGAAGGTTGTTCTTATGACCCGTTACAGATTCCCAATAGTCTCATGTCTTATTTTTGTGTTGTTTCCGAATAAATGGACTGGGGCGTTATGCCCCAGGGGGGCGTTTTATACATATTTACCCTACCCAATTCATCTGTATGGTGTTTTAAAAGAAATGGAATCATAATGTTGTTCAAACATTCGTTCTGGTATAAATTTTAATTGATAGTCAAACCACTAGGCTTGAACCATGATTTGACAAAAAGAGAAAAGTCCTTTTCTGTTCACTACGCATGGTGGTCTTCAGCTTTCTCCCTGGTAGATTATAGTTGAGGTTTGCAGGAAACAATAAACAATAGAAACCGGAAGATTTTCGCTTTCAAAATGGTTTACTCACCTCTTGTCAAAATTGTTTTGCAGTTCATACCGAACCGTACAATGCACTAGCGGAATGCTCTTTGTTTGGACGCCATTTTGAACCGAATTGAGCATGTATAAACAAAACACAAAATACTGACATAAAGAGGAAAGATAGAGCTTTCATATACATATTTTCATTTATCTCTAAGCGTTGTTGTGGAATAAAAGAGCCCCCAAGAAATTCCAGATTTTTAGTAGTCACCCGTTACCACTACTCTCTCCACTATGCGAGAACATTCCAAGCCGGGGGGTACAATCGATATGAAAAATATCGACAAGGGGTACGCGGACAAAAAAAGATTGAGAACCGCTGGTCTAGTCAGTTTTCCCGGCAAATCACGTCGATGATGGCAATGGCAACGACTGGCACTTCGTATTTTACTTCCCCCACAAGTTCACTTCTCCCATAACGTTCCCCAAGAAGGTGTAGCTGTAGCTGACAATCAGCTTTGTTATTATTATTCGTTTATTAAGTCATCTGACTGCAATGAGTATAAAAGAGAGGTGAATTTTTCTAGTATTAGTAAATGCTTCAAATGTAAACAACTAGACGAACCCAATGCGAAACCCAAATAGCTACGTCACTATTTGGCATCAACTATGGGCGGAGGGGGCGAGCAGAGGGACGCGTGCAAGTGTTAGTAAGTTTCCTCCTCACCTCTCTTTTATACTCATTGATCTGACTGCATCTGTCTACATGAATAAAACTTAAACTATTGATCATTGCAATTACACTTAAGCGGACGAGTTAAATAGTTTCAGACGGTTTTTGAAATTTCACAGGATTGGCAGAAATCGAAATAATGGTACACTTCGTTAAATTCTCGATTTCAGCAGTACCGTGCTGGATCGAAACCCGAACTTATCGAAATCCGTACAGCTTGATGTTTTTCTTCAGTTTTAAGCATTACAAAAATGAAAACTCATATAAAAGTTACATGTACATGTCCGTTGAACTATTGGCTTTCTGTTAAATTGAACTATGCGCCAGTAGGCCATGAAATAAAAATATCAAAAATAAAAATTCAATCGTGTATCGGTTTCAGTTGTCATTTCGTCGCAACGTCAGAGATTTCACTAAGGAAACGTTCTTCAGATAAAAACGTTTTTCAAGTGGGATATAAGTGTTTTACTCTGTGAATTTTTTTGAAATCGATTGAAAAGGTAAGTCTTTGTCATTTTCGAGCTGTGTATTGTCTGGTAAATAGTGCAAATTGTATTTATTCATCAAAAACTGTGCCGTACGGATTTTGATCCTTGTAAATCGCTTGAATCTAAATCCGTACAGCGTGTGTATCATGCTTATTTTGTTGAACTTTCATCCTTGTTTCCAGCATTTTATGGAAGAAAACAAGCATAAATATACGGCAAACAACCCCGAAAGAGCTGTGACAGAAGTGCGCGAGGGAAAGTCGTACCGGGAAGCTTCGAGAGGTTCTGGCGTTCAGGTGACTACGATAAAAGAGCCGTAACTTATGGCTACGAATCTCAATCAAAAGGAGTTCCACCAACCTTCACTGCTGGAGAGGAAGATTTGGATCATGAAGTGGGGTATAGCAATCGGGGGGCCCGGGGCATTTGCCCCCTCCTTAAATCTGGGCCTGGAAGAAGGCGTCTCGCAGCTGGTAGTTGAGAAAAATTTATGTTTTTTATGTCGAATCATTCAATTGGGACCTAAAGCTATTCCAGTTCTTAAATATCATTAAAAGAAAGCCGCATTTTCTGAGCAAAACTTCAAAAAAAGTTTATCGTTTTCCTTCGATTTTTAGACGAAAAATAAAAAAATGCTCGAAATTTAGGGCATTTCGAGCAGTTTTTTATTCTTCATTCAAAATTTGAAGGACAACGATAAACATTTTTTAAAAACAAGTTTTGCACAGAAAGCTGCACTATTTCAGCTGATATAAAAATTAGAAAATCGTGTAAAACTTTAGGAACCAATTGACCGCCACAATTTTTTTTTGCTTAGTGTAGAATTTTATAAGAAGTAATTCTTACTCTACATGCTCAAATAAACAAATAAAAAATAAATATAATATATTTATTCGTAAATTTAAAGATAAATTGAAAAATAAAATTCATTTACGTACTTCTATATCTATACGGATTTTGATTCACTGCTGTACGGTCTTTAATCCAGTCTGTATCGCGTGCGTGCGGATTTCGATACAAAAGTGTACGGATTTCGATTCAGACGAAAAACTGCGTACGGATTTCGATTTAAAACATGCTCTATTCAAACATGATTTTTTCGAGTTTCAGAGTAGTTTAAATCATTTCGCTTGGAAATAGTGATAAAATATAAGTAGACCTATAAGTTAACATGTCAGTTTAAAGCAATATGTAATTTCTTGATTTTATATTGACCGTTGAAGATTATCATGTGCTTAAGTGTACGGATTTCGATCCAGCACGGTAATTAGATTTTAAGGATACTATCGTTACATTCAGCTTGATTTGCTCCATAAGGTTGAGAGAGTCAATGTTATCAAGCAACAGCTTGGCAGCAAACAGTGCTCTAGCTGAATTCCACCGACACTGCAGAGTTTTCATGTCAAGGAAGCAACATTAGTGCAAATTTTGAGAATCGCGCCTGTATAGTTTCGATTCTAGTGGTCCAACAGTTCATGTAGGGGCTCCAACTGATTGAAGCGGTTTTCAATACTGAGCGAACAAGAAGGGCGTAGAACAGTGATCGCAAGTGGTAGGGATCACGAAAACTTTTAGCAGTTCTAGTGAGGAATCCTAAGTTTCTGTTTGCTTCAGCAATAATATTCATGTAATAATCTCTGAACGAAAGCTGTGAGTCCAATAAAACTGCAAGGTCTCGTACAACCTCAACTCTAACGACCGGGCATCCGTTAATTTCGTGCGCACACTCAATGGCAATTTTTTTTTTCGTGAAAGATATGTACGCTGATGATTAGTTGATTCCACATGCGCCATTTCTCGAACATTTTAATCAATCGCTGTAGTTCAATGCAATTTTCTACTGATTTGACGATGATGAAGATTTTCAGATCATCAGCATACACTAGTTTACAGTCAGAAGGTAAATATAGGCAGATATCGTTGAAAAGAATCGAGTACAGTAAAGGCCCCTAGTGACTTCCCTGAGGCACTCCGGAGCTGTTTGTGAAGCTGTAAGAGAAAGTCGATCCAAGTTTGATGTTCAGTTTACGGTTGATCAAATAGGATCCCAGCTATTTGACAAAGTGAGGAGAGGCACAAAAATGATGGTCAACACGATCGAAGGCAGCCTCGAAATCAGTCTAGATTGTATCAATTTGATTTCCGTCCTCCATTAACTTGAGGCAAAGTGATGAGAATTCAACAAAGTTAGTGTTAACTGAGCGTCCCTTGAAGAAACCATGTTGAGCAGGTAAAATATATGAACGGACTGCAATAAATAGAACATCTCTAACTAAGATTTCAGAAAGTTTAGACCCAGTGCATAATAGATGTCAAAGCCGCTCTTTTTCCGCTTCGGACTGGCCGTGAACGGGGAAATTCATAGTACGGAGCAGCGATGTCAACCTTTTTTCATAAAATCAAAATAAAAAACTTGAGAAAACTGGATATATAAATTTTGGAATTTTACAGAAATTTTTTTGATTTTCGGTTCAAAAATGCTGCACCGTATTATTGCATGTAACCAAAAAGACTAAAAGAAAAAAATTTACTGATGGAGATTATGGTCACTGGCGTACCTGCAATTGAGTGGATTTCGATTAAAATCTTACAACCGAGGGGCATGAATGCACAAAATACTGAAAAGACCATACATGTAATTGGAATGAGTTCAAAAAATGAGGTGATGAACAGAAAACTGGATAAAACTGGAACAATTTTCAAAAAAATGGAAATATTCAGCCTTCAGCTGTTTCGCTGGCGATCTTCAAAAAAACTGGAGATCTCCAGGAAAAACTGGAGGGTTGGCAACGCTGGTACGGAGTGTCTGCCGGAAGTTGCGTCGTTTATGAAGAAACTAGTTGAACATTCCCGGCGATGCTCGGGATCAAAGGTTTCAAAGATAGATTTTTTTTATATTTCATTGCTGCATTAGCTCAACTCACTTCATAAATATAATTTACATCTTATACTTCCATCATCACTTTAAGTAGGGTGTCGAACGTCTTCGTCAGTGGTTTTCTTCGGACCTTTTTTGCATAAGATTGCGCCAGTAAAACTACCGAAGAAAACCACTGACGAAGACGTTCGATACCCTACTTCAATATTCTGAGAACGCGCAGAACGGAAATACCCATATTGGATTGTTTTTTGTGATTTTGGGCTGATTTACAGAAACTGGAAGTCGCCATTTTGGATTTCAAAATGACGTATGGAGTTCCACTTTCGAAAGTATTGAAATTGTTGGCCAAATATCACTTTAGAAGTCATAAATTTGCATGTTTCATGTAGTTTTGTGAATAATATATCAAATTTAGTAATCAGATACTTGTTATTTTTCTTCAAATGTCTTTTCTGAACGTGACCAACATTTTAATGAAAAAAAAATGTGTCATCGCTGTAAAATGACGTATGGAGGTCCACTTTCGGAAGTATTGTGTTGGCCATATATCACTTTAGGTTATTTTCCTGAAACCGCCATTTTTTAATCCACAAAACTTTGTAGAAAATAAGAAAATAAAAGATTTTTAATGCTTAAGCTGCCTCTTAATCGATATTCAAACAAATGAATCGTAACCTTTCCTGCAGCTAGATGTGAGTTCTAGTTTGGATTAATGCAAAAAAAGTAAAACAGTAAGATTAAGAGCTGAATGACCTTCTGGTTAAAAGCTCTCTAATAAAAATCAAATTCAAATTCAAAAGTACAAAAGTAAATCGAATGCCGTAAAATGTAACTATTCACAAAACTACGAAAACATCAGAAATGTAAAATGTTCATGCTCGAGATATGGGTTATTCTGCAAAAAAAAAAAATTGTAGATGAAAGAACAACGAACATTTCATTGCAAAAAAAAAAACAAATCATTAAATTTTGATTCAGAGGCGAATTGCGCATAAAAAGTCAAAGTTTCGCATGTAATCGTATAAAAACGTATAAATTAAAAAAAAAATATTTTTCGGTGATTTCTGTATTCTGTATGCTGTATATGGTCTTCGTGGCTCTGTGGTTAGCGATGTCGATTGGCTCCCACACGGTTGTGATATCGGGTTCGATCCCCGATCAGGTCGAGAATCTTTTCGAACTGCAATTTTTCTCGACTCAGCTCTGGGGCACGGTGTATCGTTGTTCTTATCCTACAACATGCAAAATGTGCTAAAACAATATCGATAACGAATTTTCTCAACTAAACTGGTTGATCGAGAGCGCTATTAGAAGGCTGCAATATTGTTGTGCTGTATACAGAAAATCATCTTCAAACATACATTTTATATTTTAACATAAACAAACATTTTAATGAAAAAAGAATCACATGTCATCGCTTTAAATCTGGGCCTGGTAGAAGGCGTCTCGCAGCATTTTGATTTAGAGGCAAATCCAGCATAAAAAGTCATAATTTTGCATGTTTCACGCAGTTTTGTGAATAATATCTCAAGTTTTAGTAATCATATACATATTATTTTTCCTCAAATGTCTTTCCTGAACGTTAACAAACATTATAGTGAAAAAAAATCATATGTCAACGCTTTGAATTTTGATTTAGAGGCGAATTTAGCACAGAAAGCCATAATTTTGCGTGTTTTCGGTAGTTTCGTGAATAATATCTCAAGTTTTAGTAATCAGATACTAATTATTTTGCCTTACATATCTTTCCTGAACGTTGACAAACATTTTAATGAAAAAAGAATCACATGTCATCGCTTTGAAATTAGATTAAGAGACGAATTAAGCATAAAAAGTCATAATTTTGCAAGTTTTACGTAGTTTTGTGAATAAAATCTCAAGTTTTAGTAAACAGATACTTGTTACTTTCCTTCAAATGTCTTTCCTAAACGTTTACAAACATTTTAATGTAAAAAAATCACATGGCATCGCTTTAAATTTTGATTTAGAGGCAAATTCAGCATAAAAGTCATAAAGTTGCATGTTTCACGTAGTTTTGTGAATAACATCTCAAGTTTTAGTAATCATATACTATTTATTTTTCCTCAAATGTCTTTCCTGAACATTAACAAACGTTTTAATGAAAAAAGAATCACATGCCATGGCTTTAAATTTTGTTTTAGAGGCAAATTCAGCATAAAAAGTCATAATTTTGCAAGTTTTACGTAGTTTTGTGAATAAATCTCAAGTTTTAGTAAACAGATACTTGTTACTTTCCTTCAAATGTCTTTTCTCAACGTTTACAAACATTTTAATGTAAAAAAATCACATTTCATCGCTTGAAATTTTGATTTAGAGGCAAATCCAGCATATTTTTGTTTGTTTAACGTAGTTTTGTGAATAAAATCTCAAGTTTTAGTAATCAGATACTAATTATTTTTTCTCACATGTCTTCCCTAAACATTAACAAACATTTTAGTGTAAAAAATCATATGTCAACGCTTTGAATTTTGATTTAGAGGCAAATTTAGCACAGAAAGTCAGAATTTTGCGTGTTTTACGTAGTTTCGTGAATAATATCTCAAGTTTTAGTAATTAGATACCTATTATTTTTTCTCAAATATCTTTCTTAAACATCAACGAACATTTTAATGAAAAAAGAATCACATGTCATCGCTTTGAATTTTGATTTGGAGACGAATTAAGTATAAAAAGTCATAATTTTGCATGTTTTACGTAGTTTTGTGAATAAAATCTCAAGTTTTAGTAATCAGATACTAATTATTTTTCCTCGAATGTCTTCCCTGAACATCAGCAAACATTTTAGTGAAAAAAGAATCATATGTCATCGCTTTGAATTTTGATTTAGAGGCAAATTTAGCACAGAAAGTCATAATTTTGCATGTTTTACGTAGTTTTGTGAATAATATCTCAAGTTTTAGTAATTAGATAACTATTTTTTTATAACTAATGTCTTTCCTGAACATCAGCGAACATTTTCATGTTAAAAAACCTACATGTCACCGCTTATTATTTTTGATTTAGAACGATTCAAAATGATGATGATTACTGTACACCACAGAGACTGAGGGAATAATATCAATTAGATCAAGCGTTACGGAATTCCATTTTTATATAGTAGATGTCTTTCCTGAACATCAGCGAACATTTTCATGTTAAAAAACCTACATGTCACCGCTTATTATTTTTGATTTAGAACGATTCAAAATGATGATGATTACTGTACACCACAGAGACTGAGGGAATAATATCAATTAGATCAAGCGTTACGGAATTCCATTTTTATATAGTAGAAGATACTATAAGGGTAGAGGCGCGGTGTTCTGGACGGATCTGGCACCGGCCCACTAATTGAAGCGATCGTTGGAGGAGATGGAGCGGCTGAATATCGATGTGGTACCCAAGTCGACGAACCTGCCCAACGTCCGTCCAAAGAACACAATTTTTGCAAATGCAAACTTTATTCAATTAATCAATTAAATTTTTCGAATCAAGCTAAATTGAAAAATCATTTTAATAATATAGTCCAATAGCTTCAGAAAAACTCGTAATGACGGAAAAATTGGGTCACCCTAAGCTGTGCATGCGTGCCTATGCGAACGTCCGTGCCGCAAGTTTGCGCCTGCGACTTCGGGGTTTGTTTTGATAGCTAGGATTTCAGTTTGAAAAAATGCTGATAAATCGCTGCTCCGCTAGGTGGATTAAAAAGTGGATTTGATTTCGTTACTGCATCCATACAAAACACGCTCCGGAGTTGGTTAAGTGAGCAAGAATTACTCGCAGTTTCATCGTTGTTACTCTCTTGAGTATTATTTTCCTGCGTGTTGGAGAAGACGGCGATACAGAAAAAAAAAACGGATGAAATTCATCCAGCTCCTATAGTGGCGTGGCGTGGCGCGGTGCAAACTATGCTAAGGCCGCTAAAATTGCTTGTTCCTCTCTCAGTTTCGCGTTCGCTAGCAAACGGTTAGGATCGTGTGTTTATGAGTTAAAAAGTGGCGGCGGCTATGGGATTGGAATTATTCTTTCGTACCATTTTTAGTGGGCGGCCAGTGTCGAATTTCCACTTTTGAAACGATAATGTGCAGTGCCAAACCGATTGGAGTGGATTTATTGCTGGTCAAAGCGTTTCAGTCCCGACGCAATAGCAAATCTCTAATCTCAAGTGTTCTATTCTATTTCTGAAAGTGATTAATTTTTTTGTGTGAACCGTGGGACCGCTGTTAAAACCTTACATCATCAGAATAGTGGGGGTACTAAAGGGCTGCATGGGATACGGCAAACCGAAAATTATTATTGAAGAATAATTGTTGTTCCATGTCATTCACACGGTGCATACATAAAACGCAGACAAGCTGGTTGGCGAATCGGAATCCAGTCGAAAGGCCCGAAGGAAGGAATCGAATAAATAGGAAAAATAAAAATAAAGTATGCACGGATTGCGGTCGACGAAGAGAAAGGAAGAAATCGGTTGCACAAAGAGGTGTTATCCGAGAAGATTGAAATTTATAGATTTTATCATTTGATCGAAGAAGAGTTTTACCAACGTTTGCTCTCGGGTAGGGACGGAAAACAAAAATCAATGTGTATCGTCGCCAGTAGTCCCGTTCTAACATCAAGCATCTTATCATGAGATCATCAATAAGTGTTACGAAAATTCTCACGTTTTGTTTCATACTTTTGATTTTAATTTTGAAAGCGAAATTGTGTGTGAGTTTTGTCTCTACTAGTGGTGGCGTTAGTAGTGATGACTCACTTCAGTCTGCAGTTCAGTTCGTAGAGCCTCAGCTGAACGTATCGTCGTCGGATGTGACCAGTGTCGTGAATTTTAGTGCAAAACACGAGCTTCACCAACACGCGTCCGCGATGCCAAGAGCACACCGCGTGCGCCATAAACATCATCATATGAAAATTCGACACACCGCCGCCGAAGAGGAGCGAACTCGGCGCGGCTATAAAAGTAATGCTAAGTTCGTGAATTCTAAGGTGGACAAGCTGCGACACAATGTTCATCCTCGGTCCCATAACAACCGGCATCAGCGTGTATCATCTCATCATCTTCATCAGCGTGGTGGCAGCAGAAAAATTCACACGCACTCGAGTCACGGTAGCAACAACCACAACAACAGTTGGCAGCATATCGCTGCATCCGGCAATTCATCATTCCCGATGCAACGGCCAACAGATGAGCAGAAGACGACGGCACGGACTGAGCGTGTCAACTTAAGGTGGTTGAATTTTGATCTTTTAGTTTTCCTCTTCTTCTTACAGCTGAGCATAAGTATTCCGCGAAACTATTCGGATGAAGGGATATTGGGTTTCCCCACAGTCTGTCGTGGGATTCGTTTTTCTTGTGGTTTATGTTTGTGATGTGATGTGCTGTAGTAAAAATATGTCAGGTTTCAATGACTTATTTTTGTTTTATGTTGAAGAATTATGACATGGCCGGTGAACTTAGTTCTACCACAAATCGATCTGTATGATTTTTTGTAGATGTCAGTTCAGCTGAGCAAACTGCTGCTCTAAGGAAAATAGTAGGAAGGTGGTATCCAAGACACGACCGCATAGTTGACGTAGGACTACAATAATTTTATATTTTTATTTTAAAGCTATGTTTGATTTGAGCTCGTTTTACTTTTGTAGTTTGCTTTATTTATTTTAACCAATTTAAACTCAACATCTTCCACAAGGGAGGTATTTTGGTTCGGGTGGTAATATCAAGTATCTAGGTTGTCAGCCCGAATTCATCAAGCGACACCTTAAACGACTTGGAACTAAAACTAGTTCATTGGTGGCCATTTCTACTGTTAAGGTCGTCTTTGACCACTTAAAAAGTCAAAAAAGTCATGAAAATGAAAAAAATGCCAGAAAATATTCTGGCGTGTTGCCAAAATCGAACGGGGTCTGTATTTTGATTATTTCTTTGTACCACTCTACCTTAGAAGAAAAAATATTCTCTTCAACATTCACAATGGTCCAGGAACCAAATTTAGGGGAAAAGCTATATAGCAATGTTTTAGAGAAAATCTTTTTTTTTTAAAAAGTTACTTAAAATTATTGGAGCTATAAAATTGTAGAACAAGGTTTTCTATCTACAAAAATAAAAAAGTTAACTACTTGATAGCATTGAAAATTTTGGTCACCCCAATTTTTGATACTTTTTCAATAAGCGCTTTATCATATGTAACAACTTTGTTGAAGAAAGTTTTTCTCTAAAATATTGCTATAGAGCTCTAGACCCAAATTCACCCCTAAATTTGGTTTCCAGACTATTGATGAATACCTTTCATTCTAATACAGCGAATTTTCTTTAATACGCGAAAAGGCAACCCTCTAAAAAATATTTAATTGAGTACGATTTAGTAGAAATTAAACTTCTTCCTTCTATATCTATTTGTTTTGTTAAAGTTGGCTCACTCACCGATCACAAAGCGGCAAAGATGTCACATCAATTTTTTCCTGCAGTTACAAGCTCGTGGAAAAAATATAGATAATGAATGACAGTTTTAGTAGAAAATGTATATTTACAGAAAATTTTAAATTGACATAGAATTTTATGAACATGTTAACATTCAATTCAGGTCAATTTAAACATTTTATCAGTATACAGAATCAATAAAAAAAAATTTGATTAGTTTCAAGATACCAAAGAACAACGAAGATATCATATTTGAAGGTTATATGTCTGTTATTTTCGAAAATAAACTGGGCAAGAGTGATGCACAACATTAGCCACGGCAATTAATGTTTGCATAGCGTTGTTCAATTACAAGTAAGGTTATGGAAAGTAATATTTTCTTGTAAATGCAAATTCAAAAAAAAAAATTTAATTGAAAAACACAAATACTAATGTCGAAACTCTAATATCAAGATGAAATGAATTTGGTTTTCCTCTATACCGCCACCGCAGGATGCAACTAATATTGTCATATTGGACTAAATTCATTTAGCTCGTAAAATATAATCATCAGTACAGCTCGTTTAACTAACTATTCAAAGATATGTACGGAGCATTCTTGTTTTCTATTGTTTTTCAAATACCATATTTAGTTATTTAAATAAATCTGAAAAAAAGCAGAATGTAGAGTTCAAAAATAAACAACGCATTTTGTTGTCCCCGGCGGCGCAGCGTATTCTGCGGTACCCAAAAAATCAGATTGAATTCTGATATTTGCTGCTATACGAAACAAGAAGAAGAAGAAGACAATTCAAACGGCAATTCGATTGTGTTCCACGCCCCACCGTGCGTCAACAGCGGCAATGTAGTTTTCACTTGGCTTGGCTGCACACAAATGAATATCGAGTTTTTCTGCACTGATAGACGACGAATGACCAGCGCTCTATTCATACAATGCTCGGTGCAGTACTGTTGCCTGTGCCAGCATGTTTTCCTTCAAGACATCAGTTTTATTAACATAAACATATTTATTAACAGCAGAACGTCATACTGTCTAATAGTGGAGGTGGTTACGAACTTTCCGAGAAAGCTTTACCTTCAAGACATCAAAATAGTCTAGGCTCATGGAAACTAACATTAGTTGACCTATTGGGACGGGGAGATTCTGTCAAATTTTTTTTGCCACTGCTATACAGGATATCACAGCATGCAGTTGGTGTCTATTCATGAAGTCTGTGCTAGGCGTGCTCGCATATGATTGGTACATTGTTGGTGAAAATTTGACCTTGAAACTTTCATTCAATTTTCACTGTTTTACAATGAAGTGATAATGAAAATTGAAAAATCACAAAATTGTCCATCATTTTATCAATCCAACGACATATTGATTATTGTGATCCATCATGTGGTTACATCAGTATAACCGTTTGAAATCTTTCATTCCGGCGTTACATCTTGGTTTTAGTTTTCGCGGAATGTATCTCGATATAGTGCGGTTAGACGTAGTCCTACGTCAAAAAATACACTCAAGTTATGATCTAAGCATAGTTCGTCTTTAGTTTAAACATTTTACGTAGTTTTTGTTTTCAAATAATTTCGCTCCATTCTTTTATACCAACAGTTACTCTTTAGAACATTCTTATGAAAATTTATATGTCACTAATTTAAATTAATAAAAACCTGACCTAATTTACCTGTGGTGAAAGCTGGCCCTTCATACTGAATCACATTTTGTACATCTTCTGTGGGTGTATCCAGGCAAATATGTCTCTACGAGGTCAATGTGCTCATATTAGGGTGGTCGGTATTACCGACTTTTAGAAAAACCGGTATTTCGGTATTCATAAAAATAAAAACCGGTAAAAAACCGGTATTTTCATTTTTTTCGGATTTATGCAAACCAGGGGCGACTCGTGTTCTTTTAACCTACTTGTTCAACTACAAAAGTCTGAAAATCATAGTTTGGGGAAGTGATGACAATCATGTCCGCAAAAAACTGTACTATTTAAAATAAAACTAAAAAATTTACATTACAGTCGAATCCCTCTATAATGACACTTTTTATAGTGACAAATCTCGCTATGGCGACATTCTTCTGTGGGTGTACATCTTCTGTGGGTGTATCCAGGCAAATATGTCTCTACGAGGTCAATGTGCTCATATTAGGGTGGTCGGTATTACCGACTTTTCGAAAAACCGGAATTTCGGTATTCATAAAAATAAAAACCGGTAAAAAACCGGTATTTTCATTTTTTTCGGATTTATGCAAACCAGGGGCGACTCGTGTTCTTTTAACCTACTTGTTCAACTACAAAAGTCTGAAAATCATAGTTTGGGGAAGTGATGACAATCATGTCCGCAAAAAACTGTACTATTTAAAATAAAACTAAAAAATTTACATTACAGTCGAATCCCTCTATAATGACACTGTTTATAGTGACAAATCTCGCTATGGCGACATTCTCTACAGTCCCTTCTGTTTCATACTAAAGTTTTTCGTTTTATTGCGACATTTCGCTATCACGACCTTCCTCTATAACGGCATACCAAAACTAATACTTGTCATTCTTTATTGCGACAATAGTACAATCGAATCTCTCTATAACAACATTACTGAATCTATAACGACCATACCTTCTGTTCTACATATGCAAAACATTCTTCGTATTATTGCGACATTTCGCTATAACGACAGTCCCTTGCGATGTCGCTATAAAGGGATTCGACTGTTATTTTGATTTTGAATTTATTTTTTGCTCAGCGTCTCAGGTTACATCTATGGACGTGTCACTGCATAACTATGGTTTTGCATTTATGAGTACCTATGCTTTATTACGATCCAGATTTTTTGTAAGATTTAGACCATTGCACATAGGAGTACGTAGAACAAAAACTTGGCCAAAATTTTTTTAATGAGTTTTCAGATAGCAAATCTAGAGAAACATTTCAAAAGGTCTATCTGCTTTGATCGATTTTTTGATCGGTCACTTTCATTCAATCACCGCAACTTATTAAACATCTTTTTTGACACGTTATTTGCACAAGTTGATAGCGGAGGGATTACTCTAGCATCTGAACAAAAAACACGCTTGGGAGAATTACTTAAGCTAAACATTTCCAAAATGAAAAGACGTTTCGGAAAAACGATGAAAGCTGATAGGACCTTTTGAAATGTTTATCATTTACATTGTTTATCATTTACTTTTCTAATGTGTTTTAAAGTGGTTTTATCTCTATTAAACTTTATATTTAGACATAAAAACTTATTATTAACAAGTTTTCGTCAAGTTAGATCACCATCACTCTGAAATTCGACAAAAGTACACATATAGTAAGAGCTTGTTCTGGTGAATACTTTTTTGCCAATAGTTGATTCTGCTACTTTTAAAGCGTTTTTTAAATCACTCGCTTCAAAAGGATATGGATATTTTGGAAACCCCAGTGCTTCCAGTAGATCATTGAGTCATGTTAACTGCGTAACTCAACTCATCCAATGGTACATTTTCTCTTAGCATTTGCATTTTGCGTCCCTTGCTTCGATCACTGCAATCAATCCTTTCCTTGGCCGACATGAATGTGAAGCTTCCGACCAACTTTACAATTTCATGACTAACCCTTAAATGCGCAATGTTGCTTTAAAACAACACTACTAAAAACGTTTTAAAATATACGTATTTTAGTATTTTTTAAAAATATAATTCATTAGACCAGTTCTCTTGACTCTAACGAAGAAAACTCAACAGCTGAAAGTACTGTATTTGAATGTTTTGTTTTTATTTTTGCTGTCAAAATCTCGTAAACGAAAAAAAAAAAAACATGGCGAGATTCCCGACTGGTACTGACTGTCTTTGTAAATAAATTTTAAAATAAGGTTAGTGGTTAGTGGAAATGTCTGAATTATCAGTAATTATACTAACAAAAGGTCAATTTTCAAGTTACTGTTAACAAAAGTAATTGTTTCGACTTTATTCTGCGATAAAGTCACAGTGTTGTTAAAAACAACATGGTAATATTTTTTGCACATTAAAAAGTAAATCTTTCAATTTTTTATGCATATTGGTTAGTTTTAGAGCAGTTAACCTGTTAAACAAAGATTTTATGTTTTTAGATGATTTTTTAACGTCTTGCGCATTTAAGGGTTAAGCTATACCAATTTTGTCATATTTCGAAACTGTCGATTTTATTTGAACTAAAGCGACTCCGTTGACGCTCAAGAATCACTTTAAAGTTATAATAACATGAGTAGAAGTTTATATTTTTCGTAGAACATTTTGTGACTTATTCATGGGCTCTAACTAATACCAAGGTTATGATGGTTACTGTCGTTTTTAAACAATTCAGAAAATTTCAAGATGGGCTGCATACAATGTAGTAAGTATCAGAGAATGCAAAAAGGATCAATAGCACGAGGAACACTTAAATTATTTTTTTCGTATTTTGGCCAGCTTTTTGACTGAAATACTCCTATGTGTACTGCGACCATTGTTTTGATCTCTTGTGGTATACGATCCAGATACATTTAACAGTGTTTGGAAAATTTCAATGAATGAATCGTGTGATATGATTACGAAGAACAAAATTTCGAAACTCATACGAACAAAAAAACATGCAGATTTATATTTCAATTTTCTTTCACATCGCCAAACATAGTTTTAAGTTAGTGAATAACTTCAAAATTCTTAGAAAAACTGAGTAGAGAATGAAGAAGAAAATAAAATGATGATCAGACAAGAATCCAAAGGAACCGAAGGTAAATACTTCTCTATTCGGATCTGTCTGTTTGAACAGTTCGTCCAAATTCAGTTGAGCCTGAGAAAACATTTTTCTCAGCTAGAAATATGGTCAATAAAATCCACTGCAGTATGGACGACGAAGCTTTGACCATGCTATAGCTATTTAAATGTAATTTTTCAAGGGACAGTTATTTTTAGGATGATATTCTTCATTGATTGATTATTTCATCCTGTAAACACTTTGTATCAGGAGCAACTTGTCCATAACTAGGTTCAACCTGTGCAATGCACACGGAGATGCCAAACAAAAAATAAATTCCTAATCCAAATTTATATTTTTATCTTATTTTTTGAAGTAGAATACTTCTCTCAGGAAGTTCGGCTACATAGGGATGTGAAATGAAAATCCAAAATCGAAAAAAGTGAAAAATATGTCCAATTTCAAATGCTAATAAATCGGTTAGTATTCGATGGATTTCCTTCGTTCTTGCAGCAATAGATTGGAAAATCTTCTAAGATTCTTCCCAAAATAAGATAATTGGATTGAGCGAAAATGATGAAATTTAAATATTGTCGTGCATGCAATATAAGCATAACTTTTGAACTCTCCTAAGGGATGTAATAAAAGGCAAAATAATTCTAACTTTTAATTCTCATCATTTTCGTTACATAAACAAAGATTTATAAAAGGTACAACAGTTTACTGAAACAAAAGGTCTGAACTGCGCCTAAAAGGTTCCGCACATGATATACCATAAGTCCTCATCTAAATGTCATATCTGCATAACAGAGCACGAAAAGTTCTGATTGCATTTTTTCCTAATTGATGCTCTTCTTAGTCGTTGTATTGAATTTAAGTCTGTTATATTGTATCAAATATATTATCGTTTCGTGGCACAACTAGAAACGCATAGTTTCGAGAAAAATGCGTTTGAAAATTAGCGTCGAGAATTTAATTTTCAAGAAAACTTTAAACTAAGATTTCCAATCATCATTTAACATGTTTGGGTCTATTATGCGAATATTATGAGCACGGTATACAAGTTAGAACGAAATTTTCATTATCTACTAACTGTTTGAGAAATTTCGATTTGTGTTGTAGCACTACTACTTATAATTCTGGATCGTTTGAAAATCCTAAAAAACGGGGTGTCGTGGGAGGAAAATTTACAATATTCGGCATCGTTTGCCTTCCAAAATGCAAAATTCCGAGTTGTCCATGGTGTGTGTGTGCATGACGTGTGTGTGTGCAAGGCGAATATGTGCATGATGTATGTATGTATGATGCATGCGTGCAAGCCCTATGAACGCATGGTGTGCGTGTGCATGGTGTACGTGTGCGTGATTATGATGATCATGATGAAAACACTTCATGATGATGAGAATATTCCATGATGATGAGAACTTTCCAAATAATATATTTTGAAAGTGGTTAGCCACAACGAATTAATTGGTTTAAAAGTATTTTTCTGAGTGATTTACCAAATAAAGACGTCATTTTGAGCTCATTCATAGTAAACACCAAATTAACATACTGTAATTGGTTGATTTGCCTTAATATCGTTAATTTAATTACAGTACAACCACTATTGATATTATCTCTATTGAAGCAGAATACTTCTCTCAGGAAGTTCGGCTACATAGAGATGTGAAATGAAAATCTAAAACTGAAAAAATGTGAGAAATATGTCCAATTTCAAGTGCTAATAAATCGGTTAGTTTTCGATGGATTTCTTTCGTTTTTGCAGCAATCAATTAGAAAACCTTCTAAAATTCCTACCTAAGATTCCTACCAACTGCATGAAATTTCAATTTTATTATTCGAACTATTTTACTATTGAAAATTCATAAGCCTTGTCAAAACACAAAATTCGACCTCTGATTGGTCGTTATACGATTGCTTTCCCAAGCACGGTCGGCAGAGTTATGGACCTAGTAAATTGGAAATGCATCATTTGGCCTATATAAGAGCTTCATCAGATAATAAACAGACATTTCATCGGATAATAAATTGAACAACTGAAATTTGAAGAACATAAATGAATATTTGAAGAGTTAATATTTTCTCGTTTTGCGCTATAATCCAAAGTTGATTATCTTCATCTACATGCATACTCTGACTATTATTACGTGTTTGCGTCGCTTAGTGTTTAGCTACGGTCATGCAGAACGCAAATAACGGCGCGATGCGATTCGGCAAGACGAAATCTGTTGGAATGTATTGAAAAGAGCTGTACATTTCACCACGGTAAGGCGAATCGCATCGCGCCGGCATTCGCGTTCTGCATAACCGTAGCCTTTGTTCCGTTCCCGTTTAACGATGTCGTATTAAATGTGCATATTACAATTCGGCAGCACTTCAACTTCTCATTTCCACAAAATTTAAAAATATTCAATGAACTTCATTCAAAACATTGAACAAAAAGAAATTACAATACTGCCAATGAACAGTCAACGTTTATTTACTAGAAAAAATGACTGACATGCAAGCAGCCGGGTTATCTTACTTGTAAAAGTATTCTACTTCAACCTTGCGGTCGTGGCTTTGCATACAACCTTCTTGTGATTTTTAGTTTTACCTTGAAATAGCACAAAACGAATAATGACTTGCGTTTTTTCGCGACCATGATTGTGATTGCTGCCTAAAACTATGATTTTCAGAATTTGTAGTTGACTAGTAGGTTCGAAACTCACTAGTTGACCCTGTAAGTATGAGTGTGTATAGAGATTAGCTGTTTTACTCAGTAAATAAATTTATGTTCAATGTTGCTTTTGTGTAAATGTATTTATTATATACACCGTCATATGATTTTTAACACCTACCTAAGTTGGTAGCATTCATTAGCCCTACAATAATTTATGAAAATTGTGACAATTTTTTTTCAATTTTAAGAAAAATACCGAAAATACCGGTTTTTTCGCCTCTCCAATACCGGTATTTCGGTATTGAAAAAAATATCGGTTTTACCGGTTTTTGTTTTACCGGTAAACCACCCTAGCTCATATGCACTGAATTTGAATTACATTGAGCTAGTTTATTTTACGTCCGGGTAATTCAAGGTGCCGCATGATGAATTTTAATTGAAGTGAAAGAATAAGGTATCCGTAACATGTCTGAAGAGACCAATGTTATTATGGGTACTTAATTCAACTTTTAACAGTCCTAATTGTTGATTCAGTTCAGTTCAACATCTATGTTCCGTTTTTGATGTGGTCAATTGGCATACAACTTTGTACCACAGTCCTCTGGTTTTTAAACCTTTTCGATTTTAGTAGCAATTCACCAAAAGAAGCTAGATCCAATCGTTGATTTCCTCTATAGAAAGCCATAGAAACCTACTTAAATCAACATGAAAACAACTCAGACTCCTTCAAAAAAATATTCGTCAGGAATCAAAAATTATCGTTCTAGTACATACCGATATTGGTAACTCCATTTATAAGCACTTCGGCCACAGCAGCAGAAATTCATCGTAAATAGCACGTGTAGCCGTTATATTTGAAGCTTAGAACACTTTCGTCACAATCACGTTTTTATTTACTTGACAACCGCCATGACAACGACGCTACTTTAGATTGGAAATGTTGTCTACTGCCCGTATTCCAATTGGATTTGAAAATCTCAATCAATTTTAATTAGATACTAACTGACAAAAAACGTCAATTTTTTAATAATTGTAGCTGTAACCAATTTATCAATTAGCAAAGTTGGGTTCTATATATAAAACGATTTTGTCCATGTAGTTTGTGACATTGATTTTCCAAATTCCTGTCATATTGTCCCGTACGAAATCAGTTAGAAAGCATCCTGTCCTAAACAACCTGTGGCGTTTCTTGCTGGAACATTTCGGTGACCGTCAAGCGAGTTAAGTGCTGCATTGATTATATCAATCTCCTCCAGAGGCGAATATAGTGATATCCCTAGCGACAGATGTCATAAAGTTACCAGAAAAAAAAAACGATCCAAACGACTTCGAACAAATCGAGAAGTCGTAACACTACCGAA
This sequence comes from Wyeomyia smithii, assembly GCF_029784165.1. Classification (NCBI taxonomy): domain Eukaryota; kingdom Metazoa; phylum Arthropoda; class Insecta; order Diptera; family Culicidae; genus Wyeomyia; species Wyeomyia smithii. Next base: position 2,611,017 of record NC_073695.1, on the reverse strand, counting down.
ACCAGTCCGTCCCGTTTTATTTTGTCTCATGAATATTCGGTTGCTTTTTTAAGCAAAATATCGAATCACTGCAACAAGCAGAAAAAGTCATCTTTTTTGAAAATTAACTACCGTGCACGATGTATGTTCGGACACTTGTAACGATATAAAATAAAATGAATATGATGTTCTGAAAATTTTGTGCATACATACCTTTCATTTCAACATCGTTAACATTGCCAAAGCTAACATACAACAGTAAAGATCAAATTACAACAATTTTAGACTGTTTATTTAGATAAGATTAAAACTTGTTCATGTTTTGATGCTCCACACTCTCCACACTAACAGTTAAACCGGCTGGATCAGTATCTTTCGAAATTTGGCAACGTTAGAATCAGTATGCACAGAAAAATCATTGTGAATATGAATTAGAAATGCCGACTTGCTTTTAGTAGACTTGGCCATCACCGGGTGTTCCCGGATGATTTTGCCCAGCGGGGAACCAGATTTTTTTTCTAACGAAAATATTTAAATGTAAGTAGCCTAGGTGGCGGTTTCGATTTAGTAGTTTAGTGCCATTTGCAAATGCATATCGTTTGTCTCTAATTTCGAACACTTCAGAAAAAAATCGACTTATATCTAGTGAAATGAAAAAAAAAAAGGATCATTATCATATACTGTTTCGTTTATTGGAATGTCTTTCATCTAGCGACCAGCTGAATCCCGGTCCGCGTTACAGCGCCACTTAGTTTATAACGACAACCGCATATTTCTTAAATGTTTCCTGAGTCATGTTTCTAGAATGTTCCAATTTCTATCAAAACTTCAACAAATACATTCGAGAAATAGCAAAAGACAAAATTGTTCGGAGCTTGGTAAAACGTTCTAATACTTAGTTAATTTATTTCAATCAGGAATAACTGAAGCATTGTCTAAATTTTCAACCAAGCAACACATGCAAAAGGACTCAAGTACAACTTGAAAATTAACTCATCAGGTATTTCCACAAAAAAGGGTTTTCATCAATTTTGATGACCATCTCAATAAAAAAAATTACTTTTTCACATGAATCTTTCCATGATGATAAATATCGGCTTTTATCAGATCTCTATGCAATCCTAGCCTATCACGAAGAAAAATTGAGTAATAGAACTATTAGTATTTCTCTAAACAATTTGATCGTGAGCAGAAGAAAAGAGTATGAGAATTGAATCTATAATTTCAATTAATTTCAGAGGATTTCAACTTCGCTGCACCATAATTAGGTATATCAATCAAAGTAAAACTGATGTCACGACTTGTATATACGAATTCCTATGTACACGTTTTTACTGTGTAGAACCATCACACAATTTAACATCTTCCTTCCCCCTTATGATGATGATGGTCCCACCTCATACCCCTACATCGGTTTGAGCTGGTCGATTTATCTAAGTAAGATATTATATAGAGTCATACAATGTAACCAGTTGGCAAACAAATAACGGACTGGTTATTAATACAGACATAGTAACTCTTCAAAAGAATACCAATAATTTAACAATGAGTATGAAAAAACGATTTTCCAATACCATCATGGATCCAAGGCTCATCCAGAACGTTTCCAACCCGAAAATTATCTGGACTTGGTTAGGAATTGAACCTAACATTTAGGAGTGTTTACTAATCAGAATTGATTCTGGTAACGATCAAAAACTACGAGAGAGATCCTGTGATACTATAGATCTCGATAACGAGCTTTACAGTCCACAGGCGAACCCAAGCCTTTTCGGTTTTTTCTCCCAACCCTAGTTCAAAATCGTAAAAACAGATAAATATCAAAAATCAGCATATATGCTATTTCATACCAAAAAGCAACTTTCCAACCCGATATGCTTTTTGTTTCAATTTCAGGGGTTTAATCCTGATGTACTCAATATCCAGATTGTCTATGTCAGTCTACGCGCGCGTGGCTCAAACATATGTAGTCGACTCTTTTTTAAACTCTACTATTAAATATTATACAACTAATTCAAACAAAAATCCATCATCATCAGTGAAGCTTGCTTAGTGAGCTTAGTTTACCCAATAAATTGAAAAAAAAAAAATTCGTAAATTTTACAATCTTCGTCATTAATTTACAAAAAATTCTATATAATCTGTCTACAAAACAGACTTTATGTGTGAAATACAAAGCCTTTTAAACTCCGCCATTGTTGCTGCACGCTTTACCTGTCTTGGCATCGAATTGAAAAAATTTATTCCTTTGTACAACAGAGAGTTCTGTGATCTTCCAAAAAAAAAAATTTGGTGTTCTAGCATCATCCGCGTTTTTAGTGTTGTACCTATGAAAATCACTTCCCCTATCAATTCGTTTACACAAATATCGAGGCAGCATATTATTAAAAATTCTATATATTTTGCAAGCGCTGCAGTCTCAATATTTGTGTATTGTTTGCAAGAAATAATATGGATGGGCAAAAATCTATATGTGGTGAAATGATTGACTTATAAAGACTAATTTTACTACTAACAGTCAATTCATTTTTCAAACGGCACAGAATACCGTATTTTTTTGCCATTTTCTTGATGACATTGTCAATGTGAGACTTAAAAGTTAATTTGTCATCAATAATCACTCCAAGATACTTTATTTCGTTTACGCGATCAATCGTCTCACCATCAATTGCAATATTTACGTCTGGTCTGGAGTTGGCAGAAGAAATGATTAAGTACTTTGTTTTGCTAATATTTAATTTAAGCTGTTTAAATTTCAACCAATTCGCCAGATAATGTAAATCTTGATTTAAAAGTGCCACAACGTCATTAGGATTCTTAGCCGTAATGAACAGAACAGTATCATCAGCAAATAAGTTGATATCGCAAAACCGTAAAACTCGCTTCATGTCATTAAGATAAATAATGAACAAAATGGGCCCTAAAACACTTCCTTGCGGTACACCAAGTGTATTAGCAATGGAATCCGATTCAGAATCATTAAAACGAGTCTTCTGAGTTCTAGCACACAAATAGCTCTCAAACCATTTGTATGCTGTCCCTACGATACCAAAGCGCTCCAATGTTTGTAACAATAAGGGCCTAGAAATTGTTTCAAAAGCCCTTTTTAGATCCAAAAACACCGCAAAAATAGTTTCTTTAGCCTCGCTTTTTTCTTTCCATTTTGCTAACACCAGATTTAAAGCAGACTCACAAGAGTGACCCTCTCGATAACCTGATTGCTCTGGGATTAGCAAATCATTTCTATTTAAATAATCCATCAGCTGGCCTTTCACAACTAGTTCTAAAATTTTCTCTAATGTGTGCAACATATTGATGGGGCGGAACTCTTCGGCTTTATCCGTCCCATTAATTTTGGGGATAGGAACCACAAGTGATTCCTTCCAAACCTGAGGCACGTGCCCTGTTTGCAGTGATTCATTGATAAGGTCCAGCAGATCGTGTCCAATGACATGGAAGCAATCTTGTATTACTTTTGCGTTGACATTGTCGATACCAGCCGATCTCTCAAGAGAAAAACAAATAGCTTTCAGCTGTGCAAAAGTAATAGGATGAAAACCAGAAAAATTACAGTTATTATGGACCGGCTGTATTATTTCGAGAGGTTCGTTGACCAAATCAATACTCTGATTGATCGATTGAACACTATCAACGAAATAGTTCTTCTAAGCCATTAAAAGTTATGGTTTGCGGGCAACTATCTTTACTTTTTATTAATGATTTTAAAATTTTCCATAACTCTTTGCTATTATTTTGATGTTGATCAATCTTCCGTTGTATATATTCACATCGTGCCTTTTTAAAGGTGCGTGAGTATATATTCCGCGCAGCAGTGTACCTATTCCAATCATTGCTATCATTACTTCTGCAAAATTTTTTGTACTTTTTATCTCTTTTACTTTTTAAACGCAAAAGTTCTAAAGAGTACCAGCTGTTCGAATTATGCAATTCAACACACTTTTCGGAAACTAGGCTATTGGTACACTCTTTAAGCGTGTTAGTTAGAACAGCTGCTTTATTGTCGAAATTCCCTGTTATTGGCTGAAAATTCAGGCTTCTCGAAACAAGCTGAGACATTGCTTGCTTCGAGTATCTATTCCAACACTTTATTTTTACTATATTATCACGGTTTTGATCATTCTCAAGTACAACACAAATTGTCTCATGATCTGTGTTTTTATAATCGGCCTCAGTGAAAGAATGAACATTATCAAAATTCGAAAACACGTGATCAATTAGTGTACGAGAGTGTCTGGAAATTCTTGTAACTTGAAAAACCGTTTGTTGTAAATTGAAAAAATCTGCTAATTGCCTCAATTGGTTCGAATTTGGTATATTAAGCCAATCGATATTAAAATCGCCAGCAATAACATTTAATTTACTCAAGTCAATAAAATTATCCCACCACTTTTCTAAAGTTTCTAAAAAACGCTGGTTACTCGTACTGGGGGAGTGGTACACAATTCCAAAATTTCCTACCGTCATGCCTCTTTCAAACGATATTCCTAGGAACCAATTATTTTCAAAAGATTCGTTTAATCGAATATTGAATTTGATTGATTCCTTGGCGTAAATAGCAACCCCACCAGTATGTCTGGAATGTGAAAGGCAAAAAGCAACTTTGTAACCCGGAATGCTATACTGATCAAATGCATCAGCTTCCACTATATGAGTTTCCGCTAGCAATACTAACATTGGACGTGTTGTTTCCACAAGATGCCGTAAAGCAACATAATTTGTAGATAAACCAGCAATATTCAAATAAATCATTTCCAATCTCCTTTCACATTGCGTTTTCTTCAGCTGCTATTTACTTAACAACATGTTGCTCTTTCTTTTCTCAAACAGTCTCCGAAATACTGGACACTGTGTACTATATGCTGGATGTTTAGCGTCCAAATTTAAATTGAAGTCTTTATTAGATTTTAAACAATTTACGCAGTTAAAATCAATTGATGAGCATTCCGATGTCTTGTGCTGTGCACTACACTTAGAGCATGTTTCGGAATTAACACACTCTGTGCTTTTATGACCAAATTCTCCACATTTGAAGCAACGTAGAACATTAATGGCCTCTTGAACAGAACACCTATCCCACCCAATGCTTACTTTACCAGCAGACATCAGGCGGTCGAATGTGTCCCTATCAACTTCAACAATTGTATTATATTTATTGTATTTGAAGCGTAAATTTTCAAATTGCGCAATAACTTTGACTTCATTGATTCCGATGCCATCATTTTGACTTTTCAATAAGTCAATGAAGACTTCGGGGGAATATTGATCACTCATTCCCACAATTTTCAATTTTGGCTTAGCGTTTGTAGGAATAACAGCATTGTACCTTTCACCTAAATTGCTTTCAATGTTTTTTTCACGTCTTCAATATTATCCCCTATTGCACACTCAGCAATTATCGAGCCAGCTTTCCCGTTCCTAAAGTTTCTAATTTTGTGTACTTTCGGATCCAAATTTTCTTTCAAAAAAATTCTAGTGTCTTCACTAGATTGAGAAGACTCGACTGGCTTAATCACAATGACCGGCCGAGTCTTACGGTTTTCAGCGCGCTTTAATTTATTTACCGTATTCCCAATCGATCCCGCTAAAACATTCGCGTATGTCGGAGATTTCTGAGAAAAAACCTCGTTATCTTGCATAATCGCGTCTTCAATCGGTTCATCATATTTATTCGAAATAATTTTTTTCTTATTGGGAATAGAGTCCAGTTTAGAGTGAACCGTTCTCTCAGTTCTAGATCTCTTTCTATTCATTGGCACACTTTTCTCTCGATTAACATTTTCGATTACTTCTATTTTGAAATCTTCAAGCTTTTTGGCAACATTGGCATCAATGCATGCCATGCTCTCACGAAGAGAATTGCTGATCGATACCGTTAGCAACCGCGATGTTTATCTTAGTTTCGATTCCGCTTTGAGTATTTGTAAGCGACTCAGAGATAGATAACAAAGTACCCATCATCTTTGTCATCTCACCACTCAAAACATCATCTATCCCGCCATCATCTTGGGCCGATAAACATGCAGCACATTTAAAAACAATATTCTCATTATCGTTAACGACTTTCGCCGCTATTTTAGTGAGCGGTGTGCAAACTCGATGAAATCGAGACTTGCACTTACCCACGCAAACAACGGGATCATCGCTAACACGAACTATATTACCACATTTTGCACAGTTCATATCAAACGCACAAACAACCGCCGGCTGGACTCGTCCAGCAGCAACGGCGAAGGCGAAATATAACAATAAATATTTCACCCAGCAGCCGTAGCGTCTATGTGATATAGACGCGATGGTCGGCGCTGACACAAATTAAATCAATAAAAGAACGAATAAATCGAAAGCATGCAAAGACACTTTTACTTATCCGTTTAGGTATCCAATTTGGCCGTCGGATCACTAGTACTAGATCACCTGAAGCACTTGATTTTACACAAAAAAAAAACTTTTTAATTGAGACACTAGCGGTACACAAGCTACCATGTTCACCGTATCGTATTGTATTCGAGAACCCACGTGGCACGGTGATTGAGTTAAACCCTCTAGTGCCCAGTGCCGCCTCTAGGCGGTCTTCAGTCGAACCTCTAAAAAGCTTCAATAAGAACTTAAAAAATGTTTTTGAGGCTTAATAGTGATTTTTTCGAAGTCCGTCTAAAAATTAATTTGGGTACTAGAGGGTTTATGTCTATGAGTTTACAAAGAACACCGCTCCTCTTGCCCACGCAAATGTGAAAGATAACACAGGTCGACAAAAGCGAAAAAAAAGTTGTCCTACAGCTCGAAATAACCCTAGAAAGATTATAGCTTGTTAACCATTTCTGTGAATTGTGGTGCTCCTAGCGATTACCAAAACGCATCAACTTACACGAGAGTTTGCATAGTATTCCCATTGCTCGTTGGGTTCGTCATTTCAACATTATGTTTACGAGAAAACTTATTTAAGACTCTGAAAAAATGTTAATAGACATCAAAATTCACAGAAATGGCTAAAAACCTATAATCTTTCATTTTTTTTTTTTGACGAGGGACTACGTCTTTGTTTACTATACTGGGATGCATTCTGTGAAATTGGAAATGAAACTGGCAAATGTTGCGTCAGATTTCAAACGTTAATAACAGCATAACCACATGATGTACAATAACCATGATGTAACAATAACCAATATGTTGTTGGAAAGATAAAATGTATAACAATTTTGTAATATGCTAGTTATCACTCTAATTTCATTGCTAAGCGGTAAAATTGATAAAAAGTTTCAATAACAAATTCACGCGAATAATGAACCAATTACATGCGAGCATTCCTAGCACAGACGACGTGAATGGACACCATCCGTTCCCTGTGGTATTCTCTGTATCAATATCGAAATAAAAATTGATAGAGTCTCCTTGTCCCAATAGGTCAATTTATGTTTGCTTCCATGAGCTTAGACTAATATGATGTTTCGAAGGTAAAAGTTTTCCGAAAAGTTTGAAACAACCCCCATTCTTGAACAAATTTCAAACCTGCTTTTCAGAAGCTAATAAAAACTGATGTCTTGAAAGAAAATATGCCGGTAAAAGCAACAGTACCAGTGGAGTAAAGAACCGCAGGTCCATCAAAAAATCTTTATTTTGAGAAATTTTGAAAGATATGTTTTTTTTGTGTTGGGTGGTATTTCAATTAGAGTTATTTGGGACCTTAGCTTTAATGTAAAATTATAATTGCTATGTATTTATTGCATGGAATGCATAGTTCAGTGCTCTGATATCCTATCCAATCGATTTGCAGTCTTCAGCAAAGTTTCACGGTGTAATAAGAGATGGCGCTTCGACACCCACTTTCTATTGTTACACGCTAAAGTTTTGCAGTTTTAGACAAAGTTTTAGATCATTAAATTTCATGTAAGTTCGTAGAAGACACAACTTTTCTGTCTCTTCAAATTTTAAAAATATACGAGTTTTAGCTGAATTTGTAATGATCAAACCCTAAATTTCGTTCTGCTAGATTTCAATACCGGCCCGCTTGATTTTTCTTTCTCGCTCATACCCACACGCTAATAAGTGTATTAGCATAGGAAGCAAATATTTGCTTGAAATAACGGGTAACATTGGTTTGGCGTGTTAATGTTTGCTATCAATTATTTGTCAACAATAGGGCTCACAGAGATATTGAACATATTTGTTTGGTCATGTCCCTTGTATCGTGAAGCTTGATTCATTCTAGAAAATTGTCTTAAAGCTCGGAATAAACAACTAAATGTTCCAGTTCGGGATATCTTAGCTAATTTTGATTTTCCTACATGTATCTCCTGTATTCCTTCCTTAAATCTATTGATGTGCCGATTTAGTATACATTTTTTTTCAGATTGTGTATATATACTGAAATATACATTTAAACGCACCAGATTTTTTTCTCGGACTGTAGAAATTGCAAGAACTATAAAGATTTTTTCAAGATCAATTATATGTCCTATCTGGAATAAATAATTTAATAAAACTCAAAGTCAGTGTGTCTTGGGTTGTGGCCGTATTTTAACGTAAAAATCATCTTTACAGGTTAATTATGTAGGCATTCAAATGTACTAAAACGTACTTTTTTAACTGATTATTTAGTATTCTATTGTTTATTTCTGGTTTGTCTCGATCTTTCACTGAAAACCGCCGAATGGCAAAATAACGTTCCAGTTAATTAACCAAGTTTCTTGCACAGAATCCTACTCACTAATGAATAGTGATTCCAAATCCAGAGGGGGTTGAAATATTGTTTTGCCAATGAAAACTAGATTTGTTACGCAGCTTTTTGATGAGCGAAGAGGCTTTGCTACCGCTCAAGCAAACTGAGTTTCGAGGAAATAATTTCTATACTGTAATAATGCCCGAAACCAGAAGAAATTTATTGACCAAAAAAGTTCGTACCAAATATAACAAATATTTTCCTCGTCCGGATGCCTGTCTAATACTCAACTTTTTTTTCAACAAACTGCTAGAATTGGAAATGTAGCAAAAGCTGGAATAGACGATTTGGAAGTATTCTAGAAATCGAACACCAGCGGTGATTCAGAGGACTTGAGCAAAGTTTTACAGAAGGAAATTACACTATTTAGGCTTTACGGAAAATTATCAGCGGATCTGAAGCGATTGTTTGACTACATACAGACCTTGAAACTTCCTCTTCTGCAAATATTTGCAATAAAAATCGATCGTGAGTTTCTGATGTGGACTTGAATGTTTTTTTTTTCGACGTAGAACTACGTCTCTCAGGAAGTTCGGCTACCTACTCGGATACATAGGGATGTAAGATGAAAATCTAAAACCGAAAAAAGTGAAAGATATGTCCAATTTCAAATGCTAATAAATCGGTTAGTTTTCGATGGAATTCCTTCGTTCTTGCAGCAATAGATTGGAAAATCTTCTAAGATTTCTCACAAATGCAGAAGATTGTAATTTTATTACTCGAACTGTTGTACTATTGAAAATTATCAAGCCTTGTCAAAACGCAAAAATCGACCTCTGTTTCAGCCGAAACTGCTCATATTAGTTATAGACAGCATCTACAACAATCCTCACTTAACAGCAGCAGCTGCGGCAGCAGTGATTTATTTATTTATTTCTTTCGTCAATCAAGTAGATTAGATACAGTTTTATTTACATATGTGATCAATTGTCAATTTTGTCTTCTGTTCAAAGCATTTCTTATTGCTGCCCTAGACATAGTTACGTCAATGTGTATACAGTATTGATTATATGTGCTCATCATAGCATGCAGCGTGATCCATATGATGGGAGTATCAAAGAACTCCAACCTAGCTTCCTGAGTGCATACTCGAGAACAGATCTTACATACGATACATAAAGTATCCTAATGGTATAGGGGTCTTTAAGATTGTAGCTGAACCTTTTGATGAATCCTAACATACTGAGGGCTTTGTTGATCATTGTATTACAGTGTTTCACAACAAATGTAAGTTTTGAGTCAAGTATTACGCCTAGGTCTCTAAACTTGTAACTCCTTCGAATCAACTGATTTCCTAAAGTGAAACTGAAATCATGATTGGTGTGTTTTTTCGAGTGATATCAGTAGCGATATTGGGGCCAGCTGGTGGAGGGGCACTTCCTTTAGTAAATGCTGCCTTCGTGCAGTAGCGAGCAGCATCAGTAGTAGGTACATTTGCTGGCACTTCCTCTAATGAAAAGTTGCCATATTTGTGTGGAAAGTGTTTTTTGTGATTAAATCGAAACGGCACTATACTAAAATAAACTCTCCCACAACACTATTGAAGTCGATTGAAAAACTATGCATGAGGATTTATATGGTTCGCTCGATATCCTCGTGATTCGAACTCGGCAACGATTTTCACGTCAATTAATGTGAACATGTGTTCATTTTTCCTAGATAGTATTTTTGAATTTTATTTATTTTCAGTTTTTGAATGTCACGATGAACATTCCAAAACGCCAAGTGGATCGATTCCGTGCAGAATTTTAAAACAATTTTTTGAGAAGGCATAAAAAAGTATTAAATATGTTTTTGTAAAGGGGTTGTATATGAAACATGACCGCAAGGTTAACGTAGAATTACGACAGTCTGTCTTAGGTCAATGTGTTTCTTGATGATGATAATAATGATGGTCCCGCCACATACCCCTACAAAGGTTTGAGCAGGACGCTTTATCTATAGACAATTTAGTCACATTTTCATCAGTTACACAAAAAAACGTACTGATTTTACCTCCAGATATAAACTTCTTAAAAAACTGTTTAATAGAGCACACAAAACTAGTACAGGGTTTTCATGACCTTCAGCCAGACTGACCACAACAACTTCATGATTTTCTCTAAAACCAATTTTAATATTATTGCTAGAAGAAATCATTTATATCTAAAATCCGCGCGTGAGGCTCAAGCTTTTGTAGTCTCTTTCTTTTATTTTTTAAAACTACAACAACATAAATATAAATGAAAAATCCACCATCAGCATTGTGACGGTACTGTGTTTTGCTGTTATAAATTTAGAAAAATCCAATTTAATATAGACATATACACCAAATTTTACAATACAATCAGATCCGTTCGTATAATACTTCGTCATTCTTGCAATTAGTGAGGGTATAAACTCGATAGAAATAAATCAATTTAATGGTCTAAAGCGGTAAATTTTACCAATAAATTTCTTTTAACTTTCTTCAACGCTAAGCTCACAATCTTGCTTTAATATATTTATGACAAAACCTTTTTTTCGAAGTTAACTAGACACTCGGATTCTCTGTATTCTAATAAGCAGGCTTGTAAATGGTCCCAATAGAAAAACTTTTCACTGCGATAGTTGTCTTCTTTTGCTTCTGACGATGGCAAAGCTCGCTACCTAGATACATTCGTGAACAAACCTGCCAAACGTGTATTCGCTAGCACGTTTGAGTAGACAGGAATAAAACAATGTAACATCGTCGAACGAATGACAGTGTGCATCTCTCCGATGCACGGATGTCAATTAACCATCTGTTCTTTACACGAGAGCCGACGGTCATTCTACACTTACCAGCCTACTACGACTTGAGCGTCTAATTAAAAAAAACCTAAATTAATCCACCTAGCGGTCAGACCCTTCCTTTCTCATTCAAACTTTTATTTGTAAAAATATATTTACATTAACGCTTCAATCCAATAAATGTATGTTCACTCTTTCGGTTCTAAAATATTGATGTTGTAATCTATACATATGAAAATGCAAGCCGGTCTGTCTGTCTGATCCATATGGGTTCGAAAACTACCGAACCGATCGACGTGAAAATTTTTATGTAGGGGTTTTTGGTGCCGATAAAAGTTCCTATGATAGTTTGAGACCCCTCCCTCTTCTGGAAGGAAGGGGTTCCATACAATTGAAACATAAATTTCTGCACAACTTAAGAACTAATCGAGTAAATGGAACAAAATTTAGCATGTGAATGTTTTTAGAGGAAAAAAATATGTGCATAATGGTTTGACAACCCTCCCTCTTCTATAAGGGAGGGGTTCCATACAAATGAAACACAAATTTCTGCACATTTCGAGATCTAATCAACTAAATGGAACTAAATTTGGCAGGTAAATGTTTTTAGTGGTAAAAAATATGTCCATAATATTTTGACACCCCTCCTTCTTTTGAAAGGGCCCCTCCCTTGGTTTTGACACCCCTCCTGTTCTGTTCTGGCAGGGAGGGGTTCCATACAAATGATACACAAATTTCTGCAAATCTCGAGAGCTAACCAACTAAATGGAACCATATTTGGCAGGTGCATGTTTTTAGTGGTAACAAATTTGTTCCATAATCGACCTCAGGCAACATTTTGGATTGTAAGATGGCAACTTCCGGTATCTGGAAAACAGCCGAAATGGATGTCCCTTAAGCTGGAAGTACAAAGTCAGCAGAACAAAGAGTTAATAGCATGAAAATTCAGTGCTCATTCGATGCTCATTTAATGCCATATCGCCGAGTTTAATGCTCCATCATTTCTTTGAAAAATGCATTTGTTTGCTAGCTTAAGAAAATAGCTAGCAGACAATATACGAAAATAGCATTTTTAGTCACAAAACAGTTCTATAACGGCCAAAAACATTCAATGCTCATTTAATGCTCTTGAAAAACCCTGATTTTCATGATAATTTTATTGATTTTGTGTAAAATTTTCAATGATATGATAATAATATGATAGTACATAAATAGCTTCAATTTTTCCTCTGAAAACAATCAGAATCCTTTTAATACGATTAGATACCAATCAAATGCTTCCATATGCGAGCAGTTTCAATAACTTAAGTGCATTTTTCATCAAATATATTTTTTTCAAAAATATTGTTCTGCTAGTTTAAGAAAAAAGTTACCAGAACAATGTCCATTTTTAGGCAATAAACTGTTGGAGAATGGTTATAATAATTTGATGCTCATTAAATGCTCTTGAAAAAACCTGATTTTCATGATAATTTCATTGATTTTGTATAATTTTTTCAATAATATTATAATAATATGATAATAAATGAATAGCTTCAATTTTTTTAGACATTTCCCTCTGAAACAATCAGAATCCTTTTGATACGATTAGATACCAATTAAATGCTTCGATATGCGAGCAGTTTCAATAACTTGGGTGCATTTTTCATTATAAAATTTTTTTTCAAAAATATTGTTCTGCTAGCTTAAGAAAAAAGTTAGCAGAACATTGGCCAGAAACAGCATTTTTAAGCAATAAACTGTTTTAGAATGGTCATAATAATTTGATGCTCATTAGATGCTCTTGAAAAAAACTGATTCAAATGATAATTTCATTGGTTTTGTATAAATTTTTCAATAATATTATAATAATATGATAATACATGAATAGCTTCAATTTTTTCCAACATTTTTCTCTGAAAACAATCAGAATTCTTTTGATACGATAAGATACCAATTAAATACTTCGATATGTGAACAGTTCCAAAAACTTGGGTGCATTTTTCAATCAATAATTTTTTTAAAAATATTGTTCTGCTAGCTTAAGAAAAAAGTTAGCAGAACAATGGCCAGAAACAGCATTTTCAAGCAATAAACTGTTGAAGAATGGTCATAATAATTTAATGCTCATTAAATGCTCTTGAAAAAACCTGATTTTCATGATAATTTCATTGATTTTGTATAAATTTTTCAATAATATTATAATAATATGATAACACATGAATAGCTTCAATTTTTTCAAACATTTTTCTCTGAAAACAATTAGAATCCTTTTGATACGATTAGATACCAATTGAATGCTCCGATATGCGAGCAGTTCCAAAAACTTGGGTGCATTTTTCAATCAATAATTTTTTTTTTTAAAATATTGTTCTGCTAGCTTAAGAAAAAAGTTACCAGAACAATGGCCAGAAACAGCATTTTCAAGCAATAAACTGTTGAAGAATGGTCATAATAATTCAATGCTCATTGAATGCTCTTGAAAAAACCTGATTTTCATGATAATTTCATTGATTTTGTATATTTTTTTCAATAATATTATAATAATATGATAATACATGAATAGCTTCAATTTTTTCAGACATTATCCTCTGAAAACAATCAGAATCTTATGATACGATTAGATACCAATTAAATGCTTCGATATGCGAGCAGTTTCAATAACTTGGGTGCATTTTTCATTTAATAATTTTTTTTTTCAAAAATATTGTTTGACTAGCTTAAGAAAAAAGTTAGCAGAACAATAGCCAGAAACAGCATTTTCAAGCAATAAACTGTTTTAGAATGGTCATAATAATTTGATGCTCATTAAATGCTCTTGAAAAAACCTGATTTTCATGATAATTTCATTGATTTTGTATAAATTTTTCAATAATATTATAATAATATGATAACACATGAATAGCTTCAATTTTTTCAAACATTTTTCTCTGAAAACAATTAGAATCCTTTTGATACGATTAGATACCAATTGAATGCTTCGATATGCGAGCAGTTTCAATAACTTGTGTGCATTTTTCATTAAATTTTTTTTTCAAAAATATTGTTCTGCTGGCTTAAGAAAACAGTTAGCAGAACAATGGCCAGAAACAGCATTTTCAAGCAATAAACTGTTGAAGAATGGTCTTATTAATTTAATGCTCATTAAATGCTCTTGAAAAAACCTGATTTTCATGATAATTTCATTGATTTTGTATAAATTTTTCAATAATATTATAATAATATGATAATACATGAATAGCTTCACTTTTTACAAACATTTTTCTCTGAAAACAATCAGAATCCTTTTGATACGATTAGATACCAATTAAATGCTTCCATATACGAGCAGTTTCAATAACTTAAAAAATTGAATTAAAATTAAATTTAAAAAATTTAATTTTATTTATTGAGATTTGTTTGCTTTCTCAGGACTTAGGGATTTAAACCTAGGACTTAGGGATTTAAACCTACTTGTCAAATAAAGGATATAAACTTACAACTAACTTAATTCAAAACTTATTGACTATAAAGAGAGCTCATCGTAGCAATTGAGGATTGCAACGATTTTTGTCGAAAATTGTTAATAATTTTATTTGACATAGCTTCATGTTTCAACACCAGTAAGTCTATGTTATTCGAATGTACCAAACCATGGAGGACGCTCCAAAATCATTTTCAAAATTTTATTCTGAATCCTTTGAAGCGTTTTCTTCCTTGTTGAACAGCAACTTGACCAGATCGGTACAGCATAAAGCATTGCTGGTCTAAAAATTTGTTTGTAAATCAAAAGATTGTTCTTCAAACAAAGTTTAGAATTCCTGTTAATGAAAGGATATAAACATCTTGTATATTTGATGCACTTGACTTGTATACTCTCAATGTGCTCTTTGAAAATAAGTTTTCTATCGTAAATTAGTCACAAGTACTTAACCTTATCAGACCAACTTAAAATAACCCCATTCATCTTTACAACGGAAAGAAGCCCTAGTCTTATTGGGAGAGATTTTCCACTTTTGCAATTAGGAAGAAAAAATGTCTGAACCAGACGCGTCGCCTGGCTGATTTCGTCACATGTGCACCAAACATTCATTTAAGTTCTCTCCTTGAATGAAAGAAAAAAATCAAACCAAAGTATACGATGCTTCAAATTGAAGGGTTTCGCTAGTACGCTTACTTGTTTTTATAGTTTATCATATTTCGATAATTGCATATACCCGGATATTGGGGAATAGGGTACCTGTGCAGTGCACATGTTATACAGGTGGACCCGACGCCACTGGTCTAAACTTTTCTGCAATCGACTGCATATGACACGAAGACTTTTTCCTTTTACGGAAATGCTTGTGTAATCGCAGAACAATGACTTTGTGCATCCTGGAGGTGATTCTGGAAGATCTGAAGTAAACATGTTGTACAGGACTGGGCCCACGATTGAACCTTGAGGCACACCTGCTCTGACAGGAAATCTATCAGATTTTGAATTCTGGTAGACAACCTGTTGAGTTCGATCAGTTAGATAATTTTTCAAAACTTTGATCATAAAAATTGGTAAATTGAAAGTTGACAATTTTGCAATCAAACACTAGCGAATGCTTTTTCTATGTCTAAAAGAGCAGCTCCAGTGGAATAACCTTCAGATTGTTTAGCTCGTACTATATTGGTAACTCTGAGCAATTGATGAGCAGTGGAATGTCCATGGCGAAATCCAAACGGTTCATCTGCAAAAATTGAATTTTCATTGATGCGTGTTTTCGTCCTGTTAAGAATAATTCTCTCAACCAGTTTACTTATCGTAGAAAGCAAACTAATTGGTCGATAACTTGAAACCTCAGCTGGATTCTTATCCGGCTTTAAAATTGGAGTTATTTTTGTATTTTTCCATAATTTGGGAAAATATGCAATTTTGAAGCTGCAATTGAAAATTTTTACTAAAAATTCTATTGTGTTCTCAGGGAGATGTTTGATAATATGTTAAAGATTCCATCGTCACCAGGTGCTTCCATATTTTTCAAATTTTTAATAGTTGATTTAATCTCATTCAAGTTAGTTTCAATTATTTCTGTAGGTAAAAAATTCTGAGAAGAAATTAAATCAAATTGACGTGTGATTTCATTTTCAATTGAACTCACGAAATTCATATTTGAATTACGAACACCCTCAAACTACTGAGCAAGTCTTTGAGCCATTGGATACAAGAAAACGTTCACCGTCTTTTAAAAGAGGAATAGGCTTTGAAGGTTTCTTAAGAATCTTCGACAGCTTCCAAAAGGGTTTTGAATATGGTTTCAATTTTTCAACTTTAGTCTCAAAATTTCGATTTTTAGAAGACTAACTCTATGTTTAATTTCATTCATTAAATCTGTACAAATAGTTTTGAAAACAGGGTCACGAGAACGTTGATGTTGACGTCTGCGGACATTTTTCAAACGAATTAGAAGTTGAAGATTTTAGTCAATTATTGGTGAATCAAATTTCGCGTGAGCCTTTGGAACAGAATAATTCCTGGCATCAATAATTGCACATTTTATTGCTTCCAAAGTGGAATCAATATTCACTTCGTTTTGTAAATCCAGCTCATTATTGAAATTACTCTCAATATGAGTTTTATATCTTTCCTAATTAGCCTTGTGATAATTAAAAACAGAGCTCATAGAGTTTAAAACTAATTCATGTGATACAGAAAAAGCAGTGATGGCATAAACTCGTGCAAAGTTGAACTGAGTAACACTTTTCAAGATTTGAATCCAACATGAATCTGCTTCCTCTCGATAGTCTGAGTTTTTTTGCACCGCACACTCTGATCGGTTGAGTTTAAATGCGTGCAAAGCATACAGTGCACGATGTATCCAACGATACAGGCGATGATGTGACGCGATGAATTTTGTTTTTAGATCGTATTTATGCTTTCAAATGACAAATTTCATCGCAATTCGATTTTTATGCAATTGTTGTTATGCAGGATTCAAACTCAAATCTAACTCAAGTGTAATGCATTGTTAGTAGGGTTTACGTGCAAACCGAAAATAAATGTGCAAGCAAGTTTTAAAACTCACTTGGATACGAGTGCAAAATCACACTGCCTCTGAGAAAAAGTTATTGGAAGATTGTCAGAACCGAAATCAGCATGTGTGATCAACTCACATACATGACTTTGATCTGTTAGTACTAAATCGATTGTTGATGGATTTTTTCAATGTATTTTTGCCTTCTGCCGCGTTTTGTTTACCTTCCATATTATCGGTCATTTTCGAATTACCTACATTAGGTGAAATAGTGTTCGAACCTGTTACCTGTGCATACGTTAAACGGGTATGCAAAAGTGTAAAAAAATGGGCCGTACAGCGGTGCAGCTTGGAGAATTTTGTTTTGATTGGGAAATTGAATTTTGTTTACCTTGCCTTGCCTTAACAATTGCTAGACGGACTGGGCATTAAAAAAAAATTGACATATGGTTGCCGTTACAATTCGCACAGCGAAAATTTTTACTCTCTTTCACAGGACATGTGTCCTTTTTGTGAGAAGAGTCTCCACAAATGAGGCATTTTTGGTCCAAGTTACAGATTTTTGAACCATGGCCATAACGTTGGCAAATTCGCAATTGGGCTTTTCTCATCCCCCAAACTTTCTATATAACTCCCACTTTACCTGAACATTATAGATGGCATGTGGTTTGTCAAAAATTTCAAATTGTTAACCTCAGTGCGGTTAGCAAAGCAAAGCCTGGGTGCTACATTCCGATTCGGAATTTGACATTCTGTTTACTATACACAGACTTCGCAGCCGACTGTTTTAGTGTACAGGATAATTGCGGGACTAGCGCTACGATCCTACAGACACTAACAGTCTCTCCCAAACCGAGACTCGAACTTACGACGACTGGTTTGTTAGGCCAGCATCGTACGTCGAGACTATCTGGGAGATAAGTGCGGGTAAAATGCATTAAATAACTAACAAGGGAAATTCCAGCTCTCTGACTTTTCTCGTCTCGTGATTTTCGTTTTATTAGATATGCCAATTAATTCTGTTTGGGTAAGTTTGATGATCGGTGGTTAAGCGGTGATGATGATCTCATCAACGGTGTGATCGTTGGTGAGACCTTTCAAGACAACCTCGACCGGCTTGGCGTTCTTGATGTCATAAGTTAAAAATTTGTATATCTTATCAGTTTTATACTAACTAAACAAGACGTTTATGGCCTTTAATTGACTCAGCTAATAAGCATTCGCCGCTAATAAGCATAAGCAGTTGATGAAACAAGTGACCAAATAGTACCCAACAAATCACAAAAAGGGACCAACAGTTGTTAGAAAATAGCCAGAGAAGTTATTGTTATTGAAAAGGATACGAAATAAGGGATTGGGCGATCTACATGGAAAGATCAATCTTCAGGATCGATTCAGCTGAGCGGTCCCAGGATCGATCCATCTAAAAAAATCGGATCTGCAGGATCTATCTCTGTTGAATCGATGTTTCAAAGCACTTTTTTTGAGGCGTCATTTTTTTTAATTGAGTTAGGTATTAACACTAGTGTACGTGAGAATGAATTATCTATCATTCATGAAGAATAGAAATCATTTAAATAGTTCATAATGATATTGCCTATTACAGAAGACGAGGCGAGCAACTCGCCTCACCTCCAGTCACTGACGGACGAGTAAAATGTTGTATTAGAGAATGCGAGTGAAACATGTTTGGTGACAGCTGAGTCGAACAGTTTCGCAGACCAGCTACTTGTCCAAAATCCAGCCATCTGCAATATCAAAATTGGTCAGGCGAGTAACTCGTCGCTCGCCTCGTTTTCTGTAATAAGCCCCAGTTACAAAAAATCCCTAGAACATTGAAAACCGATGACTGGAAATCATGTTTTTGGAGATTGGTTCGATCTGGTTGTACTCCGATTATTTCATTACTGCTAGTGCATCACCAGTTGCACTATGGGCAGAAATGGAATGGACTATATGGAGGCATTATGATGTCATAATCGCACGCAACCATTCAAAAGCCGATAAGACAACATTAGAAATGGTACACGATACTTGACAATCACTCAATATTGCATAAAAAAAGCTCTGGACACTGAAAAATAATTTTTTTAAAAGATCGAAAAAAAAAACAAATCAAAAAATAAACGATCATTCCGCGTCGAACACTCGACAGAAACGGACGTGCAAAGTGGTCGTTCTATTACAATCCGGTCCGTGTGTACGAATAGCCAAACAAAAGAGTGTATTATTCGCGCTAAAGGCCAACTAGATTGTGAGTTGTGTCGCTACGTTCTGTACCCGGCTCGCAACTTTGGCTGTATTGGTGCAAAATACCAGCTGCAGTTTTGATCTGTGCACAGTGAATAGATCTTTCTAATTCAAGGCCATCATTTGACAGTCGAGTCGTGTCGCTGTGCTGAGTGATCTCACACCCGGCTCACTGCTGGTGGCTGTATTGGTGCTGCTGTACTGGTGCTGCTGGCTGCTTTGGGTGCAGCTTCAAACGATCGGACAACCACTGCTGGAAGGAAGAAGTAAATAGGTACGTGTTTTTGTCGGCGCTAGTGCGCTAGTGCGCTACATTTAGCGCGATGGATATAGATCCCTCGCCTCCCGTGCCACCATCCCCGAACCCCCTTGACCCTGACCCTTCTGTTACCCCCTCCCCTGTTCATTCTCCAGTCCCCCCTCGCCCCAGGCTTTACCCGGACGGATCTCAACAGGGCAGCTATACTGTTTGTTTTCGTCCAAAGGCAGGAGTGAATTCAAAGCGATTAAACATACTGCAAATTTCTAAAGACCTGACGAAGGGGTACAAGGCCGTGACCGAAATTTCCAAGGTCCGACCTAACAAGCTCCGTGTCGTGGTCAGTGATCTGGCACAGGCCAATGCTATCGCTTGCTCTGAGCTCTTCACACGCGAGTATCGCGTTAACATACCCACACGAGACGTGGAGATCGACGGTGTCATAACGGATTCGAGTCTGTCTGTCGAGTGTATCCTAAAAAGCGCAACCGGTTGCTTCAAAAATACCGAAACACAGGCGAAGATTTTGGATTGTAAGCAATTGCGGTCCATGTCTCTCGTCGGCGGTAAAAAAGTTTACACTCCGTCAGACTCGTTTCGTGTTACGTTTGCCGGATCTGCACTCCCTAGCTACGTCTCAATCGACCGGGTTCGTCTGCCTGTGCGATTGTATGTACCCCGTGTTATGAATTGCACCAATTGAAAGCAGTTAGGCCACACAGCCGCCTACTGCTGCAATAAGGCACGATGTAGCACGATGTGGGGAGACTCATGCGGAAGATTTTTGCAGTGTTAATGCTGAAAAATGTATTCACTGTGGGGAAAACCAGCATGAGCTCTCCACATGCCCGGTGTACATGCAGCGCAGAAATAAAATCAAGCGGTCACTTAAGGAGCGTTCAAAGCGTTCTTATGCTGAGATGCTGAAGAAGACCGTGACCACTTCTACCATAACATCGAACCCCTTTGATCTGTTGTCCTCTGATGAAACCGATTCTGACGATTCATCAGCGGGAACATCTTATGCCAATCCTGGGGAGTCTAGGAAGAGGAAAAATGTTTCTTCTCCTAAACTTCCCCGTAAAGGTCCTAAGATTTCCCAAAGTGTAATGAAAAGTACGAACAAACCAAACAGTGCTGCGGAAAAACCGAAGCAAACTCCTCCTGGGCTTGCAAATTTAAAGTCCCAGAAGGAGTTCCCAGCACTGCCAGGAACATCTAAAACCCCAGTTGTTCCTTTTGCACATCAAGTTATGAAACAAACTCTGGATTAGTGAAATTTTCTGACATTGTGGACTGGATTTTTGAAAATTTCAATGTACCCGATCCAATTAAAATTTTTCTTACAGCATTCCTCCCAACAGTTAGATCATTTTTGAAGCAGTTGACTGCCCAATGGCCCCTCCTTGCAGCGATTGTATCCTTCGATGCCTAATTCAACTGCGTATATGAAGGATTCTATCTCTGTCTTACAGTGGAATTGTAGAAGTATTTTACCAAAAATTGATTCGTTTAAAGTTTTGATAAATAAAAACAAATGCGATGCATTTTTCCTTTGTGAAACTTGGCTTACTTCAAATATTGATCTCAACTTCCATTATTTTAATATTATTCGCCTTGATCGAGATACCCCATATGGAGGAGTACTTTTAGGGATTAAAAAGTGCTATTCTTTCTATCGTATTAACCTCCCCTCGATTTCAGGCATCGAAGTTGTCGCATGTCAAATGACAATACAAGGTAAAGAGCTTTGTATTGCCTCAATATATATTCCTCCCAGAGCACAGGTTCGGCAACGGCTGCTCTTTGATTTAATAGAACTTCTTCCCTCGCCACGTTTGATTTTGGGAGACTTCAACTCTCATGGTGTGGTTTGGGGTTCCCCTTACAATGATAACCGCTCCTCTTTAATTTATAACCTTTGCGATGACTTCGACATGACTATTTTAAACAACGGTGAAATGACACGTATCCCGAAACCTCCAGCGCGCCCAAGCGCTCTGGATCTATCCTTATGTTCGACGTCGCTACGGTTGGATTGCACATGGAAGGTAATCCTCGATCCTCCACGGTAGCGACCATCTGCCTATTCTTATTTCAATTACAAACGGGTCAACTCGCATGCGACCAATTGACATTCCGTATGACCTCACACGGAATGTCGATTGGAAGTTATACGAGGAAATGATTTCAAAAGCGGTCGAGTCGATTCAACATCATCCACCACTTGAAGAATACAACCTCCTCGCGGGCTTAATCCTCGACGCCGCGTTGCAAGCCCAAACGAAGAAATATCCCGGCGTAACGATCAAAGAGCGGCCTCCAACTCCGTGGTGGGACAAAGAGTGCTCCGATGTCTACACGCAAAGATCCGACGCTTTTTTGGCCTTCCAGAAGGGAGGTTTACCCGACGACTATATACGGTATTCGGAGCTTAATACCAAGCTTAAAAGCCTGGCTAAAGCAAAGAAACGCGGATATTGGCGTCGGTTCGTGAACAAGACGTCGAGGGAGACATCGATGAGCACTCTTTGGAACACAGCCCGAAGAATGCGGAATCGCGTAACGGTCAACGAAAGCGAGGAGTCTTCAAGTAGGTGGATATTCGATTGTGCCAGGAAAGTATGTCCGGACTCTGTTCCTGAGCAAAATATTGTTCGTGATGCGTCTCCGGGCCACGACGCGATAGAGCCACCTTTTACGATAGCAGAATTTTCAGTTGCCCTCCTGTCCTGTAACAATAACGCGCCTGGGTTAGATTTAATCAAATTCAACTTGTTGAAGAATCTACCCGGCAATGCCAAGAGGCGCTTGTTGAACTTGTTCAATAAGTTCCTGGAGCAAAACATTGTACCGCAGGATTGGAGGCAAGTGAAGGTGATCGCCATCCAAAAACCAGGGAAACCAGCTTCTGATCACAAATCTTATAGGCCGATTGCAATGCTATCCTGTATCCGGAAATTGATGGAAAAAATGATACTCCGTCGTTTAGACCATTGGGTCGAATCAAATGGTCTACTATCAGATGCTCAATTTGGCTTCCGCCGTGCCAAAGGGACGAGTGATTGTCTTGCGTTGCTTTCAACAGATATTCAGCTGGCGTATGCTCGCAAAGAACAAATGGCGTCTGCGTTCTTAGACATTAAGGGGGCTTTTGATTCCGTTTCTATTGACATTCTTTCGGGTAAACTTCACCGACAAGGATTTTCTCCAATTTTGAACAATTTTTTGCACAATTTGTTGTCCGAAAAGCACATGCATTTTACGCACGGTGATTTGGCAACTTTTCGCATTAGCTACATGGGTCTTCCCCAGGGCTCATGTTTAAGCCCCCACTGGCTTCGGTATCTTCAATAACAATTTAAACGTCTCCCATAAGCTCGATAATCCTGCTTCTGTTTACGTCGCAGAATTAGCTGCAATTCAGTACACCCTAGGGATTATCGAAAAAATGCCCACGGACCATTATTTCATCTTTACGGACAGTCTCAGTTCCATTGAGGCTCTCCGATCGATGAAAGATGTTAAGCACTCTCCGTATTTCCTGGGAAAAATACGGGAACATCTGAGTGCTTTATCCGAAAAATCTACTCAGATTACCTTAGCGTGGGTACCTTCTCACTGCTCGATACCGGGTAATGAGAAAGCGGACTCTTTGGCTAAGGTGGGCGCAACAAACGGTGATATTTATGAAAGACCAATTGCCTTTAATGATTTTTTTGCATTTGTACGTCAGAATACGATCATCAGTTGTCAAAATTCTTGGACCAAGGGGGAACTGGGAAGGTGGTTACATTCATTTAATGAGCGTTAAATTATTATGACCATTCTCACTTTTTTCTTAAGCCAGCAGAACTAAATTTTTGAAAAAAAAAAAAAAATTATTGAAAAATGCACCCAAGTTATTGAAAATGCATATCGAAGCATTTAATTGGTATCTAATCGTATCAAAAGAATTCTGATTGTTTTTAGAGAAATATGTTTGAAAAAATTGAAGCTATTCATGTATTATCATATTATTATAATATTATTGAAAAATTTATACAAAATCAATGAAATTATCATGAAAATCAGGTTTTTTCAAGAGCATTTAATGAGCATTAAATTATTATGACCATTCTTCAACAGTTTATTGCTTGAAAATGCTGTTTCCGGCCATTGTTCTGCTAACTGTTTCCTTAAGCCAGCAGAACAATATTTTTGAAAAAAAAAAACATATTTAATGAAAAATGCACCCAAGTTATTGAAACTGCTCGCATATCGAAGCATTTAATTGGTATCTAATCGTATCAAAAGGATTCTGATTGTTTTCAGAGGAAAATGTTTGAAAAAATTGAAGCTATTCATGTATTATCATATTATTATAATATTATTGAAAAATTTATACAAAATCAATGAAATTATCATGAAAATCAGGTTTTTTTTAAGAGCATTTAATGAGCATTGAATGTTTTTGACCGTTATAGATCTTTTTTGTGACTAAAAATGTTATTTTCGTATATTGTCTGCTAGCTATTTTCTTAAGCTAGCAAACAAATGCATTTTTCAAAGAAATGATGGAGCATTAAATTCGGCGATATGGCATTAAATGAGCATCGAATGAGCACTAAATTTTCATGCTAATCATTCTTTGTTCTGCTGACTTTGTACTTCCAGCTTAAGGGACATCCGAAATGGCCGATTTCCACCCAATATAAAATATATAAATTGTCTTCAAATGTCATGATGAAATCCAAAATGGCGACTTTCGGTTTCGGAAAAACAGCGACAAACGACCAAATACCACCCAATATGGGTATTTCCGGAACCGTAATGATGCACTGGAGCCACTAATCGACTTCAGACAACATTTTGAATCGTAAGATGGGTACTTCCGGTTTCTGGAAAACAGCCTGAAATGGACGATTCCCATCAAATATGAGTATCTCCGGAAACAAGAAAGATGGACAGAAGCCTGAATTTTAAGATGGTTACTTCCGGTGTCTGGCAAACAGCCGGAAATGACCAAATACCATTCAATATGAATGTTTTCGGAACCAGGATTACGCTCAGATGACAGAAATTGATTCCACAGGCAATTTTAAAGTCCAAAATGACGACTTTCGGTTTCTGAAAAACAGCCCAAAGTGACCAAATACCACCCAATATGAGTATCTCTGGAGCCAGAATGTTGCAAGAAGCTAAAAATTTACCTCAGACACCATTATGAATTGTAGGATGGCAACTTCTGGTTTCTGGCAAACAGCCAAAAATGATCGAATAACACCCAATATTGTTGTTTCTTCAACCAGAATGACGCATAGAGGCCAGAAATTATCTCAAATACCATTTTGAAATCCAAAATGGTGACTACCGGTTTATGAAAAACAGCCTAAAATAAACAAATGCTATCCAATATGAGTATCTCTGGAACCAGAATGATGCAAGGAGCTAACAATTGACCTCAGGCACATTTTTGAATTGCTAAATGGCAACTTCTAGGAAACAGTCGAAAGTGACCGAATTATACTCAATATGGATATTTCCGTAATCGAGATGATGCATAGAAACCAAACATTGACCCTGGACACCCTTTTGAATTTAAAGACAACCACTTTTAGTTTCTGGAAAACAATCAAAATAACTAAATACCACCCAATATGAATATATTCAGAATTAAGGCGATGTACAGAAGCCAAAAGTCGGTGATGTTGTCATTTCTATAAAACCAATCATTTTAAACGATTTGTTATCTGACCTTGATCATATCCTATGGCCGATTCGTTGTGCATTTGCAGATTTTTAACACATCGCAGGGAATCAATGAATTTGGAACGTTCAAATAGTACGATACCACATTTAAATTATGTTGAGGCCACATATATCGATCAAAGCAGGTATAGCCTTCAATAGTCTTTGAATTTCTTCTCTTTCCATAACTTTTGAGCCACATTTTCAAATTGTTATGAAGTTTTTTTATTTGTAAGTTTGAAAGATGACTCGTTCGTATTGCACTAGTTATGTTAAAATAAGTCATGTAATCTTCGAGATAATAGACTTTTGTTGTTTTATTAACAATTTAATACATAACGGTTGCTTAAGTTCGATTATAATCAAATGAAATGGGAACGTGTAGGGCAGCCAAAGTTTGAAACCACGTGTTCAATCATAATTTATCGGTTAACCCTTAACTAGCCCGCTCATCTGATAATAATACTAATCAAATCGGTTGTGTAGTTACTGAGATAATGAAGTTTCGTGAATTTCACATTTCGGTACATCACAGACGAAGTTACAGTCCGATTACAGTAAAATTCAATAGGGTGTTATGAGGCAGCTAGTCTTTCAATTTTATACTAATTTTGTGGAAACCGGGTCAGCCGTCTTTGAGAAAAGTGTGTGAGCTTAAGTAGTCTTGTGAATATTTCATAGCTGGACTTTACATTTTTAAGCATAACAGGCAAAGTAATAGTCCGATTGCAAAACAAATCAATAGGGTCTTCTGGGGCAACTAGACCTTCCATTTGACACTGATTTTATGAGAATCGGTCCAGCCATCTCTGTGAAATATGAGTGAGATTAAACAGTCTTCAAAACACGTTTCTTTTCATAACTTTTGAACCACCAGTTGAATCTTCATAAAATTCAAAAGTTAAGTGTTTTTAGGTAGCCCGTTCATTTGAAACCAATTTTGTTCAAATCGGTAGTGTAGTTTTTGAGATAATGATGTTTCATGATTCTTACATTTTGATACATAACCTCTAAACTAAAAATCCGATCACAATGAAATTTAATAGAGTCTTATGGAGCACCAAGACCTTTTATTTGCAATTAATTTCATGAAAATCGGTCCAGCCATCTCTGAGAAAAGTGAGTGAGAATAAAAATCTGCACATACACACACACATATACACACACACACACACACACATACATACAGAAAATGCTCAGCTCGTCGAGCTGAGTCGAGTGATATATGCCATTCGGCCCTTTGGAGCACTTTTATACTTTCGGTTTTGCAAGTGATTGCTATACCTTTCTAGGAGAAAGGCAAAAAGTAGTTTCCACTTGTTAGCATTTTTTAATTTAGATTTAAAATTTCTACTTTTTATAAGCAAACTAACATATTTTTTTTAAGATTTTCGATTGTTAAGTATGGTGCCTATGAAAATCAACTTTTCAAATATCGGTAAAAATCGTTAAAAATCTGTCCACGTGGTATGTGGATGGCCCCTTATATATATTTAGTACGCAATCCTCGATGCTCGTAAAATATTATCTTTCATCTGCGAAAAGTACTAATCTGTCACTGAGTTATTAACGTATTAAATGCATATACACTGCACCAAACCAACCGTCCAGTACATCTCGAAATCAAATCCATCTAGCCCAGTATAATGCACTAGCCGGAAGCCAATGAAATAAAACATTTGGGTGGTCTGGCTTCGCCTCCCACTTGGCACCGCATTTTCGCTTGAAAACCGCAAATAAAATTAGTCCATAATTTTCATCATTAACTCTAATGGCCTACTTTCTCGATCAATAAATAAGATTGACGGGTTGTATCCGGAATAACACATTAACTTTCTTTTGGTCGTGTTCTTATTGCCAAAATTTAAAAGATTTTTTTCTTTGTGAATTATTTGTGTTTGATCATCGTTTGATGTTATCAGGGTGTTTAGCGCCTGTAAAAACCTGAAAATCCTATCAGGGAATTAATTTTATCTGTATAAAACCTAAAAAAGTCAGGGAATTTTTAGAACAATCAGAGAATTTGGCTTTTTAAAGAATTTTGTACGAATGATTTAATTTTACTTCTAGCGCAATCGCATATTAAACATTTTTGGAAATTTATTACCATTAATCTTTGCTCTGCTCTTAATTTAACGCTAATAAATTAACTTATATGGCAGTATTTAGGTATTGACCAGAATAAACGATTCGATTTTCTGTTGATGTATCTGATATTTTGTGCCAGAACATAAATACGACCAATGCATTTGTACTTAACAAACATCAACAATTTCAATAATCATTTTTAAAATAGACAAAACAGATGAAGGTATTATGATTTTTGGTGAAAAACAAAATAATGGTAAAAATTTCTGGAAAAATCAGTTGAATAAGATTCTAACCATTTCAAGAAACCAGGCTCAATTCCTATTTTTTGCAATTCAAAAAGTAGCATTGGTGTGTCAATACGATCAAATGCTTTTCTAAAGTCTGTATAGAGAGCTTCAACATGGTTTCCATTATTCATTGCATTAAGTCAGTCATCTACAAGTTCAAGTAGATTTGTAGAGGTTAAACGGCTCCTTGTGTTTGTTTACCTGTTATTCGATTTTTGATTTGAAGAAATCATTGAAACACAAGAGATAATTTTTTAAATTTTTAGTTTGTCTGTTGAAGCAGACCGTACCGTCGTTTTTTTTTTTCAATGCAATCTCTTGAGAGATGATTTTATACAGAGTTTCCTAGAGGACTCCAACAGATGATTCGACATTTTCTCCGTCTTGGTCTCGTTTTCGTACGCAGTAATCAATTCACATCACAAAAGAAAGCTTTATTTTCTTGTGACACAATAAATTTTTCCGATCTTTATTCAGTAACTATTTAAGTATGCATAGAATGAGTAGTCCGCCACAACTGAATAAACGCAACTAAACTGAGAACGAAAAATTGCATCGCCATAGTGACCGTTGACAATGAAATGGTTGAGAATGTTAACCTAAACAAGATAGCCAAGCCATTGAATCACGTGGCAAATTTCATGCCTGCTGCGCCAATCATTCGCTGTTAGTGGAGGAACATCGAATGTGAATCGACGGATAATGTAAATAGAAGTGTTTTAAAGACTTTAAAATTTTGTTTATACTTTTTACTTATCTCAAAAAAACTTCTCAGTAGTTGAAAGTAGAACAAAAAACCTAAATTAATCCACCTAGTGGTGCAGAAAGTTTTGTTATACTATCTATTACTATACGCTCATCACCCCAAACGTATATCGATTTAAGAATACCGATTTCAATAATAAATGAAATGATTTTAAAAGATAGTATTCCAGAGGGTGAACAAAATACGATCATAGAATCACTGGATTCGATCACAAGCCAATTTTTCGAATGTCGGCTAGAAGAAACTTGAAATCTTTTGAAATAATCGAACTGTCGGAAACGGTAATAGATAAAAATGATGCAGATTTCATACTAAAACCACAGAGAACAGACGTTCATCTTATTTTCAAAAGATGTGTAAAAACTTGCAACCGTCATTTAACAGTAAGTGGTAATGCTCCCGCTACGTGGCGCTCGCTTCACTTTTAAATCAAGCACAGATATAGATAAAATATCGATACAGCAATATTTAAGCAGTGCAACTGGGGCACCACAAAGCAGATGTCGTTAGTGTATTAGTGTATTTGGATTCAAATTTTTACACACGATTTTCAAATTTCTTCATATGAACATGAATGTCTGTTCTTTGTGCTAAAACTTATATATGTACACGCAAAACTTTTCCTTATTACTTTAGAAGCAATAGCGCAAAATTCCCCTAAAGGTAACAAACCTATTACTTAAAAGGCAATAAAATTCTTCCCCAGTCAAGTAACAACACATACTGTCATATATTTAGCACGTGTTACGGGAGTACGACTATCTAGTAATGGTCGTTTCAACCACATGCACGATTTTTTCTGTCAAAAACTGCTCCCTTTCCATCTCAAGAAAAAAAAAATCACATACCGTCGCATATGTTGCACATGTTACAAGTTCCTTCAATCTCCAATTCATCCGGTGAGCGTGTATTAGTTCGCTCGTTGTATGCATACGGAGTAGAGAAAGAATATGACAAGAGCTGCCAAGCAGCATTTTCCCCGTCATAGAGTATGCAAACGTTGATGATTTCAAAGACTTGGAATGCGTCTTCAATTTACATCACGATCTGTAAACTGCGTTAGAGAAAAACAAAAACATTCGCTTTCTTGCAAGCTATCCAAAACACATACTCATTGGTTCATGGAAACTCATTTGCACCTGTTTGAAAATACAAAACTTGTGCCCATCCTGAACAATATTCGCAACTTCGGCAACTCTGTTCAGACAGTATAACATATTTTCATTTCAAATAAACACTGCGGGACAAAACGAAAGTGTTTCTAATTAGACATTTGAGGTTGACGGGTGAGATTCTCATTATGTGTGGATGAAGAGGACAAAAATTAATCTGATCGTTGCATCAATACAAATGCAGCGAGTGAAGTTTTGCTAACACATGCATTGCGGTGCTTGGCTGTATGTTCTCCTGCAGAAACACATGCAAGCGTGTGGCCGTCATAATTTTTGTTACTTTTCGGTTATTACTATTTGTGTATAATGCGCAGTCATAAGACACAATAAGTAATAAAAAATTGCCCCAAAGTAATAAAATGTTCCCCGTTTGCGTTGGGTGTATGTTTATTCAATGTAGATCCAAGTTTAAATACCCAATGGTTTAGTTTTTAGAAATCGCAGTACCAAGAATTATAAACCAACAACGTATATTTTGCACGAATTGCAACAAACTTCTACAAATCTGCTCTAAAATTATAGTTCAGAAATATATAGGAATACACTGATGCTCACCTAATTTTTTAATTGCATCTTAAAATTTTTTTCTCAGCTTTGCAATGCTTGTCTTAGATTGAAAATCGGTAGTTGCGAACAGGGTCAAAATTGTATTTTTCTGATATAATCCAAGATGGCGGCTGATCGCTCTAAATAAATGCCCTACCATTCCTCTTCACAGAAAAGTGCTTCTTGTATTAGGTTCCATAACGAATTTTAGAGATATAGCTCAAACAAAACATCAAGATTTGCTAGAATTTCAACTTTTCTAGAAACTGTTTCACTCCTTGGCGACCGAGGGGTCATCAAATTCGATCAAACGAAAATGACATTATCACTTTTTCTCTATTTCTAACACCTATGTGAATTTATATTAAATTCGAAAGACCTTGTGCACCTCGTGGCCTGGTTTCAGCTAGAATCGCTCAATTATATAAACGTAACTTGAATCATGTTTTATTGAAATTCATATAACTAATGATGAAAGTTGTCGATTCAATTTTATTTTAATTGTTTTATCTGAAAATGAAGGTATTTGCAACATTTAAAAATTTTGGCTTTCAAGAGAGTAGTCGAGAACATTAATCATTTTATTAGCCTAGGCAGAATGGTGAAATCCGAAACAAGGACTTCATAAAACTGGCTACGATAACAAGAAGTAAGATAATATGGATGGATACTCTGTTTGCACTGAATTTCGAATAAGAAAACAATATTTATATTTTACATAAGCATAGTGTATCATATCATAAATCTTTGGTAAAGCTTTCTGAAATATCTGGATCGCTAATCGTGTTACATTTGCATGCTGTGGGGTTCGATTTTGCTACAATGCTTGATTCCAGAAAGCTGTATATACTTCTTGTTCTTCGCAAATCTAGGTTCTACGTACAATTTTATATATATATTTTCAAGGAAGTAAGACCGGAAGCTTCGCATGCGAGAACAGGAGCTAAGTAGGCATTGCAGTTTCCTCTAAAATCTATTTTAAATTGTTCAGAAAAAGCTATTAAAAACAAAAGGTTCATTTATTTACAACAGTTGAACCGCACTACGCAGGGTTCAAAAATTATGCAAGGTTGTCGATGGTCGTTATTTTTCTTTGAGAAATGAATAGCGATACGAATAAAAAAATAGAGAGAGAGGAAGGGAGAGCAATTATCCTAAAAGTAAAATATTCCATGTCTGAAAGTTCAATATTCTAAAGTTCGAGCTACCAATATAAAAAATCTTACTCAGTATGATTTCCAAAGAGCTCTGGAGCTGTCTTATGAGCCTGCTAACATCGAAATCGGAATATGCGTTTTGTAAATAAAGTGTTTTTTTTTTGTTTTTTTTTCGGTTCGATTTTGATTCACTACACTACACATATAAACAACATATTTACACATACATACATACAGGCACACATACACATACATACAGAAATTGTTCAGTTCGTCGATCTAAGTCGATTGGTGTATAACACATGGCTCTCCGTGCCATTCATTTTGCCTTAAATGTTAAATGTCGCATATAAAAAGTACTCTTTGATCAATATTTTAAAATCTAAGCCGTTAATCAAAAATCCACTCGGTAGTAGCATTGGCCGATACCGTATCGACACCTTCGGTATCGATACCGCGGGGCCTGAATATCGGAATTTTTTATCGATGCAACTGACGTTGATATTAAGCTGGATCGATACTTTCGCCCCGATATTTTTTCCATACTGGAGGGAAACTATAAAATCGGAGAATTTACGGATACGACCAATTGCCTGAATGTCTTAAACAAGCTGCGCGGAAATTTAACTCTTTTTGTAAAAGTCACCAACAGATTGCATATACCTGCGCACTTCTAAGATGATTTTCATGCCTCTTGCGAGAAAAATTGTTTCGCAATTGACAATACTGTCTATGCAGAGCAAAACCGGAATCGCCGCGTCACTCACCTGACAAGCATTTTGTGGTGAATGGCTTAGTATTCCAATAATTATACAGCAGTCTTTTTATGCGGGGGTTTCGTCTCAAATTTTTATGAAAACGCGTAAAATATGACTAAATTGAGTTGAAAAGATTACTAAGAAAACCGTTCTAAAATCTTTTTGCTTATTCAAAAGAGAGTGATCAGTTAAAAGACCAAAATGCAACATTTTCACCAGAAATTGTGATTTGTTTGTAAAACGGATAACTCTAAACATAAAACGGAAGCCTAACTTAAATTAGGTCGATGTCTTGTGCCGTTTTGAAGCACTGAAGAATGTTTCTTGTTTCCTATTTGAAAATTTCTTAACATTGTTAAACTCTATCTTCTTTCTTCAATAAGTCATCTCCTTAACACTGCAAGGCCATAAAACGCCAGAGCTTTTGTGCTGCCCGAAATTTCAAATCAGGCCGCAGACACGCTTATGCTATTGCACTGATTTGTATGTGATTTATAATTCCCAATAGGTCTATTGACCGCAGGGATACCAAATGTGCAGATTTGTCTGCAAAACTCAGATTTTTGATTCGCAAATAATTGCAGTTTTTCCATAATTTCTGTGTTTTTGTCAGAGTTTCTTTTTACTTGCGCAGACTTTTTCAAAATCTTTGCAGATTTCTGCAGACTTTTGCCTACGCAAACGCATTTTTTTTCCTGTTTTAAGTAGCAGGAAGAATATCGATACATCTGATATCGATGCTCCGCGTTTAATATCGACCTGGTATCGATACGACCTGAACAAAATTATCGATCCTCGAGTATCGATACTTTTGCAGATTTTGGCCAATGCTACTCGATAGCATTCTGGGGGAGCACAGCAGCTTTCGTTTGCGTATAAGATCATCAAAATCAGATATTGCGTTCTGTAAGAAAGGTGCGTTACTATTTTGCGGTACATACATACAGACAACATACATACACACACACACACACATACACACAAACATACACACGAACAGACTTTGCTCAGTTCGTCGAGCTGAGTCGAATGGTATATATGGTTCGGCTCTCCGGACCTTGGATCTATTTTGCGTTTTTCGACCGATTTTATAACCTTTGATCAGTATAACAAAGGTAAAACAAAGAAAAAAAAGTAGGAGGGTGGTATTCAAGACACGACCGCATGACGTTGGACTACGGTATTCTTATATTCCATTAAAACAAATAATAGAGAGAATTGCAACTCTAGTATTTGCTGCAATTTTATCTAACAGTGCCTTTATAAATGCTGAGACGTTAAAACGTTATAAATAATAATATATACTACGAGAATGGATATCTTTTATTTAATCGCTGTCATTTCATACATATTCGAATCAATCCTTTGTTCATAGCTGCACTACTAAGACAATCATTTAATTGAGCGAATTGGTAAAATTTTCCTATCTAAGCAAAAAGCAAACTTAACGAAACTATCTGAAATTGGAGCCCAGAATGATTCAAACGAAAATTTTAAATTTAAAAATTGTTTGACATTAAATCGATAAAACTCATGCTAGGTTAGCTCCAGCCCAGCATATAACTTCATGTATTCAAAAAAAAAAAATACGTTTATTTCAATAACCTAATATAGCAAGAGCTCAATTACACGTTTTTCGGTAGTTGTTATCAAGGTTTTGGCGAGTGACAGGAAAATATCTTAACTTCTTCAATTGTGATTTAGAGCATTTCTAATTGTTTTGTTATTTTTCACGATAGCGACAAGTTTGTTTCTTTCTCTGTGTGCGAGAAACAAAATCAAAACCGCGCACCGAGAAACGAAAACGAAAATTTAATGAATGTTCATTGAAAAAACTTGCAACTCTTTTTACCAATAATTTATGATACTCAAATGAACCTTTTTTGATCTAAATTATTTTTTTTTTTTTATTTTTTAAGGGGGGATTTGTTAGTAGCTTAAGTATTTATGATAAATATTAGAAAATATTGAGTATGTGTGTCCAATCACAAATGGTGACTTCTCAACACTGTTAGAAATTTGAAATTTTAATTGTTAGGATTTGTTTGCTTTCGCAATAAGGACTTATCATTCGTAGGGATTTAAACCTACTTGTCAGAAAAGGGGAAGTAAACTTACAACTAACTTAATTGCTAACTTATTGGCTATAAAGAGAGCTTATCGTAGCAATTGAGGATTGCAACGATTTTTGTCGAAAATTGTTAATAATTTTATTTGACATAGCTTCTAATGGTTCAACACCAGTAAGTCTATGTAATTCGAGTGTACCAAACCAAGGAGGACGCTTCAAAATCATTTTCAGAATTTTATTCTGAATCCTTTGGAGCGTTTTCTTCCTTGTTGAACAGCAACTTGACCAGATCGGTACAGCATAAAGCATTGCTGGTCTAAAAATTTGTTTGTAAATCAAAAGTTTGTTCTTTAAACAAAGTTTAGAATTCCTGTTAATGAGAGGATATAAACATCTCGTATATTTGATGCACTTGGCTTGTATACTCTCAATGTGCTCTTTGAAAATAAGTTTTTTATCATAAATTAGTCCCAAGTACTTAACCTTGTCGGACCAACTTAAAATAACCCCATTCATCTTGACAACGTGATTATTGTTTGGCTTGAGGAAAGACGCCCTAGGCTTATGCGGAAAAATTATCATTTGAGTTTTAGAAGCATTGGGAGAGATTTTCCACTTTTGCAAGTAGGAAGAAAAAATATCTAAACTTTTCTGCAATCGACTGCATATGACACGAAGGCTTTTTCCTTTTACGGAAATGCTTGTGTCATCGCAGAACAATGACTTTGTGCATCCTGGAGGCAAATCAGGAAGATCTGAAGTGAATATGTTGTACAGGACTGGCCCCAAGACTGAACCTTGAGGTACACCTGCTCTGACAGGAAATCTATCAGATTTTGAATTCTGATAGACAACCTGCAGAGTTCGATCAGTAAGATAATTTTTTAAAATTTTGATAAGGAAAATCGGAAAATTAAAAGTTTGCAATTTCGCAATCAAACCTTTATGCCAAACACTGTCGAATGCTTTTTCTATGTCTAAAAGAGCAGCTCCAGTGGAATAACCTTCAGATTTGTTAGCCCGTATCATATTAGTAACTCTGAGCAATTGATGAGTTGTGGAATGCCCATGGCGAAATCCAAACTGTTCATTTGCAAAAATTGAATTTTCGTTGATGTGTGACATCATTCTGTTAAGAATAATTCTCTCAAACAGTTTACTTATTGAAGAAAGCAAACTGATTGGTCGGTAACTTGAAACTTCAGCTGGATTCTTATCCGGCTTTAAAATTGGAGTAATTTTTGCATTTTTCCATAATTTGGGAAAATATGCAATTTTGAAGCAGCAATTGAAAATTTTCACTAAAAATTCCATTGTGCTCTCAGGGAGATGTTTGATTAGTATATTAAAGATTCCATCGTCACCAGGTGCTTTCATATTTTTGAAATTTTTAATAATTGATTTAATCTCATTCAAGTTAGTTTCAATTATTTCTGCAGGTAAAAAATTCTGGGAAGAAATTAAATCAAATTGACGTGTGACTTCATTTTCAATTGGACTCACAAAATTCAAATTTGAGTTATGAACACTCTCAAACTGCTGAGCAAGT
Organism: Wyeomyia smithii; assembly: GCF_029784165.1. Classification (NCBI taxonomy): domain Eukaryota; kingdom Metazoa; phylum Arthropoda; class Insecta; order Diptera; family Culicidae; genus Wyeomyia; species Wyeomyia smithii. Next base: position 2,574,951 of record NC_073695.1, on the reverse strand, counting down.
CTTTGAGCCTTTTGTTCATTGGATACAAGAAAACGTTCACCATCTTTTAAAACTGGAATAGGCTTTGAAGGTTTCTTAAGAATCTTCGACAGCTTCCAAAATGGTTTTGAATATGGTTTCAATTTTTCAACTTTAGTCTCAAAATTTTGATTTCTCAGAAGAGTAAATCTATGTTTAATCTCTTTCTGTAAATCTTTATAAATAGTTTTAAAAACAGGGTCACGAGAACGTTGATATTGACGTCTGCGGACATTTTTCAAACGAATTAGAAGTTGAAGATTTTCGTCAATTATTGATGAATCAAATTTCACTTGAGCCTTTGGAACAGAATAATTCCTGGCATCAACAATTGCACATTTCAATGCTTCCAAAGCGGAATCAATATTCACTTCGTTTTGCAAATCAAGCTCATTATTGAAATTTCTCTCAATATGAGTTTTGTATCTTTCCCAATTAGCCTTGTTATAATTAAAAACAGAGCTCATAGGGTTTAAAACTGATTCATGTGATAAAGAAAAAGTTATTGGAAGATGGTCAGAATCAAAGTCAGCATGTGTGATCAAATCACTACACACATGACTTTGATCTGTTAGCACCAAATCAATTGTTGAAGGGTTTCTTACAGAAGAAAAGCATGTAGGACTATTCGGAGACAAAATAGAATAGTATCCTGAAGAACAATCATTGAATAAAATTTTTCCATTGGAATTACTTTGAGAATTATTCCATGAACGATGTTTAGCGTTAAAATCGCCGATTATGAAAAATTTCGAACGATTTCTGGTGAGTTTTTGTAAATCACCTTTAAAATAATTTTTGAGCTCGCGTGTGCATTGAAATGGTAAATATGCTGCGGCAATAAATAAAATCCCAAGTTCAGTTTGAACTTCAATTCCCAAAGTTTCAATAACTTTCGTCTCAAGATGGGGAAGAGCACGATGTTTGATTCGGCGATGAATAACAATTGCAACTCCACCGCCGGAACCCTGAATCCTATCATATCTATGAACCACGTAATTGGGATCATATTTTAATTTTATGTTAGGTTTCAAAAATGTTTCAGTAATAATTGCAATATGCACATTATTTACTGTTAAAAAATTAAAAAGCTCATTCTCATTGGCCTTCAATGAGCGAGCATTCCAATTTAATATTTTAATTGTTTTATTTAAAATCATTGCTAAATTTTAAATTAGAAACAATTTTAATAGTAAAATTTGTGCCTATTTGAATGGCTTCAAACATTGATTTTGCCTGCAACATGGCGTTCATAAGATCGAACATTGCCTGTTGCAAAAAAGAAAGTTTACCTGCCGTAATAGGCCCCAGGCAGTTGACATTCGGAAAAATATTTTCGGCAGCAATATTAGCTGGAGTAATAGGTGTACAATTATTTTCTAGCGTGTTTTGCTTACCCATGTTAACGGTCATTTTCGAACTACCAGCACTAGGCGGTATAATGTTCGAACTACCTGTAACCTGTGCATAAGTTAAACGGGTATGCAAAGGAGTAGGTAAACTATGCGTCACTGGTACGCTTGGAGAATTTTGTTTTGAAGTTGGTTTTAATTGAGAAATTGAATTTTGTTTACCTTGCCTTGCCTTAACAATTGCTAAACGGACTGGGCATTGATAAAAATTTGACATATGGTTGCCGTTACAATTCGCACAGCGAAAATTTTTACTCTCTTTCACAGGACATGTGTCCTTTTTGTGAGAAGAGTCTCCACAATTAAGACATTTTTGGTCCATGTTACAGAATTTGGAGCCATGGCCATAACGTTGGCAAGTACGGCATTGGGTGATATGCTTTTCACCTCCGCCATACTTCCTATAAATTTCCCACTTTACACGCACATTATACAAAGCATGTGCTTTTTCAAAAAATTTTAAGTTGTTAACCTCATTGCGGTTAAAATGAATTAAATAATTAACAAGGGAAATTCCAGTTCTCTGACTGTTTTCGCCTCGTGATTTTTGTTTCATTAGAATTACTTGGGTAGGGGCTATGCCAAGTAATTCTGTTAGAGTAAGTTTGATCTCATCAACGGTTTGATCGTTGGTGAGACCTTTCAAGACAACCTTGAACGGCTTGGCGTTCTTGGTGTCATATGTAAAAAATTTGTACATCTTGTCAGTTAAATACTGGACAAGACGATCACGACCCTTTACTGAGTCGGCTAATAAGCGGCATTCACCTCTACGGCCAATTTGATAGGTAACTTTAACGTCAGAAACAAACGTTGAAAGTTCCTTTTTGAATATATTAAATTCAGAAGAAATAGTTACCACAATAGGTGGAACTTTCTCCTTTTTTAAAGATTTTATATTTTGTATAGTTTCATTATTAACAACTTCCATTTCACCAGCTTCTTGCTCAGGCAAAATATCAAAAGGATTGTCACTACAGACACTCGAAGTGTCAGAAAGAGATGCCTCTCTTTTCCTCCCCGCAGCGATGCGAGGTTTCTTTTTCCGTCCAGCCATTTCAGGTGATACGAAAAAAGTTAAAACAAATGTTAAATTCAAAAGTAGGTAGTCTTGAGAAAGACTGATGGGAAATAACTTTCAGGTAGTCTTTAAAAGACACACTGACAAAACACAAACTTTGAAGCTATAGGCAGTCAAAGACCAGTCCACAAGCAACCGAAAAAACGTCTGACCTGTAGGACAGTTCAAGACGCACGATTTGATCTAAATTAAATTTCTAGTAAATAAGTGTTGATCGTTCATAGGCAGTAATTTTTCCTCGATGAATAAAGACTGGCTGAAGAAGTTAAAATCGCTGCTGTAAAATCAAATTCACAACTGTGTTCCTTAAGACGTTTTAATATTTTTAATGACAATAATAATCTGCGATAAACACCCGCTATAGATATCCACACACATGCTATAACTATCTATACACACGTTAAAACTATTCATACACACGCTGTCACTATAGTTTTTTACACACATGCTAATGCTATCCATACAGACGCTATTCCTATCCATACATCCGATACAACTATCTATACACACGCATAAGCTATCCAACCATGTGCTATTACTATCCATACATACGCTATAACTAATCATTACACACGCAGCAGCTATCCACACACACGCTATAACTATCCGTACACACGCTGAAGATATACACGCAATAGCCATAATATGCTACACATGCTATGTCTTACACACGCTATAGCTAGCCATATACGCGCAGCAGCTCTAGCTATCGATACACATGGGTTGGTTAGCTATCATCCCTATCATCGCAAATGTCATAGCTATGCAGATGCACGAGATGCACATACGCTATATGTGCACACTGCACACACACTAAATGGCGGTAGCTTTCCTAGTGGCGGTGCTGGCTCGTGCAGTTTCTGGCTGTTTTCACCCAACGATATCTGAATTGGTTTACCGCTGGTGGGGTCCAACTCAGATCGAAGGGGAACCGAACTGAATGAAGAAATGCAGCTGCCCACTACCTCCGCCGCTGCTGCCTGATACCACCGCTCTGGTTCTGCTGCAGCTCAGTTTCGCCACTAGAATCAGCCACCGCTGCTGATTATTCAGTACCGTTCTAGTGGCCTTCCACTTGTTAACTGATGACTGCTATGATTTGATTGATTGATTTCTTTTGAAGGGACTTTAACCCCAAACGGTCATTCGTCCCTAATGACTGCTATTAGACGACGCAGGCTATTATATAGCCCAAAGCAAAAATCCATCCGCGAGCAAAGGAGAAGCGAGCTTGTGATTGGTTGAATGTGCACGACTTTTAACACAACTTTTAACTAGTTTAGTATCGAAAACATATTTAAATTATTATATGACAATCTTGCGCAATATTTCCCCTATCAATCAAGCCATTGGTGTTTAGAATCTGTTCAGTGGTAATGATAAAAGAAGCATTTTAAAACGGTGTTGAAACACCTGTTGCAACTACCGAAAGCGAGCTCCTTATTGGTTGAAAGCTGCGAGACTGTTTACAAAATCAGATCGGTTGTATCCGTTTGTGTCGACTGTGCTTGTGAAGAGAAGTGGTGATTGGTTGCTCGGTATGATTTAGACAATCGATGTGATTTATCAATTTTTCAATAGTGTATCTCGAACAATAGGTTATTTTTGTTACATAAATTCAACCATAAAAGAATTTCTGATCGGTTGATGCCAAAACCTCGAAATTCTGAAAAGAAATGGCTGATATATAAGCGCTCAAAACCTGACCACTTTTCCCTGGTTTTCCCTGGTTGAATTACTAGTTTTTCAAATTCAGGTACCTAACTTCGATATAGACGTTAGTCCAACGTCAAAACAAAAGGCCAACATTGGAATGCAGTTTTCGGAAGTCGGGAGATGTCCAACACCATACGGATCGTTTCGCACGATTTGCGGTGCAATAATATCATCCACATCTACCAACTGGTGCAGATGTGGTACCCCACCAAAGCATTGTTGTCGTTCTTAAAATATCTACAGTTTGTTTTACTTACACTTTTCATACTCATCATGTGGCACGCAAATTCGCTCGCTTATATGCGGCGTTAATTTGTTGAGAACGTGCGATAAATTAGTCATTGAAACCGACCAAGAATGCATCGAGTTTATTATCTTGGCAACGGTACAAAGGCATCGCTAATGGCCGAGTGCGGAATTCAAGTCAAACCGGAGCTTCCCTTTGGTCCTTCTTTTGCGTAACATAATTAAGTAATCAAGTGTGATATTTACATACTGGCATACTTCATTCGAATGGATGTGATTTTATTTTAATCTTTCTTTTTTTCTATACGTTTCCAGTAAAACAGCGAAACCATCAAGCAAAGACACCCGTTTGACTTCTCAATCAAGATCTCATGGGGTCACAACCGTAACCCCAGCAAAACAGTCACCGGTTAGCGGTCGAGCCAGTTCTGGAGCCAACAGTCTCAGAACCAGTTCCATCAGTAGAAGGTACTTTGAAGATCTACTGCACAGCTATCAGGGCAAACTGGTGTTACGGTCGCACAATAGACTGCGAGGCGACGATGATTATGCCTACGATGAAGATGAGGGTGACAACGATGAGTACGACGATGACGATGATGATGATGACGATTACGATGAGGACGAGGATGATAGTGATGATGATGACGACGCTGATAATGACGAAAATAACAACGAAGTGCAGGAAGACAATGGTGAGACTCAAGGCGATGCCGGTTACAGCAGCGTCACAACTGTGAACTCCGAAATTTACGCAACTGGTATTGCGAATGGTTACAAACAAACGGCCCGAAATACACAGAGCAGCGGAGGACAAACACAAGATAACAGCTTCCAGCGCGACGGACTGGATACAGCCCGAGATAAGGTAAACTGGAAAATTTTGGAATAAATATTTTTTGTTTACACATTTTGGGCGCTTTCAAAACATCTCGTGGTTATCAGTAAATCAATTCAATCATAATTTGTCATCTCGCGCTGAGTCACGCGCCTACCGACACAATGGGTCAAATAAAATTGATTTTAAGATGTTTTCATTTTACCCAGGTCTGTTTGTACCCAGGTTGTTTTGTTGGTTCTAGCGCCTTTGTTATTTGTACTAACATATTTTGATTACATGTTATAGACAATTTCAAAGGAATTTTACGTGGACGTTAATAACATCCTTCACCATTTCTGCTTCCAATTTCAGAATGCTTCGTATCAATCCAATCTATTGACAAAACCCGCGATAAGCGGTAGGCTTTTCAATCCAATTAAAATTGGATCGATTGATAACATTGGCGTCAACTTCATTGAATTTTTGAGAGGACAAGAGAGTATCGAAAATATCTGATTTTTAAAATTCTCTTGAATTTCTAGAAATATAACGCTAAACAATTTTGTTTGTGAAACGCCTTAAAAATGACATAAGTGATAAGAGTTGTAAAGTTTTAAAACATAATAGATCAGGAATACGAAAATTTGTGGCGATGGAAATAGAGGCGCTTCATAGAATTATTGAGGGGGCAAAATGATACGTTGCCCTTCAGAACTATTACTGGGGAGTAATGGCGCCTATGATTGTGCAATTCCAGCCGATTTTGATCAATCGCGAGCCATTCAGATCAGTTTGAATCGGCTGAATAATCACTCAGTTTTGCTATATTCTTATATCCGTAGATTCGAGCTACGCTTAGTTATATATATATATATATATATATATATATATATATATATATATATATATATATATATATATATATATATATATATATATATATATATATATATATATATATATATATATATATATATAATGAAAAAAGAATTTTTTTTTCAATAGGGGGATTTGTTAGTAGCTTAAGTATTTATGATAAATATTAGTAAATAATGAGTATGTGTGTCCAATCACAAATGGTGACTTCTCAACACTGTTAGTAATTTGTAATTTTTATTGTTAGGATTTGTTTGCTTTAGCAATTAGGACTTATCATTCGTAGGGATTTAAACCTACTTGTCAAGAATTTTTGTCGAAAACTGTTAATAATTTTATTTGACATAGCTTCTAATGGTTCAAGACCAGTAAGTCTATGTAATTCGAGTGTACCAAACCAAGGAGGACGCTTCAAAATCATTTTCAGAAATTTATTCTGAATCCTTTGGAGCGTTTTCTTTCTTGTTGAACAACAACTTGACCAGATCGGTACAGCATAAAGCATAGCTGGTCTAAAAATTTGTTTGTAAATCAAGAGTTTGTTCTTTAAACAAAGTTTAGAATTCCTGTTAATGAGAGGATATAAACATCTCGCATATTTGATGCATTTGGATTGTATACTCTCAATGTGCTCTTTGATATGCTCAATTATTTTTATAACGAATGTACTGCCGGTAACCGCGAGTCAGTCCCATCAGTAATTTCGTCAATTTTGGGTTAGTATCGGATATAAGCCTATCTTTGAAGGTATTTTCAGATGTAAAAAGCAAAGCCTAGGTGCTACCAGCGATGCCAGATTAGAAGACATGTTTTATGAGGCAGGTGGAGGCATACTTGTCTGTGAAGACAAATGGAAGACATTGAATAATATGTGAAGACATTGGAAAACACGTGATTATGACCCGCGTTTTGCAGATTTTTATTTGCTCGTCACTTTTCTATTTGCCGGTAATTTTTTCAGCCTTCGGTCAGTTTTAACTTGCCATTTCGGGTTGGAAGACATGTGAAGAAATTTTTTCTCGGAACGTGAAGACATTTGAAAAACTGACCTGGTATCCCTGGGTGCTACATTCCGATTCGGAACTCGACCTTTTGTTTATTATACACAGACTTCGCAGCCATTAAGTGTACATGACAATTGCGGGGCTAGCGCTACGATCCTATTGACACCAATAGTCTCTCCCGAACCGACACTCGAACCTACGACGACTGGCTTGTTAGGCCAGTATTGAACATCGAGACCAGCTAGGAGGGTTTATTTTCAGATGTACCGATAGAAAATAGTGGTTTGTTCAACAAAAGTGAAAAATACCGAGTGAAATTGTTCCATTATGAAAAGTAACCGCAAGTCAGTCCCAGAGGAAAAATAATTGAAAGTCAGTCCCAAGAAAAAAAAAAAAACATGAGTAATATAATAACATGTACGGGGAGTGGAGAAGAGAAATTTGGTATGACTGTTTATAGAACTTCCGGCGTACCTCCAAAGATTCGATTTTATTGGCCGTTAAGTGGAATCTGTGCTTCTTCCGCTTTTTAGGTTCCTCTAGAATAATCGATCTTTGACACTCCGAGTAAATGGAGCTAACTTCACTGTTCCTCGGAAAACGCGGCTTGACCAGAGGCGTCTAAGTTCCAGAATCGATTGTGGATCTGAGTCCTGTCATCCTTCTGAATCTAGTTCACGCACTCTAGTCGACATTTATTACAGTTGATTGCCTTTATGGCATGTGACTTGCGCCTCTTCTTTGCAGAGTCCTCTTTTCGGATTTTTTTTCTTGGTACATTTCGTGGATCTATCCGGAAAATCTTCAGTACCGAAAAAACTTTTATCAGAATCCAGAGAAACGTTCCAACATATCTGCGAAGGTGATGTTCGAGCCTGGAACGAATTTTGATCATCTTGACATTAGTTGCTGGATGAACCAACTGCAGTTCCGGCGTCAGTTTCTTCATCCGAATCCTCACAGGATGAGCTTTCATCGGCTCCGTACATCATGAGACTTTCCAACGCCGACTGTTCTCATGGACATATACTTCCGAACTGGGAAGGGTTGACGGCTTTACACGACAACGAATAACAACACGTCAACACGCATTATAGCATTACCATGGCAATGTGACTGACTCGCGGTTAGAATGTAACGGCAAGTCAGTTTTACTCAAGGTTTTTATCATGAAATCAATGATTTAAGTGGTTTATACAACGTAATTTGTGCAGGCTAGTATGCAAACTCTGATTTAGCATGAATGTTGTCAAAATAATTCATCTAAAATGAGTGAATAAAATATCTTTCGAAGCTGTTTTCTCAATTCCGTATTTTTTCAGATGGGAAATATCCATATTCGATGGTATCCGGTCAATTTTGGTTCTTTTCCAGATACAGGAAGTCGCCATTTTGGAATCCAAAATGGTGTCGAGGGTCGTTTTAGAGTCTCTAGTTATCATCCCGGTTTCGAAAATATCTATATTGGATGGTGTGTGACGTTGATTATTTGATTATTTCTATGGCCACTAGAAGCTCCGGTGGAATCTGTTCCGGAAGGACCATTTCGAGGACATATCACTACACCAAAACCATGAAAATAACCTGTGGAAAATGAATTGGCCCCCCTTGTTCCTATATAAAACTAATGTTATCGCAAGTTGCCTTTTAATTAGCTTTGAGATGTCACTGAGTTTTATCACTTTTGATTGCAGTGAACTATAAAATTTCGTCTTATGAAACGTGAAAAGGTACTCCGTCGAGCGCATAACGATTAAAAGCATTATTCCTTTATTCGGATCTCAATTTGTGCTCGAAAAGGGTTTTTTTCGCCATTCTGGTCACAAATTGAGATCATTTTCTCCAGCCTCATTTTTATATTTCGAGCTCGATTTCGATTTTTTTTTAATTTTTACTGGCTTTTAAAAACGATTTTTCAATATACTATTCAATTTGGGAGAATTTTCTGTCTTGGTCTTTTTCTAAGGTAGGTGTTCTCAAATCGTGCTTCGCGAAATTTCTACAAGTGCTCCGCGGTGTTTTTGATGAAAACAAAACATTCTTTACTTCACTTTACCTTTATGGCGATCGTTCCCACCTCACTCGATGTTGGGCTAATCGTTCCCAATCGCACCCAACACCCGCCGAGAGGGAGTCCTTATACACAACACCCACCTAGCTAGCACGGGAACAGCCACAAAGTCGCCGATCTCTCTCTGGCTTTTCGTGAGTATCATCTTCGCTGGTTGCTCAGCCGGCATTTTTTACCTTTCGTATTTCATTAACTTCCGTCGATGTATGACCGCATTAGTTACCCACTCTACCTCATTTTTAGTACCCCATTCGAACAGCATAAATTCCAGAAAATCTGGAAAGAAATCATTTCTCGTTCCTGTATTTAAAACTGGTGATAGAAGTAATATCCGGAACTACCGTGGAATCATAAATCTCTCGGCTGCATCGAAATTGTTCGAAATTATTGTCAATCGAAGCCTCCTCGATGGAATGAAGTGTTACATTTCTGCAGATCAGTATGGTTTTATGCCTGGACGTTCGGTTCCTACGAATTTGTTGGAATTCACGCACACTTGTTTTGCACAAATGGAAGCGAAATGCTGCATTCGACAGGATCGATCACCGTACACTATTGCGCAAAATAAGCCTCCTTAGTGCCTCTGACAGCTTGCATAGCTTAGTTCATACCCGTGTGATCCATCACTTTGTGTGAAATCAGGATGTGTATCTGTGCCCCGTTTCTTAACTTGAGCGGTGTACCCCAAGGAAGCAACTTAGGGTTGTTGCTTTTTACAATATTTGCAAATGATGTCGGTATTTTGCTTGGAGATGGATGTACGCGGATGACCTGAAACTATATTTCGTCGTAAAGTACATAGGAGATTGTCATCGTTTGCAGCAGTTGCTGAAAATGTTCGTAAAATGGTGCCATCATAAATAAACTGATTGTGAGTATTCCTAAATGCTCTGTGATGACCTTTCAACGGACCTCGCAGCCTATAATGTTTAACTACCACATCGATGGAGTCGTGCTCAACAGGGTTAAAGAGATAAATGACTTAAGAGTGATACTGGATGAAAACTGTCATTGCTAGCCGTCAGTTGGGGTTTATAACCAAAATAGCAAAAGATTTCAATGACCCGTATTGCTTGATAGCTTCATTTTGCTCGTCAGTGCGGCGCATTTTAGAGAATGCTTTCCTAGTTGGGTTTCCACATCAACTTACCTGGAGTCTGCAAATCGAGGGAGTTCAAAAATGATTGTTCGAATTGCCCACAAAACTTGCCCCCATACGGCGATCGATGTAAGCTTATCAATCTTGACACCCTAGCTCTACGACAGAAAACTCAGCAGGCTACTTTTGTCGCTAAGCATCTGAACATTAAAGTAGACTGCCTCAGACTACTGTCATTGCTTGATATTCATTTCCGATTACGTGTTCTTAGGTTTTCTACTCTTCTCCAAACATGGTTTCATTGCACAGCGTTTGGATTTATTGCACCTACATCATCGATAAAACGTGTCTTTAGTCTGCCGGAGATTTTTTAGAATTTGTCGAGCGTTCCAGTTGTTTCTCAAGTAGGGTAGCAAGATCCGTTCGTTTTACAAGGTGACGCTGACGATCATGATGATTCATTAGGCCTTTATGTTAGATGGATAAAATAAGCTAATAACTAGTAACTTGATGATAACCACTTGTTTGTATTTTTGATACACTTCGTGGTGCATGCGCCTACGCCACACTCTATTCTCCAGTTTTCCACCAAGTATCGAACGCAGGATCCTACTCTCAAAGACTTCAAGTGCTCACCGTTTGGCATCCTTAATCGACCAGCACTCATTGTTAGTTTATTTATAAAAACCATGCTGCCATAATTATAAAACAAAAATAACACTTTATATAATACAACACACTCGTGGCGTTCGACTAACTCGATTGTCGGGGGCGCAAGCTGTGCTTACTTGCTACCGCTCGTTCGGACGTAAACTAGGGAGTGCCCCTTTGCTCCAGGAATCCGGGCAATCCAGCAGATAGCGAAAGGCCGCCGCTTCCGACGGCGAGTCGGTGGTTTTTTCAGCATCTCTGTCAGCTCTGACAACCTCTGAATGAACAATAGAGATGGTCGGGTTTGGCTTTTGGTACCCGATTTTTGTTTGGTTGAAACCCAAACCCGAATTTTTTTTTCGATCAAACCCGAACCCTACCCAAACCCGAAAATTTTACTTTTGTGAAACCCGAGCCCGAAACTGTGAAACCCGAACCCGACATTTTTTTGGGGGTCGATTTTTTTAACCAATCCGAGGCTGCCCTGAAGCTTTAAGGCTCAAATGGTATTGAAATGCTAGTGATTTTTACCGTTGCATGATATTGGTAGGGTTGTTACAGTCGGCGCGGATTTCGCGTTTTTTGCGGATTTTGCGTTTTCTCGCGGATTTGGCGCGTTTTTACTACTCTATGGCGCGGATTTTGCGGAGAGCCTTGCAACCTTGCTTTCAGCAACCTAGAATTTAATATTGAAGGATTTCGCACCCTTTTATAATTCAATGAAACTTTGTGGGTGCAAGGCAATTAAGTACGCAAAATTTACTTCCTTCATTTTTTTCAAAATATTATCTGAACTAGCATTCGAAAAAGGACTGAAAAAAAAACTTGAAAAGGACTATTGAAAAAAAAAATACTTAAGAAACAAAAAATGATATATAAAACGGGCATCTCTGATTTTTACCAAATTATTTTCTTAGATAGACAATTACACTGCCTAAAACTCTTCGGAACATTTCAAAAAGAGCACTCTTAAGGAGAAAAAGCTTATCTAAAAAAGCTTATTTATTCGTTTAAGATTTTGTTTTAGATGGGTTTTCTTTAAATTTTATTAAATTAATCAATTTTGCAAATGGAGATTATATACCACAGATATGACAAGGCGCCAATCACTTAATATGTAGCATTCTCGGTCCAGGTCACAATCAAAAATATTTAATAATCTCACGCCTAAGTCAGCCCTATTCGAATACAGATTTTACAAAATTTTAAATAGTTGCTTTATCCATTATTGGCTTTTTTGCTTTAACATTGTTTTTAATGTTTTTTTTAATTCTATGTTATATCATGTTGCTATCAATTTGGCTGAGTTCAGGCGAGCAAAGAATAGAAAAAAAAATGAGTGAAATCCTTATTCACTCCCCCTTAAAGAACTTTTTAATATGAAACAAGATAAAATTTTTACTTTAAAAATTATTTTTCAAAATAGACAAAAACAATGGAAACTTGAGCTGATAAAAAATCTGGATAAAACTGGAAAAATATACAAAAACTGGATGATTTTGTGATTCAACTGTTTAACTGGATAACTCGAAAAAAAAAAAAAACTGGAAGAATCTAGTTTAAATTGGAACATTGGCATCTCTTATAACGATTTCTTAAAATTTTGTATGAAGTGGTACGTCTGTTTGTCTGTGGCACCACTATCTTTCTAAAAGTGAGGTTGAAAGATTCGGTATGATGGTCTATTCGCCACGACTATTTTGCAGCCCACGCAAACTTAGCATTTGCGTTAAACTGTCGTTTGAAGCTTTGTTTACAAAAGCGTAATACGCTTACGTTAATACGTACATAAAAAACTCTCTTTCCATGTTTCTTCAGATAAATATAAGTTAAATGTTAGACATGAATTTGAACTCAGTGATTTTTATGTACATATTTTTCATCGAATCAAAACATTTTTATAAGTAAGCTTCATTTTTACAATTTTTCTAAGCTAAGGTTTGATTCTACTTTTCCGAGGTTGGTGCCATACTTCAACTCGTAATAGTTACAAACGGTGTTATGAACAGATACGCAAAGAGTGAGGTCGAAAACTCCAAGTGAACCGTCAAATCGAGGCTCCAAGTGTGCAAAGTAAACAAACTCATGCGTGTTACTTTTCGTACAGAATGTGTGTTGCGATCAGTTTAAATTCTGTGAATCACGTGCAATTATGGTATCAACGAAAAATGTGTTCGTCATGCTCATGTTATGAGTGATGCATTGGAAATTTTCATAATTGTATGAACAAGCACTGAAACTCAGTAATATATCCTTACAAAGTTTCGAAATTTTCATGACACTTTCTAGTGCGTATGAAAAGTCATGCGAAAATAAATGTGGTTGCCAGAATTGTTTAAAATAAAATATTAGCAAAGGGTTGCCATATTCACTGCTTTTCTATTTGCGTATCGCTTTATAACACAGTCTGTAGTAATAGTAATATCTTTTCATTTTCTAACTGAAACTTAGCTCGGCCTTTTAAACTTATTCTCTTTAAATGTCCAGTTTGCTTTTATAAATATATCGATACATGATATTTGAAGGAAAAACGCTACGATGCTTGTAGAAACCATGCTTGAATCAGTAATTTTTAATAGTTTAATAGTTTAATAGTTCTCACGGCGCGGATCTTCAAACCCCGTGGCGCGGATTTTGCGGATTCAAAATCAAGATTTCTGTAACAACCCTGTATTAGACATCATTATCTTATAAATATGCTTATTTGATATAATCGGGCTTCGGGTTTTTAAACTCAAACCCGACATTTTCGAACCCGAACCCGAATTGTTTTTTCCACCAAGCCCGAACCCGACCCGTACCCGACACTTTCAAAAATTTTCAGACTCGAACCCGACGGGTACGAGTCGGGTTCGGGTTTCGGGTTTGTAAACCTAAAACCCAACAATCTCTACTGCACAACTCTGGAAGTGCTCGGCTCGTATACGTTGGCCAACCGGGCGCAAATCGTTCCTACCACGAGATGGCGATCTGAGTCGACTGTTGGGCCTTCTCAGAAATGCCGACCATCAACCGGAATAAGCTCGATCTAAGAGCAGACTTCGCCAATAGGATGTTTCCGGATGTCTTTTCGTGCAAAGTATGTGCTACGTGCATATGGTGTCCTATGTTAATGTTATTGAGATTCGCCATGAATTGTTGATGATAGTTTACAAATGATTGAAAAACCATCCAGTTTTGCAACACTCTTAAGGTGCCGCCACACGGACGCTAATTCCCTTAGTTTCTAAGTCTTTGTTGATTGGAATAGTTAGGTTCTCTTTGTTATAGATTTTGACAGTACAATCCCGCGTTATGATGAAAAAATAGTAGGAGGGTGGTATCCAAGACACGACCGCATAGTTGACGTAGGACTACAATAATTTTATATTTTTATTTTAAAGCTATGTTTGATTTGAGCTCGTTTTACTTTTGTAGTTTGCTTGATTTATTTTAACCAATTTAAACTCAACATCTTCCAAAAGGGAGGTATTTTGGTTCGGGTGGTAATATCAAGTATCTAGGTCGTCAGCCCGAATTCATCAAGCGACACCTTAAACGACTTGGAAGTTTTACTAGTTCATTGGTGGCCATTTCTACTGTTAAGGTCGTCTTTGACCACTTAAAAAGTCAAAAAAGTCATGAAAAAGGAACCGTTCATTTTTGGCATGGTTCGATTATGGCAACAGAAAATATTCTGGCGTGTTGCCAAAATCGAACGGGGTCTGTATTTTGATTATTTCTTTGTACCACTCTACCTTAGAAGAAAAAATATTCTCTTCAACATTCACAATGGTCCAGGAACCAAATTTAGGGGAAAATTTGGGTCTAGAGCTATATAGCAATGTTTAAGAGAATTTTTTTTGACGTGGGACACGTCTTTGTTTACTATACTGGGATGCATTCTGTAAAATTGGAAATGAAACGGGCAAATGTTGCGTCAGATTTCAAACGTTAATAACAGCATAACCACATGATGGATAATAATAACCAATATGTTGTTGGATAGATAAAATGTATAACAATTTTGTAATATGCGAATTATCACTCTAATTTCATTGCTAAGCGGTAAAATTGATGAAAAATTTCAATAACAAATTTACGTCAATAGTGAACCAATTACATGCGAGCATTCCTAGCACAGACAACGTGAATGGACACCATCCGTTCCCTGTGATATTCCCTGTATCAATTTCGAAATAAAAATTGACAGAGTCTCCCCGTCCCAATAGGTCAATTTATTTTTGCTTCCATGAGCTTAGACTAATGTGATGTCTCGAAGGTAAAAGTTTTCCTAAAAGTTTGAAACAATACCCATCCTTGAACAATTTCTAAACCTGCGTGTTAGGTTCTGAAGAACCTAATAAAAACTGATGTCTTGAAAGAAAACATGCCGGTAAAAGCAACTGTGGTACTCTTCTATTCGTACATTTCAGCGGTACACTTCTATTCGTACTGCAGCGGTACTATTCGTATTGCAGTGGTACACTTTTGTTCGTACATTTCTATTTGTATGCGATTGAGGAAAAACTGTAATGCTGCTGTTGATGGTGATTGAAAGTTTATCTCATAAATATGATTGCCATAAATTACTCAACAAGAATTGTAAACTTTTGCAACGGATACTTATTTAATTTTATCTTCGATATTCACTAAATAATCTTGACCGGATAGTATCGAAAGAGTAAATTCCTAAATATATACATTTATGGAAGAGTAAGAGCCTGCGAATGCTTGATTTTTTTTTTGTTTATTCAGTGAGATTCGTACAGAATCTCTTTTACTTTTCAAAATTGTTAGATGATATATGATTATTCTAAGCTTTACCATAATAAACGTTTATTTCCTGTCTCCGTAATACAGCGAATGTAGTTGTAGGAAAATTAAAAAAATTGTCAAGCAAAAAAAAAATGTAATTGTGGATTGCTACGATTTTTTGCTGGAACTTGTTAATAATTTTGTTTAAAATATTTTCTCCTGTTTGCTAATTGATGAACCTTTGTGAGGGCCTTCATATTATTTTGAAAGTAAGATCCATACAATAGATTTGATTTAATTACAGTTAAATAAAACAAAACCATTCATTATGATAACGTAAGTATGATTGGATTTGGTTTTTGAGGATATAGAGTTAATTCTGACTTTGACGCATTACGAGAAATTCTTTTGCTTCTTCAACAAGCACGATATGCTTGTGCCTTGTCAAATACATATTTTTTGCACAAAAAAATACTACAGGCATAATATCGCCAAATATAAATGATATTCTTTTGAGTGTTGTTGAATATATTCCAAATAATGATTTCCAGGGAGGCTGAAAATAAAAATACGTACAGTCGCTGAGCAAACACATTGATTCTGTCTGCAGACTCTGTATATTTTGTAACAAAAAATCCCCTAATTACAGTGTTTAGTCCCACGTCACCATTTCATACAACCCTAGGGCTGTATACCTTGTAGTATTTTTTTTCAAAGCTACTTAAAATTATTGGAGCTATAAAATTGTAGAACAAGGTTTTCTATCTACAAAAATAAAAAAGTTAGATACTTGATAGCATTGAAAATTTTGGTCACCCCAATTTTTGATACTTTTTCAATAAGCGCTTTATCATATGTAACAACTTTGTTGAAGAAAGTTTTTCTCTAAAATATTGCTATAGAGCTCTAGACCCAAATTTCCCCCTAAATTTGGTTTCCAGACTATTGATGAATACCTTCCATTCTAATACAGCGAAATTTCTTTAACACGCGAAAAGGCAACCTTCTATAAAATATTTAATTGAGTACGATTTAGTAGAAATTAAACTTCTTCCTTCTATATCTATTTGTCTTGTTAAAGTTGGCTCACTCACCGATCACAAAGCGGCAAAGATGTCACATCAATTTTTTTCCTGCAGTTACAAGCTCGTGGAAAAAAATATAGATAATGAATGACAGTTTAAGTAGAAAATGTATATTCACAGAAAATTTTAAATTGACATAGAATTTTATGAACATGTTAACATTCAATTCAGGTCAATTTAAACATTTTATCAGTATACAGAATCAATCAGAAAAAATTTGATTAGTTTCAAGATACCAAAGAACAACGAAGATATCATATTTGAAGGTTATATGTCTGTTATTTTCGAAAATAAACTGGGCAAGAGTGATGCACAACATTAGCCACGGCAATTAATGTTAGCATAGCGTTGTTCAATTACAAGTAAGGTTATGGAAAGTAATATTTTCTTGTAAATGCAAATTCCAAAAAAAAGTTTTCTATTGTCTTTCAAATACCATATTCAGTTATTTAAATAAATCTGAAAAAAGCAGAATGTAGAGTTCAAAAATAAACAACGCATTTTGTTGTCCCCGGCGGCGCAGCGTATTCTGCGGTACCCGAAAAATCAAATTGAATTCTGATATTTGCTGCTATACGAAACAAGAAGAAGAAGACGGCAATTCGATTGTGTTCCACGCCCCACCGTGCGTCAACAGCGGCAATGTAGTTTTTACTTGGCTTGGCTGCACACAAATGAATATCGAGTTTTTCTGCACTGATAGACGACGAATGACCAGCGCTCTATTCATACAATGCTCGGTGCAGTACTGTTGCCTGTGCCAGCATGTTTTCCTTCAAGACATCAGTTTATTAACATTAACATATTTATTAACAGCAGAACGTCATACTGTCTAATAATGGAGGTGGTTACGAACTTTCCGAGAAAGCTTCACCTTCAAGACATCAAAATAGTCTAGGCTCATGGAAACTAACATTAGTTGACCTTTTGGGACGGGGAGATTCTGTCAAAATTTTTTTTGCCACTGCTATACAGGATATCACAGCATGCAGTTGGTGTCTATTCATGAAGTCTGTGCTAGGCGTGCTCGCATATGATTGGTACATTGTTGGTGAAAATTTGACCTTGAAACTTTTATTCAATTTTCACTGTTTAACAATGAAGTGATAATGATAACTGAGGAATCGCAAAATTGTCCATCATTTTATCAATCCAACGACATATTGATTATTGTGATCCATCATGTGGTTACATCAGTTTAACCGTTTGAAATCTTTCATTCTGGCGTTACATCTTGGTTTTAGTTTTCGCGGAATGTATCTCGATATAGTGCGGTTAGACGTAGTCCTACGTCAAAAAATGCTTTTTACAATCAACTATGACTTAGAAACTAAGGGAAATAGCGGCCGTGTGGCGGCACCTTTACACCCGATGCACAGTGGTACAGAACGACAGTTTAGGCGGAAATGGAGTTTTCGATACATTTTTGTGATTTTAGAGCCATACTTTATATGGCGAAGTTGCTTATTATAATTTGGTCTACATTTAAACTGAGGTGAAAATTAGGGTGGTCCTAGAACCAACTAAAATTTTTATTTGTGGAAAAATAAAATTTTATTTTCAGTAAAGTTGTAGATCACTTGATTTTAAGCAGCTTTGTTGAAGACTACTTTCTTGTAGCTCTTAAATTGACTGAATTAGAGCAATTTTGCCTAGGGTGGCTCTTAAAAAACGGTTTTTTCGCTCTACTTTGTTTAATTCAATTTTCTCAATAAAATTATGTTCAGACGACTTTTAGAGCTTTAAAAGACGCAACTTTTGGTGGCTATACTTTAACGATATCTTTTATGGGTGAAAAGCTATTAAGCTTTTAATTTTTAAAATACGCCCTTTTCAACTGTTGATATCTCTGAATGGGGCAGATGAAAAAAATATCTTCTGGTTTCATTTGAAAGAGCAACTTTTGTACTTTATCATAAAAAAAATTGGAGATAAGTTATTTCTTAAAATCGAAAAAAATAAGTTTGAATATGATCATTTTCGGTCGAAAAAGTAAGACGTTTCAGAATCGAGAAATTCTTAGAATAATTTGGGATCATTTGGATTTTCTTTTTAAACTTTTTTTTGAAGATTTCACTGTTCTGAGCTCAATTTGAAATCATTTCCTTTTCTGGCATTCTAAAGCGTTTTTTTGTTACTCTAACCTCAGTTTATTTTTATTTGCACTTTTCGAACTGTTTTGAACTCTATTACATCATTTATGCTTCGGTCTTTTCTAACTTTTATAAGCATCATTTCATCATTCTTAACTGAATTTAAGATAATTTTACTTTCTATTTCGTTTTTTCCAATTTTTAGAAGCGTGTTGATTTGCAATCTTTTTTCTGGCTCTCAAAAGCATTTTTTATTATTCTGAATTCAGTTCAGAATTATTTTCTTCTACACTTTTAAATTCTTTGGCTTTGAAAGCGCTATTTGGAACTCAATTTGAAATAATTTTCTGTGTTGAATATTTTGAACTCAATTTGAAATATTTTTTCTACCTTTTCCTTTTTCGGCCTGTTTTCTTATTATATTGAACTAAATTTCTTCTTGGCATTTCTCACTATCATTTTTCACTATTTTGAGCTATTTTTGGAATCCTTCTCTTTTACGACTTAATTTCTTTGGTGGTCTTTTCTAACTATTTTAAGCTCATCTCTGCTCAATTTTGTTCTGGCATTTTCTAACTTTTATCTGCATTTGTTCGCTAGCGCGATCGCTTATAAAGTTCATTCTGGCTTAAAAGCATTTTCTAGTCAATGTGAGTCTCATCTGAGATTTGGTTTTTAGCCTCCATTGGCGTTTTTTGTTTTTTTGCCATTCTGGGCTCGATTTTTTTATCACTTTCTGACCTTTAGGAGCGTTTTCCATTATTCTCAGCTGAGGTAAATTTGTTATTATATTCCTTTTTAAGACTTTTTGGACCTCTAGAGGTGTTTTTGAAGCGTATTTTCGTGGAATCATCTCCTTTTTAGCTATTTTCTGACACTATTTTCACCATTCTGGGCTTAATTTGGGAACGTTTTTCTTCTTTTACGATTCATAGAAGCAAATTTTTACTATTCCAAGTTCAATTTGGGGCAATTTTCAATTTATATTCAGCGAGATCGCATCTCGGTTCATTTTTGTTTTTTACATTTTCTTGCCGCGGAGTGAGTGTATTTTTCCTCGATATTTTCAAGTTTATTTGGGATGAATTTGTTTTTTTTGTGTGGTCCCCGTGGCTGTGGTTAGCAATGTCGGTCGGCTAGCTCTCCCACACGGTTGTGATATCGGGTTCGATTCCCGATCGAGTCGAGAATCTTTTCGAGCTGGAAATTTTCTCGACTCAGCACTGGGGCACGGTGTATCGTTGTACTTATCCTACACATGCAAAATGTGCCAAAAAAACGATATCGATAACGAATTCTCTCAACTAATCTAGTTGATCGAGACCGCTATTAGCCCCAAGGCTAAGCGTGCGATATTGTTTTTGTTTTTTTTTGTTTTTTTTTTGCGATTCTTTGAAAGTGTTTTCTCGCCATTCTTTGCTCAAAAGGTATTATTCTCTGATATTTTATGGCCTTTTAAACGCACTTTTTCGTCATTCCCAGTTCAATTTGGTATCTATTTTGCAGTGGTGGGCACCGTTAACTGAAAATTTAGCGACGCTAATCGATAATTCGCTAGCTGGAATATTAAGCTCGATAATCGCTAAACGCTAAACGCTAAACCCATATTAGCGGAACTTTCGCTAATCGCTAACTTTTTAACACGTAGATTGACATGTGGCCATATTTATAGCTCATAAAAACAAACGAAAATAATTACTTTTGAATGCTCTTTATAATGAGAGGTTCGAAGTTTACAATACGATCTTCAAACTTGAGACACAGACCAACAGACATTTCTAGCAAGTTCTGAATCAATTCTTCGTTTGGGAGATAACAGTAGTTTCCGTAAAAAAAGCAGTGCTAGTGTACGTGCATGTGTCAAACTGAGAACCACAAAAATATATCAGACTGCATGACAGCTCTCTAGACGACGCTGTCACGCAATGACTGTGGTTTAACTGTAAATTTTATTTATTTATTCGTTCAACATCAACAGACTCAATATATATTTAAAAAATTACTCCTAATACTAGAGCGAGGTAGATGGTAGTCGAAAACGGAAGATACACTATTGAAAACGCGCTGAAGTCCACTAAGAGCTCCGTTTGCCCCATAATTTGTACGACGAAAGGAATTCGCAGGGAAAAGGTTATTCCGAACGACTCTGGAATTGATTATTAGATTGATATTGCCCAGTTTTACAGCACAGTCGGTTCTCGCCATCAGGGTATCAGCAATTAACATAGCTCGTGAAAGATCACGTCTTACTTTCAAAGAGTCAAGGCCGATGAGCTGCGCGCGATTTTCATAACTGGGGAGCTGGTGAGGATCGTTCCAAGGTAGATGTCGAAGAGCAAAACGTACAAATTTCCGCTGAATTGCTTCGATTCTGTTGGCACCATCAAAGTAATGAGGGCTCCACACTTCCGAACAGTATTCTAGCGTCGAGCGAACTAATGAGCAATATAGACTTTTGCAATACACGTCCCTGAAATTCTTGGCCATTCTCATTATCATTCCCAAATTTCGCGAGGCTGCGGCAACGGTATAGCAGATATGCTATCAGCACTTTGGCGTAAATTTTCATGTCGTCGGCAATAATATTCTGGGGCGACTGAGAATGCAGTTCACATCGTTGAAGTAGAGGATGAAGATTAAAGGCCCGAGGTGACTACCTTGTGGGATTCCGGAAGAAGCATGAAATTCTTGCGATCTGTTGTCTCCAATTTTTACCATGATGTGGCGATACGCAAGATACGATTGAAGCCAGCGTAAAATGTTTCCGCCAAATCCCATTCGGTAGAGTTTTTCAATGGTAATGTTGTGATTAATTCTATCGAAGGCTGCTGACAAATCAGTGTATATAGCATCGGTTTGGTGCCCTTCAGACATAATATCCATTGAAAATGATTTGAACGTTAGAAGATTCGTTGTTGTTGAACGCTTTGGCTTGAATCCATTCTGCGTATCAGAGATAAGAGACTTACAATGATAAAAAATCGGTTCCATCACGACCAACTCGAACAGTTTTGAGACTGAAGGTAGGTTCCAATATTACGTCTGTTAGTATGTGCTTGAGGATTTAATTAAAAACAAGGAGCAGCAAAATTGGTTTTGCTTGTATGTAAAAAAAATCTACTCTAAAATTTTTTCCATAAACAACACAATTATTATTTGAATCGAAGAAGTTACCATAATTTCAGGATGCTCTAGTGGCTTGTACGCTAAATGGAACCCCATTCTATGGTAAAAAGACTGACTTGCACTTATGTCGTAAAGAGAGAAACACTAGACAGTTGAGACAAATGAACGTTATTTGAATGAAACATACGTTAAAAAGTAATTTTCGCCGTAAAGTACGTTTATCGTTCGAATCAATTTATGTACGCCATCAGCAACTCACAAATTTTGTAAATATTTTTTTGTCGCTTCTCTACAAATTTAGCGAATTAGCGATTAGCGTTTCGAAGGTCAAAATTATAGCGACGCTAACAGTTCGCTAATCAGCTCAAAAATTAGCGAAACCGCTAACTGAAAATTAGCGTCGCTAATTAGCGTTTTAGCGAATTAGCGAATTAGCGGAATGGTGCCCACCACTGCTATTTTGTGTTGGCCTTTTGTAATCTTTAGAAGCATTTCATCACCAGTCTGAGCTTAATTTAAAACCATATTCCTGTGGGGTTTATTTTTTAGCCTTTGAAAGCGGTTTTCGCCAATCTGAGCTCAATTGGTTACCACTTTCTATTTGCCGTTCTGGCCTTTGAAGTTTTTTTAGAGTTTAATTTTTCTCTGTCTCGCGAAAGCATCTTCTCACCGTTCCTAATATAATTTAGAAGCATTTTAATCTTCAGGTTTCCGGCATTTAGATTTTTTTTTCAATCATCCTAGAGCTCGATTTGGAATAGTTCTGAATCTGGAATAGTTCTAGTTTTCAGTGGTATCTTTTTCCATTTTAAGCTCAACTTAGAATGATGTACAGTCAAACCTGTTTTTGTGCGAGGGATAGGGACCGCACAAAACAAATCGCATAAAAAATCATTTGAAACTGCACGTGCTAGCTGACAATGTTTCCACAACATTATTCAAAAAATCTTTTTTTATGCGGTGGATAGGGACTGCATAAAAAAATCTAAGCTAAGAATAACTCGAAAGTTGATGATTCTGATTTAGAATACCTATGAAAAGAATTTAAAACATCTGATTGATAAACGTAACTTTTCTAAACATAGGTACTAATTTTTCTAACCGCTATCCTTCGTAGGCTTCATAGGCAATTTCGTGACTTTTTCTTCGTGTAACTTGCTCCAACAGCAATTTTTTGACGCAAAACTTATTTAGTCGTTGAGTCAACCAATCTAACGTCATTCACCGAAAAATGTTTTGTACGAACTTGGGAGTCACTGAAAGGTAAATGTTGTAGGTTCCTGGAGATCGATATTCAATAATTTGTCCCCTATTAGACCCAATAAGATATACCACAGGAAGTCGAAATGATTTCAAGTTATCGACCAATCAGTTTGCTTTCTTCAATAAGTAAACTGTTTGAAAGAATTATTCTTAACAGAATGATGTCACACATCAACGAAAATTCAATTTTTGCAAATGAACAGTTTGCATTTCGCCATGGGCATTCCACAACTCACCAATTGCTCAGAGTTACTAATATGATACGAGCTAACAAATCTGAAGGTTATTCCACTGGAGCTGCTCTTTTAGACATAGAAAAAGCATTCGACAGTGTTTGGCATAAAGGTTTGATTGCGAAATTGCAAACTTTTGATTTTCCAATTTTCCTAATCAAAATTTTAAAAAATTATCTTACTGATCGAACTCTGCAGGTTGTCTATCAGAATTCAAAATCTGATAGATTTCCTGTCAGAGCAGGTGTACCTCAAGGTTCAGTCTTGGGTCCAGTCCTGTACAACATATTCACTTCAGATCTTCCTGATTTGCCTCCAGGTTGCACAAAGTCATTGTTCTGCGATGACACAAGCATTTCCGTAAAAGGAAAAAGTCTTCGTGTCATATGCAGTCGATTGCAGAAAAGTTAAGATATTTTTTCTTCCTACTTGCAAAAGTGGAAAATCTCTCCCAATGCTTCTAAAACTCAAATGATAATTTTTCCGCAGAGGCCTAGGGCTTCTTTCCTCAAGCCAAACAATAATCACGTTGTCAAGATGAATGGGGTTATTTTAAGTTGGTCCGACAAGGTTAAGTACTTGGGACTAATTTATGATAAAAAACTTATTTTCAAAAAGCACATTGAGAGTATTCAAGCCAAGTGCATCAAATATACGAGATGTTTATATCCTCTCATTAACAGGAATTCTAAACTTTGTTTAAAGAACAAACTTTTGATTTACAAACAAATTTTTAGACCAGCAATGCTTTATGCTGTACCGATCTGGTCAAGTTGCTGTTCAACAAGGGAGAAAACGCTCCAAAGGATTCAGAATAAAATTCTGAAAATCATTTTGAAGCGTCCTCCTTGGTTTGGTACACTCGAATTACATAGACTTACTGGTGTTGAACCATTAGAAGCTATGTCAAATAAAATTATTAACAATTTTCGACAAAAATCGTTGTAATCCTCAATTGCTACGATAAGCTCTCTTTATAGCTAATAAGTTAGCAATTAAGTTAGTTGTAAGTTTACTTCCCCTTTCCTGACAAGTAGGTTTAAAACCCTACGAATGATAAGTCCTAATTGCGAAAGCAAACAAAACCTTACAATTAAAATTACAAATTTCTAACAGTGTTGAGAAGTCACCATTTGTGATTGGACTCACATTCTCATTATTTACTAATATTTATCATAAATACTTAAGCTACTAACAAATCCCCCCTTAAAAAAAAAAAAAAAAAAAAAAAAAAAAGTCGAAAAGATCGCTATGCTTTCTCTTTATAGGATTCCCAAACCGTTCCACTGAAGCCAACCGCTGCTCAGCCCACGCTGGAAGGAAGGAAATCTCCGAAACAATCTCCCCATACTGGTAATTAAGGTTTCGTATAAATTTTCCAGATAATTTTCGATGAAGATAAATTCCCTTCCCTAGATATGTCTCGTCTAGCTTCGCACCACGCTAGCAAGCTCCGGCGGGAAGGTATTTGCTCGGTTCCGAAACCAAAGATAATATTAGCCTCGACCGATCCTACCAAGCAGTACACTCCCCATTGCACAATTCTGCATCGCTGTGGAGACGATGTGGGATGTTGCCTGCCAACCCAAACCTGCGCCTCCTCGAAGAACACAACGATTGAACTTTACTTTTTTGTACGTTGAATAAGATAAATCGGGCTGATGGCATTCCACGTACACTTACTTTTAAATTGCATATTGTTATAGGTTCATACCGTTGGGTCAAGGTCAACAATCGAAAGACTGAGCTTTATTAACCATACGGAGTGCGCATGCATCAATCGACTTGAAGCCGTTTCTTCTACTTCAATAACGCCGATATCGACAGTGCCGCCGCCGCCACTCGGGGCCCCGGTTTGCACTTGTCCATCACTGTTCCAGCGTGTAATTGATAATGACAACCGATGTTTCTGTGATTGCTCATCAAGTGATCCACAGTGCGACCAATTTAAACGTGGTTTGGAACATTTTTCCATGGAAAATAGAAGGTAAACCAAACTAACCAATGCTAAATGTGTTTCGAAATTATGACAACTCGGTACGTATCTTTCAGGTGCATCAAAGACGGACGCTGTGAGGCGCCGGTTTGCGAATACGGGCATTACAACATAGCCAAAGGCAAATGTCCCACTCGAGAGGACAAGCTGAGCTACTCTTACAAGGGATGAGCGGGGCGCGTATTTAGCCGAACAGCAACGTGACAGTTATTAGTGGTGTAAATACTGGTTTACATAAATGATTATCGCATTTCTTGAGATTCCTATATGCCATATTTTTTTTATCCTTGATTTTGTGCAGCTAGTTGTGCCTTTTCTGGAACAGAATGGACTGTTTACTGTTATAGTTTTCATCTACCGATGGTTAGCTGTTACGTGTAGGCCTAATTATGACTTAATTAATATTCGAAATTCTCACACAGTTCATCACATCGTTAGTGTAGGTCGAAGTGCTCTGAACACTTGGTTTGTACATAGAAAACTTAGTCTGTAATCATTGTTTCTGTGTAAACTGTGGAAGCAATACCGGTTTAAAATTTTTCAATAATCTTAAAAAAATGTGTCAAAATAGATTTATCTAGATCTGAACAGAAAGATGTAGTGCCAAAGTAATCTAGTTATATATCAGAACAAAATTAAACAACAATTTGTGCCTTTGGTGGATTTTGCTAGAATAGAAAAAGGCATCTGTAAAGTTCTACCACATATGAAAATTTAATTTTAGAATTAATGTTTATTCCATATACAATTATTTACATCTTGTGCACGGTACTATAATCGCGTAGCAATAAGTTAAATAAACAATTATGCTAGTCACTTAAGACAAATAGTTATATGGCTATTATAATTTTTGATTACCGGAAACGTACAACTATAGTTACATATATCACTTGTAATGTTTTATAATATAATAAAAAATATATATGCAAATAAATTATGTTCGATCAGTAAAACGTTTATTTTATAACATTTGTGTTAATTGAACCTCTTTTGAAATTTTAAGATAGGCTAAACAATGCGCGGACTAGACCTTGAAGACACTCGCTCGATACTTTGTTTCCAACTACGGAACGAGGAAAGCAATTGATTTGTTAACATCTGCTCTATCCAATTGGTATATCAATTAGAGTATGAATATTTTGACTTGAAGTCACTCGCTTAGTCACTTACGTCTGACCGCGTTTTTATTTTTGTTATATTAAATCATACACGATTGCCGTTGCAGTTAGCAGTGTGAAATATGGAAATTTTGTGAGAATAGGAAACGTTTTTTTTTTTTAGATATGAAATTAGAGATGCTGACGCATGGGAAAAGCAAACAAGAAAAAACTGCAGCAGCCGTTTCTGGAGAAGTATTTGTTTGGCTACATGTGTCTTCGTTTACAGGTGAAACAAATTCAGTCTGATTTGCTAACAACCGCGGCACACTTCCTGTTTACCTTCTCTGGCTACAAGAATTTAGACCGATTCCTTACATGAGGAGCTCCACCTGCATTCTTCAGTTCACATTCTGACTTTTGTGTAAACAGCGACAGCCGTCTGTTTGAGCTGAAAGTCTAGTCGACAAAGAGCTCTTTGTTAGATTAAACCAAATATCTTAAAATAACAATATAGTTCACTCTCGAATTTCCCATATATTCCCGTGAAGACAGACAGGGAACACCCCCTCTTGTGGTGAAAAAGGTAACTAAACTCATTGCACAGTGGTACAGTAAGGCAATTTAGGCAGACATAGGCTTTTCGTTGCGATTTTGGTTTGCGGTTTAAAGCCATAGTTTTTGTAAAAAGTTGTTTCTTATACATAGTCCTCGATTCATGTGCGAATGAAAATTAGGGTGGTCCTAATATCAACAAAATAAAATATTCTTTGGCAAACTTGTAGACCAACTAATTCTAAGTAACTTTGTAAAAAAACTTTTTTGTAGACATGAAATTTGGTTTCCAAAAACAGTCTTTTCGCTATATTTTTTCAATTCAAATTTAAAAACAAAGTTTTCCTCGGTAACTTTAATCAAAAATACGCCAATTTTGACGAAAAAACATTGTCATAGTTTTCACTATTTCTATTTTAAAAATAGGCCCTTTTGATATATTGATGTCTCCGTTTAGGGCAAACATAAATAATAGATTCTGGTATCATTCAATAGAACAAATATTGTATAAATATTGTGAAGAAATACCGAAAGTTGCTTAAAATTAGTTGATCTACAACTGTGCCGATGAATGTATACATTTATTTATGCAAATAAAAAGTTAGTTTTTTCATTTAGTCGATTTCAGGACCACCCTAATTTTCTTAGAACCGAACCTCAGGACCACCCGAAACAAGTTCTTAGAAAAAAAATTTTACTCTAAAACCACAAAATCGCATCGAAAAACTCGTGTCCGCCTACATTGCCTTACTGTACCACTGTGCATTGTTGTTGAATTTCTGTGAGCGTGTGACATTCTCACACACGAAACTGAATTTACTCAATTTTAGATTTAGTTGACTAAATTTCATACTTTCACAGAAAAAAATATGTTGCAGATTTCGTGCGTATATTGTTTGTATGTAAAACTAACGCCATTCCGGGAGTTAAATATTGATAATATAATAGATGTAGCTTATCGAGGCACGAAGAAGAAATATTCAAATAATCAGGCCACGACGTGTAAATGGTAAACTAATCCCAAGTTGCTATATACGTGGTTCCCTGTGTAACTTCACTAGCTCAGATCCATCACGGGAAGCAACTACGAAATGTGCGGCCGTCAAGCTCAAGCTCAATAATCAGGCCACGAAGTGTACAATTAAATGAATATTTCAATTACCTCGTGAAAAAGATAAAAGGAGAAACCGCACAATGGTTGTCAATAGTCGTATATGGTTGTTGTGCAACTTTTAGCTTAGATAACACTTGAATGTTCTATCAATTTAACAATTTAAGCATGGATACATATCATGTTGTAATTGGTTTAAAAGCTTTATTATATTATATATAAAAGATTTTCAACAAAACAAACATAATTAGTGATAACAACTGTTATGCAAAAACTATTATTTAATGTTTAGTTTTCTTCGTTTTGAAAGTATTTTTTGTTTTTTTTTTATCCCTCCGAATTTTTTGCTCTCGAGTTCTAATCTTCGCATTCATCACTTGCAGCTTTGCTTTAACTAGCTGACCCGGCAAACTTCGTCCCGCCTATTTTTGTGTTTAATTCAATAATTTTCAACATTCCAAATTCATTGATTTCTTGCGATTTGTTTATATCGTTCGAAATTATTGGTTTTATTGGAATGACAACATCCTCGACTTTTGCCTTTAGTACATCACCTCTATTCCGAAAACACTCATATTGGGTGGTATTCAGTTATTTTCGTTGTTTTCCAGAAACTGAAAGTGGTCATCTTCGAATTCAATATGGTGTCCAGGGTCAATGCTTGGCTTCTTTACATTATTTCGATTACGGAAATATTCATATGCAGTAGTATTCGGCTGTTTCCCAGAAGTTACCATCTTACAATTCAAAATGGTGTCTGAGGTCAATTTTTAGCTCCATGCATCATTCTGGTTACAGAAACACTCATACTGGGTGGTATTTGGTCCCTTTAGGCTATTTTTTTTGGAGACAATTTCTGGCCCCTGAGCGTCATTCTGGTTAAAGAAACACCAATAATAGGTGTTATTTAGTCATTTTCGGCTGTTCTACAGAAACCGGAAGTCACCATCTTAGAATTCAAAATGTTGTCTGTGGTCGATTCTAGCTCCTGTGTATCATTCTGGCATCGAAACATCTTATATTGGATGGAAATCGGCCGGTTGAAGAAATACCAATATTGGGTGTTATTTGGTTATTTTCGGCAGTTTCCCATTCACCGGAAGTCGTCATTTTACATTTCATAATGTTATCTGAGGTCGATTTGTAGCTTCAGCGCATCATAACAATCCCGGAAACACCCATAATGAGTGTTATTTGGTCTTTTGCCACTGTTGTTTAGGAACCGGAAGTCGCCATATTGGATTTCAAAATGGCATTTGGAGACAATTTCTGGCCTCTGAGCATCATTCTGGTTAAAGAAACACCCATATTTGGTTGTATTTAGGTCATTTTCGGCAGTTTTCCAGTCACCAAAAGTCGCCATTTTACTACTTAAAATGTTGTCTGAGGTCGATTTGTGGTTTCAGATTTCGGAAATACCCATATTGGATGGTATTTGGTCATATCTCGCTGTTTCTCTGAAACCGGAAGTCGCCATCTTGGATTTCAAAATGGTATTCAGAGACAATTTCTGGCCTCTGAGCGTCATTCTAGTTAAAGAAACACCCATATTGGTGGTATTTGGTCATTTTCCTCTTTTTTCCAATCACTGGAAGTCGCCATCTTACAATTCAAAATTTTGTCTGATTTTTCAAAAACCGGAAGTCGCCATCTTGGATTTCAAACTGGCATTTCGAGACAATTTCTGGCCTCTGAGCGTCATTCTGGTTAAAAAAACACCCAAATTAGGTGGTATTTGGTCATTTTCGGCAGTTTCCCAGTCACCGGAAGTCGCCATTTTACAACTCAAAATATTGTTGGAGGTCGACAAACGTACAAACCGTGGAACACCACCCATGGATTGCCTTATGCATAGGTGAACTTTATTATTATGAAATATTCGGCCGAGTTCACTCCACAAT
Source organism: Wyeomyia smithii (assembly GCF_029784165.1). NCBI lineage: Eukaryota > Metazoa > Arthropoda > Insecta > Diptera > Culicidae > Wyeomyia > Wyeomyia smithii. Next base: position 2,544,760 of record NC_073695.1, on the reverse strand, counting down.
AAAATGTGAATTTTTTTCAGTGTACCCATTAGGGTAATATTATTGTCAAAAGTTACTCTATTTCGCATGTCGTGTAGAACAAAATCAGAAGTGGCGCACCTAGCGGTCGAAAAGGTGACTAACGCGTCTGTCATTTTCAATTTGTCTTCATAATTTCACGTAAGTGAACTATATTGGTATTTAATATATTTGATTAAACCATTCTCCTGTACAATGGTAAGGCCATTCCAAAAAAAGTTGGAAATATTTATTACCATCTCCGCATCCTTCGCGTAAAAGAGTATTACAGGTTTTTAGCTTTCAAATCTGTACATTCTAGCATGAAAACTATAAAACAAAAGATCGCACAAACTCGTAGAGTGCTAATTGCAGCTAATTAACCTTGTTGAAAACCAAATGAAGTGTTAATTAGAGTTACAAGATATAGAAAACGAAAAGTGCAAAGGTCTAGATGTGAGATTCTTTGGGAGACGTTGGAACTGCTTCTGGGTTTAGTTTTATTTTTCTGCTGAATATTACTTGTTTTTTGCTAATTTAAATAATTTCCAATGGTTTGCTTCGTCAGATTATCACCACTCAAAATATAGTTCTATTCATTTAGGGACATAGTATTCTGCCGGTGCATTGTGGTTCACAAATGAAAAAGTTGGTCAAAAGTCATTTGTATTTGTATTTGTATTTGTATTTGTATTTTGTTCGATTCATCTGACAATTTTGATATTATCTACATGAAAATCCTAAATCTAAAACAATTGCAACATCCCAGACCTTGAGATTATTTTGCCAAAAGCACGTGAGGAAACATTTCCGAAATCGAATAAATCTTCGACCAACGAGAAGGTACGGATGCATGACGTCAGTGGTTCAAAAAAGCCGTACAAGGCCGATGAGACCTAGTTGTCAGTAAGTTTGACGAACGAAGCAGTCTACTTGGTGCTCGAAAATCAAGGTGAAAAAGCAAAACCGGGGCATCAAGTTCATTGTTCAGCAGCTTGGCTATGAAGGTAGCTTGTTGAATCTTTCGCCGACTCTCCAGTGTATCCAAATCCAACAGCTTACAACGGTCTTCGTAGCAGGGAAGATTATTGGGTCTACTCCAGGGTAAATGTCTCAGAGCGATACGAACAAACCTTCGTTGAACGCGTTCTATTCTGTTTTTCCAGTACAGGTTATAAGGATTCCAGATGATGCAGGCATTTTCAAGGATTGGCCGAACTAATGCACAATACAATGCTTTCAAGCAGTATGGATCTGTAAAGTCTCGAGCAATTTTGGTGATGAAACCAAGTTGTTTCGAGGCTTTGGATATGACAGCAGTATAATGTTGATTGAAAGTGAGCTTATGATCCAACAAAACTCCAAGATCGCTGATCTGAGCTACGCGTTCGAGAACACATCCATTTATTTGGTAATTAAAAGAAATGGGCACATGACAACGATGGAATGTTATGACCATACATTTAGCGATGCTTTTTGTGAGCTTGTTTCTGTTACACCATTCAGCAAACGTGTCCAACAGTGCTTGCAGGCGTTGGCAGTCCTGGACAGAATTCACAACAAGGTAGATCTTCAGATCGTCGGCATATACCAATACGCACCCGGCTCCTAGCAAAATGGCAATGTCATTGAAGTATAAAGCAAACAGCAGTGGACCAAGATTACTGCCTTGAGGGACTCCGGAAGTGTTGCTAAATGTCCGTGAAACAGCGGAATCCAGCTTAATACTCAAGGTGCGGCCTAAAAGATACGAGCTCAGCCAAGAAGTTAGTCTCAGACATACCGAGCTTAGAGAGCTTAAGTAAAAGTATTCGATGATCAACTGTGTCAAAAGCGGCCTTAATATCTGTATAAACGGCTTCAATTTGCGATCCAGCTTCCATCTGTGAGATACAGGTGCTTGTGAATTCGATCAAGTTGGTCGACACTGAACGACCCGGCATAAAACCATGCTGATCAACTGAAATATAGCTTCTAGTGCAGTTTAGAATAACACTGTGGACGATGATTTCGAAGAGCGGCAGAAAGGCTGGTTATTCCTCTATAGTTCCTTACGTCACGTTTGTCTCCCTTCTTGTGTATCGGAAACATGTAAGATTGTTTCCACAGCGCTGGAGACTTTTGTTGTTCAAACGATTTAGTAAAAATCCGACTGAGGGGCACGGCAAGAGCAGTAGCGCAGCGACAGAAAATAATAGCTGGAACGCCGTCGGGACCAGGAGAGTAGGAGCTTTTCAACTTCTTAGCACCAGCAATGACCATAGCAGGGGTGATTTCGAAAATATCCATGTCAACAGCACCAACAGGTACACCAGCTGCAACTAATTCAGCTTCAGACTGTGTTGTACAACCATTGGCAAACACAGAAGAAAAGTGATCAGCAAACAATTCGCAAGAATCCGTGACAGTCGAAGAGTCTGTGCCGCCCAAGAACACACTAGAAGGAATTGAAGTGCTTTTCCTCTTTGAGTTCACAAATGTCCAAAAGCTTTTAGGGTTAGATCGCAAACTGAACTGCGTCCGCAATACATAGGATTTGTAGAGAGAACTATTCAGCCTACGGTACGCATCACTTGCATATTTAAAAGCACGTCTATTGAAGAGTGTTCGTTGTTTGCGGAGCAGTCTCTGTCTTGCGTTACGATATCGTTTCAACCTTCGCAGTTCACCATTACCCCAAGCAGGAACTTTAGGAGGTCTAGTTCTCGGCAGATTATCGTCTAACCAACTGCAAATAGCATCGCAAAAACGCAATGTCATATCATCAACGTCCAATTCGTCCAACAAGGCTACCCAATCCAATGCAGAAAGATATCCAGCAAGTGCATCAAAGTTGATTCGACGATAGTTAAGAGGTGCCATACCAACAGAAGCCGCAGGAACATCAACGGAACAAGCTGGTATTGGTAGAAGTAACTCCAGTGGCGGGTGGGGAGGATCAACGGGAAGCAGCGGAGCAATAGCTAAATGTACTGAGATTTCTTGTTCTGGCAGGCAGTAAACAAGGTCGAGTATATGCCCCAGATAATTACGCAGTGTATTGACTTGTTTCAAGTTCAGGAATTCGAATCCATCGATGACGGCAGCACTAGCAACATGAAGCGGAAGAGAACTATCACATTGCACTCCATTCTCTCCATTAAACCAGGAAATTTGCGGCTGGTTGTAATCACCGCAAATGAGAACTCTGTCGTTCAGAGAACCTTTGTCACATAATTCGCGCATCGACAAAATACGCTCGTCAATGAACCTAACAATTTTGCTTCTATCGGGAGGGATGTAAGACAACTACCACGGCTTAAATTTATCGCCGAACTACAGAACTTTTGAGCAACGGCAATCAGTACTCCACCGAAGCTACTTTTGTTGCTATTACTCGCGCTACGATCACACCGATAGACGTTATAAGCAGATCCGAACAGTTGGAGGGAATCGATACAGTCATCTAAACCGGTTTCTGTTAGCATGATTATATCATAATTGCAGTCACTAGATGCAAGCAACAGGTCGTCTAGTTTAGTCCTTAAACCTCGCACGTTCTGGTAGTAGGCGTGAATAACATTCGCGTCAATGTCGTGTGTAGTAAGTTTCGGTATTGAATGATTCTGACAGGAACTATCGGGCTCAGAAACACTGCTGATAGTCGGTTCGTCGCTGCTGAAACGTGAAAAAGAATCAGGCAGATGGACTGTACTAGGAAGCGCATACTTGCCTGAGAAAGGTCCACGGGAGATCCCATCGCCAACCACAACCGAAGGACCAGGACGACTCTGTTGGCAGGAACGATCTGTAGCTGAGCGAACACGTCGACAAAATGTATCGGGGAGCAGAACTTGGTTGGGTGGCTCAGGGACTCCCTTAGTACTGTGGGCAGTGCGTCCTGGTGGATGAGCTACGCGAACTAACTCTACTGAGTGAAACACCTCCTCCGAGATGGCAGCGGGTCTAGTTAATTGCTAGACGGAATAGTCGATCCGTTGTCTGGCATTCTTTGCGCGTTTCTGATAAATTGGACAATTTGAGCTCCATGCTGAATGATCAATGTCAAAAATTTCATCACAGGGGGACTTTCGTTCCCTGTTTCTTTGATCACAATTTACGCACTTCTCGAAATCGGCTTCACGTTCGTTTGCTTTGTGATCACCAGCGCATTTTGGGCAGCACGGAGGTTTATCACATGTGGACGCTTTATGTCCGTAAGCAGAGCAATTGTAGCATCGGGTAACATTCACATCTTCCTGTACCCAGCAGCGATTCCAGTCTACATACACTCGTTGAAGTTTCATCAGGCATTCAAATAATCGAGCATCAACTTCCATCAGAACACTAGTCATTTTCTCGCGAACGTTTTAGTGCAACGATGTCATCGAGAAAGCTTAACAATGAATTTTGGCATAAGTAGATCCGTCACGAGGTAACAAGCCTAACAAGCCAGTCGTCATCGAGTCTCGGCTCGGTAGAGACTGTTAGTGTCAGTAGGATCGTAGCGCTAGCCCCGCAATTGTCATGTACACTTAGGGGCCTTCCATATTCCACGTGGGCAGATTTTGAAAGATTTTGATCCCTCCCCCCCGTGGACAACTGCTTATATAAATTCTAAAAATTATGTATCACCTATTGTGCAGCTCTCCATTTCGTGTCTGACGGATTAGTTTCAAGACCATCTTTAATGGCGGATGTGGGATACCTAGAAACGGTTCTGGTCCAATGAATTTCTGAGCAGATCCTTGTTGTATTGAGAACCCGCTCCACTTCAGAGATGTGGAGGTCCCATTCCCGCTGATCTGTGCGAGCGTAAGCTCGAATAGCGGTATTTATCGATCGATTAACTCGTTCGACCGGGTTTGCCTGTGAATGGTACTTGGTATTCAATCAGTGTTTAACCCCTTTTCCTTTCAGGAAATGACCAAACCCCTTCGACACGAAGGTGGAAGCGTTGTCGCTCAGAAGAACTTCAGGACTACCGTGACGATTAAACCACTGCTCCCGAAGAATGGAACAAAGGGAGCTGCTTTGGATTTTCCGAACAGGGGCCAACATGACGTATTTGCTAAACACGTCTAGCACAACAAGCAGGTGTTGGTTTCCCCTTTTACTTCTTGGGAGTGGGCCAATATAGTCCACCGAAATCATCCTCCATGGTGAGTTTGATGTTCGGGCCTGCCCTAGTTCAGGTTGGACCGGAACAAAAGGAGCTTTTATCTCCTTGCAAGTCTCACACTGCTGCAAATACCTTCTTATTTGCGTTGCCATGCTTGGCCAGAAATAACGGAGTTTGATTTCATGAAGGGTTTTTTCAAACCCCACGTGGAGAAGATTTTCGTGCGTCTTCGCAATGATATCGGGGCGACACTTCGGAGCTGGGATCAGCTTCCAACCGAAACGCGAGTCGCAAGGAACATCCTCATCTTTGACGTACTTGTACAGTTGACCACCTTTAACCTTAAAGTCACAGTAATCATCAGGGTTTCCGATTACCTTGGATTTTAAACTGCAATACCAATCAGACTTTGTCACCGCCGAGATTTCGTTCACGGCACGAGACAAAGCGTCTGGGACGAGGTTGTCTTTGCTCTTACGAAGCTCGATAGTCATATCGTAGAGTTGAAGCTCCAAACTCCAGCGGCTCAGACGGAAACCAGTCTTCCACTTGGTTTGCATAATCCAAGTAATCGCTGAGTTATCTGTGACCAGTCGAAAGTGGTAACCTTCCAAATAGCCTCGGAAGTTTTCCACTGCCAAAACGACCGCCAGCCCCTTCTTTTCGGTGGCATGGTAGTTGCGTTGCAGTGTAGTACGCTTATGGGAGAAGTAAGCTACTACCTTCTCGCCATCGGGATGCTGTTGCGCAAGCACTGCTGCCACTGCAATGTCGCTCGCATCAGTTTGGAGGATGAATTCCTTCGAAAAATCCGGTGAAACCAAAACTGGTGGAGTGATTAATTTCTCCTTGATCTCAAGAAAAGCCTTTTCGGCTTCTGTGTTCCAGCTAATCTTCTTCGACTTCGTTTTGAGCAAATCTGTAAGCGGCGCCGTCACTTCACTGTAGTGATTTATAAATCGGCGGTAATACCCGCACATGCCCAAGAAGCGACGAAGTTTCGTTATCGTGATCGGTCTTTCATAGTCGAGAATCGGTTGGATTTTCTCGGGATTGACTTTCAAGCCGTCGCGAGAATGGTAATAGCCTAGAAATTTTAGCTGTGGAACACCGAAACGGGATTTCTCAAGATTGACTGTCAAGTTGGCTCTCCTTAGGCAGTCGGCAACCTCTTTGAGCAGTTGTACATGGTGCTCGAAGGTTCCGCTTACCACGATGATATCATCGAGGTAAACGAAGACGTACGGCTCGAGTTTGCCTCGACCTAGGACCCGGTCCATCAACCTTGCTAGAGTCGCAGGACTATTGACTAGCCCAAACGGTAATCGGGTGAAGTGAAACATTCCGCGACCAGGCACGCTGAAGGCTGTATACTTTCGGCTGTCTTCCGCTAGCGGGACCTGAAGAAAAGCTTCTTTCAGATCAATTGTCGACAGAAACCTAGCTTTCGGAAGACTGCCTAGTATACGACCAGGGTGCGGAAGCGGATAGGCATCGCGTACGGTACGCTCGTTAATGGGCCTAGTGTCTAGGCAAAGGCGAATGGAGCTATCGGGTTTCGTTACGGCCACAATGTTCAACGACTACTCCGAATCGGACTCTTCTATGATTTCCATCGAACGCCATCTGTCTACCTCGGCCCATACTTTGGACAGTTTTTCTGGACTCATCTTGTACGGATAGCGGATTACTGGATCCTTACCTCGAAACTCCTCTTTTATTACAATCCTGTGCTCGGTCAAGGTGGTAGTGTTCAGTTTACCTGGAACAACGCCATGGAAGAGAGACTTTACCTCATCTACCCGCTGCGCTTGTTCTGGAGTGGGTGTCGATTCATTCGAGCACTCATTAGCCTCCAAAACCCGTATCTGACCAGGGTTAACCACAGCACATTCATGTAGTTCTGGAGTAATTCCAAAGGTTCTCCAAAAATCCATCCCCAACAAACAATCCACACTCAAATTTTCGACGATGAGGGTACAAACGACTTTAGTCTTCTTTTCGAAGGTGAAAGGAAGATAGCACTGGCCTTGAACAGGCATGATTTGACCACCAGCCGAGCGTAACTCGCATGGTTGATCTAAATCCTTCAAAGCGGTGGGAGAAATTCTCTGAAGAAGTCGCATGCTCATGATCGTGGCATTACTGCCACTGTCGAGCAGGGCTGCGAACTTCGAACCATGAACTTCAACCCAGGCAAATGGTCGATTATCCGAAGGCAGATTAAAACTGATCGTTTGTACGGAAAGCTGGTCGCAATAGTCCTCATCGCCGGCAGGTCGAAAATTTTGGAGCACTTCGGGAGGTATGACTAGCTGTTCGATGGTGCGCTGGTCGGGTACCAATGGCGGCTTTAATTGGACCGAATCCCGTTTTTTAGGCAATAGGGACAATGGGAAGCTTCAAAACTCATAAATCCACACAGCACACAGAAAATTCTCTTTGGTTTCTGACACTCTTCATGCTCGTGTCCGCGAGCTCCGCAGTTGTAACAGGAACCGAGATGCGGTGGGCGATGGTTTTCCACCAGGTAATTTAAAGAGATGACCGTTTTCTGTGACTGAGCGGATTTATTCTCGTTATTCGCTTTCCCGTGGAGATTCTTATCCGGCTGGCCTCTCGAATCCTTTGGGAGATTCTGAGGTGGCTTAGTGGCCGGCTGTGAGGCTCCCGGGGCACTCTTATAGAACACTTTAGATTTGGCAAATCTCGCATTCCCCTGCTGCAGTTGGGTTGGCTTTGAACCACTGTAAGCCGGGTTATCAGAAACTGCAGCTACTTCCTTGGAACCACCAAATACTTTGGAGTAAATTGGGGTTCGTGAAGCGTCGAGAGATTTGCCGACAGTCAGAAGCTCAGCAAGCGTATTCACCGGCCTCAAGATGAGATACTGTTTGTAACCCGGCTTAAGATTTCTCTTAAGCAGATCGAGTTTCTCACTTGGGGACAATGGCGTGGTCATAGCTCGGAAAATTGACTCCATTTCCAGGTAATACCGCTGGAAGGATTCGTTTCGCTGCTGTCGCCGATGGGATGCTTTCATGCTCAACGTAGCGTCGAGCTCAGGGTGCACAAAATTCGCTCTCAACTCGCAAACTAGATGGTTCCAGTTATATAACCGCTTTTGCGACCGCATAGCTCTATACCACGCCAAAGCATTGCCGGTGAAAAGATGCATTGCTGAGTTGAACAACTCCTCTTCGGAAATCTGTTCTGACTCGGCATACTGGTGCACAGATTCTAAGAATTCATTGAGGCCCGTCCCTTCATCATTCCCAGCGTACTTGTTGATTTTCCAATCGGCTACGCGTTGGGGACGACGATAATACGCCGCAGGCTCGACCGAACCTACGCTACCATAATGGTTATGATAGTTGTGGTTCAGGAGCGAAGATTGTTTGAAATAACTCTGGGGATGATGAATAGGCAGACCAGAATTCTTAGAAGTGCCCCTTTGGTTAATCGGTTGTTGAACTACGGGAAGATCCTCTGGTTCGGGATCATCATAATCATGATAGTTATCCATTTCGGGTGGAGGATCTTCACCAACAGGTTGTAAAACGGTACTTTTGATGAATTGCTGTAATCCCGAAACAGTTTTCCGTAGCTCTTTCACCTCTTGTTTTGTTTTCTGGAGATCTGCAGCAATCTTTGTAATGGCGGTCATTTCATGGCCCAGGACCTCTACAGATCGTTGAAGAGAACTAACACGCGCATCGTTGTGAGTCTCATTCTTCGCCATTTGATCCTGCCCACCCCGAATCTCCGCCCTTATTTCCAGTAAGACACTCAAAAGTTCTTGTCCGAATGCCCTGTCGCTGACGTCATTATCATTTCTGGCCGGAGTGGGTTTCGGATCGGGATTTTGACCCGAAGAACTCTCCCCGGTTTTCCCATCCACATCTTCGTTGGAAGGAAACGGTGGTATAGGATTATCACCGAAATGATAATCGAACAGCGCCATAACATCCAGGAAAATATTTCTAATCTCCGTAAAATCTCCCCAATGGCATATTTTTGCAAAAGTTGAAGTCGAAATCCCAAATGGAGCAGTCTGCTCCGATAAATCTCTTTGTTTGGGCACCTGTACTGGAGATCTTCCCTCATGGACTCAAACTTCCCACGACACAAAGCGATTTCTTCCTGAACATCTCCCTTAAATGACCGAACAGCTTCCGCTGTTTGTTCCATTTCGATGTTCAGTAACCCTCTCAAACGACGACGTCGCTGTGAACCCGATTTGTCACTCTCAGAAGGGATCACAACACCGCGGGAGATAAGCTCAAAATCGACCTCATCGGGGTGCAAATGGTCAACACGCATTTGCAGATACGCTGCGTTGAATTCCTCAACGGACAGTGCTCTGTCGGCCATGTTAAGGAATAAATGTGTAATCCACAAATTCAAAACTGGGAGATGAATTGAGACTTTGTAATTGTAGGGTATGGTATGATTACAGTAGGATTACGTTCTTTTTTTTTTAATTTATTTTAGGGATTTCGCCGCGAATGTTAACCTAAGTCGGCAATGGTATCAAGAACCTTCGTTGCAAGAACAAAGTCACGCTGAATAAGCAAGAAATCGTTCTGCAAAAGAATAAAATGAAGCCTAACACCGACCTAGAATATATTAAAAACAACAATATACAAGAAAAAAACGCGACTATAGCGGAAAAAGTCCTCGCCACTGTGTTTATTCCACCCAAAACCAACTTTTGGTGGAAGTACCCCACGCTCGGGAGGAAAAATATTCCTTAAGAATATTTTTCCTCAAAATCTGTATTTCAGTTGGGCGCCAATTGTAAGATATGCTTACCACCCCAGCTTTCACGGGGTCGATTTACCCGGCGGGCGGCGATGCACGGGGGTACATCTACACAAAGTATATTTACTTGGGTGGAAATAAATTTAGTTAAAACAAATAAATAACAAAAATACAATGAATAAAATAAATAAATAAAAGAAACGAAATAAAAAACTGACCTTCCGCTCTCCTCGCTGACATGTACAAATGGCGGGTCCTTGGCTTTTAGCTAAAGGGGTGAGCAGGGCTACTTTGGCGGAACCCCCTCAGCGACGGTGGTGAAATATCACCGGACAAACCTACTCACCGTAGACTGTCCCGGTAGCCACCGCGATGAACTACCCAGGTGAACGCGCCTTCGGTCACACCTGCTTCACTCTCCTTGACGATTAACTACGAAGGGGAGACTTCGCTCGATCGGCTTACCCTTTGTAGCGAGAGTGGCGAGCGTATCCGAGATCCTTAGCACTTAGCCGGGGAAATATTTTCCCATATATCGGCGATCCCACACTCTAATTTGTCACTAACTCACGGGTCGGGGTTTTCTACAAATTCTTCACCCCCGTCGAACGGTTTTCCACTTTTGCACGCGCGCAACGATAGTGGCACTTTCGTATCGCACTCAACTTTTCTCCGCCAAAAAAACGCGTCCGAATAGTCCCGTGGTTTGACACTTTTTTTTTATAAATTTTTATAATTTTTTTTTTACACGCTCGGCGTTTTTTGCACAAATTTGGGTTAATTGCAACCTCGAGGGTTACACAGTGCGGCCTGACTGTCTGGAAAGATTCCGATGTTCGCATGTCTATAGTTGCGTACACCTCTGCTTGAAAGACGCTTGGCCACTTCCCCAAAGAGATAGTGGACCTTATACCTGGTCCGTAGATCCCTGATCTAGTCTGGGACCCAATTTTTGAGCCATCCGTGTAGAATCGAATGATGCCCGATGGAAGACTCGGCCCTCCATTGTTCCACTCCGATCGATCTGTGTCGATCACCCTATATGGCACGTCCATGTTGGGTTTTGCTTCCATCCAGTCAGAGACTGTTGTTACTAAAGGTGTTAGCTTGAACTCCTTCAGGATGCTTAGGTGACCCGTTAGGTTCCTTCGAGCATCGTTGTGTTTTTTCGTAGCCTAAGTGTACCAAGCTCTGCATCCTTCTTCACATGTAGATGTAGAGGTAGTAAGTAGAGCGTTGCTTCCATGGCTGTAGTCGGCATTGTGCGCAGGGCGCTAGTAACTGAAAGTCAGGGCAATCGTTGAACTAAGGTAACTTTCACGTGGGCTGTCGTTTCATTTACCTTGGGCCACTAGGGTTGTTGATATTTTATCGATATTTGATATTATCGATGTTTGCTCGTCACAATATCAATATTTTTGACCGATATTGGCGCATTTGATATTATCGATATTTCGATATTGCGACTCGATATTGCTGTCCGATATTCTCGGTTGCCATCAGGGGAGTGCTACCGGCAAAATTTTGCCTACCGATCATAAATTCATCATGGCATCAAAATTAAATTTAAAATGCTTACACACAATATAAGATATTCATTAAAAGTGCACATTATACTGAAAACAAACGTTAAGCAGGGTGACACTCAAAACTCGAAATTAAATTCCCGGTTTTTCCCCGGTTTTTCCCGGTTCGTTCAAATATTTTTCCCGGTTATTTGTACTTCAGAATTCTGCATTTTTTCATACAGTTAAGGGTTAAAAAAGCGTGACTGACGATTTACATCCCATTATCGAATTACATTCTAATATAGTAACTTTTTAAGCGTGTTCAGGCTTATTATAATCCAGAGATATTGTTGCAGAAATTCGAAAAATGTGACGGACGTCATCTTTTTCAAGAGGATAACGTTTGCGGTAAAAAAAATGGTACCCCGCCACGTCAAAAACGGACATCGTGCGGCACTTTGTAGACGCCTGGTATGCCGTTCTGGCATCTACAATATCTTGACACAATTGGACAACGATCATCGGAAGAAAGCCCAGTTCTGGACGGCCAACGACCCTGAACGACAAGAAGCTTCAAAGGATGCTGAAGAGGAAGACCGAGGGAAAAGTGGCTGAATCACTGCGTGCACTTGGTCGGGAGGTTGATGCATGCGGTAAAACAGTGAAAAAGTTGTTGGAAAACATGGGCATACATGTCAGGAAGCAGCAGTCTCGTCCACTGGTGCTAGTCTCGGAGCTGCAGGCAATGACGCAGCGACAGAGGTTTAAGATGGTCAAGCCGATTTCCCTGGCAAATCGCGATGTGACAGTGTTGATGGACGACGAGACCTATCTAACCCTAGATGACAACGATTAGTAGGGCACTTTGTATTTTACCTCCCCTACGAAGAAAGTGAGCACCGAGGTGAAGTATATTTCACAGACCAAGTTCCCCAAGAAGGTGCGGCTGTGGCTGACAATCAGCGAGAAAGGGTTGTCAAAGTTGCTCTTCTTTTGCTCCGGGCTGGCCGTGAACGAGGAAATTTCCAGTACGAAGTGCCTGCCAGAAGTTGTGTCGTTTATCAAGAAATACCATAAGGGCGAAGACACGGTTTCCTCGCCAGATTTTGCGTCGGCCCACTACTCGAAGCGATCTTTGGAGGAGATGGAGAATTTCTGGGCAAACTTGAAGCGCCAGATCTATTCCAACAATTTTGTCGCGAAAACGGAGGAGGAATTAATAAAAAACACAGAAAAAGCTTGAAAACATGCCTGCACGCAGGTTTTCGTCCGCCATGGCGAATGTTCCGGTTAACTGCCGGAAGGCCGCTCGCAGGGGCGTAGAATTTTTAAAACTTATAAACAACGCATATAATACTCATTACCGGGGACTCCTAGGCCAAATTAAGTTTGTAGGAACCGTTTTTACCTCAACCACCGAAGATTCAATATATAAAAGAATTACACTTAAACACATTAGCTTCAAGAGCACGGGCCGTGGCATTCTTTTTTCTGGCTTCTTCATCTTGATCTGAATTCTCCTTCTTCTTTGTCTTCAACAATTCAATATATCGGCTATGTGAAACGCGAGCGTAATAGATTAACGACTTGGTGATATCAATTTCGTCTCCACCACCGGCATCCTGTACTGCATCGTACACCAATCGCTGGATCAAAATCTCCTTAATAAACACGGTCAAGTTAGGACGTTTCTTGCCTAAATCAGCTATCAGATCTCTACAGAAAGTATCAAGGCGTTTTTCACTACGGCGGTAGGAAGTCAGCAATGTCTCCGTCGAATGCATACCCAACAGTTGTGAGTATTCTTGGCGAAATCTGTCAACTACAGTTCCCGCGAGATTATCTTCGTGAACCATTTGCTCTAGGCGAAATTCGAGCCGTTTGACCGCTACTTCCGGGGAGCTTACCGTGGTCAAGTTAGTTTCCAAGAGAAAGATGAATAAAAACAAAACTGATATAAGCACTGTGAGAAATGAGTTGAATATACTGGCAGCCGGGGTGAGATTGTGCCATCCAGCCCGTGACCTGTCAGCCATCTCTTCCGGGTCAGAAGACCAGTCTTTCTTGGTCGTTTTCGAGAAAACTTATTCAAGGAATTTTAGTGATCGCCATGAGATAGCTGACAATCTCACCCCGGCTTGTAATATTCAGTGAAATTCCCGGTTTTTTCCCGGCTCCAAACAATTCCAGGTTTTTTCCCGGTTTTCTCGGTTGGGTGGCCACCCTGGTTAAGGCTGGGTTTTCCATTGATAAATATATTTATTCGAAAATAGGTCAATAGAAATTAAAGGACGTTTACTCCATTTCAGCTATTTTAGGGCAAACCAACTAAAAAGTAGAAAATGTAAGCAGTTCGACAGAAATATGGTTGCCATTTTTCTTTGTTTATTGACAGCATGTATAGAGCGAATTTCCAGAAATTTGGGTGTGGAACTTCTCGGGGCAATAACCACCACATTAAACCGATCAAATGCGATGCCTTGGTGTTACATTGGGATGGCAGGATCGATGAATTTCAGTAAAGAATCGGTGTTACATAAGCGATAACATGAATGTTCAGGTAGGATGCTTCAGTAACTGGCTGCTGATAGTCAATGGATCAGTGACGATTAGGAGTCGCGGCTCACGAAACGTCGGTTTAATCTGATTGGAAAATGCACCTTGCGATCAGCAAACGGCCCGCTGTCCTAACGGACGAGATGAAATAGCAAACCCTTCGCCTGAATATGCAATACTAAAGCAGGTATTAGACGACGAAAATATTTGCTATTTTTGGTACGATTTTTATTTGCACAAAATAAAATCTGTATTAAAAAATAGCAAATATTTGCTTCGTCTAATACCTGCTTGAGGCATGAAACATGCTGAACACCAACGCGACCGATCGGGTGAGATTCTCGCCGTAGGTTAATGAACAACTCTACTCACGGCTGTTTATTAACCTTCGGCAAGAATCTCGCCCGATCGCTCACGTTCAGTTTGTTTCAGGCCTAACTAAAATCCAAACAAAAAATATATGAAGGAAAATATCGATAAAATATCGATATCGACACGTAATATCGATTTAAATACCGATGCCGCTTTTAATATCGATAAAACGAATATCGATATTTTATTTTTAACATCGACAATTCTATGGGCCACCATACGAGGGCTGTGTACGTTATACGTTTACCCCCAGGTCTTGCCGAACAGTGAACGGCAAGCCCTGATAGCTGAAGTTGCCTTCTTGATAGCGTAATCTAGTTGAGAAGTCCAATTCAGCTTTTTATCCAGAATGATTCCAAGATATTTGCTCTCATTGAATGCACCCTTCGCTTGATAAAGGGTACAATGACTGTTTTAGTGGGGTTAGTGTTCAGCCTTTCTTTTAAGCACCACTGGGAGGTGGTGTCAAGAGCCGTTTGTATTCGACTAGAAAGAGTTGCATCAAATTTTCCCCTAACAATAAGGACTACGTCATCGGCATGAACAATGGCTTCGTAGCCTAGCTGCGATAGCTTAGTGAGAAGAGCGTCTAGTACCAGTGCCCATAGCAGTGGAGAGAACTGCCCCCTGAAGATACCCTTTCGCTGCTTCTTCCGTGAAGCTGCAGCCATATGCAGCTGTGAACATTCTGCTCGAAAGCATTGCTTGGATCTAGCTCATTGCAGTATGGTCGACATCTTCGTTTTGCAGAACCATGTAAATTAATGCAAAGGACGTGTTATCGAAAAGTTTCTCAATATCAAGAAAAGTGCAGACCCTGTTTCTTAATATTTCAGCGACTTTACGATCTTCGTCACTAAGCAATTCAAAGCGATTTCAGTATATTTACCTTGTTGATACGCATATTGATACTTATGCAAGGGTAACTCCTCCAAAAACTCGCTGCGGGTATCATTGTCCGTAATTTTTTTGCACCAACTTGAGAAGAGTGGATGTCAGACCTATAGGTCTGATGGCTTTTGGTAATGTTTTGTCTTTTTTGCCCGGCTCTGGAATAAACACCACCTTAACGTTCCGTCAGCTGACCGGGATATGTCTGATTTTTGCAGAAAGATTGGTAGAATGCCATCCGGTCCTGGAGACTTCATAGGCACAAAAAAACTTAGTGCCCAGTTGATAGAAGTCTCCGTGAACAGCCGGCTGGCGAGCACTGTGAAGTTACGTTACGTCATGCGTCTAGATCCGAGGCTCTGTAGCTCTTCAACGTTCGACTCGGAGGTCACTGTCGAGCCAGAAAAGTGAATGTTCATAAGAACATCCAGTGTTTCTTTGGTTGTGATAGTCATAT
Source organism: Wyeomyia smithii (assembly GCF_029784165.1). Taxonomy (NCBI): domain Eukaryota; kingdom Metazoa; phylum Arthropoda; class Insecta; order Diptera; family Culicidae; genus Wyeomyia; species Wyeomyia smithii. Next base: position 2,529,114 of record NC_073695.1, on the reverse strand, counting down.
TTCCACCATTCTTTTTTAATCGCCCAAGACCATTCGTATGATCTTTGGACATCGCTTTTTGCAGTTGCGTTGCCTCAGGCAGAGTTTGAATATCTTCACATAATCGAGCTCTGGACCTCCTTTTGGCTTTACGTAGCTCAGCGTTATATTTTGCGAGGGATACTCTATAGGCCTCCCAGTTGAACGTGATTTTAGCGCTATTGAACAAGCGTCTAGCTTCCCGACGATGGATGCTGAGTGTTGTGTTCCACCAAGGCACATTACGACAGACTGTCCGTTTCATTAACGGATAGTTTGAAGTAGAAGCTTCCGCGATCCTGTACTGTAGGACACTTGCTGCGATATTGGAGCTCGAATATTTTTGAGACAGGATGTTCTTGAGTCAACCGCGTGTTCCGAAAACAGTTCCAGCTGGTTTTTTTTGTATTCCTGAAGTGCTCTCCTCTCAAAGGGGTAGCTCGACGTCAAATCGGATGTGTCTATGGTCTAATAAACTGGGTTCATCAGAGACATGCCAGTTTTGATCTTCTCCGTTATTGAGGCGCTACATAGAGTGAGATCTAGATGCTTTTGTCTAATACCATTACACAAAGTTTAATAGTTTCCTACATTGGAAACATTAACATTTCTAGAAGTAAGGCATTCAAACAGGTACTCACCTCGTGTGTTGACATCCAAGCTGCCCCAGATCGTGTGATACGCGTTGGCATCGCAGCCGACGATGAGCGCGCTGTGACTCCGACGGCGGTATGTCGTCCACGTCCCCCGGGAAGTAAGCGGAGGCAACGGAGGTCTTTCGTATTTCCACCGCAATGGCAACCCTGTAATAGGAACAAAATGTATATTTCTGTTCTTTAGAATTGCAGTACTAGTATTAGACTGTTGGTTGCAATAGATCAACTTACTGTTTGCGTTCGTCAAGCCAAGGATCCTGGTTTCGTGGACCCATGGTTCCTGGATCATCGCTACCGGATAGATAGATCCTTGGTGAATCTTCAGCAAAGAACACTACCTTGCAAACGTCAAGTAATGTGGCGCCCCCGAACGACTCCCAAAATGTGTGCTTGACATAACAACTACAGGAATGTGTTGTCAAATAGGTCAAACGGATAACACGTTAGCGATGCCAGATTGGAAGACATGTCTTCAAAAGGAAGACATTTAACATACGATGAAGACATTATTTTTTGTGAAGACAAAGTGAAGACATTGGAAAATATGTGAAGACATTGGAAAATGTGTGATAATGACCCGCATTTCGCATGTTTTTGTTCGACAGTTTTCGATTTACCGGTGAATTTTGCAGCCTTTGGACACACTCAGTTGATGATCCTTGGATGCCTGAATGCACAAATGCTGCTAACGTTGTTGACGACGCGTCCTTTATCGGATCTAGTTGAGTTACGATTGGCGGACGGTTACCATCAGCGGTGGTGCTGCGTTGGGTTGACCGCGTACCCTTAGCAACAGGCTCCCGTTGCAGCAAACGGTAGGCGACAGAATGCGACACTCTTGTCTAGGCGGCGGTATGCGGCTCTGAGGGTCGCGACTGGTCAGATGCTCATGTTACTCCTGTTTAGATTTTTCGGTTCTTTTTAGACGTTCCTTTCATGGCTTTGCACCAGAGGCTTCCGTGCATGTGTTAGAGGACTTTCTGCCAACCTGCCGCACGCGTGCTTTACCGTACATCTAGTTCAGTAGGAAGTTCTGTTCCGCTATGAGGTTAGCAGACTGTTGGTCCAGCTCCACCACCAGTTCGACAGTCTCTCCAGTAACGTTGCAATGACATACTCGCCATACTTAGGAGTAGACGGAGAATTCTCTCATTTGTGGTGTCCTTACTGTTCCAGAAGTACCATATGAATCGAAAGGCCCTTGATAGATTTTTCGTAGGCAAGACACGAAGGTATGCTCCCTCCCACGATTTGAGAGAAAACACCGTAGTCTCCAGCCATCTAACTGTGTCGTTGTCGGCACATTCAAGTTAAAGGATACAGTTTTTTAGGCGGCAGTTTTCAAACCTGGGCTTGATGGCAGGTGATTCCTGGTCCGCAATGCAGTCTAGAATGGCGTCGCGAACAGTTTTCAACTGTTCAGGGGTAAGTAGGGAAGCTGGATAGTCAATCGATGTGTTTGACAAACTTGTCACCTTCAGCATCTCTCCATAAGTTACTCATGACATTTGTCGCGGTGCAGGGGGCTCCTCGCATGCCAAGTCACGGAACTTTAGCTGCGCGGGCCTTTATCGCTCGTGTTTGGCGACGCTATCTCAGTCGACAGTTGTCGCTTGGTTGAGAACTAACCTGAGCGGTCAGTCTTCTGCGACTGGTTGAAGAGCTAAGCTAGCAGCCTGCCCGCGTGAGTGGCCTTGGCTTAGCAATCTCTTCAGGCGCTGCAGTTGCGATTCAGAGAGCCATTTGACAGCCATTCTGCTGCGCCGTCGGGAAGGCAGTCCATCGGGCTCTCCTCTTACCGAGGATTAGTAATAAGACCGAATTCAATTTTGATGCCACGAATTTGTCACGAAAAAGGGAGTCCTTTGCGTGTTACGGTAGCCCAAGGCAGAAGGTTAGAATACTGTGGAGGGGCGCCAGGCTCAGTTAGCGTCAGGGAGTTTTTTAAACCATACATCTATCGGCACACATTAGCTCAGGGTTTTAACCATTAGATTTTATGTAACTGTCAGCTATTACAACCATCCTTCTTGTCGAAGGCTTTGGACCCTCTGCTCCACTTCTCAGAAATTCGGAGTTGGTAAAAAGTTCTCAAAATTAAAATTCCTTGACTTTTCCTGTTATCTCCTGACATGTAACTTCAATTTCCCCAATATCTCCCAGAATTTAGCATCAAAAAGCGTAACGTTGAGGAACGCAACTCTGAATCCCCACAAAAAATCGGATATGAAACCAATCCTGAAAACAATCCGTTTTAGCGCTGTTTAAAATAACATCATGTTTCGGTTAAAATTTTTTCTCTGATTGTTTCTCAGTTTTCCGTGATAATTCTCTAACATTTTATGATTTTTCGGGTTTTTCCTGGTAGACGAACCTTGAAATTAAAGTTTCATTAATAAGGCTGATACAAATTCCGAATTCTTTTTATGTCCAAGGTTATCAAAGTTAGCAGAGGGGGTGGCAAAAAATAAATAACACCGAGACGAAAAAAAAAAGAAATATCTTTGATCAAAGTTTGTGTGCAAGTTATGACGTTTGTAACTTGCACTCAAATAAATGTTGAAAAATAACACTTTATTATTATTATTATTTATTTCGCTTGCCTTTCGACGACACTCTCGCTGTCATCTGACTTGTTTGTTGCTAAATTAAGCATTTATGCTGACGGAAAACCTCCCAGATATCTCCCAGATGGTCTCGAGGTACGATGCTAGTCTAACAAGCCAGTCGTCGTAGTTTCGAGTTTCGGCTCGGGAGAGACTGTTAGTGTCAGTAGGATCGTAGCGCCTAGCCCCGCAATTGTTCTGTACGCTAAACAGTCGGCTGTGAAGTCTGTGTATAAATAAACAGAAGGTCAAGTTCCGAATCGGAATGTAGCACCAAGGCTTTGCTTTGCTGTCGGAAAACCAATCAAATGAACAAAACGGTTTGACCTTTTTTTCCACTTCCAATATTAAAGATTTTTGAAGGGAGGTGGGGAGAGGGGGGTGACATAAAATGAAAATAAAATTTGTAACGGCCTAACACTGGTCTACAAAAGCGAAACAAAAATTACCCCAGAGCTCAAACTGTGAATGTTGGTGCTCCTAGCTTCCCTGAAAGTGCGTCAACAGGTTGCGGGGTTATTGCTCGCCGGGTTCGTCGTTTCTCCGTTTGCCTTCGGGGAAACTTCATTAGAGTCTCTGTAGACTTGACGCGTTGCTAGGCGACTACGGCACCAAGATTTATTGAAACGCTATAGTCTTCCTATTTTTCAGTTGGAGCTCTGAATCCCACCCACATTTGAACAAAATATTGTTCTTAAAAGCGGAAAAACTGTGCTATATAAGTACAATTAGTCTCTTTAATGATTGAACCATGCTTATTCGCTGATGATTGTAATTCTGTCGAATAATGTTAGAAGTTTAAACAGGTTTTCAAATTCGAGAATTGATATACTTTTCATCTATTAGGTATCAATTAATTACTAATATTGCCAAAACCAGGGTTTCTACCCTAATATCGTAATTTTTGCAGTACAAATTTCAATTTAAATTTTGACTTTCTCGGGCAAAACTCTCGGGTAATACTAACGTAACATGCTCAATGTTATTTTGCAAAGTGTGAAAAAATGTTTTTGTTCTCGCTTGCAATAAAAAAAAAAAACAAAAAAAATCTAATTTTGTGTAAAACATTCAGTCCGAATGAAAAGAGAGCAGAAGAAAAATACAATTCAGAACCATGCTGCCGAAAAGTGGGTGACAAATTTTTTTAAACAGTGTTAGTTTCTAGTTCAATATTAATGATTAAATGAACATTAACTCAGCATGCGGTTATTCGAAAAAGAATAATATAATATCGTTTTTTCATAGGTAATTATAACCACAGATAACAGACATCCAAGCTAGTTTCGCTTCATGTGTAAAAAGATTCAACGGTTTTTTAGCGTGTCGCAATACGCAGTATGGTGGCGCTAAGAACACTTAGTAGTTAACGATTTAATAAAATCGATAGTTTTACAGCTTTTATCGATAGTATCGCAATGAGAAGGGTTGCGGTTTTTAATGTAAAAATTCCGAGCAGTCGTAATTTGTACACAATCGACAATTTTATTCCTTCCCAGCTTAAATTTACGATAAATATGTTTGTTTTAATGTTGATTTGAAAAAAAAAAAACACCCACCTTACAAAATCAGTGTTATATCATTGCAAAAACAGCGACTCTATAACCTGTGATAATGTTCATGCGTCTGGCAGCTTTGACTGTAATCCAGCGCTGCCATCACTAAACTGGTTAGAGTCGCAAGTTGCAGAAAGATGGCGTTAGCATTCCAAACGAGTAAAAGTTTGAAATCTTACACACGATTTCTGGAGTTTTTCGTTCTAGCTTGGATGTCTGTTATCTGTATTATAACTATTGAATAAAGTACCAGAGATCTAGCGCTGAAATTATTACGTTCAAATGCAGTCTACATTTTTTATTGTTTTCAATATACCACTAATTGCAGAGCAAAATCATTTCAAATCGCCTGGACATACGCGAAAATTTAATCAACCATTTTTGATTTGAATGAAACTTTGCACACGTATTTGGCTTAGCAAACTGAGTATTTTTCACAGATGGAGAGATTTTTTACACCCATGAGTTACATTCTAAAAGGGCGTATGCCTTTTGGCATAGGTACCGTTGGTTGTATAGAAAAACTGTCTACATCATTTTCTTTTATACATCATAAGTAAATGATTCGTCATCTTTTGAAACAGCTTCGTTTGTATCTTATTTTCTGAAATCGAAACAAAAGAGTAATACTTTTGTGTGGCAGCTATTATTATAGATTTTTTGAAAATAATGCTCCATTCTGTTATTCCTTGTTCGTATTCTTCATATGATACCCAACTAAATGCAATTTTTGATGAATTTTTATTATTTTGTTGGTTAGACCAATCATACAATTCTTTTGCGCTTGTAATGGGATGTTCATGTTCTTTAGCTAAACTTGCATTTCCTGCCATTCGTTTTAATATGCCACCAATTGCATCGCATGGGCCTTTACCATGAGAAATCGCAAAAAAATGCCAATGCATCGACGTTATATTTTGTTTTGAACTTGCAAAGACTGCAAAGTTTTTTCTATTTTTATATTGTGAGGCTTTTTTCAACTGTATTGTTTTAAAAAAACTCATTAATTTGGCAATGAACACCTGAACCGCAACAGTATCATGATGGAGTACTTCCGATAGTATGATGAAGCTGATATTCTTAAGTGTTCCAGATTCTGAATAGTAAACAACGAAGGGATGAATGGTGGCTTGACTATTATTCCAATAACTACACGAATCACAAATTGATAAAGACGTATTAAAATGAGCTTGACTGTTCAATATCATTTCGTTTAATTTGCGTAAGCTTGATGAGCACCAATGATCAGGAAAGAGTTTACAGCATTTGGGCTTGGTGTATTCCATTTTCACTTTATTCATCTTCACAAAATGCAAACTGTTACTAACACATCTGGAGTAGTGCAATCGTATTTAGATAGGAAAACAGATATTATAGGTAACCCAGTAGTTATTGGTTGCGTTCTTTACAAACAGTTATTATTACTGAACAAGTAGGTAGTGTTGCAAGACCAACATATTTTTTTATAAAACATTCGGCAAGGGGGAACGTGTAGGTAGGCTAAGGTTTAGCGCTTGAGTTATTTATCCAATCGTTTTGTTGTCAAAGAATGAATTGTATATTTTTGATCAAGCATTCCAATGAACGTATGGTTTTTGCTGGAGAACCATGGACAAATTAAGAAAAACGTGTATTTTCCGAAATATTAATAATTTTTCGAGCTTAAATTTAAAATAACTCGAAAACCGATGCCTTTTAAATGTTTACTACCAAGAGCTTTGTGATTCAAAATGACTTTCTGCATCTTTTAAAATTATCAGAATACAAATACAGGTCGGACTCGATTATCCGGAGACTCGATTATCCGGGGGCCCGATTATCCGGGGCTCGATTATCCGGAGAAAATGGCTCGATTATCCGGAGTATTTTTTTTCTTCTGTATGTCTATAATATATTTTTGTCTTCCGGGTCATTGGGAGTTTCGGGGTTGTTCAAATTTGTAACAAGAATGCCCCGTTCTTTTTAGGTAGTTCGTTTTTAGCAGTTTTCTCGTCGTTCCTTCAACCAATTCTTACTCAACAACCTCCAATAGCAAGGTATTATGGTTTATAGTTGCCGATGAGGATAACCACTATTGGTCAACCGGTTTCGAATTTATGGCCGGAACATATTTCTGTAATATAATGGCCATGATCAATGCAGTACTTAGAACCACAAGCTGGCCTGTTTCGGTGGTGTCCCGGATACTCCTGGATTATTGAACTAAAATTCACCAAGCGAAATCAATAACGATTCGAAATCCGCAAAGTAGCCCATTAGTGGCCATATCGAGCGTCTAGGTCGTTATAGGTCACTTAGGTAATAGAAAAAAAAATCATGAGTGTTGTTAAAATCGAACAGGGTCTGTATATGTAACACCCAAATTCGTCTTAATATTTAAGATAATGAAACACCTAAATCAAATCAAATTCCATTACATTTTCTGGAAAATATTTCCTTTAATCTCTCGAAGCAAAAGCTGTCTTTCTGATGGCAGTTTTGATTTATTTTATTTGGTTTTTACATCCTCGAGATAATCAATATAACATAATTTATTATTACGTTTATATGTATAACAAACGCCGACGAACATTCTAAAGACAATTTTTAATTTATTTCGTCGGCACATGTATTGTGTACGACATACTATAGTAAAAAACTCACTGTTCTAAATGAGAGATATTAAAAATTGTAAAATAAAAAATGGCTCGATTATCCGGAAGATTCGATTATCCGGAGCGAAATGTTTTTCAAAACTGCGGATAATCGAGTCTGACCTGTATTTTGAAAAATGTTTAAATTAGAATTTTGATAAAAAAATTAATCTACCATAAAAAAAATATTTTTCATTTCTCCATCCTGGACTTTTTTCAAAAAGTTGCGTACTAACGTCAAGTTTCTTTAAAAAAAAAATAAAAAAAATTCAACTCTTTTTTTTTTAAATTGAAATTTAATGTTTATTTTTAATTTTTTTGGTCAAAAAAAATTTTTTTTGTACAGTGTATATTTTTTTTTTGGTGCATTTTTAATTCCCTACAACTCGTTCTCAGACAGTTTTTCTATACAACCAACGGTTTCTGGGCTACAATGCTTCGAATAACCTGTGCCAAAAGGCATACGCCCTTTTAGAATGTAACTCATGGGTGTAAAAAATCTCTCCACCTGTGAAAAATGCTTAGTTTGCTAAGCCAAAGTTTTATTCAAATAAAAAATGGTCGATATTCGACCATCGGTCATTTCGCGCGATTTGTCTCTGCAGTGTTAAGTTCTGTAACTGTACGCAATTTAATGAGACCTATTCCCGATTCCATCTAAAGTGAGGTGACAAAAATCACCTCCGTGGAGTGAGATTGAAAGTGAAGTGAAATTGAGAATAGGATAAGTGAAATGAAATTGTTTCCCAGCTCAAAAATCTCTAAGCCCCAAAAAGTCGTTTTTTCCGTTTTTTTTAGTTAACACCAGATCTTGACGTGTCCCGCATTTCTAAGACATTCGGCATAAAAAAAAAGTTTTTTTCGGTATCGAAAATTTCCTTAACTATTTTGCACTTTTTTTCATCGGGCAAAAAAATGAAAATTTGACCGCTTCAAGACACGGATCAAATTCTGATTCGTTTCGTTACTGAAGAATAAATCCGATATTTACCATTCGATCACAAATCAATCAACTTTAAGACTTATGGCATCTTCGTGAAATCATTTCACCGTTCAAAATGGTCGTGAAATACATAAGGTCGCTTTTTATGCGTTTTTTTTTACGCGGATTCCGGAATTTACGCGGTTTTTTTTACGCGGATTCCGGAATTTACGGTTTTTTTTTCTTGCGCGGATTTCGGTTTCCATTCACTCGGAATGCAGAATCAACGCTGGTTTTTTTTACGCGGATTCCGGAACTTACGCGTTTTTTTTACGCGCATTCCGGAATTTACGCGTTTTTGTACGCGGATTCCGGAATTTACGCGGTTTTTTACGCGGCATGTATTCCCCGCGTAAAAAGCGACTTTAGTGTAATTCCACGCGAAACGACGCTTTTTCCGTTCTCACTTCACTGATATGACACTCCGCGGCAGATGTCACTTTGCGACGTTTTTCTCACTTACGTGAGTCCCGTAATAGGATTTTGTTCACTTTACTCCAATTTCACCGTGAAGTGACTCCCGTAATAAGCACCAATATTAGCAATACTTACCCATTGAAACTTTCCAAACTTTATGAAGTAAATTCAGTACGGTCGAATACTATTTTTGCATTAAATTTGTAACTAGGATTTACCAAAAAATACGCAGAGCAGCAACTAAACGTATTCCAAACTGATAAAAACAATAAAAACTTTTGACAACAGTCTTACGATCCTAAGCATGGCCTACGTTGTTCATCAGAGGCGAAAAGAACTTTCGACAGCCCGCGAAAAAAAAAAAAACTCACACTATTGCACAGTCGGTGCCCTATCAGAGAAAAAGCAAGCATTGTTTTATGATGTTATTTTATTAAAAAATCTTGTTAGTTTGATTGCTACCGACAATAGTAACATACTGCTTAATGTTTAAACAAAAAGAACAAAGTTTGAATTTAGCGATAAATATTATTCATAAATAATCGAAATGTGTCTACCAAATTTACAGAGTAATTTAGCGAACTTGTGTCCTTTTATCAACAATCACATGGCATTAGATCATGAAATCGACCCTTTACTATTGCTGCCTAACGCTTTCGTGATGTATACGTTTAACAATCTGTTGAGAATAGATAGAATAAGTTTTATCGTTTGAAAAAAAGGAGCAAACCACTGCGTACCTTATTTTACTCGCATTAAGGAGCGCAAATTTTGGCTTCACTTTATCCTCGCCCATGACGATGTAAAGCTCGACCATACAAAACACTGCCGCTTTTCTCACCATCGATTGACTGTCATCTGCTAACTGCAAGTGGATGGACAAAGAAAAAAATTAGATTATCAACACACATCACCATCATGGTACCACAATAAATACCCTAGCTATGTTTGGCATAATGTTATCTAAATGATTATCTGTCAAATCTTTCCCCTGTTCATGGGCTAATTCTTTCAGAATTTTAAGCGCGCACAGATTCGCCGGAAAGTCGCCTGTCGCGATGACTGGATTCAGAATATTTACAGAGACATCGAGAGGTAAAACAGTTGCAATTTTGACAACAATTAAATCAATCTCCCGCGAAACCTGGAATGAGAACACAAAAATCAGCGATCAATTGTTTAAAAAAAAAGACATCAGCCAGCTAACCTCTTTACTTATTTTGTAACAATCGATTATCTTCAACAGGATCAATTCCAGGAAGTTGCCCCAGCATGCCTTCATCTCGGAACTACGCACGATACGGCCGAGCGTTTGTAGTGAAGCGATTAACACTGTGTTATTTTGCGATTCCATTAGGTTTAGTAGCATTTTCATAATCGCTCTGAAAAAAAGGGAGAAGAATAAAATTACAACTAAACTTTTAGAGTGGTTTTACGATTCTTACTTAAAATTTTTAATTGGCAGTTCGCAGTTTCCATACTTAATACATGTCTGTAAATTCTCCAATACTTGAACTGTCGTGTCTGAGCTTGTATCGTGTGACAATAGGATAGCAGCTTTGATGACATCGTGTTCCTTTGTTCCATCTGTAAAACATAATCAAGTATACGATTGCTGGAAACCGAGTTTTAAAGATGTTTCTCGTTACTCACTTTCTAGTAATAATTCGCCGGCATTCGTAACCGTATAACTGGGATGGCGATGCTGTAGTGCCGAAGCATTGTGACCACCATCGATACCGTCCTGTCGTACTGTATTCTCTGGCGTGTTTGACTCGGTGGTAGTGACCGACTGGGTTTTCGATCCATTGCAGGAATCATCTTTCTCCAATCTGATAAAAGAAAATATATTAGAACGCGGGACTAAATTATAAACCTACTGCTACAGTGAGCCTACCCGACATGCCCGTTCAATCCGTTCGATGCCAACGAATAGGCATCGGTGTTTTGCAAATGCAGCTCTCCCATTTGGCTTATGCCGGAATCCTTACTATTCGCATCTCTATCCAGCTTCGCCTCGAAGGTGTAATTCTGAATTTCGGCTGTCGTTTTTCGCAAATTCTTGTATACTTCTTCCGAGTTCATCATCTCCGTCACTTCGACCGAAGCTTGTCGTGATCTTGATGCTGTGTTTGGGATAAAGCAATCGTATTTAGTTTATTTTGGATTTTCGGTAGAGAAAAATCAATACTTACTCGACATATTTTGTAAGCTAAACGGACCTTGTTGTGGGCTTAGCAGCGGCTTAGGACTTGAAGACGATAAAGGAGATGAGGGACTTTCTGTGCCTGTAGGCGAAAATAAATAAACGAGGGTAACACTTTCTGTGAATCGATGCTATCAACAATAAACAAACCTGAGGTACTCCGTCGCATGTGCTGTTGGATGATTGCTTTAGCTGTATCCTGATACTGTTTTGGAAGATTGGCCAGGGTCATTGTCATCTGAAAGAAAAAAATACATTATAATAAGGAAAGAGAAACAAACACGCTAAATAAACTAGAAAGATTAGGTACCTGCGAAGGATTGCAGTTATACAAAGCAACTATACAAGAGCGGGCCTGGGATTTCAGCTCCAGACTTTTCTGATCCAGGGCTGTTTGGATGATTTTCAAAATGGCCCGATCGACCAATTGTTGGATTTGACTATGAGTTATAAATTGTGCAGCAGTGCAATACGTTGTCGCTAGGGTGGTCAAAAATTTCAGTGTCGCCTGGCGTGTTTTGATGTTTGGAGTCTGAGCTGGATCATTAACAATCCTACAAGTTATTGAATAAAGTTACCCATCAAAAGCACAACCGTTTTTGTGGAGTTTTGTACCTGAAAACACACTGCATCTGCAGATCCGCCGGAAAATACTCGTAAATTAACTGCAATGTTTTCCATATTTTCCCATGCATCGAACCCAGCAGATCTCCTCCTAATTTTTGGAATAAGCGCGTTAACAGTATAAACAACCAATCGTGTAGATCATTAGAGTGGGATAAAATCAATTCGTTCACTGTGTCCAGAAACAATGCATACACCTTAATATGGGGATCCATAAACATTTTACGGAAAAGATCCAGAACACTCTAAAAATTTAATTCAATTGTAAACTAGCTCAAGTTGTGGTTTCCACGTTTGGTCTAACCTGCAGCTGCTGGTGCGTCAACATTTTCCCTTCGCTTAGATACTGCGTCAAGTTAATAAGTCCATCCTTTCGCTCGGACCAGTGCGCAGACGCGCAAAACTGAATAATAGTGTCAATGTCCTCAATTACTGGCCTTGAACTATCGAGACGCGTTCTGGACCCATTCCATGAGTACGACTGCAACATAAAACCATCATTACAAGAGTTACAAGTAAAATCAAACAAGACTACGCACATCGTTGCCTCTTCGGTACGAATCGAAACTCCGCTCGGAGCATACCGACGAGGCCTCACTCTCGTCCGATTCGTCGCGTGAGATTTTCCTGTGCAGCCCCAAGCGGTTGAACTCGGCCGACATGTCGTGATCGTCCGGCGACAGAGCATCCGCCAGAGCATTTTCCGCCTCCCGGCTCTGCTGTAGAATTTTTTGTGCCAATACGGGCCGCCCTGGGTTCACCGGGGGCCGGTCTAACCGCCGCGGACTGTTTGTACTGTAGACGGCGCGTCGCAGCGATCCAAACTGGGTACCTCTGCGGGGGGTGCATGAAGTGTCAAGTAAGATGTTGTATTGGACGAATATTCTCTCTTACCTTGTGGGACTCGTTTCGCGGGAGTTCGCCAGCGAACGCGGGATACCGGAGACTTTTTTAGGAACTGTTCCGGTTTGTCTATAGAGTGAAGGAATGCCATAGGTATCACGCAGCTTGCTCGACGGGGAAGTACTTCTCGATGTGGCTGCAAATTGAGTGGAAAATCTAATTAATTTCCGGAATTGATGAACGGGCATGGTACTTACGTTGGGACTGCGATACTCCGGACCTGGAACGCATCTTTCTTTCTGGCGTAGAAGGTTGCTGCGGCGTGGCATTCGAGGCAGGTATCTTCTTGGAGCGAGCTTGAAAGAGGTAGAAATGATAATACAACTTTACTCGACTCCACCTTTATAAACACTTGAGAACATACGAAAATAATCAAGTTAAACGCTTTAATAATTTTGATTAAATTTTTCTGTTCCACTGCTAATTTTTTATTGAAAAAGCAAAAAAAAATTGATTGAGAATGAGTGTTATAGCGTTAGTAGTTCCGCAATAAGAACTACTAAGAAGAATTACCTTGTTGAGCGTACTGTCCCTCTGTAGTATGGTTGACATCAGCAGCACAAGTATGTGTGTGTATGTATGTATGTATGAACGCATGCAAAAAGACAAGGAAGAACATTAAAACTTTATTAGTACTGAGAGCGCTGCGAGTTGTAAAACATGCAAATTTGGTGTTATCTTTACGACTTGATTAAAACGCTACTGCGTACTGGCGTTCCTGAAACCTTTTGTATTTTAGGACTCTACGTTAGCTTGACGAAATTTTCAATTTGTTCATATATTTGTACGAGGAGTCAGATTAATAAGTTTGATTGGAGAATCATGTTTGAGCATAATTCGCAGAAACTTATCGCAGCCAACTGCATCGTACGGTGCGTTGAATCCTATAAACGGATGATGAATCTCTAAGTTAATCTCTAAGAGTCTAACGCAAGTTCACTGATATTTGCTAACATGAGCTTCATTAATTCAGGATACGGAAGAGAATGTTATACTCGGAACTGCGAAGTGACATGCCTCAATAATTACTACACTCGAGCCGGTGGTCATTTTTGTAGAAAATCCTCATGAGCCAAAAAAGTTTTTCTGTTTATTAGCTACTCTTAGTGATGAATAAAAACAGCAGTTCTCCTCATTCGGTGGATGCGAGACTTTCTTCGTGCTAAATGTACTATATTTTGTTTTGTTTTTTTTTTTTTTAATAATCGTAGTTGAGTTGCATTAACGCCTACCGTTGAAGTCGATTTGCGGTATGCAATGGAATACAATTTTTTGGCCTAAAAATTAGCAGCAATGGCTTGTGGTCAGTGAGGAGAGTGAATCGTCGACCCAACAAGTACTTTGTTAATCAAAGGTTAATGCTTTTTCTTTTCCGAGCTGCCCGAAAGCTAGCTCTGCCTTGGTGAGGCATGCGATGCGTGCTGTCTGTGAATTGTTACAAGTGTCTATTGGTAAATTCGTGGAAGTTAACTACCCCGATGTCCGTGTTGGAAGCGTCCGCCGCTAGGATGATTGATAACTTTGGATGGTAATGTGACAGCAACAGTTAGGACTGTAGGACTTGTTTGTACTGCTCAAAAGACCGCTGGCAATCGGTATTACTCTGCTGCTTTGTATCCGATCGAAAACTTCGAGCTTTTCTGGATCGAGAGACGGATACCTTTAATGTCGGTAATGTGCTCCAAGTTCGATTAGAAAAAAGTGGCATTTCTCCAGTTTGGCGTGAAAACCATATTCTTCCAAACTTTGAAAAAGCCCCCTGGTGCAAGACGGTTGAATGTGAAGAGACATCCGTGCGTATTTATTGTGAGAAGTTTCCTTGCTTCATCAGCTGCGCGAAAATTTCTTCTGGAATTGGAAAACGCTAGTGATTGGCTTCCAGTGCATCGTTGAGGCCAGCGGAATAGTCCTTACAAAAATGAACCTTCTCATTTGGCTTGCGTACTGCGACGATCGGTGCGGTCCACTCGGGAAAATCGATCGGTGTGATAACTTCCAGCGACTGAAGACTTGTCAATTCGTCTTCGACCAGCGATGACGTTACGAAACACTAGCCACGCTTGATGATGACTTCACAATAGAGTTCGACGATGTGGGCGAGGATTCTTCAATCGATGATAATGTCAGTTTCGGACGTACCAATTGTTGCCACATTGATTTGGAAATAACTATAATATCGCATACGGAGCAGTTGTAGCGAAACATCGACATTGTTGTTGGTGATTGTCACATATTTTCGTTTTCTGGAGCTGTTGTGATTATGGGTAATGATATGGTTCACAACAATCCTTTGGCATTAAGTCTAAAACTTGCATTCTTTTAAATTGCTTCTTCTCTTGGGGTTCAGTGGAACAGTTGCTAAAAGATTTTTTTTTGCACAACTGCAGAAGTTTTCTATATGACCAGTGCTATCATTACTTTGCAAAGAAATAGGACGGACGTTGTTGATAACCGGGATTCTTCTCTGAGATGCTGTGGACCGTCTGGGTTGTGAAGGCCTCCTCGTAATGCGACTTAGGTAAATGGACTTATTTGGGCCTGCTTAATGGAATCCTATCGAGCAAAGCAAAGCATTGGTACTACATTCCGAATCGGAGCTCAGCTTTCTGTTTATTTATACACAGACTTCGCAGCCAACTGTTAGGTGTATAGGACAATTGCGGAGCTAGCGCTACGATTCTACTGACAACTGGCTTGTTGCCCAGCATCGTACCTCGAGACCAGCTGGGAGGGCTGGGAATCCTAAGTCTAATTCCATAATTTCCCCAAATTCCGTAGTATTTACGGGAGTGCCGCGCTGAGCCGGTGGCTTCCTATTAAGTAGGTACCGCATCATCGATATCCTTTTTAATATCCTAAAGCTACGGTAAAGATGGGCGTGGCCGGTAAGGCCTACTTTAGCTTAGATTCGTTTATATGTTACTCCCTAATATTGTTCCTCAAGCAATCTAAGTCGAAGTAATAGTCATCAGTCTTTATTCTCACTCGTGAGTTCGGATTCGTCAAGATATCACGCATTGAGCATACGCAAATGTTTTGTCATCAAAGGATTTCCGAAGTGAAAACACCCGACAAGAAATCAGTGTCGATGCGTCGTGTACTGTCCTGAGTCAATAGAATACTACAAACCCTCAAACACTCCCCGATAAGTTCTCTCTCATCGAAACGACATAACGAAACCAAAATAACACGTAACAATGCCCTCCACAACCAAAAATGTGGGCATTCAAATAATAAAAGAGAGAACGGCAATCACACCAACTGTATCGACACTAACAAAAGTGAAAAGCAAATGAAAAATCACAGGAGGGTTGTGTGCAAAGCCACGACCGCAAGGTTGAAGTAGAATACTTTTACAAGAAAGATAACCCGGCTGCTTGCGTGTCAGTCATTTTTTCTAAAAAATAAACGTTAACCGTTATTGGCAGTATTGTAATTTCTCTTTGTTTGATATTTTGAAAGAAGTTTATTGAATATTTTTAAAATTTTGCGCAAATGAGAAGTTGAAGTGCGTAAGCGGCGGCCTCTCGCATGCAAACAACTGATCTACTGGATTGCCCGGATTACTGAAGCATAGGGGCAATCCCCTAGTTTACGTCCGAACGAGCGGTAGCGAGTAAGGACAGCGTGCGCCCCGGACGATCGAGTTGGCCGAAGGTCACGAGTGTGTTGTATTAAATTTTTAACAAAATCAATTTTCAATTTTTTTTCATTCTATGAAACAATTAGAGAACGGAAACAATGAACAAGGAAACAAAATAAATATTTTCGAAACCATCTTTTTTGTATAAATTCTCAAAATTTTTCGCATGGGTGGTAATACTTTATCGAATCAAATAGCCAAAATTGTCCTCAAGCATTACGTATTTTATGGACGTTTTCTTACAACATTTCAGCTCTAGATAAGTCATATTTAAAATAAAGAAAAAATTTCCTGCTATAAATAACCTAACCTAAAATGGTACATAATCGAGTCCATATATAATCGAGTCTATATATAATCGATTCTGACCTATAAATAAGTACAGTGACGTTTCGATAATACCAAGATCAATTTCTTATTTATTACATGTTATTTTTGTGTGTATGTGTGAATATAAGTTCATATGTGTGTGAATGTGAAGTTTTGAATGTTCGGTATAGTTGTGCTGTTGGCTACCAAAAATTTGTTACTTCGAGTGAAAAAGAATTTCACCCGAAATCATAGAAATCGTGTAAATCTATTTTAACAAATAATACATTCGAATGAAAGAGGCTGGGTTCTACCGCTAGGTGGATAATTTCGGGTTTCATTTGAATCAACATTAATTATCAATGATTTTTCGGCCTTTCGAATGATTCGGCCTTTTGTGGTTCGGCCGTTTGATAGATTCGGCCGTTTGAAATTCGGCCGTTTGTGATTCGGCCGTTCGTGTTTCGGCCGTTTGTAGGTAAACCGAAATAACAGTCAGAGAATGCATGTAGATGAAGATAATTATCTTTGGAGTATGGCGCAAAACAAGAAAATATTAACTCTTCAAATATTCATTTGTTGTCCTTATAAGGACAGTTGATCAATACAATATCTAATGAAATGTTTATCACATCTTTGTGATACCCCGCAAGTGGGGTTTAAGCCACACAGGCAACAGTGGAAAACTGTTTTCACACTAAAAACTAGACACAGCCAGCATTCATAAAAAGGTTGTGTGTTGCCAAAATATGGCAGAGCTTCTCACTGGAGGAAGTACACAAGTGTATATTTAGAATCGGATATGATACTGATTGCATTTCGATGCTATCCCTAGCAGTGGAAAGAAGGCATCTTTCTGATAACACAGCATAAAGCTGTTTTCACATTGAAAATTTGACGCCTCACATATATTGAATGCCAGTATTCCAAAACGTTAGTGTCTATATGAGCCTATATGAGGAAACTTTTCACTGGAGAGCACGTCGGTCGACGCACCTACTACTGATGCCGTCTGCTACCGCATGAAGGCAGCTTTTCACCAGAGAAAGTGCTGCTGCATCACATCGGCAGACCCTGCCGCTTGCTGCATCACATCAGCAGACCCTGCCTGCCAGTTGTCCTGCCACTATGGCTGCTACTGCTGCCACACAAAAGCAACTTCTTGATGGGCTAGTTGCCCCTGCACCTAGCGCAGCTGATATCCGCTGCAGCTTTCAATGTTGCTGCTATCCGCTACCTTTGCCGCTAAGTGAAGACCATATTGGTCCGTGTTCGAAACTACGATGACTGATTTAGGTAGATGCAGGCTCTTTTATAGGCCAAAATAATGCATTTCCAATTTACTAGGTCTATAATTCTATCGACCGTGCTTGAGAAAGCAATTGTATAACGACCAATCAGAGGTAGAATTTTGCGTTTTGACAAGGCTTGACAATTTTAAATACCGTAAACGCGGCAAACTTTGATAGTGCGGGTAACATTGATAGCGCGTGATATCCTGTGCATAACTACCTATTACCTATGAGACATTATATTTACAATAGTTGTTCTACTACTATTTCATAGTTGAGGTGTTACTGTTTGTATACAGTTTGGATTTTGTGTTGTTTGCGTGATACATCTTGCAATAAACTGAAAAAAAAAAACAGTTTTCCTGATTTAGAACTATCTTATAAGGTGCTCAAACAATCATATATTTCTTATATAACTGTCCCGAGAAGCAATATTTGAATGAAGTTTCTAGAGTCAGTGACATATTAGTGTCAAATTTTTCACAAACATCCATTCATAAAAATGTGAATGTGTCCCCTAAACTTGCACTTTTGAAAATAATATCCCAAAATGATCAAAATCTGACCATGGTGTGTTCATTCTGGTTGCTCCATTTATTAGAATCAGACGGCCTTTGAACGCATGAGCTACCATACACTACCGTAACCATAACGACCAACACATTGTTTATAGACAAATCATTCACCACCAGTTCCTCCGGTAGTGCAAATTCGAGATTTCCAAATTCTTTTTGGCTTTCTGATAACAGTAGTGCATTTGTACCTCTGAAATGTCGTGTGAAAACAAGAAAAGGGCCTATTTAGACTACACGTCCGAAAAATTACAGGCAGCTGTAGCTGAAGTGCAGTGGAGAAGGTCATCTATATTTGCGGCTTCCCGGAGCTTCAGCATACCGTATGGTACGTTGTATCATAAAATACACGGTTTGTACAGCAAGAAACATGGTTCACCAACCGTTCTAACCGATGCACAAGAATGCGATCTTGCTGATACCGTTCGTGTCGCTGGCGTTTGGGGATTTCCGCTGACTGCGGATTGTATAAAGAAGCTCGTCAAGCAATTCCTGGATCACAACAAAATGAAGACCAAATTCAAGAACAACATTCCTGGAAAAGATTGGATCAACTCATTCCTGAAAAGGCACACATTAGTTTCGCGCTTGTCTCAAAACATTAAGCGAAGTCGTGCCAAAGTGAGTCTTGAGACGATCAAAAATTATTTCGACAATTTTGCGACAACTGTGGATGGTGTCCCTCCGGAAAACATCATAAACTACGACGAAACCAACTTCAGCGATGATCCGGGATCGAAGCGCGTCGTAGTGCAAAGAGGCCAAAAACACGTAGACACAGTAATGGACCATTCTAAATCCTCGTTTTCTGTAATGTTTGCGGGGGCAGCCAATGGAAAAATGCTGCCACCGTATGTCGTTTATGCAGCTCTCCACATGTATCCAACTTGGACTGAAGGGGGACCAGATAGTTGTAGATACAACCGCACAAAATCTGGTAACATGTGAAATATAAGTATAAATTCCATTTTCTTAATCATAATGCATTATTAGGCTGGTTCGACTCTCTGGTGTTCGAAGACTGGTTCTTCACGATAGCACTGCCATACTTCAACGGACTACGTAACG
Source organism: Wyeomyia smithii (assembly GCF_029784165.1). NCBI lineage: Eukaryota > Metazoa > Arthropoda > Insecta > Diptera > Culicidae > Wyeomyia > Wyeomyia smithii. The sequence goes on along the minus strand of NC_073695.1, from coordinate 2,509,632 downwards.
ATAAAAAACGTATTATCATCGGCGATAATGTTGCTTCACATTTAAGCTTCCTGCATGGCCAGCAATATCAGCTTTGTTCTGCTGCCGCCTAACGCTACTCACCTATGCCAGCCTCTCGATGTTGCCTATTTTCGACCTCTCAAAAAAGCCTGGAAAGATACATTGAGCGAATGGAAGAAACAAAACAAAGGATGCATTCCAAAACACATCTTTCCTCGACTTCTGAAGAAGTCTTTGGTGAAAATTAGGGAAAATAGTGAAACCAATATGAAAGCTTTAGAGCATCTGGAATTTACCCATTGAATGAGAAGGCAGTGCTCACGAACCTTCCCGGCAACGCTGATGAGCCTAAAACCGGAGAAACTGCAGTCACATCTTCGTTTTCAGAACAGCTGATTATAATGATGAAGAAAGAGCGGTTCGAATTAGCGCAGGAACGAACCATTCCACGTAAGCGCCGGTTGATTGATGTTCAGCCAGGTTCCAGTGTTAGTGAACAGCAAGCTCAACATTTATTGGTCAAGAAGATTAAAGTTGAAACAGAAGTTGACGATGATACCGATGTCGTGAACCCTCCGGAAGTTAAAGGCGAAGCGAAATCCACCAAGAAGGGTTCGATGCTAGCAACTCGAAACCGTCGTCCGTTGAAAAATATAACCAACAGGAAGTAATTTCAATAATGAGCTTGATTTGCAAAACGAAGTGAATATTGATTCCGCTTTGGAAGCATTAAAATGTGCAATTGTTGATGCCAGGAATTATTCTGTTCCAAAGGCTCAAGTGAAATTTGATTCACCAATAATTGACGAAAATCTTCAACTTCTAATTCGTTTGAAAAATGTCCGCAGACGTCAATATCAACGTTCTCGTGACCCTGTTTTTAAAACTATTTATGAAGATTTACAGAAAGAGATTAAACATAGATTTACTCTTCTGAGAAATCAAAATTTTGAGACTAAAGTTGAAAAATTGAAACCATATTCAAAACCATTTTGGAAGCTGTCGAAGATTCTTTAGAAACCTTCAAAGCCTATTCCAGTTTTAAAAGATGGTGAACGTTTTCTTGTATCCAATGAACAAAAGGCTCAAAGACTTGCTCAGCAGTTTGAGAGTGTTCATAACTCAAATTTGAATTTTGTGAGTCCAATTGAAAATGAAGTCACACGTCAATTTGATTTAATTTCTTCCCAGAATTTTTTACCTGCAGAAATAATTGAAACTAACTTGAATGAGATTAAATCAATTATTAAAAATTTCAAAAATATGAAAGCACCTGGTGACGATGGAATCTTTAATATACTAATCAAACATCTCCCTGAGAGCACAATGGAATTTTTAGTGAAAATTTTCAATTGCTGCTTCAAAATTGCATATTTTCCCAAATTATGGAAAAATGCAAAAATTACTCCCATTTTAAAACCGGATAAGAACCCAGCTGAAGTTTCAAGTTATCGACCAATCAGTTTGCTTTCTTCAATAAGTAAACTGTTTGAGAGAATTATTCTTAACAGAATGATGTCACACATCAACGAAAATTCAATTTTTGCAAATGAACAGTTTGGATTTCGCCATGGGCATTCCACAACTCATCAATTGCTCAGAGTTACTAATATGATACGAGCCAACAAATCTGAAGGCTATTCCACTGGAGCTGCTCTTTTAGACATAGAAAAAGCATTCGACAGTGTTTGGCATAAAGGTTTGATTGCGAAATTGCAAACTTTTAATTTTCCAATTTTCCTAATCAAAATTTTAAAAAATTATCTTACTGATCGAACTCTGCAGGTTGTCTATCAGAATTCAAAATCTGATAGATTTCCTGTCAGAGCAGGTGTACCTCAAGGTTCAGTCTTGGGTCCAGTCCTGTACAACATATTCACTTCAGATCTTCCTGATTTGCCTCCAGGATGCACAAAGTCATTGTTCTGTGATGACACAAGCATTTCCGTAAAAGGAAAAAGCCTTCGTGTCATATGCAGTCGATTGCAGAAAAGTTTAGATATTTTTTCTTCCTACTTGCAAAAGTGGAAAATCTCTCCCAATGCTTCTAAAACTCAAATGATAATTTTTCCGCAGAGGCCTAGGGCTTCTTTCCTCAAGCCAAACAATAATCACGTTGTCAAGATGAATGGGGTTATTTTAAGTTGGTCCGACAAGGTTAAGTACTTGGGACTAATTTATGATAAAAAACTTATTTTCAAAGAGCACATTGAGAGTATTCAAGCCAAGTGCATCAAATATACGAGATGTTTATATCCTCTCATTAACAGGAATTCTAAACTTTGTTTAAAGAACAAACTTTTAATTTACAAACAAATTTTTAGACCAGCAATGCTCTATGCTGTACCGATCTGGTCAAGTTGCTGTTCAACAAGGAAGAAAACGCTCCAAAGGATTCAGAATAAAATTCTGAAAATGATTTTGAAGCGTCCTCCTTGGTTTGGTACACTCGAATTACATAGACTTACTGGTGTTGAACCATTAGAAACTATGTCAAATAAAATTATTAACAATTTTCGACAAAAATCGTTGCAATCCTCAATTGCTACGATAAGCTCTCTTTATAGCCAATAAGTTAGCAATTAAGTTAGTTGTAAGTTTACTTCCCCTTTTCTGACAAGTAGGTTTAAATCCCTACGAATGATAAGTCCTAATTGCGAAAGCAAACAAATCCTAACAATTAGAATTACAAATTTCTAACAGTGTTGAGAAGTCACCATTTGTGATTGGACACACATACTCATTATTTACTAATATTTATCATAAATACTTAAGCTACTAACAAATTCCCCCTTAAAAAAAAAAAAAAAAAAAAAAAAAAAAAAGATGGAAGTAAACTTTCTAAACACCCACGTCGTGTGACTCTGGTGTCTTTCAGAAAAGAGTTTGGTAGATACATAGCTACAATTTGTGCAGATACATGGCTAGCAGGTCACTACGAACCACGGTAAATGAAGTCTATTGAAAAAGAGAAAAAGAGAGTATTGATCTTTGGGCGGGATGTTGGTTGAGCGGGCACCAAGGTGGGCCGCTGAAAGATCCGAAACAACTGGAAAAGGGTAGGTTTTCAAAGTTTTTCTTTAGCTCCCCGTGTTGATTGCAAACCGCTGTCCGTTGAAAATGGAAACATCTTTGGCTCCAACTTAATTTTTTATTAGTGATAATTATTGCAATTTATATTGATTAAAACATATACAAAAATTCAACAAAAAAGGTTATCACCTTTCAATATTTCAGAGGCTTTTGTTGTCTGTGGGATTCGACAACTTGTAGCAAATAATTCTGTTGATCGGGATCTTTTGTTATTTTGTTGTTGTAGTCGCTGACAAGCTTCACGGCCCTTTCTGCAAAATCATTCACTACTGCAATTGCCTTCACGCGTTCTTGTGCTTCCAGATATTGTTTATTTGATTGCCATTTTTCAGGTTTTTCTTTAAGAAAGTCCGTTGAGATTTTCATGATTTCGAAAAATCGTTTCGTTGCCTTCGTTACAAAGTTAGAAAGTGTAGAGTTTTTCTGAATGTTATCAGCCTTTACTAAGACTTTAGCATTCTCAAGTTGTTTGCTTCTGTTTACCTTTTTTCGCTACTAGAACAGTCTTCTTTTTCCTCACCTGTGTATACCTCATTGGTTCGTAGTGACCTGCTGGCCATGTATCTGCGCAAATTGTAGCTATGTATCTACCAAACTCCTTTCTGAAAGACACCAGGGTATGATCTATTGAACTGGCACCAGAACCCAAGTTGTCACACGAGGTGGGTGTTTAGAAAGTTTACTTCCCTCTTTTAGGGGGAGTAATCAATCTACATTCAAACTTTATAATTAATATTTTAAGCAAGCTCTCCGATAATGAAGATAACGTGAGCAAAATATCATACCTTCAAGCTTAATCCCACACGAAAATGTTTTTCACTACGTAGGGGTGTTTAAAAGCTGATTTCTCACTTTTGGGGGTATGAATCACACAACGAATACTATCAAAATATAGGGATTGATATTCTAAGCATTTTCTCCCAAGATACTATGAGCGAAAAATCACGCTTTCAAGCTTAATTCTACGCGAAACTGTTTCTCATCACGTTGTTGAGTTTGCAACAGCAGCATGCTGCAGCAGTGTTGCTGGAAAAATTCAATGTTGAGCCGTTCGTCAGACATTCGATCAGTTTAAGGTGAATAACTTTTTCTACAAATTTTGTAGCGCCTTACAGTCTTCAGAAGAATTATTCCCAGGAAAATTTCCCACAAATATCTTGTATTGGTATATTTTTAGGAGCCAACGGGAAATTTCTAGAGGATAAGTTTTGAAAAAGTGGATTTTCCCATATAAAATCGTATGGAAACTTTAAAAATCGGGCGCAAATCAGGGGTTCCACCGATCGATCTGAAAAGTTACACAGTTGTTACAGGACCCATAAGGAACACGAAAAGTGCATTGGAGCGGAAAAATTACACCAACGCTTTTTTCCCATACAACTGTGTCCCAGTCTAGTGGCCACTCATTTTACATTTTCGAGTTCCCGCATTTTTCCCGACTTTTTCCCACATGATTGCAAGAAATTCCCGATTGTCAGAAACGGTATAACTAGGTTATGTTCTATCGACGGTTGAACGTCAATTCTTGAACCTTAAATTGGAAGTAATAACGCACATTCTACACAAACAGTTGTTTAGTTAGGGAACATTCATAAATGACGTAGCTTTTAAGGGGGGAGGGGGTGGGGGCTTTTGCAGTTTTGTGACGAAATGTGACGAGGGGGAGGGTGGGGATTCAAGCCAAGCTACGTAGCAAACATGAAGCTAAGAAAAAATTTGGATTTTTTCTATTTGTTTTTTTTTATCACTGTTTTGTCTGCTTAGGGTAATTTTTTATCCCTTCCTTGTCTTTTCTTGTTCATTTATGACTCAAGGTATGTTTTGGATAATAAAATTTGCAAAAAAAATATGTGGGGGGGGGGGGGTTGTTATAAAGCTACGTAATTATCTAGAGGGGGGTCCTGACTTTGTGACGAAATGCTACGATGGGGAGGAGGGGGCCAAAAAAACCTAAAAAAGCTACGTCATTCATGGATCTTCCCTTACATAAAATGCAACTTTTGCCTTTCCATGGTAGACAGGTTAAATATAATTTTTGCGATTTTCTCAAATTTGCAAATCTTCCAGTAAGCAGTCTATAGAGATAAGTGACTTTTCACCTACGCACACTAGAAAACGTGTAAACCCGTGTAAAGTTGCTTTTGTTTCCTCCAAACTGTAAATCATCGCATCTCGTTGCTTCGACTTTTATCACTTTTTAACATTTTTGGTCGATTATATTCAGCAGCTTCTTTCGATTTCTGATTACGAATGAAAAAAATCATTCAGAAACAGGTTTAAAACATATAATGAGTGTTCAACTGAATATTTGTCCAGCTGCTAAGAACATAGCATTGCAAACAAAACAGCTATTTGAAAATATTTCCTCAACTAGTGGCACTAATACATTCAGAGCTGGATTTACGATTGTGGGGGCCCGGGGCCCAGTTTACAGTGGGGGCCCCAGAATAAAACAAACCCGTTTTTCCTATCGTACGAGTTAAAAACACTTATTTCTCATTGAAAAGTTACCAAAAAATTGCTAGATTTTTTACTTACGAGTTTTTTTTTGCAGAGAACTTATTGATTGAATAATCAACATTCAGCTCCTTCAGAATATTGTACTCTCAACTTAACAATGCTAAATTTGACAGCCTTTCACTCTTCAAAGTCGTACGCAACCTATTTTCAATCAGTTTCATCTTCGATAAAGACCTTTCTCCAGTTGCGTTCGAGATCATGAGGCTCAAATAAATAAATGTATGCAACTGCTCGAAATCCGGAATTTTTTTCTTGATATCTGAAAAATAAAAACCTACCGCAATTCGAAAAAAATGCGATCCGCAAGCAAAAATTTGCACACAATTTGAGAAAGACTGCGCAAATAAAAGGCTACGCTGGCAATAATCTACAGAACCTAGGAAAAAACTACACACTTCTGCAGGTCAATAAAATCTGCACACAGACTCTGAAAATCTGCATTTTGCAATGCAAATCTAGTATCCCTGATTCGGACAGGTAAACTTATTTTCGGAATCAACAGCAATGTATTAAAAAAAACTTGTGGATTATCTTCTTTCCTGCTTGATCTCCCATGCGCGCTGGTTCGATTCAAATGGTGTGTTAATGTGGGTCATTCCAAGAGAATCGAAGGTGAAATCTTATGGATGTGGTTGTGATATTGGCGCTCGCGAAAAAATAACACTGAAGGAAAGTTTCAGATTGAAATGGTCTGTTGAAATTTTCTTACTGTAAATTGAACTTTTGATTCTCATTTCGAATCTCATTTTTGATAGAGAAAAGAACTTTTTCTCGTTTTGTGGGGGCCCCAAAAATGTGGGGGCCCGGGGCCCGGGCCCCCCCTTAAATCCGGCTCTGAATACATTCGTATGTAAAAAGGTCTATAATCGTGTTAGCTATTTTGTGCATTCATTTTGTTTGTCTATCTGTCTTCTTAAAATATGTTATGAGCACCGTTTTTATGCAACGCATTAACAACCTATTAGGGGAACAACATCAAACAAAACAGCACTTTGCGTACAATTTTTTTTTCTTTGTTCAAATCATCGGAAAAAGTCATGGGAAGTTAAGGGTGAACATAAAACCACTTAACCTAAGAGTAATGAATATTTTGATTGAATTGAACAAAACTTGTGACATAGATTTGCGTTTTTTTCCTCAAATTAAAGATAATGTTATTTTGGGTACAGGAAAAATGCTGCGATTTAACTGTATTTCGTTTATCACGCGTTGCATAGATTCAAAACTTTTCAAAAGTGAATTCAAAACTTTTTCAGCATCAAAATGGTCAAGCTGATAAAAAAATTATATTGGGGACTAACATTTCAAAATAAGTGATTTCGAAACTCAAAAAAATTACCTGGAAATCAGAAAAAAGATCTTAAATTATTATTTTTCAAATTGAAAGTCTTTTACTGCATGAACATGTCTTGCAGAAACCGTTGAAAAGGAAACAAATTTATTTTCAATTTCTTTTAAAGCTTTTTTCGGCAAAGTTGTTGGCAGTAGTTATGTAATAAAAATATTCTAAATTAAACATTTCAAAGAGCTGATTTTTGAAAAATATTATTATATTTTTTAAAAACTGCATAATGTAAACTGAACATTGATGATCATGGAGAAATAAAAACTAAAAATTCTTTAGAAAAAATCCTTTTTAAAATGTTTTAAAAATTTTCCCAATCATCATCCCCCCCATTTAGAATATTTTTATTACTTAACTACTGCCAACAACTTTGCCGAAAACATCGCATCAATCAAATATCGTACTGGTTTCGAAAAAAAAAATCTTCAGAAATTTTAACTTCTTCCGTGTTCAAATAATCAATGTTGTAACATTTGGCAACTTAGAATTCAAAAAATAAGCTTTTTGAGATATTCAACCGAATATTTTTTAAATAGAACTACCATCTACAGCTTTGCCGGAAACATCACACCAATCAAGCTAATTATTTTGGCTTTTAGAATATTCAAATTTGTTTATCGGCCACAGATTCAGCAGCCGAATGTTTAGTGCAGGGCTAGCGCTACGATCCCGCGGACACTAACAGTCTCTCTCGAGCCAAGACACGAACCTACGACGAGCGTCGTAGGTTGCAAAACAAAAAGCATGTAAAAAGTCGTATGCAGCAACAAATAAAATAAATAAAATGTTTTCTTGAAAAACCTCGCAAACGATTATGCTGTTTTCTAAGAACATTTCTGATTGTATTTACATCAAAAATAGTTTTTTTACAGTCATACTGTGTAATTAAAAAAAAACGAATTTGAAATATGTACATAAATTAGTTTTTCAAAAAATTCCAAAATAATGTTTGCTCTAGTTTGTGGCAAGTTTGTAATGTTTCTTTTAATTAACTGCCCCGCATAGCAAGTTCGTCCCAAACCCAAAATTTCACTAGCATTGAGTTTCTAAGCGGAAATGGTAGCTAGTTTCACTAGAGTTCGCCAAATATTTCATCAAAAAGACTAGCTGAAATAAAAATCTATTTGAAAAGCTGGAGAATCAGAACTGTGTGCCACTTATTTTATCCTCAATTTGTTTATTCAAAAAACTACTAATAACTAGTAATGTTAGGAAGATTGTACAGTGATTATTTTGCATTGCTCTTAGAAAATGAAACAGTTTCTTTTGTACAATTGAGAATTTATGATTGATTCTCTCACTAAAAACGTTTTCTCGCTAAACTCCCAAACTCCGGACCGGTTTTCGACCCCGGTTACAATTCGCTTTACCATCTAGAGAAGTCCCACAGAGTCTATACAATTTTTATAGATAACACCAGACTTCGACGCCTTATGCTATTCCAAGACATTTATTTTATTTACACTTCCAACTTCTCCATCATTTGTAATTGCATCATACACAATATTTTGAAAAAATCTTGGTAACAAAATCCCGATTGAATAAAAAATTCCCGTTTTTTCCCGCATTTTTCCCGATGTAACTCAATTCCCGACTTTTTCCCGCATTACCCGTTTTCCCGATTGAGTGGCCACCCTGGTTTACGTAATCAGGAATCTAAGTTATCGTCGTGTCCTCGATCCATCCCGCTCCGGAGCTCATCTTCATAATTCTTGCGGCTCGCTGCCAGGAAAACTCTCTCACTCTCAGGCCATAAAAATTAAATGCATCTAATATTTGGAAATTTTCCTAATACAAAACTGCTGCTCGCTTCTAACTTTAATTGTTCGGCAGCAATCTTCCTTTCCACCTGCTTTTAAGAGTTTACAAGAATCCATAGTTTGTTCATCAGTATCAATTACAATCGTATTCTCGTCGACAGCTTTGCACTTTTTGCCGTTCAACTTCAGTACAACACGCAAATAATAATAATTGTAAATGAATGCAACGGTATTAGGCGTTGCATCCATCTACTCTTCCTGTTGTTCGACCATTCTACCACTTGGTCATACAGTATGAATTCGTGTACATTAGACATCATACGAGATAGCAGCACAATAGCTACTGAGGCCCCCTTATAGGCATATTCGACGTGGGTCCTGAAGATGAGCTTGTCATCGAGCACCACCCCTAGAAGTTACTAAAATCTCTTTGAGGTAATGGTGCAATCTCCGACGCAGATGATCGTTTATTGCTCTGATTAGGGATGTCTTCGTATTTCCCTCGCGTCACGTTAGTCGCAGCACTCCAAGTGTTCTTCGTGCTCCAGCTTGGAGTGCATTCAGTCCTCGATGACGCCTATAGAATACGAAGCCGTTAACTGAACCTCTTCGGTAGACATTCCGTAGACCACTAAATTCATGTCATCCGCGAAGCGATCGAAGTTTCACAACACCGGGCCCAGGATGGAACCTTGCGGAGTCCATGCGATGATTGTTATTCATTTCTAACCCTGTATGCTGCGGCAATAAGACCGACCTCCCTCGCTTACATCCCGAAATAATCCGGAATCATGTCCAGTATCGGTGCCTTGTTCGCCTTTAGAGAATTGACGATCACGATATTGGTATCTGAGCAACCATTGTCACTCACGTTTCGAATATTCAGCAGATAGGCTCTAGTTTATCCATACGAGTACATAATTTCGATCCCAGAAATGTATCCCTTGCTCTCAATTATCATGCTATTCCTGTTTTGCTACTCTATTTCCTTCCAATTTAACAATGTCTGAAAGTACCGCCAGCATGAGAAAATTCCAGTTTCCAATGAAATGACTATTTTGTACAGGCTGCGCACGTCGTTTCTTGAGTTTCTCCTCTGCACTGATGAGGGTGAGCTTTTCTTCGTCGTGACTCTCACGACTAGAATCACTGTTGCTTTGGATTGAGTTTGAGTTATGTAACATTGAATACATTCGGTAATTGAAGTATAAACGCTTCAATCTCACAACTAACATTTTTTAGTTCTAACTAAAATTTTTTTCATCATCAAAATTTATCATCAAGGTCGGTTAGTGAAATATCAACAATTGTGAAAAAAAAAATCAACACGCCAGCACACAGCAATGAATGTTTACGTGTTAAAGAGATAGATAGTTATTACTCACGCAGGGAAGCGGTACCGGATGATATTTTCATTCGTGCCATGTTCGAATATTGTGCCCGCGCCCGGGCTCTTTGTGCAGCAGCAGTATCGACGGCCGAAATGCTTCGCAAGCCAGCTGTTTTGGGACGGACAAGAAAAATAAAAAAGAAAAACACAAGGAAATTTGGTTTTAGCAATGTTAGGCTTTAGCAATGGTAAGCATTAGAATAGCATGAGTAAAGCATAAAATGTCCTAACGTAAAAGGTCTGTCAGATTGTCTGTTTTAAGGTTTGAAATTGCCGTACATAGAGATCAGTCAGGGCTAACGTAAAACGAACAAAACAAAAGGTAAGAAGCCTTTTCGTTGGTTAACCTCGGATTGCTGTTGGGGCTTGATCACGATACGCAACCGGAATTCCGCTACGATTACGGGAGTATGATTTGGGGAAAGATGGCGTTCGCTGCAGTCGAGATGATGATGCGCTATTAGCTGATGACAGATTTTCGGTGCTAATACTGGCTACTTATGTTCCGTGTTTAGTTTGGTAGGCATTCGTAGTTGTTGTCAGTATCCGTGAAATGTTAGCGTAAAAAAGAATGAAACCTCTTATTAGTAACACGGAGAAGCGACGGCATGCTCTGTACTGGACAAACATGAAAGCGAAATAAAGTTGTTATCATGCTACCGTGTCAAATGGTTCGTGAGTTTCGCGATTTCCGTCACTTTTTTGGAGATTGACCCCGGTCAAATCGGTTTATCGAACACAAACTAATGTTAGTGATGTTACAAATTACCTGGTGGTTGTGCAGATGCTGGACTTCTGAGTCCCGAGGATTGTCTACGTTCTAGACAGTTACGAGGGGAATGATCGTGAAAATAATGTATTAGTGAAAGTTATTTTTTTTGGAAAGAAACCTCCAAGATGGTTAAGCTGAAGGTTGCGCGAATCAACTATGTTTTTTTTCTAGAGGGGATCCGAACTTGTAACAAAACAAATGAAAAATTTTAGTCTCCAAACAAACACAACCAACTTAATCCATCAAGAGTATATCGACAATAACAAAACACATACTTATCACCGCACCAGAGACAGAATTTAAGCTACTATTGCTGCCACGTAAACTAACACTCATTGAGTTGGTACCATTAGACGCAATGCAGTCGCGATCTTTTTCTAGAGTGCGCTGAGTTGCCGGGTCCAGTGATGAGTAGAGTTGATCAGCAACATCAGGGAAATGCCTTCGAAAGCTCCAAAATGCACTAAAAAGTGTGGAATCAATTGTAAGATTTTTAAAGTTACGCTAAAATGACATTATCCTCACCATCGGCTGTGTCTTCTTGCATCGTTATCCGCGTCGGCAATTCCCTTTCGCAGTGCATCTCGCAGCAGTAGATGGTTTCTTTCCAAAGCTTTCGTGGGCCATTCCTCGAACAGCAGATACAGGATTTCGCAAAGCGTGCTTCTAATATCTTTGGACTTAGATTGCATGAGATTCTGAGTGATAATTGGCACAAGTTTTGGAGCGTGAGTATACTTTATGACGTACTTGAGGGCGATCGTGCCGGCCGATGATATGACTTTTGCCGCATTTTGAATAAGGTTTATCAACTCTTGCAGGATGTAGATAACGAACTGGTCGATGCGATTTTTCAAAACTTTGCTCATATATGCTAACGAAATACATGCCTCGCGAATCACTTGTGATCTAAGTTCTTTTAAAATATCCAGGAATGCAATGGACAAGTCTTTCAGCTGTTGCGTGAATGTCGGCGAACTTTGAACGTTAATCATCAGCAGTGATCTGATCTTTTTCAACGCATCCACTCGCTTCTCCCAGTCTACGTTCTTGTCTCCTATCAGAGTGTTGATCGATTTCATGTGATCATCCATATCACGTTGCGAAAAAATAGACAACTGTGGAACGTTTTCGAATGAGTTTTCAAATATTTCCTCCGAGACAGCTCCGGCAGCAAGCAGATCTCCGGAGCCCTGGGTTTCGAACAATGGTTTTCTAGGTGTTGCGGACGGTGTCCGTTTGACTAATCTTACAGGCCTCGCCAGTACGTTCGCGTCAACGTCGTCACCGTAAGCAGGGGCGTTTAACGCCGAAGGAAGCAGCAAACCATCGTTTCGTGTTTCGTCAAACTTTTGCTCTAGCATAGCGAATTTCGTTGGAGGAACGTCCTTCTTTCTGAGACCAACTCGTAGTTTATCTCCAACATGCTTGTATATTTCGACCAAAGTTTGAACTGCTGCGTCCCGTACCGTTGGGGTAGGATCGCCTAGAAGCAATACTATCGGTTGTATGTAGGTCTTTACGGAGAGCGACTGAGTTCCGTACTCGTTCAATGCGTTGATGATGGTCTGTAAAAACTCTTCGCGAACTTTTGCGTTCTTATGCTTGAAACACACCGTCAGCTTGTCAAGTAAAGCTTGCGGGGACACTACTCTACATTCCATCAACTTGTGCAGTAACAGTTGTGCTTTCTCTCGTACAGTATCGCGACTGTCCCCAAGGCGATCGATTACATGTGGCAGAATGGTAGAGGTGTAGGCATTAAAATCTTGTCCAAGCCGAACGATCAGCTCGGTAAATGCTTCTAGAGCACGTTGTGCGATCTAAAACAGATATCGAAGAAAAAAAAGTAATTTAAAACCTCGGTGTGTAAAACAAAACAGACTACAAACGCAATAGCGAGAGAGAGAAACCAGATTCTTAGAGTAATGATGGTTTTACTTTTGTAACCATTCATTCATATACAAATATAGCATATTTTTTTTTGCAATGACTATTAAGTCAGCTGCCGCTAAGCAAAAAAAAAAAATCACATTGTGTGTGCGTTTTCGTGCGATTCTTCACAGGATGGGCTCTAGTGGAGCGTGACACTCCCGCAACGTCTGGACTGATTGATATAAACGTTCCAACACGTACCTTAAAATGACTGCCAACCATCCACGGGATTAGTCCGTCTATCAGCAAGCCTAGGTCAACACATTCGATCGAGTTCTCGGCGTCGTTCAGATATAGCACCAAATCCTCCGCAAGTTGCGCCTTAACTCGCATGTCCGCCTTTGCCATCTGTGTTATGAAGCCATCGATGTCTGTTGGCTTGTGGTAAGCCATCCTCGATCCGGTTCGAGTCCGTGAAACTTCGAGACTTTGTTAACTCACAATACTGTTGGCTGATTTTTGTAATTACGTTATCACTTAATATGTTCTATCATCGGAATATTTTTCTTTACACATAAACTTAATATTTTATAGAAAGTCCATCACATTCCACAACCACTTAGTACTTTTCTCCTGGTTAGTAGTTTTTGATATCGCGCTAAACTGAAAATATACGAAACGCACATTTGATTAATCAAAACAACCTTCAGCCGGTTTTATCAATTTACATATCAAAACTATAAAAACAGCTCTACATTAAGCAAATCGCGATTTTTTCGTTCAAAGTTGACAAAACGTTCACTGCAACGGCGAGAGAATATTTACATCAAGTAAAGCAGCGAATGCTAATTAGTTGTTGAGTAATTTGTCCGCCTACAAAAATATGCTAAAACACTTTAAAATCGGAAAACTCCTCTTGCGTCTCGTAACAATTTGCCAGCCCCAAAGTACTGCATAATCGATTGATGCCAGTGCCACTTTTGCGACTCACTACGTAAATATTTGCCCCCGTGTCGTCAGCCGAACGCAGAATCCGTTCTGGAAAAATTTGCAAGTAAATAAGCAAACGCCCAATATTTTTGCCAAATCGTAATTCGTCATCCATTTTGAACGTCAGATTTTTTCCAGGCCGAAAACAGCAGTACCACGTAAAACTCGAAACATCACCGCTTACCTGCCGAGAAGGATCCGATTTGCACACTCACGGAACGGGAAAACACTGGCTGCGCGAAATTTCGATAACAGTCGCAATTTATCTCAGGTGTTTTCTTCGGAAAAGTAGCAAAATTTATCAATTTTAGTCATATCCAAAACACTTCTCGAGCACAACGAAGGCAAATTACCTGATGTTCTTTGACGAAGTCAGGTTTTCGACTGGCGCGCCTGGTTGCCAGCAATTCGCAGGGAAACTTTGCGGCGAGTTGTCAGATGAGGTCAGATGTCCCGAGTGTAGGCGTTATGTTTTCATGTTTATTTCAAGGTAAAGGAAGATAAAAGCAGCTAAATCCAATATGAATTGTAGAAAATTTTGAGGGGAGCTGTAAAATCCAACCATGATGTAGAATTAGTTTTGGTTCAATGCTGCATCAATATGTAAACATGTAATCCATATAGAGAACCGACAATGTCGAAATTTATTGTTTTTGTGATAAATATGTTTTTGTTAGTTCGTAAAACATGTTCTAACATCTAGAAGAAATTTGCAATAGTAAGAAAAAATATTGTTGATAAGTGACATATTGTACAAAAACTGGCATCTTCGCAAGTCACACAAAAACAAGGGGCGCATTAAATGCTGGAGTTTACCATATTTCTACCGTGATTATACATTGAATGGTGGAAGTATAATATTTTTGTGAAGAAGCGGCCGTCAAAACTTAACGAAAACTGTTACACTCTGCTAGAAACTTGTCTAAAAGCCATATTAAAAATACATTATCCACCTTGCACTGGGCTCCTGAAAAACCTTAGGAGACACCAAAGACCCTCCAGGTATTTTCAATCATTGGCGTGATTAGCTTCTAAGTTATGTAGAAGCTCAGTAAAACAATACTTGTTGGTTCGGTGTCTGAATACAGAATGGTTTCATTATTCAAACGGGTTGCTATGCTCAACATGTCACCAGATACATAAGACATACGTAACACTCGGGAAGAAACCTTCTAAAAATGTTGGTACAAAATGAGCTACACGAATGGTACCACACTCTGAATCAAATCACTGTTTGAGTTGTTTTTGAAGGCAGTGTACCTACCAGCCCTGTATTTGTCTCGTTCCTAAAATGTTGCATTGATTTTGTGAATAACTTTTTGACAGTTCCTTATGGGATTTTTTTTTGGGCTCGATAAAGCGGAGAAAAAAAAAATTCATTTTGTTCATTATTTGTCGAGCAGTTGGACAGGACGCGGTACGGAGTACTATGGGGCAACGTGTACCAGAAAAAAACGCCAGTTTTACGTATGTCTTATGTATGTGATGTTACACTACAACCAAATATATTAAATACCAATATAGTTCACTTACGTGAAATTATGAAGACAAATTGAAAATGACAGAAGCGTTAGTCACCTTTTCGACCGCTATGTGCGCCACTTCCGATTTTGTTCTACACGACATGCGAAAAAGAGTAACTTTTGACAATAAAATTACCCTAATGGGTACACTGAAAAAAATGCACATTTTATTGTGAAGTGGACTCGGCCGAATATTTTATAATAATAAAGTTCGCCTATGTATGAGGCAATCGACCTCCGACAATACTTTGAGTTGTAAAATGGCGACTTCCGGTGACTGGAAAACTGCCGAAAATGACCAAATACCATCTAATATGGGTGTTTTTTTAACCAGAATGACGCTCAGAGGCCAGAAATTGTCTCCAAATGCCATTTTGAAATCCAATATGGCGACTTCCGGTTCCTAAACAACAGTGGCAAAAGACCAAATAACCTTCATTATGGGTATTTCCGGGATGGTTATGATGCACTGAAGCTACAAATCGACCTCAGATAACATTATGAATTGTAAAATGACGACTTCCGGTGAATGGGGAACAGCCGAAAATGACCAAATACCACGATGTCGGTCGGCTAGCTCTCCCACACGGTTGTGATATCGGGTTCGATTCCCGATCGAGTCGAGGATCTTTTCGAGCTGGAAATTTTCTCGACTCAGCACTGGGCACGGTGTATCGTTGTACTTATCCTACACATGCAAAATGAGCCAAAACAATATCGATAACGAATTCTCTTAACTAATCTAGTTAATAGAGACCGCTATTAGCCCCAAGGCTAAGCGTGCGATATTGAAGTATGGGTATTTCTTCAACCGGCCGATTTCCATCCAATATGAGATGCTTCGATACCAGAATGATACACAGGAGCTAGAATCGACCACAGACACCATTTTGAATTCTAAGATGGTGGCTTCCGGTTTCTGTAAAACAGCCGAAAATGACTAAATAACACCTATTATTGGTGTTTCTTAAACCAGAATTACGCTCAGGGGCCAGAAATTGTCTCCAAATGGCATTTTAAAATCCAGGGTGGTGACTTCCGGTTTCTGTAAAATAGCCGAAAGGGACCAAATACCACCCAATATGAGAGTTTCTTTAACCAGAATGATGCATGGAGCTAAAAATTGACCTCAGACACCATTTTAAATTGTAAGATGGCAACTTCTGGGAAACAGCTGAATACTACTGCATATGAATATTTCCGTAATCGAAATAATGTATAGAAGCCAAGCATTGACCCTGGACACCATCTTGAATTCGAAGATGACCACTTTCAGTTTCTGGAAAACAACGAAAATAACTGAATACCACCCAATATGAGTGTTTTCGGAATAGAGGTGATGTACTAAAGGCAAAAGTTGAGGATGTTGTCTTTCCGATAAAACCAATAATTTCAAACGATATAAACAAATCGCAAGAAATCAATGAATTTGGAATGTTGAAAATTATTATATTAAACATAAAAATAGGCGGGGCGTAGTTTGCCGGGTCAGATAGTAAATACATAAATATGCTGGTTAAATCAAAGCTGCAAGTGATGAATACGAAGATTAGAACTCGAGAGCAAAAAATTCGGAAGGATAAAAAAACAAAAAAATACTTTCAAAACGAAGAAAACTAAACATTAAATAATAGTTTTTGCATAACAGTTGTTATCACTAATTATGTTTGTTTTGTTGAATATTTTTTATATATAATAAAATAAAGCTTTTAAACCAATTACAACATTATATGTATCAATACTTAAATTGTTAAATTGATAGAACATTCAAGTGTTATCTAAGCTAAAAGTTGCACAACAACCATATACGGCTATTTATCATTTAATTGTACACTTCGTGGCCTGATTATTGAGCTTGAGCTTGACGGCCGCACATTTCGTAGTTGCTTCCCGTGATGGATCTGAGCTAGTGAAGTTACACAGGGAACCACGTATATAGCAACTTGGGACTAGTTTACCATTTACACGTCGTGGCCTGATTATTTGAATATTTCTTCTTCGTGCCTCGATAAGCTACATGTATTATATTATCAATATTTAACTCCCGGAATGGCGTTAGTTTTACATACAAACAATATACGCACAAAATCTGCAACATATTTTTTTCTGTGAAAGTATGAAAGTGAGTCAACTAAATCTAAAATTGAGTAAATTCAGTGTCGTGTGTGAGGACGTCACACGCTCACAGAAATTCAACAACAATGCACAGTGGTACAGTAAGGCGATTTTGTGGTTTTAGAGTAAATTTTTTTTCTAAGAACTTGTTTCTTATATTTAGTCTATTTTTTATGTGCAAATGAAAATTAGGGTGGTCCTGAAATCGACTAAATGAAAAAACCAACTTTTTATTTGCATAAATAAATGTATACATTCATCGGCACAGTTGTAGATCAACTAATTTTAAGCATCGGTATTTCTTCACAATATTTATACAATATTTGTTCTTTCAAATGATACAAAAAAATATTATTTATGTTAGAAATAGTGAAAACTGTTCATCTGTACAATATATCAACAATGTTTTTTCGTCAAAATTGGCGTATTTTTGATTAAAGTTACCGAAGAAAACTTTGTTTTTAAATTTGAATTGAAAAAATAGAGCGAAAAGACTGTTTTTGGAAACCAAATTTCATGTCTACAAAAAAGTTTTTTTTTAAGTTACTTAGAATTAGTTGGTCTACAAGTTTGCCAAAGAATGTTTACAATTATTTATGCAAATAAACACAAGTTAGTTTGTTTTTATTTCGTTGATTTTAGGACCACCCTAATTTTCATTCGCACATAAATAGAGGACTATGTATAAGAAACAACTTTTTACAAAAACTATGGATTTAAACCGCAAACCAAAATCGCAACGAAAAGCTTATGTCCGCCTAAACTGCCTTACTGTACCACTGTGCAATGAGTTTAGTTACCTTTTTTACCACAAGAGGGGGTGTTCCCTGTCTGTCTTCACGGGAATATATGGGAAATTCGAGAGTGAACTATATTGTTATTTTAAGATATTTGCTACAACCCTCCCTTAAAAAGCGAAGCAAATCCTTGGTGCTACATTCCGTATCGGAAAAATGAGAATCGGATTTTATTTGTCTCAATCTTCCATTTAAAAACCCACTTTGCTGAGGGTAGTTGTAGCACATACAAACAGACGTGCCACTTCGAAGAAAAATTCTCAAAAACTCTCGTCCCCATTCGAAACGTTACACTCATGCGCCACTATGTGAGCTTATCGCCTACTAACTTATTTTCGTAAAACGGTTTTTGTCTTTGCTAATGGGTGTGCACGCTCGCTTATACCAACACCAGCGGCATTGCTGATGGTTTTTGTCTTTGATAATGAATGTGTACGCTTGCGTATGGCGACAATAGCGACATTGTTACCCATTAGGCAAAAATTCAAAATAATCGTTATTTTTCTGGTCGATGAGATCGTCATCGAGTGGTACGTCTGTTTGTCTGTGGTTGTAGCATATTTCACAAGAAACAACTTTGTCTAAGACACTGTCCTTCTATCTACCTATTTAAATGAGCTGTTTTGGAGTTTTCTTTATAATGTTTCTAAAATATTTATTTCAAAATAACATTAATTCGTGATTTCCTCAAATTTTTCAATATGTAGAATGTTGTCACCTAGTTCAAAGGAAAATGCACATCAGCGCCACCACCGATTCAGTGGGAATATTTCGCATAACTGAAACTCATTTGAATTGACCGTTATTTTGATCTGTTTGTCTGTGGTATCGGCTCTATTATCGTCAGTTTTTTTCCAATTATCGTCCGGGGGGTTAATGAAGTCATAGAAAACAAATCTTTTGAAGGAAGATGCTCTGCATCATGAAGAAGTTCATTCAATTTCAAGAAATTAAAGCTCTAGGACATCATTTACCCCCCGGACGATAATAGTACAACCTGACGAGAATAGAAGCGATACCATATAAAAATCGCCAATAACCAAAGAAATATAAGAGATAAAAATGAATTTTCTTTAATGAAATTGTTTGTTTCATTGTAGAACATTGAAAAACTGTAGAAAATCACTATGAGTTTCTATATAAAAAATTGATTTATAATGGTAATCTATGGGAAACTCCGCAAAAGTCTGACGTTTGCGGTAAAAAATGGATTTTTTCTCGGATGATGATAAAAGCGGCTCATCGGCATTCTATATGGTGGACGAAAACATGCGTGTTTTGGCATGTTTTTGAGCTCTTTTTTTGTTTTATTTGGCAATTTCTTCTCAGTTTTCGCTACAAAATTGATGGAGTGGATCTTAGAAAATTTTGACCAGACGCAGCTGGGGACGTTGGACGGATTTGCTGACTTGGTTACAACATCGATATTCAGCAGTTCCGCTACGTCGCGATTCGCCGGAAAAATCGACTTAACAAACAATTGGGCTGAATAAAACAGCTAATAATTTTAAAATAGGTGAATAAAGTCTGCATACAGGTGAAACGGATTGCTACAACGCTCAGGTTGATTTATCAGCTGAACAAACAAAAAATTAAGGTTTAAAAAACTGGTGATATACTCCACGCCATTATTTGATTGTTGGCTGGTTAAACGCTATTTCAATTCAAAAAATAGCAATTAGACATTATCAACTAAACACTGAACGAACTAGTTGAATAAACGCTTCTTGATACTTCCCAAGAAACATTTTTTGGCTAAATAAGTGCTTTTATAAGATGCTAAAGCGCTTGTTCAGCTACAATTCAGTTTATATACAGCCAATGTTAAATTGTTAATGAAATAAACTGGAAAAAGATATAGGGGTTCAATCGATACGTACGCATGTATGTCAAGATAGACGAATCGGCAACGCGTTCTACCAGCAACCTCATGAGCACGAGTTCGAGATTCGAGACTGGCAGTAAAATAATTGAGTACTAAAAAGGTAATTTTCACTAATAATAATATAAAAATAAACGATGAAAAATACACACAAAAGTGCAAAAAAATCAAATGCTTTAGACGTGTTCGAATCGCATGAACAATAAAAAAATTGTCTAATCAAGACGAATATATATTTTGAATTATAATTATCGTAGCTGTAATAAAGCTAAAAAAGCACTTTTTCAAAAAGACAGAATGTATAATTTTAGCCATGGAATTGTCATATAGGAGCTTATTTAGACTATAAGCCAGCTACTGTTGGCTGTGAAAGAGTTTTCCTACAAGCTGTACAAAGATTGAATAATCGCTTCTACAGAATCGATCAGCATGTTGTTCAAATGGCTGAGCTATTTCTTATTAAGCCCTTGTTCGGCTATTTAGGAAGCCGAATGTAACCAGTAGCTGATTTAGTTCTCCTAAACCGACTAATTAAAAGCTGATTAAACACTTACTTTGCTTACTTTACTTTTACTTTTACGGCGACAGACCGATTGTCGATCCAATGCCGAATCCAGAATACGTCGCCATGTCACTCGGTCTTAGGCTGCTATTCTCCAATCTCCCCTAACACCCATTTCGCGGGCATCCTCGTCGACAGCAAACATCCAACGGGTGCGAGGCCTACCTTGAAGTCGACGGCCTTTATCGAGATTTCTGCTAAATATAGTCTTCACTGGTCGTTCTCCCGGCATTCTAGCTACATACCCAGCCCACTGCAACCTGCCGTGTTTTATCCGCTCAACTATATCCGCCGATTTGCACACCTGGTACACTTCATGGTTCATGCGTCTGCGCCAAACACCAAACGCAAAACCCTACGCTCTAAAACACCAAAAGCTCGCCGATCGGCCTCTTTGAGCCCTACTCTCGCAGCTTCCCTCCTGAGAGGTCCGAAGGCCTCTCCCACAGCTCTACGGTTGATACCAATGATGTCGATAGCGTCTGCAAAACCGAGAAGTAGTTTTTGATTAAACACTTAGAAATATATTATTCGACCTATTTTCAGCCGTCAGCTGAACAAGATTAGTTATAAAAACGTGTATTCAACCAAAAAATGTTTCTTGGGAAAATAAACACCGATTCGTTGTTTTGCTTTCGTCTCGATTAGACGCAAATTGTTCATCTCCGTTTGAGTTCGCAAAATAACAATACACGAGTTATCGTACGGGTATTTTTTTTGTCGATTAGTTCTTGTGCTGCGCGATAACAATAGCCTGCAGTTTATCGGCAGAAACATCTTCTGCACACTGGTAGGGGCAGGCTACCCCGCCAGTGATCTGATACGCAGCTGATATATCAGCAAGAATAATTCTCCCGCACCGCTGTTACCCCGCTAGCAGCACGGACCACCATACGATCGAGCGAGTGGAAGTCAACTACAAGTGGCATCTACAAGGTCGCGTGTAGGATACGGCCACTGTGTCACAACACGAAGCTGGATCGTCATTGTTTGTTCTGCGGAGACGCTCGATTAATCCTACTATCAGCCGTGAGGTCGTGACTTATTATTATTATTATTATTATTATTATTATTATTATTATTATTATTATAATTATTATTATTATAATTATTATTATTATTATTATTATTATTATTATTATTATTATTATTATTATTATTATTATTATTATTATTATTATTATTATTATTATTATTATTATTATTATTATTATTATTATTATTATTATTATTATTATTATTATTATTATAATTATTATTATTATTATTATTATTATTATTATTATTATTATTATTATTAGTATTACTGGCTTTTTTTTTATTTGGATCCATTGTAGTTTGAAAAATTGTTTTTAAAATTTAAGAGCAACTACTTGACCCCCCCCCCCACATTCGAATATTTATCGTTTGTGTGCGGTAGAGCGTAACGCTCCCGCAAAATGGACGACATGCAGGTGCAACTATTCCTGAATGTGGAAACAAATGGGGAAGAGATTGAGATCTCCCCCATCAATTCCCCTCTACCTTCCCCGCTACCTAGCCCCGTACCAAGGGTACCGGCAACACGGGTGAAAGCTTACCCAGATGCTTCGAAAGGTCCGTTCGTAGTTTACTTCAGGCCCATAAAGAAGCCTCTAAATATTATTCAAATCGGCAAGGACCTGGCAAAACAGTTTTCGGACGTAACCGAAATTACAAAGGTTAGACCGAACAAACTGCGAGTTGTTGTGAGTAGCTTGAAGCAAGCAAACGCAATTGCTAGCTACGAGCTCTTCCCGAAAGAGTACCGCGTGTACATCCCTGCCAGGGACGTGGAGATCGACGGTGTGGTTACCGAAGGAAGCCTCACGGTCGATGACATTTTGCGTCACGGGGTTGGCTGCTTCAAGAACCCCCTAATTCAAGATGTAAAGATACTGGATGTCAAGCAATTGCATTCAGTTTCCATCGAAGAAGGGAAGAAGAAATTCTTCCCTTCGGATTCCTTCCGTGTAACATTCGCCGGATCCGCACTGCCGAACTACATCTCTTTGGACAGGGTTCGTCTGCCTGTACGCCTGTTCGTACCGCGGGTCATGCATTGCCAAAACTGCAAGCAGTTAGGTCATACAGCCACCTACTGCTGCAACAAGGCACGCTGCAGCAAGTGCGGAGGCAATCATGCTGAGACCGCTTGCAGTGAGAATACTGAAAAGTGTCTTTACTGCGAGGGAACTCGGCATGACCTATCGGCGTGTCCCGCGTACAAACAGCGCGAGGAAAAAATAAAGCGTTCCCTAAAGGAACGATCAAAGCGCTCTTTTGCAGAAATGCTAAAGAGAGCTGAGCCACCCTCGACAGGAAACGTTTTTTCCTTTTTGCCAACTGATGAGGGTACATCTGACGATCCCGGCGAAGGGTGTTCTTATGCCATGCCAGAAGGATCTAGGAAGAGAAGATTGATCAACTCTCCTTATCTCTCTCGCAAAGGTCGCAAGATAACCCCTAGCGGAATGACCAATAAGCCAACACAAAAAGCAAGCGGTGAAGAAAAACCGAAGCAAGTACCTCCCGGATTTAATTTTAAATCAAACCAGGAGTACCCACCCCTTCCTGGGGCACCAAAAACCCCTCGTGCACCCATTTCTCGATCAGAAGATAAAAAAGAAACAGGGTTCGTAAAATTTTCTGATATTGTGGACTGGATATTTAAAACATTCAACATACCAGATCCCCTACAAAATATTCTTCTTGCCCTTCTTACTACAGTGAAAACCTTTTTGAAGCAACTAGCAGCAACTTGGCCCCTCATTTCAGCTATCATATCTTTCGATGGCTAATACGGCGAAAGAGGCTAGGAATATTATCACTGTATTACAGTGGAATTGCAGAAGTATCGCCCCCAAATTCGATCTATTTTCTCATTTGATAAATACATACAATTGTTTTACTTTTAGGGATTAAAAAGTGCTATTCCTTCTTCAGAATCGACCTCCCCTCGATCTCGAATATTGAAGTCGTTGCCATTCAAACGAATATGAATGGAAAAGACCTATGCCTTGTTTCGTTATATATCCCTCCATCCGCGCGGATTGAACAGAGGCATCTCACTAATATAGCAGAGTTGCTTCCCGCGCCTTTTTTGATATTGGGAGATTTTAATTCTCACTGTTCGCTATGGGGGTCGCTGTACGACGACAACCGATCTTCTTTAATCTGTAACTTAAGCGACGACTTCAATATGACACTTTTAAATACTGGGGAAGCGACACGTGTACCTAATCCTCCAGCACGCGAAAGCGTGCTTGACCTATCCCTTTGCTCGACATCACTAGCGTTAGATTGCCAGTGGAAAGTAATCAATGATCCCCACGGTAGTGATCACCTACCAATCGTTATCTCAATTGCTAATGGGTCAACTCCAACGGATCCAATCAATATTGCGTATGACCTCACACGTAACATTGATTGGAAGTCTTATGAGACCATAATATCGCAAAGAAGCGAGTCCCACGTGGAACTTCCTCCGGAGGAAGAATACGCGTTCCTTTCTGGCTTGATCATCGACGCCGCGGCTCAAGCTCAGACGAAACCGATACCCGGGGTAACGATTAGACGGCGCCCTCCCTCCAAGTGGGGGGACAAAGAGTGCTCAGACCTGTACGCGCGGAGGTCCTCGGTGTATTTGGCCTTCCGAGAACAAGGCACTATCGATTTGCTCCGAAAGTACGATGTACTGGAAAGACAAATGAAGAGCTTGATAAAAGCAAAAAAAAAACGCGGATACTGGCGGCGGTTTGTGAACGCGTTGTCGAGGGAAACAGCGATGAGCACTCTTTGGGATACCGCCAGGCGCATGCGGAATCGTAACGTTTCGAATGAGTCCGAGGAGTATTCAGCTGGCTGGATACTCGATTTCGCCAAAAAGGTCTGTCCGGACTCTGTCCCCGAACAGAAGACCTTTCGCGACGCGTTTTTAGTAGCTACGGAAGAGCCTCCATTTTCGATGTTGGAATTTTCAATGGCTCTCCTCTCGTGCAACAATAAAGCTCCAGGGTTGGATAGGATTAAATTCAACTTGTTGAAGAATCTACCCGACTCTGCAAAAAGACGCTTGTTGAACTTGTTCAACAAGTTCCTTGAGCTAAACATTGTTCCGTACGACTGGAGGGAGGTAAAAGTCATTGCTATTCAAAAACCCGGAAAACCCGCCTCTGATCACAATTCTTATAGGCCGATTGCTATGCTCTCTTGCCTCCGGAAATTGATGGAGAAAATGATCCTCTTACGGTTAAACATATGGGTCGAAACAAACGGGTTACTTTCAGATACTCAATTTGGCTTTCGCCGGGGCAAAGGGACGAACGATTGCCTAGCGTTGCTTTCTACCGAAATTCAACTCGCCTTTGCTCGAAAAGAGCAAATGGCTTCTGCATTCTTGGACATTAAGGGGGCTTTTGACTCTGTCTCTGTTGAAGTTTTAACCGAGAAACTTCATTCGCAGGGACTTTCATCAAATTTGAATAACTTTTTGCTCAACTTGTTGTCAGAAAAGCATATGTATTTCTCACATGGCGATTCGACAACTTCCCGAATTAGTTACATGGGCCTCCCCCAGGGCTCATGTTTAAGTCCTCTGTTATATAATTTTTACGTCAATGACATCGATGAATGTCTTGCAAATTCATGCACGCTAAGGCAACTTGCAGACGATAGCGTTGTATCCATTACTGGTGGCAAGGCTAGCGATCTGCAAGGACCATTGCAAGATACCTTAGACAATTTGTCTGAATGGGCTCTTAAGCTGGGTATCGAATTCTCTCCGGAGAAAACTGAGCTGGTCGTTTTTTCTAGGAAGCATAACCCAGCTCAGCTGCAGCTCCTACTAACGGGTAAAACGATCTCTCAGGTTTTAGTCGCTAAATATCTCGGGGTCTGGTTCGACTCTAAATGCACCTGGGCTTGCCATATTAGGTATCTGACACGAAAATGCCAACAGAGGATTAATTTTCTTCGTACGATTACCGGAACCTGGTAGGGAGCCCACCCAGGAGACCTTCTAAGGTTATACCAAACAACGATATTGTCAGTTCTTGAGTACGGGTGTTTCTGCTTCCGCTCCGCAGCAAACACACATTTGATCAAACTGGAGCGAATAGAATATCGTTGTTTGCGTATCGCCTTGGGTTGCATGCAGTCGACCCATACGGTGAGTCTTGAAGTACTAGCGGGTATTCTTCCATTGAAACATCGTTTTTGGAATCTCTCTTACCGGTTGCTAATTCGATGCACAGTTATGAACCCATTAGTAATAGAAAATTTCGAGAGGTTGGTCGACCTTCAATCTCAATCCAGATTTATGACTTTATATTTTGACTATATGGCTCAAGATATTAATCCTTCTTCATACGATTCCTCCAATGTCGCACTTTTAGATACTTCTAATAATGCTATATTCTTCGACACCACCATGAAACAAGACATTTCTGGTATCCCGGATCAATTGCGACCCCAAGAGATCCCTAAAATTTTTTCCAATAAGTTTAAACATGTTAGTTATGATAAAAGGTTTTACACTGACGGATCTTGCTGCTATTCAGTACTCTCTTGGGATCATCGAAACCCTGCCCATAGACCACTACTTCATCTTCACAGACAGTCTCAGTGCCATTGAGGCTCTGCGATCGATGAAGACTGTGAAGCACACCCCGTATTTCCTGGGGAAAATACGGCGGTTTTTAAGTGCTTTAACAGATAAAAATTACCGGGTTACCTTAGCGAGGGTCCCTTCTCATTGTTCCATTCCGGGCAATGAAAAGGCTGACGCTTTAGCTATAAGGTGGGTGCTATTGATGGCGATATTTATGAAAGACCAATTGCTTATGATGAATTTTATAGCATTTTGCGTCAGAGAACACTCAACAGTTGGCAATCATCATGGAACTCAGATGAACTGGGACGGTGGCTACATTCCATTTTTCCTAAGGTATCGACGAAAGCATGGTTCAAGGGGTTGGATGTAGGTCGGGACTTCATTCGCGTGATGTCCAGACTTATGTCCAATCACTATACGTTAAACACGCATCTCTTTCGTATAGGGCTTGTAGACAGTAATCACTGCGTTTGTGGCGATGGCTACCATGACATCGAGCATGTTGTTTGGTCGTGTACCGAATAGTGTGGTGTTAGGTCTGAGCTTATAGATTCCCTTCGGGCCCGAGGAAAACAACCGAACGTACCCGTTAGAGACATTCTGGGAAGCGGTAATCTCCAGTACATGACACAACTGTACTGTTATTTGAAAAAGACTGACATTAAAATTTAATATTCTTTTGTCTATTTGTCAGAATACCCGTATACGACGCTGGAGACACGAACACGAAGAGCCTAAATCTATGTTTAAAAAACAAAAAAGAACACCAGTCGAAACACAAATAGATCGTATATCTTAATTAGTTTTAAGCAAGAATTGTATTTCCCTCCTCTCACCTCGTAGTCGGCCGCGAGAATAAATAAAAGGCCTCCCTCTTTTCCCTGCTAACGTAGAATTAATACTAATTGTACTTGGCTCAGTAAAACAGAAAATGTATCGTGCCGTGTCAAATAAACTAATTTTAAACTGAAAAACAAACGAAAATAAAAATAGCATCTTTTTACCCATCTTTTGAAAAAAAAAAGATCTTAAATCGGACAAAAACTGAGCTCAAAACGGTGATTCTACGAAACCGGGTTTGTTAAAGTGGTAGTCAAATTATTTCTTATTTTGAGTAAAAAAGTCTCAGAAACCGAATGGTAGGTGTCTGATCAACGTAAAATGTCAGCAAAATGTCGATTTTGCCCCAATTCCCCTACAACACTGAAATAAGTTTATCTGCTGAAATTTTACGTAGATCAGACACCTACCATTCGATTTCTGAGACTTTTTTACTCAAAATAAGATATAATTTGACTATCACTTTAAGATATTACCGAATTACCATTAATGCTCAGAAATAATCGATATTATTTTGCTTTGTGAAATATACTAAAACTATGCCAAAACAGTTTTTGTCCGATTTACGATCTGTTTTTTTTTTTTCAAAAGAGGGGTGAAAAGATGCTAATATGTGGACAAACTCTTAGAATTTTGATATTTGGCCTCAAAACAAAATGGCATCGAAAAAACATAGAAAATTACCGGTTTCTCAAAAATTCAAAATGGCGCCATTGTTGCCCCTTAAGTTGAAACACACCAGGGTGTTTTTTTACGCGGTTTATTAAACGCGATTTTTTTACAATAACACGGATTATTTTTATGTGATTTGTAAGACTATTTGTACGCGGTATCAAATAAGTTCAGTATAAGTACATCTAATCTTACCCCTAAAAAGCGGTTCAATCAACCGCGTAAAAAAGACCCCAGTGAATGTTCAAACTCGGGGAAATTTAGTTTTGCATAAAAATACACAAAAAATATATATAGAAGCCAAGGCAGAAAAAAAGTCAATTTTTGTTGCACTGTGTTATAGCTCGTTAATCTTAGGACATAGAAAATTCATGTCTTCAGCAGAGTTTTCCAAGTGATTGAGCTCTATAGAATTATGATCTGTTTGTTAAGGAATTCTGTCACTTCGTGGCGCTAGTGTATATTTATTTGATAACAGAAGAAATTTTACATCATCTAGATCGACAGGGGCCAATTTGACGGAAAACACCCTGGTATCTTTAGGATTTTTATTTGGCCGATGATAACTGCAAAATGGACCCAGGTTCAACTTTCGTTAGACTACCGGTTGCCCTCCGGATCCAAAAATACCGTAGAAGAGGAAAACTGAAAATTATTTTGCCCATAGCTCTGGTATAAGTTATCAGTTTTTCTTTGATATTATAGTATATTATTGCGTTCTGCATCAATTTATACAAAAAACCCAAAAAGTGAAAAAATGGCACATGTACCACATTTTGCTCTCAACGGCTCATGTCAGACCTCCTCGCGTACATACCACCCGTGCATCACGAATTATCTCATAATCGAGGAGGGAGTTGATTCTGATACGGCCCGTTGGAATATTTTGAGCAATAATAAACATTATAAATCGATACACTAAAGTGGCTTTTTACGTGGGAGATACGTGCCGCGTAAAAAAAAACGCGTAAATTCCGGTTTCCGCGTAAAAAAAACCGCGTAAATTCCGGAATCCGCGTAAAAAAGCCGCGTGAAAAAAAACTGCGTAAAAAGCAACCTTAGTGTATATCTTATTATATAACATATTCAAATGCCATTTTTTTCTTGATTTTCATAGAGAAAATGACAGCTGCTCTTTTCGTGAACAGCCCAGTGATAGTTTCGATTTTTACGCTAGTTCCGGATCTTCCGGTGAGCCATCTGGCTTTAGATCAAAAGATTATTTCGTTTCTAGTCAATCACGCAGAAGCAGTTGAGCATGAGCATGAGCATGATTGACCGCCTGCGGTTGCTACTCTGTTATTGCCAGATCAGCTGTATTAAGACAGAGAACCAAGGGATGATGCTTGGGACTAACATTCATCCTCAATGTGTAAAAACTGGTGACCTTATTCTTTCTATTAGGCAATACCAGCGCCGGCCGCATCCGAATGCAGGTCAATGAAGGAGTGTGTATGGAAATATGTTGACGTGATACTCGCTATATAGGAAGCCGAGAACACCTCTGCACTTCCACGAGAAATCACTGGGATATTGGGGAAAATGGTAGGGTTTGCAGCAGAGTTCGTTTTGGTAAACGATGCGCTGAGTTCAAGTACCGAGTTCGTAATAGCAAATATCGCGCCTACAAGTTTATTATATCCTCCGCGAACGCGCACGAGAGAATACCGGACCTTTGACTAAATTAAAACAGACTAAAATATTTCAACATCTCCTTACGAAGTGATTATGCAACTACCGAAACGTATCTACCATTGATTTATCTCAGCCTACTACACAATGCTACGAAAGCTATGGAAGTTGTATTCACGTTAACGTCTCTCCACTCCTGTCACTTCCTCGTAAAGTGAACCTTTTTATACTGAAAATTATATCGCGTATCTATCTGTAGAAAATACGACCTCATGGAAGGTATCTACGCGAAGTCTGTAGATAATCGCTCACCCGGATATCCGGCTTATGCTTAATAGATCGGCTAACGAGGTTCGTCCATTCTTAGAAAGTGATTTTATATGATAAAGTGATTTTATAAAATATCGAAAGATTTATCATTAATGGAACCGAGTTAAATCAATAGCAATAAAAATGTTGTTGGGGCCACGCAAGAGTTTGTGTAAATTTCGAAGGTGTGTTGAATTCTACGATTTTAAACCGGTTTAAACCAACAGCAAAGGTACTGATGGGGTTACACATACGTGAGCGTGCTTTGTATCGTAATATATACATTTTCTATATATCACTTAAACGAGTCTGTTAATAAGATGAGTAACCTAAGACACCTATTGGGTATAAAAATTGGCAGTGTTCCATGCATTCAAAGCTCAAAAATTAATAAAAGACATGCAATTATGCATATTTAACAAAGTAGTTACCATATAAACAAAGTTTTTTTACAAAAAGCCAAACCAAACAAAATCCGAATAGTTGACATGAACTAGTGTCATGTTTGCTTACAAAATTCAACAGTTGCAATTACTTACAATTGAAAATATTTAACAATATTTGTTCAAAAGCTAGAGAAATCATGAATTGCAAAAAAGGTTATGAATATATATCTCTTAATCCCGCGCGCGACAAATAAATGTTTGATTATATAGTTGTTGACAGCTTCCTGCATCGTAATATAAGTATAATTTGCATGGTATAAATTAAATAAATATTGCAGAAAAATTTCCCAGTTTCATTTTACTGATGTTGTCTACTTTACGCTATAAAATAAATTTTTAAAATTTGAAATATAGAATGTGCAAAGCATAATTACAAGAGTTACGAAGCAAAAAAAAAAAACAAAATGCACTTCAGATTCATTAGCCTGTGCTCCCTGAGAACAACATGAATTCTTACTTCGACTCAGTTCTAAATCATAAAACCTCTTCTCTGCTACCACTGTGACAGCTGTTGCACAATACATATAGCTATGGCAGCCAGGAACAATTTCGCTTGGTGGAACCATTTCTCCATAAACTTCTAGCTCGCCAAAACCAAAAATTGAGCAGCGATAACTAGTCAAAAATGTGATTCTCAAAGCGCCGAATTATTCTATTTCTCACTATTGGAAAAAAAAAATCTAAATAGCCGCCATCGATGGCAAACACAAGACAAGGATTTTTTATCCTTCAATTTTCAGCTAGACGCTGCAAATGGCTAAACGGCTCTTGCAACCTCTCGTTTGTAGTCACCTGCCTTAAACAATGATTAAGAAAACAATGGACAGATCATTAAATTGCCGCTGCGTTTATATACAAAATAAAACTTATATCAATATACAAACCATTCGATCAGTTTCTTAAAAATCGATCTTATGTGTATCGATTTGATGTATCGAATGAAAAATAATATATGAATATAGTGTATACGGTCCTGTATTCCATGTGACGTTACCTTTGCGAACACAAACACTAATACATATGTTGTTCACTAGAACCTTCGTTCAGAGTAGAATATGTTTATGATAAAAATAAATATGAAAATATGTACTTATCTTTGAAACGAGTTTCATTAGCTTGCAGAACCGTTTCGATGAATGTTACAACTAGGGTTAAAAACAATTTTTCTGGCGTATAGTAACACATCTACAATGATAGCCGTGACTCGGGAGCTTCTCGATCTTATATATGTTCACACACACTGACAGTGCAGCAATTGCTTGAATGAAAACGCTGGAGCAAGAGCCGCAAAAGTGAACACTTTTCGCTTCGAAAATCGCACTTCCTAGTACATTTTTCACTCAACTTTATATGTATGACAGTACACATCCATCATTTAGTAAACCACTCTACGTTTCTTTAACGGAGACATTTCTTTTCTTCTATATAAAAGCTAATTTCACTGTCAAAATGCTTGATTGTCGCGCTCCTGCTCTCGCACAAACAAGCATCTCAATCACGCAGAAGCAGTTTCGAAAAAACTAGGACGTTATTTCTGGATCTTCCGGAAGGCTATCGGTGGCCTGCCTAAAGCCAAACCTGGGTCCAGTGTGTAAATGTATATCTATTTCAGACATCAGAGTGTGTTCTTATAAATTGGCCACAGCATACGAGTTGATACCGAAATAGGTAAAATTCAAATAGATAAATAGTCACAAATACACTAGCGTCACGTAGTGAGAAAATTCCAAAGCAGACAGATGCATCTGAAAGTTCTCAAGCACTTGACCAACTTTGCTGAAGACATGATTGTTTTATATCCTAAGATCCTCGACTTACAATTCATCTAACATGCACAGACTGAACATGTACCACTTTTGCTCTCATCGGAATGGTGATTATGTTAATTACCAAAAATTGTTTTGGCTATAACTTTGGTTTGGGTTATCAGATCTCGGTTTTTCTTGGATTTTCTAGTACAACGGTTCTCAACCTGGGGTACGCGTACTTCTGGAGGAGCAATTTTTCTGTTTAATACTCTATTTGTTGTTCAATCTTGCTCTTAACGTGAAACGGGACGGAACCCAAGCACGGGATGACCGATGGCTTCCTTCTGCATACTACTGAATTTTTGGAATGCGTCATAAAATATCGTTAATTTTTCAACTAACCGGCAACTATTTATAATTAAACTGCTAAACCACCACCAGAGCACCTAATTCAAAATGACACGTTTTGACACTTGTGGTTTTACTATGTAAGTTTTCAACAAATACCGGTACGAAGCAGTCGCATAACCACTCAAACTAAGTATTCTATTTGTAAGCTCTCATCAGCTCAGAGGGAGGTAAGGGTACAGAGAGGGAGGAAACTTAACCCTGAAGGGAATTAGCTGTGATCTTACTCCACCAAACCTGAATACTTACTTCAGCGAGGAGGTTCCCCGATTCAATGACAGCAGATCAATAAGGTGAAAGTTGCCAAAGCGGAATCTAACAACGTTGGACTGCTCAAAAGCGACAATGAACCTCACGAATGCCGAAACTCACCAGATCGAGAACTGACAACTTCCTTTACGAGTCCGATGATCGAAATTAAACGGTGTAAACTACAAAAGTATATGGACTGTGCTTTACAGTAAAAAGCTGCCATACAAATTTAACTTATAACATAATTTATTCTAAGCGGTTACATTTGGTTTTACTTGCGGTTTGGGTTGTTATCTGAGCATCTTCGAAGTGTCGTAGCAGCCAAATAGAGCGATGGCGGTTGATCCAATCCCCGACTAATATGGAGACTGACGAGGACCATGGCCGATCCTTGCTTCGCCAACGATAACGGCGTCTATGTGAAGCCTGACTGCTTACGGGAGATTGCACGCACGACCCAGCGACCTTAACTGGCAGCGTACGGTAGGCTGAAAGCTGGATACAGAAGATCCTCACTTAGTTAAGTGTAAGGGGCGATTCTATCTTAGCCTGTTCGGGCCCCGTGATCCTTGAAGCGTGCCCAAAACCGTACAGGCTCTGAATGCTGAGGCCGAGAGTGGCGAGGGTAGAGCTCACTCAGTTTATTCGGCTGATGGAACCGGAATCGGCTTCTAGTCCCCAAAAATGACGGAATATTGGATGGCTTTCCAGCTACTGACTGTACCGGAGAAAAACTCCGAAAAAAGACCGATAATAAAAAAAGGCCCAGCTGGACCTGTCCAGCTGCATTAGTCTCAGATCAACAAAACTATTGTCCCACTCTCAACCCGTACCGCATATTTAGTTTTAGAATTACCTTTTTCTTATTCTATTGTTTTAAACAGTTAACAATAAGTAGTTCTTCCTTTTTCCAAGCTAAACAATATTTGAACAAAGAATAACTTTTAGCCTTACTTCATATCACAATTTTCATACTATTTCACTAACCGTACTATTAGTTTTAATACCTTCACTTTTGCACATGTAGGCTTGATTTTTAAACTATTTATTCAACTGTAAAAACAGACATATACTTTAGTTGAAGTTACACCATATAATATAAATTTTTGTAATCATCCACCTTTACGAGCCGGCGCGCACTTCTACTATCTGTGTCGTTTCTGACAGATCGAAAGGTTCATCGTAGTGCGCTGAGCTTTTTATGCGGTTAACGGCGGAAGTTGTCAGACGAGTCAACGACAAACTCGAATCTTTCCGAGAGATCTTTTGGCCTACGTCCGCTGAGTAAACCTCTCTTATGATCTTCTGTGAAATGTGTTGTACGTATACCTCACACTCACTGTCACCGTAACGGGCTTGTATAGATATGTGATTCCTCCGTGAGTGACTCATCCGTTTAGTATAGCGAACCTGTAACTCTCTAATTCATCCCTCCCTACGCGCACGGGGTAAATGTAGGGAGAGCGATCTCGGGGTCGTTCTTCTCCCAAGGCGGGTAAAATCAGGCTGTTCAATCTCACGTAGCCCGGAAATATTTCACCCAGATGTGAATGGGAACTTTTCGCGAATCAATGACAAAGACTAGCGGTCGACTGTGGCCCGTCTACACACGCGAACCCTAACAAAGAAGGTATGCTCACAAGCCGAGAGATGTCTAAGTTTTTAAACCGACCTAAAACAAGCGAGGGTTGGAAACCGCTTTACCGGTTCGGAGTACAGCGAACTTTTCAAAACAAAAAGGAAAGTGTATGGACTCACGCACGACACTTGCGATAAACTTTTATCTGCTAGGCTTAACTTCGGTTATGAACAACTCACAAATTTTCCGTTAAATACTATTTCCTTCCTGGTTGCCTTCAGCACAGTCCCGTGGGTTCCTTCTCTAGTCTCACTCGTCACTGAAGGACGACGATTGCCAATGTAGGATCCGAGTCGATCCGTCGGGACTCCAGCATTCGGGATGTTGCTTTACCCACCGTGAGTTTGGATACTGAATCGATCAAACCGCTCTTCCGTCTTCGTCTCCGCCGTCTGGTTAACTGTTGGATCGGGGACTGCTAGTCGAACTGGACAGCCGAAATGCCAACACGTGGACTGATTCGACTCAACGGCCTTTCTGTTTTTCGTCTCTGTAGGCCGATAGCCTCTTCGATCGGGGACCCCTAATCGACCTGTACCGCAGAAATGCCAGCACGTGGAATATAGCGACACAATCCAACACCTCTAAGCTTGAAGGCGGATTTTTCAGGGGTTTCTGTTCCTGCGAAATAAAACTCGGAAATTGATTCCAAGAGACGGAAAAAGGCCATATCAGGCCTTTTCGATTTTATTAGCTAACTCATCGAAATTCTCTTTTTTTTCACTGTTACGATACAATATCAAATACATTACAAATATTTTAACAATTTTACCATACCTTTTCCGTTTTTTTCTTGTTTTTATATTTTAAGTCGTACAGCGTGCACTAGCTTTTAAGTCGCAATGTGTATTATTTAGCTATAAGTTTTAGTGAATATTAAACCCTGAGATAATTTAAAATTATATTTAACACCACCAACCTTCGTGCTCACTTCTACTTTTCTGTACTAACTTTAACTACTTAATTTTCTGTGTATCCCTGTGGGTTTTTTTTGTTATCTTCTTTGCCTTTGGTAAGACCAACACTTCCTTTTATATTATAAATTTTAAACGATTGAAATATTCTTAAGACTGCGCCGCGCACTTCTACTCTTGTCGAAGGTCGGGATCAGAAGAAAGACATCTCCCCATCAGCCAAGCTTCTGAAGCTAAAGGTTGTTAGGAGGGAGTTTACATCAGCGAAAAGTAGCCGAAGTTTGACAATTCCTCCGCATCCGCTTGCGTTAGTTGGGTTCCGGAGGACGCGGTTAGTGAATGTCCCTGATGTTTATTTTTCGGGGTCCGTTCACACCATTCTATGGGCAGGTATGACGGTTGGTACGCAGCCCCAGAAGTACACCGCTGCCAAATAATTTGGTAGTGGTAGTATTTCTGTCACCTAATCGAACTGTCAGCCTGATTTACAGAGCCAAACGAAGGAGAACGACTGCCCGTGAGTGTTGCAAATAGCTTGGGTTGAAGACCCAAGGCCAGTCCCTTTGAAACCGTTGGTTACAAACCTATACATTAGAGAAATGACAAGACCCTCACCGTTAAGGCAACTGTCAACATCAAAACGGATAACGGCAATGCAAATTTATACAGCTCGCCGTTTTGATGTTGACAGTTGCCTTAACGGTGAGTGTCTTATCATTTCTCTAATATATAGGTTCACTAGTTTAGTACAACTTGGATGACCATCACTCACCGAGTCCACCTAACCCCAGGGACGGACTTCGGGACCATAAAAGGAAACTCCCTTCAGATTGAATCAAGCTAAGTTTTGTGGCGAATGACACAACACAAAATTGTAACCCCAGTGTTACATATTCTCTTAACATTAATAAACAGCGCGATCGTAACTAATTTACATGAAAAATTGGCCGAATGGTCTTAAACTTGCCTACACTGAAAAAACTGCACACGCTCCATCCAAGTGTTTCATCAATTGAATATGAAAATGACTCCGCATTATTCTTTGAAATTTTTTTTTATCGAATTCAGTCATTTTTCACTTTCGTTTCAAGTTGGCGCACATATCAACTTACATCCATGAGCCGCACTTCATTTACGTATGATTCCAACATCCTGAATTGCACTTGAATCTGCCCCACTGTTTCATCACAGTGATTATCATGTGCGAAACACTTTCGGTTGATTTGTTTTGTTTTTATGTGTCAAATGAAATGCCGTTTGTGCTGAAAAGTAGAAAAATGGCGACAGATGAAAAGTCAGCGAGTGTCATACGACTTAGAAGCTCGACGATTTTCCGGACTAAATTTGTAAATGTTTGCAAGGTAAGTTATTTATGTCACGTAAAAGAATCCAATACTAATCATATTTCGTTCTTCTAGCGCAACATCACAGAGATTCTGATGAAAGCATCTTTACGCTAGAGGCAAGTATTTGTTTACTTAAACATTGATTAATACAATTAAATTAATTAAATTTTTTGTTTGCTTCACAGGCTTCTAGAACAGAGAAGTAAAGTTTATATTTGACGATGAATTATTATAGATAAAATTAAATTTTAAGTTTTATAAATAAAACAAAGGTTGCATTATATGCAATAATTTCCATGTAAAACTGTTTTCATTTTAAAATCGAATAGAAATCATTCGAAGCTCGGTAAACATTCATTTGAGATTCGAAATCCAAATCCATGTCTATATGTCATAACACGAGAACTGAAAGTGTTTTCCTTTTGGAAATGAGGTGTTGCACGATAAATAATTCTAATGTGTTTCGCATATGAATTCTATATGTTTTGACCAGTAGGGCGAAATCAAGTGCAAAACACTTTATAATGTCGTGTCGATTTCTTTGAGTGTATAAAGTGTAGTGCCTCGAAAAATCGCGGTTTTTGCTCTTTTCTAATTTCAAGTTAATTGTGTGTGTCAAGTTGTGCACCACTGTTGTCAGCATTATCAGCAGCAGGGGCAATGTTCAACATGATGATTCTGTTGAATTTTATGGCATCACAAATATTAGAAATTTGGAATTAACCATGCACTGTTAACTATGATAAAATAATGATTGAATTCCGTCCCGCTTCACCTTAAAATATGACTGTAGCAATCAAGTAAACCATAGTTTTATTTGTGACTTGAACTAGACTACCACAGCATGGTCTATCACTAATTTGCGAAAACATTCCAAGCCAGGGGACATGACAAATATTGTCAAGGGGTACGCGGGCAAACAAAGGTTGAGAACTAGTGCTGGGACTTTTAACCGGATATATTCGTGATCCGGTTATCCGAAGCTCGGACTATTCGGATGTCTGGATATCCGGATACGGATAATCGAATAGTCGGATATCCGGATATCCGGATTTTTTTTTTCTAGCTTTTACGCCCTTTCGAATGAAATGAAACGCGAAAAATGGCTTTTCCACAGTCCCCTATCCCCTCGTAAGTATTAATTTACATAATTCTCATTGAACTATGTTCGGATACAATATCCGGATATCCAACAATCCGAAAATCCGGATATCCTGTCGGATAATATCCGGATATCCGATCGATCCGGATTTTGGATATTTGTCCGAAATCCGAGGTCGGATATCCGGATATTTTAATCCGGATAGTCCCAGCACTATTGAGAACCACTGTTTTAGTACATTACTAGCTGAATGTACCCGGCCTTGCTCGTGTAAAAATTTCTGCTTATTTTATAATTTTCTATATTTCCATATATTTTTTCCAGCCCGAGCATTTCAAATAATATTTTTATTTTAGTAATAAACTTGCCTATATACCATCTTTTTCGTTGATTCACAATCGATGCGGAGGCATTCCAATTGGGTCGAGTGAGTTCAAAAATTCCGTTGGAAAATGGATTGCCTCATCAGTATCTTCGACGGCATCGATTACCTTACAATAAACTCAAATTACACTCAAATTACATAATCAATAGCCTAGGCTCATCTCTAATAGTTAAAATTATTGCTTGCTATGTCTTCTCGTTTTACTTTTTTTGTGTAAACAATATCAATATCATCGTTATAGTTGAACATCAGTCTTCATGAATTAATTAATAATTTGGAGATACGGGGACTATCTCCAGATTTTTCTCAAGTTTTGAATAACTTCCAGTGCAGAAAAAAACCTTCGCTATACCAAACGTTCGGACACCAATTTTCGATTTAGGGGAATCAGCTCTGACTTATGAACGTAATATCAGGTAGTATTTGAATATTTTTCTTCAGGAATTTGAAAATAGCGTTGGACGCCCGTTGTCATTTTCTGAACATAGTTCTCTTTCTAGAAACAGGTCGCTTTTTACGCGGTTTTTTTTGCGCGGCCTTTTTTCGCGGATTCCGGAATTTACGCGTTGTTTTACGCGGATTCCGGAATTTACGCGGTATTTATTTTTGCGTGGATTTCGGTTTCCCTTTACTCGGAATGCAGAATTAACGCTGTTTTTTTACGCGTATTCCGGAATTTACGCGGTTTTATTTTACACGGATTCCGGAATTTACGCGGTTTTTTTACGCGGTATGTATCCCCCGCGTAAAAAGTTGCTTTAGTGTATCGACATTAGTTAACCATTTTACTTAGTTTTACACAGCTTGACAGAAAGCAGAAATCGCGGAATTGATTTCTAAATAACGGTTCAATATTACGTCCAAGCCTTCTTCTGTATTCTAGTAACCTTTCCAGAAAATGTAATCCGCCATGCACGATTTAAAAATTTGGGCCGGAGATGAATTTTTGGATTCTGGACGACATCTTGAATTCGAAAATATACATATTGCAGAGCATATATTCGTTTTTCATAAAACTCTAAAACCGGAAGTCGCCATATTGAATTTAAAAAATGTCATGGGATTTTTAGTTCTGCTTTCTAAAAGATCCGGGTTCCGGAAATACCAATGTTTGGAGGTTTGAAAACGTTTTCTACAGTTGTATACAGCTTCCCAGCAACCAAAAGTCGCCAAAAACATCCGGAATCATATTCCGGTCCCTAGACATCAACTTCTGGCCATGACCGACCGAGGCTATGGAAGTTATCGTACCTTCAAAAAGTTTCCATAGGGCACTAAAAGACCTGATTTTCTTATAAATTAAGACCCTCCCCTCCCTCTTTGATAGCTGCTCCTTTCTCTTTTCGACATCATGTTCCGGTCTCTAGAAATCAGTTTCCGGTCTCCAGATATGACCAAAGGCCTAAAAACCATCGTATTCATTCAGAAAGTTCCCATAATGCATGAAAATAGATTTTTCGATCAATTAAGACCCTTTCCTCCTTTGGGGGTTGCACCTCCTTCATCACACTATTTCTATTGCCACTTTTTCTGTACAAAGAACACGTATGTCAAGTTTGGTTAAAATCGGTACAATCATTCGAGAGTTATGCTGGAACATACATACATACATACAAAACTTAAATACAAACTTAACTAAATTTTTATTCGGTAATAGTTGAGCTTCAGCAACTTTTCCAAACATATTTTTTATCCAAAACGCTAAATTGGACTCTCCGTTATCAAATTATGCATTAAATATGTCAAGAAATCGTTCCAAAAACGGATCAAAGCAGGTTGGATGTTTTGAAACACTTCTCTAGAAACATTTGCACGAAAGCCGATTTTCGGCTGCAAACAGACGTCACTACGTTTCAAAAAAGGCCATTATTTGGAAATATATGATCGATTTTCTTATGACGACGTCATTCCGATTCTGAAAATACCCATATTGCCAAGCATTTAATTCAATTATTAATATTCGCAGATTTCCAGAAACCGGAGGTCGGCAACCCAAGTTTCAAAGTATCGTCAGATAACGATAACCGGTTCTTAAGAGCCATTTTTGCTCCGAAAACTGCAACATTGGGGGGTTTGTGAGTGTTTTCCACAGCTTTAAATGGCTTCCCAGAAACCAGAAGTCGCCATCTTGGATTGAAAATGGCATCGAACATCATGTTTCGGTCTCTGGACATCAACTTCCGGCCTCCAAATATGACCAAGAACCCGAAAATCATCATATTTCAATGAAAGGTTTCCATTTATATGAAAATTTATTACTTTTGACCCCCTCCTTCTTTAAGGGTGACCCCTCCTCGTATCCAATATTTCTATGACCACTTCACCCAACGCAAACGGGGAATATTTTATTACTTTTGGGCAATTTTTTATTATTTTTTGTGTCTTATGACTGCGCATTATACACAAAAAGTAACAAACAAAAAGTAATAAAAATTATGACGGCCACACGCTTGTATGTGTTTCTGCAGGAGAACATACAGCCAAGCACCGCAATGCATGTGTTGGCAAGAGTTCACACGCTGCATTTGTATTGATGCAACGATCTGGTTCATTTTTGTCTCCCTTCATCCACACATAATCAGAATCTCAACCGTCAACCTCAAATGTCCAATAAGAAACACTTTCGTTTCGTTCCCCAGTGTTTACTTGAAATGGAAATATGTAATACTGTCTGACCAGAGTTGCCGAAGTTGCGAATATTGTTCTGGATGGGCACGAGTTTTGTATATTCAAACAGGTCCAAATGAGTTTCCATGAACCAATGATTATGTGCTGTAAATAGCTTGCAAAAAAGCGAATGTTTTTATTTTTCTCTAGCGCAGTTTACAGATCGTGATGTCATTTTAAGGCGCATTTCAAGTCTTTGAAAATGTTGCTTGGCAGCTCTTGTCAAATTTTTTCGCTACTCCGTATGCATACAACGAGCGAACTAATACACGCCAACCGGATGAATTGGAGATTGAAAAAACTTGTAACATGTGCAACTTATGCGTCGGTGTGTGATTTTTTTTTTTTGACTTGAGGTGGAAAGGGAGCATTTTTCGACAGAAAAAATGTTGCATGTGGTTGAAACGACCATTATTAGATAGTCGTACTCTCATAACACGTGCTAAATAAATGACAGTATGTGTTGTTACTTAACTGGGGAAGAATTTTATTGCTTTTTAAGTAATGGATTTGTTACCTAAAAGGTAATTTTGCGCTATTGCTTTTAAAGTAATAAGGAAAAGTTTTGCGTGTTCCTTTACACAAAGAACACGTATGCCTAGTTTGGTTGAAATCGGTTCAGGCCTTCGAGAGTTATGCTGGAACATACATACATACATACATACAAAACTTCTCTTTTATATATACAATTATTAAATTATTATTATTATTGTTATTGCTTTCTGCCGTAATTTATACAAAAAACCCAAAAAGTGTAAAAATGGCACATGCACCACTTTTGCTCTCAACGGCTCAATTATAAGTCGGCACAGCACTAAACTAAGCAATATCTCTTTTCAACTGTCAACTTCAATCTTTTATTTAAAATTTTCGCTTTTCTGTCAGTCGTAGAATATAAATTGTTTTCCTTTCCTAAATGACATGAACAGTAGACCTAAGAACTCCAGGTGATTACATTTGGTACACTTTGCAGTACATTTTTTTGAATTTTTTACTTGAAATTTTAAAACTGCAAAACTATGTTGAGTGTGCTGAAGAACAGAACTATATTTAAGGAAAAAAAAAGGACGATATCAACTTTCCTTTGTTCACATTGATATGCCATTGTTGCATCCAAAGGGGCTCTAAATATCGTGTGCAACGTTAAAGTTTGTACCTCTTGTAAATCATGATGGAGCTGTTGTTGATATCGATTTCGACTTGGTTAGCGAAGAATAATTTGTTTAACAGTTACGTTGGTATGTCATACTAAATACGTACGATCATAGTGACAGTGTCAATAAAAAAATCTCATTTTTTTATAAATATATGGTATCATTCCTATATTTATATATTGTATGACTGTCAGCAGGTTCTATTCTTTGTGTGTTAAAATTACTGATTAGTTTAAACACGGTCAATTTGTGAGTGAATAAATTTTAAATACCAATTACTCGAAATGATATCTTTGGTGCTTGGTTCAGTTGCACTCTGACCAATTAATGCTCATGTCAGTTATCATATGCATAAAATTTTCTCTGGCTCAAGTAAGCTAAAAACTCATTTTGAAAAAAAAAAAAAAAACTCTGAAGTTCTTACCGGTTAGAGTTTGCTGCCCGAGCGACGGACTGGCTGCTCTTATTGTCGCCGCCTAAATGTTCCAATTCTACATTTTTTAAGCGGGATACGCGATAATCAAATCATGATTATCCATCCTGCTCTTGGGGCGCTGTCGAAAACCAGTTCCACACCGAATCGCCACCACATCGGCCGCCGCCGCGCCAGCAGAAAACTGTATCGCTATGTCATTGACATCGAAGAGCCGTCGTTTGTCATGTATTAAGTTTGAAATTAAAAGTGACAAGCAACGCGTCCATCGCACTTCCAATCTTTTTAGGAAAGTGCTGCGATGAATGAACACACCACGAATACCAAGAAACGATATCAATCGCCGAGAGAAGTAAATCGATATCCGGAAGAAGAAAAAATACTTCGACTCCGTGATATCGTATTAATGAATATCTGCTGAGTTCGATGGATTTCTTTCTTCGGCTCTGGTCCAGTCCAGAATTCGATAGCCGCGCGGTTCCGGCCTGCATGCTTTGCGCAATCAATGCCAGGCGGAGAGAATGATGTTTGCCGAGAGCTTTCTGTTACCCGCCTGAAAGAAAAGAAAAGCTCCCAAAAAATTTCCGATGATTATGTTTAGAATGCTGTCTCCAATCTTTTCTCCTTTGCAATTGAATCTTAGTTGATCGAACGTCTGGAATCAGTTATCTGAAACGAGTTAAGCAAAATATGTAATGAAATATTGGTACAGTAACTGAATATAGACGCAGAATTTTTCAATGAAAATCATGAAACATTTCTTGCCGATATTGGACTAGTTAATTAGATAATTTAAACGCAAAAGCCTTGTATGTTAAAGGTTATAAAAAGCAATTGGAGAAACCCGTCAAGTTTAATTTTTTCGACAAGAAAAGCTTTTGTCAAAATATAACAAAATGTTTTTCGTCAATCTTTTTATGGGTGTTTTACTGCCAAACTTGAAGAATCAGTGCAACGATAATGTTAAGCTGTGATTGAAGCCACACAGAGTGATGAAATACAATTAGGCAGAAAATGAGTTAAATACAAGTAAAATATCAGTTATAAAATACCAAAAAATATTTCTCAAATTTCAATCTGACAGTTAGAAAATAGCTCTGAACAGTCATATTAAATTACTTCACAAGAATGTATAAAAAATAACTTTTTACATAAGATAACTATAAACTGGTGCTGATTTCTTTAAACGATTTTTATGTATGTATTGAAAGTATTATTCAACTAGCTTAATCTTGATTATAAGAGATTGCCAGTTATCGAACCTATCGAATTGAAGATACATGTATTAGTTATATACAAGTATAGCTATAAATCCAGGATTACTTCTTCTTCTTCCCCTTTGATTGATGGAAGCTGCAAAAGAACACTGCTAGAGTGAATTGCACGTATACACGAACTTGACGAAGCAATGCCATTAAAAAAATAAGCTTCGAAATGTTTCCTAAACGAATTCAAACTATCTCTAGAACAAAAAAAAAACTCAAATCGGCAACCCTATCGGACACCAGGTCCCCGCATTCCTCCAGATTCATTCAAAACTCACGAACAGAAGTTTGTTTAGAGGAAGCGTGTTGCCCCGCTAGACATTGAGATGAGATAATCCGTTTTAAGCTGCAGGATCACCGAGCATTCAACGTGTTTATTGGAAACAGAGAACTCCGTGTTATGAATCCTTTTCTTTTCCCTTGACATTTCCTTCCTAGTTAGATACACCTACCAGCCGAGAAATGAACGAAGATTTCGGAATTTGCAACAATTACTCTTTCTTTTCATTTCGTAAAGAAGGCAGAGATAATCTCTTAAACATATAAACACGTCAAGCTGTCGTACAACTGTCGAGACGACAGCCCAAAGAGGAATATCAACTGCTGTGTCAGGAGAAAAGATTAAACTGAATTGATAGGGCTATCTTAGCATTAGAACATCAAAACCTATAGGATGAGAAACCACAAAAGGCACATTATACAAGTCATTTTTGTGCCTTACTGTTCTATCGCCGCTAGCAGAAAATTGAAAGG
Organism: Wyeomyia smithii; assembly: GCF_029784165.1. NCBI lineage: Eukaryota > Metazoa > Arthropoda > Insecta > Diptera > Culicidae > Wyeomyia > Wyeomyia smithii. The sequence goes on along the minus strand of NC_073695.1, from coordinate 2,465,411 downwards.
CCAAATTCGAAACGTGCTCTCGGATCTTGTGTTCGCCTGCGAGATTGAATGAAGAGTGTTTGTACAAGGTTGACTTTTGATTTAGCTAGATTTTACTTACCAGTTTTGGCTAGGCAGGTATTTTTTTCTGAGCTGTGTTTTCTGACTGTTTTTTTTTTACAACGATCGATCAGTAGCAGCAGAGTTGGTTCTGTTTCGCCATCCGTAAATTAACCGAGAATGTTGTGCAATTCCAGTGTCTAGATCAAAACGACAAAGGTATCTGTTTAATCAAAAATCACTGTTAAAATACAAACCGATTAGCAAAAGTCTAACACGCAGGTAACCGAAACTCACCTGCGACTTTTTGGTTTACACACATAGGTATTAATTTTACCGCTATCAAAATGTCAACACTCATTAGTAGCACGACCCATCAATAACAACACGTTGTCATGTGTTGTTGCTAGGTACAAGCGAAACAAAGAAGAAATCAAAATAAGGCTGTTTTTCTCCAGTGGGAAAGACGAAACGATAGATCTGAAAGGGAAAAACAGAAAACGAAACAATACGGAAAACTTGAAACTTTCGTAATGACATTGGATGATTCAATTATTTATCATTTATCTCTTGTTGAAACTGTTAATTAAACATTAATTTAATGACAACAGAAGTGGACAGAAATTTTGCAAGGTGTGTTCAACAACATCAATTTGCCATATCAAATACCATTTTCAACTCGAACACTTCAGAATGAAAATCGAATTATTACAGCTAGTGTTATGAAAAGTATGATAACTATATACCAGTTTATTCCTTGGAATCGTTTTTTGTTGATTTTGGTCAGTACTAAAATAAAATCCATAAACAAAAAAAGATATCATGTGCAATGCACAGCTGCGTTCATGTTTCATTATTGGAGCCGAGTATTGATTAAAAGTTTTTAACATGAGATCTTCGACCTTTTCGGAAAATCTGATATCAGGTTTTATGTTACAGGAAAAAACTCACTCACAATTATACTAGAGTCTCACTATTCTCAAAAGTACATATTTTATACCGTAAAGTCGCGTTTATTGAAATAAGAGTTTTTTTACATCTTGTTTTTTTTTTGCTAGCATCACCAGAACCAACTCTCAGAAATTACAAGTTTCTCACCGCGGGGGATTCTCACATGCACTGTGGGAGGTAAGCTTGATGAGAGTGAATTGAATATTTGTCTCTATTCTTTTCAAGCAAAAAAAGGGTGACAGTGTCGTCAGTACGTTTTTAGTCAGTACACTCTTCACAAACACATAGGTATGAAATTTTGAGAGGCCCGCTTAACGATACTTTGCTCCTAAGACTTTGCTCTGTTCATTTTAATTTTTTGATATTAAAATCAAAATGCACCACTCAAATAATAAGATTGTAAATGAAAACTATCGCGTGACAGAAAAGAACTCTTTTCAATTTACCCCAAGATTTATTCAATCTCTCCTGAATAAAGACGCTCAAACTGAAGCCAGCTGTTGACTGTTGCGTGATAGAAATGAAATTAAACCGCCCCGCGCCGTTGATGAACCATTGTGGATTTCCTTTGCTTTGATCAATCATGTAATCTTTTCTGCGTTGAGTTAGTGAAAAACAGAGTGCTTAATTCAAAATATCTGTTACAAAAAGCCTCTCATTTCACAAAATTATCAATCAACTAATTAACAGCAACAAGAAGATGTTCAACCGATATAAATTCAACCCATTTCCGGTGGGCGATAAAATATGGCATCGTTTGATGACACGATCAACCTGTATGATATTTCGAATAATTCATACAAAATCTTACTAAGCCCTATTATGGAGGGATGGGAGCCTTATCATGAGGGGATGGGAATTTTACATAACATACCTACCTGAATATCATACTACACTATACTATATATTTTGGAATTATTTCACACATATTCAAGATCATGGTTGAGTCAACCCGAAGTCAAGAAGAAGTGGTGATATCCTAGGGGTAATATCCACTAAAAAAAAATTTGTTTGTTCATTTTTTTTATTGGCTTGATTCAAGCTAAAACTAACCTAGAATCAAAATTTACATCGCCCAACGACTACTATGATCGATATCGTATATTTGAAGTATAGAGGTTGCTGCACCAAGTTTCGACCGTTACAGCGTCTCTACAGGACGTGTTTACTCACAATTTCCCTTTATCCAGTCGATCAGCCGTTCTCGTTGTGTACGTTCTCTGTTTGAGTTTTTCTATACTTTTTGACTGTGAGTTATACTGCCCATGATCGCATATTTGTAACATTTGCAAAATCGGTTGTTCGAGGAAATGACACTTTTATATTTTGACTTCAAATGCTTGCGAATAAGCAGTTCAACTAAATTTAGTATCATGAAGAAAGCAATACTTTACATTGATCATTACTTTTGAAGTTAAATTGGTTGAAATTTTTGCAATGATACTTTTATGCCGTCACTTTCAAGCTACTTTTGAAATAGATCACAGTGGAAAGAAGTTTTTCTTGTATTCAACGAGCATGAGCTGAACATCAGAAACGGATCACCGGACCAGAATAATTTCCGAGTTTCAAAGGATACAGATGTGGATTGAGATGGAAGCTTTTTTGACAAAAAAAGTTGAAAAAGATAAATAGTGTGACAATTATGCGGTTATTTACGCTATGTGACAAAACAACTTGGTATTTTTTACAACCTTTTTCAAACAAACATAAGCATATTTTTCAGATGTAAAAAGTACATATTCCAAATAAAAAGCATGAAATCCATAAAATGTCGAATGTTACAATTTTGCGAATTTTGGCAGTATATTCAAAAGTACTTAAATATGAGTGACAGGTTTGAGTTTTGCGTGGCATCGGACGCCAACCGTGTCAAAGTCGCTGAACATTGCATGTCCGATATCGCGAAAGAGGCTAGGTGCAGCCTTGAATCGGACAAAGAAGGAAGAAGAAAAATATAAGGCTCAGGAAGGGCAACTTTACGGCTCAGGGATAGCTGACTGAAGGTTGAAAAATTACCCCGAGCTATAACATAACATAACATAACATAACGTAACATAACATTTTTTTTCCAAACCCCTGAGGTGGCCAACCTCAGGGAGTGTGGGGTTGGTTTGAATCAGTGACCGGACCCACTAAAACCCCTTCAGTCTCCAGCCCATGATACTCCCCGGGACCACCGCTAGGTATTGCTTCGGGGAGCGGCTTTTGTGCTCTGTGCACCCTCTTGGTTTTTTAGGTCTTTTTGCTAACTTAGCTAACTAACCTGGAGACTGGCCGTTAGCTAACACTGGCGTGTCGGTGGTCAACCTGTCGCCTGTTTTGCAATTCTAAAACTATTTGAGAGGCGGCTGTACAAACCGCCCTCCAAATGTTTGGGTCTTTACACATCCTCCGAACTAGGTTGTCCGGAGTGGTGTCTGGCCCGCTCACTACCATCATATCTCTCCGCGCATGCACAAAACGAGGGCACACGAAGAAGACATGCTCAGCAGTCTCTTCCGCATCCGCGCACTCGGGACGCATGGGGGACCCCGCATGCCCGAATCTGTGTAGATACTGCCTAAAGCAACCATGGCCTGACAGAATCTGTGTCAGATGGAAGTTCACTTCTCCATGGCGCCTCCCGACCCATCCGGATACATCCGGAATAAGTCGATGCGTCCATCTACCCTTCGCGGAATTGGACCACTCCTGCTGCCATCTGATCATCGAGAATGATCTTCTGGTACCTCGTATGCCCCTTGTGTCACGTTGATCGAAGCATTCTATGTCCTCCTTAATGGCTATGCTGATAGGCATCATGCCGGACAGGACACAGATTGCGTCGTATGACACAGTTCGATACGCGCTCGCAACCCTCAGGCACATGAGCCTGTAGGTACTTTCCAACTTACTCCGATGTTTACTAGTACCTAGTGCTTTGGACCACACTGGCCCGCCGTATCTCAGTATGGACGAAGTCACGCTAGCTAGAAGTTTCCGCTTGCTGCCGTACACTGCTGAGCTATTGGACATCATGCGAGATAATGCTGCAATAGCCATTGAAGCCCTCTTACAGGCATATTCGACATGGCTCCCGAAGGCGAGCTTGTCATCGATCATCACCCCCAGCAGCTTCAGGGAGCGCTTAGAGGCGATGGTGCAATTCCCGACACTGATCAACGCCTGTTGCTTCGACTTGCGGTTATTGACAACTGAAATCTCCGTCTTATGATGCGCCAGCTCCAGTTTTTTGGAGCGCATCCAGTCCTCGACGACGCTTATAGAGTGCGAAACCGTCAACTCAACCTCCTCGATCGACTCGCCGTAGACCTCAAGTGTGATGTCGTCCGCAAATCCAACGATCACAACCCCTTGGGGGAGCTTTAGTTTCAGCACTTCATAGTACATGATATTCCACAGTACCGGGCCCAGGATGGAACCTTGTGGAACCCCTGCGGTGATTGGGACACATTTTTGACCCTCGTCTGTGCTGTAAACTAGCACACGATTCTGAAAATAATTTTCCAGAATCCTGTACAAAGACACCGGAATGTCTAGTTTCCGAAGCGAGTGGGCTATGGAATCCCAGCTAACACTATTGAACGCATTTTTCACGTCCAACGTGACGATTGCGCAATAGCGCTCTTTTACGCTGGAGTGCTACCTCTGCTGTTTTGGTGACGGACAGAATAGCATCCACCGTAGACTTGCCTTTTCGGAACTCGACAGACCGTTTACACTTTCGGTGTACCTAACCAGTCTATTGAGAATAACCTTCTCGAGCACCTTACCCGCCGTATCGAGCAGACATATCGGTCTGTATGCCGACGGGTCACCAGGTGGTTTCCCTGTCTTCGGCAATAAGACCAGCTTGTGTCGCTTCCATCTCTCTGGGAATGTACAGTCATCCAGGCACTTCTGCATGACTTCCCGAAATAGTCTGGGGGCCTCTTTGATGGCCTTCTTCACAGCCTGATTCGGAATCCCATCCAATCCCGGTGCCTTGCTCACCTTCAGGGAGTTGGCGATTGCGATGAGTTACTCATTCGTAACCGTTTCCGCCTCCTCTGCCTCGGCACGGCTAACGCCGTCACTCATATATTGGGTGTTCGGCAGGTTGGCCGACCACCTCTGGTCTGAGTTTGAGATACTGGAACGTCGGTGAAGTGACTCGCCAGCCGGAGGCCAGGGATATGGCTCATGGCGTTTAAAGAGTCCCTCTATGATCCGCTCAAGCATCGCTGGTGATTTTTCTGCGCCATCGCACCCTTAGTCTTGGCCATCACCATCCTATAGGCGTTACCCCACGGGTTAGTGTTGGCACTAGCGCACAGTCTTTCGAAGCACGCACGTTTACTAGCTTTTATTGCTATCTTAAGTGCCGCTCTTGCGGAACTGAATTCCCCTTGACGATCTTTCCTATCTTCGTCGGTTCGCGCACGTTGAATCCTTCTTCTCGCTTGAAGACACGCTCTGCGGAGGTCCGCTATCGCGTCGGTTCACTAGTAGACTGGTGGCCTTCCATGCCTAGGCTGGCGGTTCCTAGGCATAGTGGTGTCGCACGCCCGCGAAAGTATGGCAACAAGTTGATCAGCGCTCGGGTTACGAGTTCTGCTCGCCTCGTGTTCTAGTCTAATTGCTTCCGCAAATACCTCTCCGATGAAGTGTGATATCCTCCACCCGCGAGGAGCTGGAGTGTTAATTAAACTCGCCACATGCGGTCTCGCTTTACAGTCTACGCTATAACAGAGCGCCAGATGGTCGCTATGAGTGTAGCCATTGTCTACCCTCCAGTTCGTGATCAATCCTGGACTACAGAATGTCACATCGATGATCGACTCCGCGCCGTTTCTACTGAAGGTGCTCTTCAAGCCGACGTTGGCCAGATCTATGTTGTGCTTCGCCAAAGCCTCCAACAAGATCCGGCCTCTCTGGTTTGTGCGTAGACTTCCCCACTCAGTTGCCCATGCGTTGAAGTCGCCCGCCACTACCAACGGTGTTAGACCGATCAGCTCCCCGGTGGCTCGGTCGATCATCCTTGCTAACTGCTCGGTAGACCAACGAGGCGGAGCATAGCAGCTGCAGTAGTACACTCCGTTCACCTTGGCAACCGCGTATCCTTCGTTTGAAGTTGACACTATCTCTTGAACCGGGAACCTGCTCGTCGTCCACATTGCCGCCATACCGGACCCGTCCGAAATCCAGTTACCGTTTCCGGAAGGAATTCGGTAGGGGTCCGAGGTTATGGCGATGTCCGACAACGACTCAGTGACTGCTTGGTATAGCAGTTGCTGAGCCGCGAAGCAGTGGTTCAAATTTAGCTGTGTCACTCTCACGCCCGTGGCTTGCTAGTCGGCTTACCGGCCGTGCACCTCGGGCCTCCCATTATGTGCTTTGCGTCACGCTTCCCGGCGCACGCCAAGCACGTCGGGGGCTCTCCGCAGTCTTTGCTTTTGTGGCCTGCTGCACCGCACCGCCTGCATTGGGAGCTCCTGTCAGGCCCCTTGCAGCTAAAGGACTTGTGTCCTTGCTCGAAGCGTCGAAAGCAGACCTCCGGCGGCTGGTAGATGGTGAGTGGGCACATTGACCAGCCCACTTTGAGCCTCGCTACCTTTAGCGCCTGGTTTGCGTCTACTGACGGAAGCCTGACAGTGGCGGTCTGACCGGTCTGTGATTGTCGATAAAGTTTGTGCAATCAATATCAATTTTTACGAAGATAGCTTCACTGTTCAGTTAAATCAATATGCGTATTAACTAAATCCGCACGTCGATGGCGGGTGTCATATCACCTCACCTAGGCGAAACCTGCCAGATTACGCAGGAGGTCCGAGGTCTAGAACTGGTCTGGATGATAAATGTGGACTCGCGACAATTATCTGTGAATTTTGTGTTTTTTTCACCTGTTATCAAAAATTATCAAATGCCCTGCAAGCCAAAGTGACAGGATAGCGATGAAAGCTGACAGCGCCTGGATGATAAATGATTCCACGCCTGTCAGCTCAGCCGGCCTAGATAAATTTATTTTATAAAAATTGTTACAAAAGAATTGATAAGAATTTTTTAACTTGAAACTACGGTTCGCTAGTGGTAGGAAAATTTTCCCGTTAGCAACGGCCATTCTCAATGCTAAAGCTTTTCGAGTTACGTGACTGTTTTGGGCACGTTTTATCACTTTATAATTTTATTTTTCTACCTCAAAATCATTTTGCCAAACGACGGTTTGCTTACTAGGAATTTTCGGTTCAAATTTTGTTAAGTTTACTAAATTCCAAACTCGAATTTCAATTCTACGACAGCAAGGCACGCCTACTTTTTATTGTTCTAGTTAGCCATTTTGAATAACCAAAAACGCTTACTACCGTTGTGTTTGAGTTCTTGATCGCAACATATCGTGACTTTCACTACCGGTTGGCATGATGAAAATCTGCTTGAATTGTACGATTCGCCAATATGCCATTTTTGCAGGTTATGAATGAGAAACCTGTTTTCTCTTCGTGATGATGATTCCTTACTTTTCACGATATGATACAAGGTTAGTAGAGATGGTAATAGACTTGTTCGTTACATTTTTACCGACTTAATTTTGAATAGGAAAAATACATTAAAAGATTATCGATTTAGGCTACGGTTGCGACACAAGTTATTGATGGCTTTCATGGTTCAGTGGAAGCATATGCATAATTATCGAATTTTTTTCACACTTTTTTTTTTTCATATCAACATGTACTACCTTCTATACATGTATTAATTCTCCAGCTGCCCCGTACAAATTGCCACCGCTGGTTAGTTTGCTGAAACTGAGAATTTCCAGCGCCCGTAATAATAGCAATGTGCACAAAGAAATATCCTGGAACATATTTCTACATTTACAACAAAAAAGTAAGAGAGAAAAAGCTTAACAGAAACATGAATATGTACGCATTTCGAATATGAAGGTGACATGACAGGAAGATGGATTGTTTTTTTCTCTACATGTCCATCCACACTCAAACATCTGAGATCTCAGGATAAACGTGGCTTGACAGAGTGGCATTTATGAACATGAATGTGCCATCTCTCATCTGAGATCGGGTCGGTTATATAGCTACTATTTCAATTTGCTGGCTGTACTAAAATAAGCAGAAAGAAGGGAAACTGAATGGATGTAGAATTTCGTTTTTGGCGCAGCACGACGGCTCCCTTCTTCTCATATTGCCGCTCAGTGAATGACAGCACTTCGATATGCTTCTGTATTCGGACCCATACTTTTATATTATATCTTCAGCATCCATTCGTATAATTCCGTATGTATACATCTATATTTTGTTAATATGTTCTAGCAGTTGACAGGCCGTATGTCTTTGCAAAAGTAAGTATTAAATTAGAACTTGAATTGAGGCGTCATGCTGGAAATGCGCCTGAACGCCTGTCACTACCAACTTGGCATCTTCCAATATAACGAATACAGAGCTAATTTGGTGATGGTGTTATTACGAATAGTAAGTATTATTTGTTCGAAAATGTTTTTAGTATAACTAAATTGTTTAAACGGCAAGAAAAGTTATCTAAAATTCTTGAAAGTTTTGATGTCATAAATGCTACAACACGTGAGAAAGAAACTAGGAAAATTTGCACTGACGCAAAATAAAATGAAAAAATAAAACTAGTTAAAAACAATTTCCGTAACAATTAGAAGTATGTGAAATTATTCAGGGCTCAATAAACAAGAACACATAACTTTCAGAAAGAAAATGAAAATTAATCGGCTCAATACTCAATAGATTAAAAAGGTTTAAATATGAGGCACTGAAAACAACTAAAAATATTCGAACGAAACCGACGGTTAACGGAACTAGTGGAAGTTTCGAAACAAACCCAATAGCCAAAAATAAGAGAAAATGAGGAGTAGAAACTATACACAAGTTAAGTTTGTTTTCAAACTTTTATGCAAGAGCTATTTTATATAACACAAATAAAATAGCAACAGAAATAATAAAACTTACATATAGTATAGAATAAATAAAATGCTTGGAATGTAGGGTTAAGTGAAAACTATAAAAAATCATTAGACCGCATAATTTTAAACCGAACAATTTATAATACATATAAAGGCACCAGAAACGGAAAAAAATCCTTAATCTTACTAAACAAAATATAAACAGCAAAAAGTGTCCCTAAAATTATCAACTGAAACAATCAGAGCATGGATAGAAATTTTTCAAAATCTAGCATAATCACAAAAAAAAGTTATTGAAGTTGAAAAGATATAAGCAAATTGTTATATTTCTTTAGAATACTCAGAGTATTGAAAATCATAAAATCGGTAACGATTAACAATTGAAAAAAGCAGGGCATTTAAGACAACGGTTTAAAAATATTAAGGTGCTGAGTGCATGAAAGAATATTACAGAATAACATAAAAAATATGTTGAATTTTGTCAGAAAATACTCAAACTGGACAGTCAAAGTGATCAAAATCAGAAAAATTCAATTTCGATTAAGTCATTTATAAAGATGCATAAGCAACGACAACCATCAACGAACCGTTTAGTTTTGTTATACAATGAGTTAAAAATAACCGCATGGTATCGATAGTGAGGCATAAACATGCTTTACCAGGCGGAGTTTTATTTGTCATGAGAACAAGAAAGAGAGGTTTATAATATTAAGTGCTAAAGTATGAGAGCTACAGCTTGGGTGCAGAGACTTTTAAAATTTATCACGACGGTAAAATGAAGCAGAAAAATTTATCAATGGGCTAAGGCTCACTGAATCTGAGAAGGTCTCGTGGCATCAAACAATATTGTAAAACCCATAAATAAAATTAATCACTAAATCAGTAAAAAAACCGGAACACCATTAATTTTCAAACGTTTAACGTGTAGCGGCCGAAAGTTTTTAAAACTGAATTTTGGAGATTTTCGAAGAATAATTATTCAAAAAATTAAAAAAAACAAGAATTCTGATACTGATAAAATAGATTTGTAATGGAGATAACAATAATAATGATTAATCGAATCCTGGAAAACCAGGGTAATGAAAACTACAATAAATAGAGGTCGAAGAATGAATTCAAAAAATATATATATATTTGAAACTGATGTTGAGTAAGAATTATCAAAACTATTTTAGGGTCCTGATAGTCTTACTTACCTTACTAATCAGACGAAGGTCTGCGTGGCCTTTGCTGTATCTTATAGCCGACGCCATTGTTCAATCCATGGCTGCTCGTCGCCGCTTTTGCAGACTGCGTAGGCTTCCACCGTGGATCTCGATCCACGTTGCGCGCCACGACGCCGCGTTCCTATTGGGTCGTTATCCAAAACCATTTTGACTGGGCTTCCATTCGAAATCCTCAACGTCTCATATATGCGTGTCATAATGTAAATGTCGTCGCTGCAGCCAAGTAACACCTTCCTTGGTAATGTTAAAAAGCAGACATGAAAACCTTACCGAGATTCGAAAGGACTCGAGATCGTCCACAAAACTCGCACCATACACATCACTCTATCCATAGTCGCTCTGACCAATCACGCAATTTCGTCAGAGAACCCTTGTTCGTGCATTACTTGCTATAGCTGATCACATTCGATTGTGTCATACACCGCTCAGAAGTTGATGAATCGGTGGTGCGTGGTTACGTTACGGGTCCTGATAGTCAAATATATTAAAATAAAAAAAAATGCCTAAACTGTACCTAACAGAATGCCAAAAAACTATTTGGTTCTGCTCTTTTTGCGTTTTGATAAAATGTTTGTTTGTATGGCGAGCAAACAAGTGGAAGTAGGGGGATTAGGGGCATCCCGCGACCAATGTTGGCCCATTAGTTGTACATCTACGCAGTTTCAAGATATGTTCTATAAGAATGCTCAATATACCTCGTGGGTGCTCATTATGCCCCACACATCGACTGATTGCGAGTTTTTGATGCATGAATCTAAATTGTGTTTTTCACCATTATACGATAAACTTTCCAATTTGTGAATAGTGTACTTTTAATTATAGCTAGTTAATTCAAGTTTTGCACTGAAGACAGCTTAAAATTTTTGTCGTTTTCCATGCTTAAATCAGCAACCAAGTTAGGGTGCTCATTATGCCCCTATTCTCCCTATTCTCTAATTTAATCGAAATATATTTATTGTTAAATGGTGCAGTGAGTAGTTGTTTTGTAATGCCTTGTTTTAAATAAATATTTAAATTGAAAAATATTTTCAATCAACTTTCTCCATAACAGGTAATAGGTACTACAAACTTCTGAACTTCGAACGAAAGCATTTCTAATTTGTTTCTGTTCGAAATACAAAACAGAGTTTATTACTTACTTTTACTTTCATGGCGACAGATCGTTGAGATCCTATGCCGAATCCAGAATACGCCTCCACAAAACTCGGTCTTGGGCTGCTTCTCTCCTGTCTCCCCTTACTGCTCTGGCATCCTCGTCGACAGCACACATTCTACGCGTGCGAGGTCTGCCTCGAAGTCGTCGGCCTCTATCCGGTTCTCTGCTAAATATTATCTTTGCCGGTCGCTGTAACCTGCTGTGTTTCATCAGCTTGACAATATCAGCGTGTTTGTATACTTCATAAAAAGCAAAGCCTTGGTGCTACATTCCAAATAAGGAATTCGACCTTTTGTTTATTATACACAGACTTTGCAGCCAACTGTTTGATGTACAGGACATTTGCGGGGCTAGCGCTACGATCCTACCGACACTAACAGTTTCTTCCGAGCCCAGACTCGAACCTATGACGACTGGCTTGCTAGGCCAGCATCGTACCTCAAGACCAACTGGAAGGTCTGTATACTTCGTATAGCTCGTGATTCATGCGCTTGCGCCACACGGATTCTACGCTCGAAGACCCCAAGGGCTCGTCGATCGGCCTCCTTCCACGTCCACGATTGATGTCCGTAGAGCGCCACCGGGAGGATAAAGGTCCTATAGAGCGCACATTTTCTACGGATTTGTAGGCTATGAAACCTAAGCTGGCTACGCAATCCGTAATAAGCCTTATTCGCTGCCGCAATCCGTCTCTTCACCTCGCGGCTCACCTCGTTGTCACATGTCATGAGAGTAACAAGAGAAACAAATTCGTCGACCACTTCAAAAGTCCATCTCCACCGCAGCACCAACACCCGCAGAACTATGCAGAACTACGTGCCGCGCAAAAAGAAACCGCGTAAATTGCAGAATCCGTGTAAAAATAACCGCGTAAGTTCCAGAATCCGCGTAAAAAGCCGCGTAAAGAAAAACCGCGTAAAAAGCGACCTTAGTTTACTTGCTTTTGAGAGCCGTAAAGGCCTCCTCAACTGCTCCCCGGTTAACACCAATTATATCAAAATCGTCTGCGAAGCCCAGAAGCATGTGAGACTTTGTGATGATGGTGCCGCTCCTCTGCACACCTGCCCTTTGTATTGCACCTACTAAAGCTTTGTTGAACAGCAAGTTCGAGAGCCTATCACCCATCTTCAGACCATCTAACGTCACAAACGCTTCCGGAAAGTCGCCCGCTGTCCTGACGCATGTTATGAAACCATCAAGCGTCGCACGTCACAGTTCAATAAGTTGTGTTGGAAAACCATGTTCCAGCATAATTTGCCACAGCTCGTTGCGTTTCACCGTATTGTACGCTGCCTTAAAGTCAATGAATAGATGATATGTCTGCAAGTCGTGTTCTCGAAGCACTCAGCATCGAACCACCCAGTACGCGGTGGTTCCCGTTGTCATGTCTATCACTTCTCGCGCTGTTTCGCGAACCTTGCCTACCTCGAGATAATGATCCGAGTCGATGTTTGGCCCTCGAAAGGACCCTCTCCGCGGCGAAGTTCTCTAACCTCAAGCCGTTGGTAATAGAGTGAAGGCTTTCCCTACCAATAATGGGACGAAAGAACTCCTTTTGTCCGAGTTGTGCATTCATATCTCCGATGACAATCTTACGTTTTCTCAAGAAGCTCATAGAACTCCTCCTTTACGTCATCGATTTTATCGTTTGTCGTACACTTTGACAAGGCTGTTTTTAAAGAATCTGCCCTTGATCCTCAATATGCATAGAGGGTCATTAATAGGCCTCCACCCAATGACACGCTTCATTTAGTTTACGAGTTTATTATTTGATCAAATAAGAAAACAACGTTCGAATTCATGAGCGTTTCAAAAGGTCATAATCAGTTTAAATTTTTTCATTTTTGAGCATGTAACATACATTCTTTACATTCTCCTTGGTCTTTCTGAGTTCCTGTTTCATCGTAGCCCAATCTTTTTCGATAGGCCGGCTCCGGGTAGTTTGGCAGATTCTTGTCTTCAGGAACAATCATGACCGTCCTTGCCTTATACCATTATAACACAGTTTTCAAATAGTAGCAAGAGGCTAGATCTTACCAAAATGGCTTTCTCTATGTTGTCTCAGAAGTGGCAAAAGCTCTTTTTGAGGCATTCAGTCTTGTAAATTTCACTGTTGATGGTTCCTTCTGTGGCGAAAACTTGACTTCGCTTGCCACCTTCCAAATGGCAGCGAATTTGGGCACTTTCTCCATCTCGAAACTATCATCCACTTCAAATTTATCCTTTCCCGAGAAAAACTCCTGTCCGGATAGTTGTTAAAAGTCAACTTTGACATACGTTTCATCGTCCACCTCACAGTAACTACTTTTCGTCTACAGGTTTATGTGGACCTATCCGGCACGGGTTTTGGTAGTTGTCTAATGGCATTCATCAAGATTTTTGAACCTTGTATGTCTATAATCTACTACTTACCTTGATCTTCTGGACGTACGATTTCGAAACTCCTAGCCTTTTGGCCGCATCATGTATTGAAGTGTTGAGATGACAAGTAAATTTTATTTGATCTTCCCTTCGATTTTTCTACCTATTGATGCCGGTTTTTTTCCAGCTCAACTCTTGTGATCCAAAGTTAAAAACTTTAAGAACTCTTGAGACGGTCGAATTACAAATGTGAAGCATTTTTCCCGACTTTCACTTGAACCCTTTTACTTGAAGCTTGCATATTGGCGGCAACAAAACACACAACTGTCAAATTCACAGCATGTAAACAATACATTTTGAAGACGAAAAGTCCAAAATTTGGGTAGTTTTTTTCGTACAGGAAAAAAAGTTCGTGTCCATCGTCGTGACGTTAATGAAGATGTAATGTGTGGGCACGTTGTATTCGCAATAGTTATGTCAGATCTGTCAGATTTAAAAGGTCTGGTTCGTGGTGGCCCGCTTGGTACTGGCCCACGAAACTCCTGGGTAAAGATGATAGATAACGAAACAAGAGTAATTTGCAGGCAGCACTGATAAGTGAGATACCGTGGTAGTTGTGGCACTCCATCCACCCATCCGGTAGCTATTCTTCCTCCCAAATCGCAGTGCAGCGCGCTAGCCTACACCTCTCTACCATGCTTAAAGAACTCTCCCTGCAATCCGTCTTTGTCGCCGGTTTTGTTGTTCTTTAGTTTCCCGATCTCTCAACGAACTTCATGAACATCGGAGGCTGGTACTAGGTCATCTGCTGCTAGTGCTCCTAGATCAGTTCCAGTTCCGCTTTTGCTTGGTGTTCATCGAAGTGCTCCTTCCACCTGTTGATCACCTTTTTGGACCCCATGGGAAGGTTTCCATCCGCGTCGTTGTACATGTCGGCTTGCGACACATAGCCTCCGTGAGACCGGATAATCTTCTCATAGAATTTCCGCGTATCGTTGGCCCGTTTGTAGTTGGCTTTAATGTAGTTGTAGAACCGTCCTTTCATTCTCAACATACACACCCTGTCGGAGATCTACTGCTATTTGATCACACGACTCTGCATCCTGCATAGCACTATATAGCCGGTACCTAGGCCCATGGTATTACTGTACCCTGCGACCATAAGTCCTCCGTACCTGCCATTCTTTTCGGTAAAGCTCCTGAAGCACAACGATTTCGAAGTGGCGTGGTTCTAAACGATTGTTTTCATAGGTCAGTCATCCACTACGGATCAGTCGATGTTTGAGTGCCTTCGGCACGGGAAACTCGGAATCGTTGCTTGGGTCGAGTTCATTGAAGTATTGTGGACTCCTTTGGTTGCCGCTCGCCTAATCCGAGATTCGGTAGCTTTTCGATATTAGATCTAGTTGTCACTGTCTAGCCAAGGAATCATCAGTGTTAATAATAAATCAGTGTTAATAATAACCTCCAGCTTTTCTCTGATAGGGTCTGCAAACTTCTATTCTATTTTCAATTTCAGTTGCCCAAGACTGCTCTTCGAGCATCGCTTTTTGCATTTTGGATTTTTCGACCAGGTGCCCCTTAGATGTGTTTACTTTTAAGAGGAATAATCTCGATTCCAATGTCTATTGTCTGATAAACTAAATTTATCAGAATCATGTCAATTTTTACGCCATCGAGGAGCTACAAGGAGTGAGATCTAAGACTTCTTGTCCTATAGCATTGATGAGAGTGGGTTCGTTTGTTGAAAGTTAAATATTCAAGCAGGTTTTCATCCTTGTGTACACATTCGAACTGCCCCAAAAATTTAGTTATTTTGCTAAAAGATGCTGAAACCTTAATCATTTAAAATATTCCACAACGCGAAATTGGTCGAACGGGCTTTATCTTGACTTTAATGATTAACACCAAGGATGGAAAAACTCGTATCGCATAACAATCATTCGGGTATCATTTCTGAACGTGCTATTTATAAGCTTTCAATCCTAGCAAACCATCGCTATTAAAAGTTACACATTCTCAAGCTTGCAAGAGACAACTTAGAGCAAAGAAATATATGGTAGCTTTCTTTGATGATTTTGTTTCAGTATTGCCTGCTTTAGGCGGAGCGAGCAACATTTAGCGAGTGTTTCACGAAAGAATCGTAAACGATTGCACTCAAGCGATCGCAATGATTCTTTCAAATGTTGGTTGCTTGTAGGCGTAATTCGGCTACTCCACGTCGTGCTTTCACCGTGATATACCACGATGATTCTTGGTGATTTCAAGTATCAGATGCTAATGAACCATGCTACAATTTCTATAAGCATTGATGATACCTATTTGCTCCGGCAAGCAAACAATTGAACGCAATCTAACGTTCATTTGGATTCATAATTTTGTATCACTGGCGATAATATCTCAAAGCTTCTCGCGATAATGTTGAATGCAAGTGAACTTGGATACAATAAATACTATCGTGTTTGAATCATTCAGTCTCCTTCTAAGGTAATCGGAACTCTTAGAAGCGAAAAACAATCAGCAGCGTTTCTATGGAAAACTTGTACGCGAGTGGAAATAGTTGAACGATAACTGATAAATCAAAGAACACATTTGCATGAAATATTGCTAGTGAGTGAACTTTTCCATGCTTGATTAACACTAATAAAATTACTCTCTGGAAATAATTTGGAGGCTCTGATAAGATTCAAAATGGTAGCTGGAGACAATTAACGGCCTATGAATATCATTCCGATTCTAGCAATACTCATACAAGCAGGTTTTTAGTCATCTTTGACTGATTTCCAGGAGCCGGAGGGTCAATATGTTGAATTTCAAAATGACTGTAAATCGACTTCAGTTGCCATTTTGAATTTTTGTAGTGTAATCATATTATTTCCAGAAAGTTATTTTATTAGCGTTGCACAGTGGTTTAAAACGCGATAAACGTGATCGTCAGCCTTTTGAGTATAAAATTGCCATTTAAATGCTACAGTGTATTCGACAAAGTTTTTGTAGATCTTAAGGGGCATCTTTTGTTGTAAATAAATTTTTGATTAATTCACCTAAAAATGAGATAAAAATTTAATTTTTTTATTTACTTATCAAATCAAAACAGAGATAGGTACCCTAATTTTTCCTAATTTTGTCTATACGGAAGTACCTAATCCATACCAAAATACCTACGTATGGACAAAATTAAGAAAAATTAGGGTAACTATCTCTGAGCTGACGTTTTCTTTTCAGAATTCAAGCCGAAGTCCGTTAAGAAATTAATTTGGGCACTAGAGGGTTTATCACACCCATAGTTGGATATGAGGCAGATTTAGTACTCAGGAAGAAACGCATATTTTTGAAAAGGCGTACAACGTTCCGTATAGGTTGAAAGAAAAAGTTCTCACCTATTTGGACAAATTATAGAATGAGAAAGTTATTACTCCAATAAAAACTAGCGAATTGGTGTCACCGGTTGTTGTGGTAATAAATAAAAACGGTAATATAAGACTAGTAATAGATTGTAAAGTATCAATAATCAAATTAATTATTTCTAATGCATACCCTTTGCCTTTTGCATAGGATTCATTCGCCGGATTGGCCGACTGTAAAGTTTTCTGCGCACTCGATTTAGAGAGAGTTTACACTAAGCTTTCGCTTTCAGAGAAATTGAAAAAAAATATGGTTATCAATGCAATCAAAGGGTTATTTACTTACAATCGACTACCGCAGGGTGCGTCCTCAAGTGCTTCAATTTTTCAGCAAGTTATGGACCAAATATTACAAAATGTAGAAAACGTTTGTTGTTATTTCGATGATGTATTGATTGCTGGAAAAATCTTACAAGACTGTGTTGATAAATTAAATCTAGTTTCGGCAAAATTGTCAGAAGCTAGTATTAAAGTAATGTAACAAACAATCCTATGTAGTTCTACGTCAACCTTGCGGTCGTAGCTCTGCATACAATCCTTCTGTTATTTTTTTAATCCATCTCAGCTCTGTAGCGTGTTGTGTTGTGTTCCTGATCTGAAGAACAAAATTTATGAAATTGCATTTATTGACATTATCGTTATATTCTATCCTAAGAACTCTGGAAAATTTTGAAATTTCTGGCTACCAACGGTATACCACATCCGAACTATCGTTTTCAACAACAAGATAAATTTTCAATCCTCTCAAGAATAGAATTTTGATTATCTTCGTCCTGATTAGAGAGTCTATACATCGAGATAAGATAAGGCACTCGCCGTTATGGCAAGCTTGAAAAAACACATCCTAAAATGCTAAATATATAGCCAACAAAACATTAAAACCCAATTCTGATGTTCCAGATCTTGAATTTTGTTTAAAAAACCTCTCCCAAGCGAAAATCCTGCGTTCGGCTATCAAAATAACGAGAATGAATAAATTAGGAGACAAACAATATGTTATCCATGGATAACCGTACGACCCCATTGCTTTACGTCAAATGGAGGTGATTTTTGCTTTGAGTAATGAGTGGTAAACAATAATCACCGGAAAGGTTCAAATGTTTGTCACAAAATCGCTGGAGGTGAAAATCGGTCGCAGTTTAGAAAGATTTTAGACGATTCAACTTTAGGCAAATTTGCTACAGACACAGTCTAGTTTGTTCCACAAATCTTCGAGCTCTGTTTTTTCTGTGGTGGATCATTTCAGAATAAAGTTTTTTGAGAATTAATTACTAAAAATCATCTAAAAATCATCAAAAATTCATCTCAAAAAAATGAAATGTTAGTTCATTTGAAATACGGACATGTATAGCTGATGACGGAAAGCTCGTGCTTTGATATTTTTCTAATATTTTGTACAGCAAACTGTGTTTTGAAGAATAGAACGATTTGATCAGGCAACATCTATGTAACATTTCAATTGTTTTACAAAGGAGGTTGATTAGAAACCATCGAAGATTTTATCAATTTAATATGTCTGTTTGATAACTTAAACAGTCCTTTTACTAGAGATTTACTATTTCACTAAAAATGTGGGTAATCTTAATGTTATGCTTGAAATTTTTACAATTTATTTATGTACTCCACATTAAAAAAGTTTTCCACAATTCAATCCTATACACCAATAAGGCCAACCGATATGTTTTTTGTGCACCGTATACACATATATTCCTCAAACAGATTGATTCAAAAAGTTAGATTAAAAAGAGTAATGCTTCTAAGCAACGGAAGCAACTGTCTTGAAATAAATTATTATCATAATATGTACTCGATTAATTTATTGTCTTAACTCTCAATTTATGCTAGAATTAAGTTCATTTCTCGACACATTAGAAAGAGAAGATTAAAACGGAAGAAAGCGGCGAACAATTAGCCGTTGCTATCCATCTGATTGCTACTCGTTAATTAACACTAAGCGCATCGTGCTTCGCATGAAAAGTTTAAGAACGTAGTTTTCACACGAAAGGGGTTTGTACAATGGGGATTAATGCTCTTCTGAATAGTAACTGGCACGCCCTATTAAAGTTAGCATAATATATTTGTTTCACTGCTAATTATACCGCAGCATTGTGCCGCACGATGCTGTACTAGTGCTGAACACAACCATGATTTTTCTCAAAAACATTGAACAACTAGACGTTTACCCAAAAGCAACCAATAGTTCTCCATCCATTCTCCATTTGGAGTAGAATGTCATCACAAATTTATCAACATACATTCAACAACACAACTGGGGCTACCTATAAAAGGGCGGAGACATCCGATTCAAGCCCGTGTAAATTTTTAATTCAACAATAGTTGTGACTTGTGTGCAATGTACCTTTAAAATTTAGAGCGGTCTCAAGCGGGGTCCTGGAAAATAGGCACGTATGAATTCGTGACTGCACGAAACTCAACTTTTTAATACAGAAGATAGAGAGAGAGCAAAACCAGACCGTGCATCCATAATTCAACATAATAATCATGTCTGCTATTCATTATTTGCTACTCGCATGACGATTCGCAAAAATGAAACCTTCCTGCAGTAACTATTAGCACTCCGCACATGTACATTTTTTTTTGCATCGTACAAGAAGCCACGCCCCCAAAGCGCATGCCGCCTTCGGAGCGAAGCCCTATGCTCTAGTCCCCATTGGTGGCGTTGAAAGCGAACATCGGAAAGGAACAGAAAAATAAAACCACCGATGCAATGAGTTGTTTTCAAAAACAACACGCGAATGAGGGAGAGAACAAATGAGTAGATGGGACATTTATACAACCATGAGAGTAGGACAGCTAGAGCTGTGTTATAGCCTTTTTAGACGATGGTGCTACTCTGGCGGTATGCCCTGTCCAAAGGTAGTAGACACAAGACATTCAGTCTCAATCGAAATGCTTAGGCAGTGACAACCTCGCGTGCTTCCATTCGTAATAATGAAGAAAAAGATTGATGTGGAGATTTGATTTATATAATCGGATTTGTGGATTCGAATTTTGTGCGAATAATTGAGATGAAATTTACGAAACATACAATTTGTGTTTTAAGCTAGGAAATGAGTAAGCCTGCACTTTTTTTTCAATTCATTGTTGTAGCTCAATATGATTGATGTGAGTGTATACGGAAGTCATGCAATGCACGCGAGTGGTTTTCAAAGTAACGAACCGGGATCAGATGGATATCCTTATTTGTCATCAAATCATCAGCACCATTACTATCACCAACGTCAGTCAGTAGCAAGTGTTGTTGATTGTGCAAACCCGTCGGATTCCCGATCCTTCAACTCGCAGCTCATTGGCAGCATCAATAGTGCGGCCAGTAACAACTGTACGAGTTCTCCCAATTACACCCAACAGCAACCTTACTCACATAGCCATTTGTATAGTCCTTCCGCGATAGAATATGGTATAACCACCTCAAATTCCCCGTCGGATCTTTACTTCGATAGTGAAACTCAGAATATTTTCTATAACAATGGTCAAACCAGTTCCACACCCTTCCAACAAACAAGGATTATTAGTGCAGACAATGGTTTAAGTTATACCAATCTAGATTACATGTACAGTCAGCAGGATTGTGGGGACAGCCTGATTAATCAAGAAAACAAGTTACGCATACATCGCTATGGAACGTTCGGGTTATCCGCCGTTAGCGATAACAGTTCGAGTGACCATTCTGTGAACCATCATTCGATACCGGCGAATACCGGCTGGTCTCATCAGATCTATGGGGAGAATAATGTGGTGCACCATGCGCAGCAGAACTGCGCAACCGGATTTCCGCCAGCCGGCGTCCTTGAGTCACAGGTTCTGCACTCGACGGCAACCGCGCGACTAGAATCCGACAGTAAGCTCGGTATTACCGATGGCAGCAGTAACACCTCCGGGAGTGAAAGTAACAGTGCGTTGCTGCAGCTACGACATGACCATCTGCACCAGCAGAATTCGCATAATGCACCGACCTACAAGTGGATGCAAGTCAAACGAAATGTGCCAAAGCCTCCAAGTAAGTGTTTGAACACAGTATGGTAATTTTCTAAGCTTGTAATGCTTGTAAAGAAGAAATATTAGGTTTAATTGGGGCCTTCTTTTAGCCGGTAATACGGCAATCAATAGCATGAAAAACATCTAATGGTATGCAAACATCTGTTTTAACACAATAGGAAGTCAGTTATTATGTATATTTATCCACGTTAACGATCTTTACGGATATGTTAATGTAGCGCCACTACAAACAAGTGTACTGCTCAAAAATTAAAACACGAAATGTTAGTAATTTTAACCCACCGTGTAAATTAAGTGTCACACATGCGCGGCATATTCTAGCGTTTGGCGTTGCTATGGACACAAACAAACGCTGGACGCGTGCTAATTTAAGCGAAAGTTGACTTTTGAGGGTTGTGAGAAAAGTGATTATCGGTGCTCAAGAAACTACTTAAGAGAATTTATCAATCGAGTTTTATGAATTGCTACTAGGGTAAAATAAAACAATGTATATACAACTCTGTTACGGGTGTTGTTTTCATAGCTTCCGTGAAAATTACAATCTGCCTGATCAAATGAAGTTGAATAAATCCAACTTGAATCTTCACCCTTTCAGCAGGTCTTGAGGTACGAAGCTGTTCTAACAAGCTAGTCGTCGTATGTTCGATTCTCGGTTCGGGAGATACTATTAGTGTCAGTAGGATCGTAGCGCTAGCACCAAGGCTTTGTTTGCTAACCTAATTTTTTTATTCACTATAACGAAACAAACAGTAAACATGGTGCTGGAGATCCAAATTCACGGGAACCAACGCCGTATACCAAAAATAGACGAATTTTACCGCTACCGTTCGATTTCATATCTGATCGAATACTTTTTTACTGGGAATTCAGAGTTGCGTTCATCTACGTTGCACCTTTTTTGTGCCGAACGCTGAAAATATCAGGGAAATTGATGTGATGTTTCAGGATATATCAGGGAAAATCAGCGAATTTGATTTTGAAAACTTTTTCGCCACCATGATAACCACATTTTTTGAATTTAACTATGGCAGTACGAGAAAAAATCGTCTAGAAACTTCTTGCAAATAATATTTTACTATGAATAATTTTAGAGGAGGGATTGTGAAAAGCTGATTTTAATGATAAAAAAATTAGTTCTGGAACGGTTTGTTTGATTAGTCTTCGGCAATGTCGGAAATGATAGTTGTGTCCCTATGAAAAAAATATATACTAGAAAAGATCTAGGGAAACAATCAAATATGATTTAAATATTTTAAAAAGCTAGTTTTTTAGAAATTTCCTTTTAATAATAACTACGAAATGGTACTTAACAATGATAATTATTAGCATAAAGAGAAGGAAAAACTAAAAAAAATGAAGTTTACTCAAAACAATTTTTTACGGTGAATGATTTTTTAAAAAAAGGACGAGATAACGCTGGTCGACAAAAACGAAAAAAAAAGTTACCCTAATGCTCAAAAAGTTGCCCTAAAATAGCTATAGCTTTTTGACTATTCTTGCGAGTTTTGGTGTATGCAAAGGTGCACCAAAATGCCGCACAGTAAGTGCAAGTTCGTCGCTTCTATGTTGGCTTACGGGAAAACTCATTTAAATTTCTGAAAAAGTTATCTTTTCTAGGGGCACAGCAAATCATAGGAATGATAAAAAGGCTATAATCATTCATTTTTTTCCAGTTTGAGCTCTACGGAAAAACCTGTGTTTAGTAGTTTAATTATCTACTACTCTGCGAAGGCAGAAGTTAATTAAAATGTTTTGGGTCCAATAATATGTTTTGTCATAACGAGACACTTGACATAAATCAAATTTACTGAGCCCAGTGTCTACTTACTCAACCAATGCCGAATAAATAGTCCTCGAAAGCCAGGAACTCTAGCGATTTTCTCGACAGTGCACAACCATCTGGTTCGGGGCCTACCCCGGAGTTTACGGCCTTTTCTTGGTTCTCTGATGAGTACAGTTTCAGCGGCTCTTACATCAGGCATCCTGGTTACATGCCCAGCCCACTAGAACTTGTCGCATTTTATCACCTCAACTATGTCAGCACATTTGATTTCATGATGAGCCTAACCTCACCGTTTTTTCCCAAAAGGCTTTAGGGCCTCGTCCACATCTCCACGGTTAATCCCGATTATATCCATATCATCCAAGAAGCCAAAAAGCATGTGAGATTTTGATTGTCATTTGCTTCCACGTGAATCTTTACTTCAGTTCTCCTCACGTCTCGCCCGCTATTCGTACGGATGTTGTTGATCTCTCCAGCATCATTCAAATCAGTCAATCATTTTAGTCGTAAGATGTTTTTAAGCATTATCTGCCACAGCGCATTTCCCTTGACTGAATCGTACGACGCCTTGAAATCCACAACAGAATCTACAAGTTGTATTTCCGGAAGACATTTACCATCTGTCGTAGGATGAAGATTTGACCGAAAATGAAAACCATCCTGGTAATCACCGACAAAGGATTTCACAAGGTTCTCAATCTCGGCGGGAGCCGAGTGTCTATTAATGATGAATAGTTAAGGAGGTTGTATATAAGACACGACCGGTTTACGTGCGAAAACCTATCTCATGTCAATGTATTTCTCGTGATAGGTTTGGGAATACATTCGATTGTGATTATTCAATGTGATAGTATAAAATGAGAAACTTTAGTTCTCTTTCTCCTCCAACTATATTTTTTTTGTTGACTGGAAACTTCGAAAATACTCCTATTAGGTGGTATTTGGCCACTTTGGGCTGTTTTACGTAAACTAGAAGACACAATCTTTGATTCCATAATAACGTCTGGAGTCGATTTGCGGAGTCTGGACATCACTCTGGTTCCGAAAATAGGGTATAACTGCCTTTAGTGGAACACTTAGTAGTGTAGCTGCATATTTTGCAAGAATAAGTGTAAATATCTCAACTGAATAAAGTATTTCATTATGTATAAACATTAAGTAACATGTTTCCTATCTTTTCTGCATGAAAAACAATAAGATAATACCTCTATTTCCTTATATAAAAGAAATAAATCATAGCTGCAGTTTCCTTTAATGGGCCACCGTTTCCTAGTTTGGACCACAACAATTTCCTAATTTGGGCCAGGTCTACTTGAATAATTTTCTTATCCACAAGACCATCCTTTGACCATGTGGCCATTTTTTACTCGTTTCGTGGTCAATCCTCCAAAGTAATTCTGAATATTTCGTACGAAACTTGAAAGACGAGGATTTTCTGAGATGAATCTTGCAGCTGTAGACTGCCGCTGCCGCTCTTTCGTAATCGGGAATCCTTTACAATGCAGCTGGTTTTCCTTTTCGTGATTTTCCTGACCACTTCCTGCTTGCACGGAACATTACGGTGGATCGTGGAAGCTTTTCTAATCGAAACACGACTTTTTATTGCTTGGAGACACTCAGTAACAGCTGCTTCACTATATTTTTCACCAATTTTTGGCGTTTCTCGCATTTCAGCTGCAACTTGTCAATTTCTGCACAGTGGCAACATCAATCGCATCGGCCATTTTTTTCCACCACTTCGCCATATCAGATGATGTTTTGATTGATTTGCCACAATTCTTCAATTTACGCTTGACTATTACCCAATATCTTTCGATGGGACGAGAATGTGGGCAGTGTGGTGGATAAATATAGGCAGTTAGCTATATCCGTCCAGAACTTCACGGGTCCTTCGTGTGACAGGACGAACGGCAAAACTATCATAAGACACTTTTTGTAAGCTCGTCCATTCATGGTTGCTCCAGTGATGAAAACTTTTGTCGTCTTTCCACAGCTACAGATGCCTTGCCAAATCATCAACTTGCCGGCGAGTTTATTCGCGAAAATAAATTTGAACCTGCCTGGAGCATTCCCTTTACGGTTAGCAAGGTAAAATTTTCGACCCGGGATTTGTCCATAGTCCATTTTGACGTATGTTTCATCGTCCATCAAAATACAGCCGATGTACTCTGTCAGGACTTGCTCGTATAGCATTCTTGCTCGGGTTTCGGCAATCAGGTTCTGTTCCAGCGTCCCGTTGGGTTGTTTGCTGGCATGTTACGAGCGTAATCCTTCACGCATACAAATTCAACGAACTGTACTAGGTGCTGCATTGAACCTTTTCGCCAAATCTCGGAGGGAGACTCCAGGATTATTCCGGACTGCCCTGATAACCGTTGCTCGTAGTTTCCGGTCCAATGTTCCACTTCCTCGTTTGGTTTGTTTAGCGCGATTCACCGTCAAAGTCCTGGTAACGTTTGAGCACGGTATTCACAGTCGATTTCGGTAGTTTGAGATCATTCCTCCTGACCATGTTGGGTTTTCAACCTTGGCTGTGCACAATTTTTCTCGTCTCTCACGTTCCATCTTGGATAACTTGTCAACGCGTGTAACAATCCTGACGAAATTTTCACCACTGAGTAAACAAACCTTTCAGATCAAAAAGCTAATACGAATACGAAGTGTAATTAATTCTCGTTTTCGAATTAATTCGAATGTTCGAACCTTGATTTAGCTTTTTCGAAAATGGGAACAACATTTTCCAATTCGTTCGAATCTTTACATACGAAAGTCGGATACGACCGTAAATAAGAATAAGAGTGATTACCGTTAATCAAAAGCATCATGTTCGTTGGACTGCTGGCAAAACACTAGTTTAACCGTGACGACAACTCAAGTTAACTCTTTAGTGTTCTTCGTGCGGCAAACATAATTTACTATGAAAGCCGCCTACAACCGTACGTGTCAGCAGGTAGACGCCAAATGAAAATAATTGTAGAAGTTTTGCTGGAATACGATGTCATTTGGTTGGCAGCATTGCAGGTTAATGACGGCATGCTTGAAATCATTTCGTCTACGCATCTCATGAACGCATCTCATGAACAATAAATAGCAAGCAAGTATGGCTAAAAAGGTCCCACAACATTCGGTATACGGGCCTGGCACTATATTTCATCGGCTGATGTAAAAACTTTACACAATTGTGATGGCTTTTGGATGCCATTTGACCGTGACCGTGATGGTTGCGTTAGATAAAATAATCCAATCGTATGAATAATGTATGGGCGCAATTGACCTCGAAACTTTTCCACAATTTTCAACACGAAAAAAGATCATACCATATAATAAAAATCTTGCACATTTTAACTATCCAGCGACACATTGATTATTACTTTTTGTTCAGTTGTATAAAAGTTACTAGCAGAAGTTTACACTCAAAATATTTTTCACGTTATTGTTACGTGAAAGTTCCTATACTAGTTCATTTTCTGTCATTTTGCATGATTTATGTGACAAACATAACATCTTCGTGAAAATCACATGTATGTCATGGTTTATCACGTATCATCTACGTGAATTTGACAACGTTAAACATGATGTATCGCGTGAATTCTCTGTGCGAAAATATCAAAAAATCAACATGGCGAAACGTTTGTCTGATTCAGTGTCAGAACATAAACAGAATTTTTCGATGGTTTGCAAATAAGTGAGTTTTGGGAAAATATAAATATAAATGCCCTAAGGAGCATATTCAGATACATAGTGTGGAAGAGATGATTTCTACCGGGTTTGTTTATATAAGGGCATCTTCAGCGGTGGTCTATTTTTGAAACAACTTTATACTAGATTTACACCAGCGAAACCTGAATAGAACTAGCTAATATAGACCAATTTTTCGTTCTCCGCACCGGTGTTGAATATCTTGTTGTTTTAAACCGCTGACATCTGTCACACTGTCAACAATTCAATACCCCATGCTATCAGTTTATGAGACTTGTTATAATAAAAAGCACTCAATATTTAACGAACGGAAATTCGATAATTTTTACGCATATTAAACGAATACTTTGGCAAGACACTTTATATCCACGAGACTTTATGGATTTGACGGTTTGACCCGAGCGTCAGTGACATTTCTCAGGATGGATTGGTATGATCAAAAAATGTCTGTTGCAAGTAGGGCTTCGGAGGATAGCGAAAAATATTTGATCGCGTAGATGTTCATCTTCCGTTTTCGTCTCATCAATCTTTCAGAATCTTGCAGTTCTTCAAACTTGCTTTCAGTTTTGAGGATATTGAAACAATCCTTCATTTTGAACGTTTTTAGTTCAGTGTCTTCGAGGAAAATTTTTCTGGCCTCTTGAGGACTCCTCTAGTCCCACTACAATTGAGGCGATTAACGAACAGCCAACATATTTGTCATCCTGGTGACTGATGGTTGCAAACCAAGTGGTTGAATCTACGGTTATGATCTTCCAGAATTCTCTCTTTTGCGGGTCGGTTTCCTTGATGCCAAAAACGACAAACCTGTTCATATTCTGCTTCAGAAAAGCCACAAAAATGAATTGTGAATTGTCATAAAAAATTTTTGTTTTATTTATTCCTCAACAATCGCAAAACGCTCATATGGAAATAGCTAAAAATGAGGTATTCAATTAAAATATGACATTTTACCCACCTATTGGTTGCGTACAAAGGATTTTAGAACGATATATTTCTTGTTCCAAAAAGTGACAAAAATAGACCAAAACGTATACCAGTTTCATTTTTTTTTTAATTTAGATCTGGTATAAAACAAAATTTATACCACCGTTGCAGCAGTGAATTTGAGTTTGTTCCAAAAAAAAAAAAATAGATCAAAACAACGATTTGGACCACCGCTGAAGATGCCCTAAGACTAACCGAGTGCCCGATCTTGCTCGAGATCCAATATCAGCTCTCCTTGTCTTTCTTAAAAATTTCTAAAGACTAATATATATATATATATATATATATATATATATATATATATATATATATATATATATATATATATATATATATATATATATATATATATATATATATATATATATATATATATATATATATATATATATATATATATATATATATATATATATATATATATATATATATATATATATATATATATATATATATATATATATATATATATATATATATATATATATATATATATATATACTAGTCAAACGTTCCCGGCGATGCTCGGGATCAAAAGTTTGAAAATTAGGAATCATTTTTTATAATTCATTGCATTATTAGCACAACTCACTTCAAAAATATTTCACATCTTATATGTCCATCATCACTTTAAGTACTTGAATATTCCGAGAACGCACAGAACGGAAATACCCGTATTGGATTGCATTTTGTGGTTTGGGGATGTTTTACAGAAACTGGAAGTCGCCATTTCGGATTTCAAAATGACGTATGGAGTTTGGAAGTTTCGGAAGTATTGAAATGGTTGGCCAAATACCACCTTAGATTATTTTCCTGAAGCCAGAAGTCGTTATTTTGGAAAATGTTATGTGGGGTCATCCCAGTTCCGAATATACCACACTCGGGTGATAACCGGATATTCGTCAATCGTTCACGGTAAAACCTCTTTTTATGTAACTTTTAGAAGAAAGAAATCAAAGTAAGAAGAATTTAGCGTGACCATTCATGCTTAGTTCTCCTCTATAATCATATCTAAAGAGATAACATGTGAATTTTTGTAACGAAAATGTTTGTTGGTGTCCAAGGAACACGTCTGAGAAGAAGTTAACGTTTTAATTCACATAACTACGAAGAAATTAAAAAAATTAAACCAATGAAATGCGTTCTTCCACCAGCCAAATGTCCCAAGATCTAGTTTTGGTGAAAATGAAAAAGTATTTCGAATCCCGTAATGTGTTACTATTCACAAAACTACGAAAATATTAGAAATGTAATATTTTTCTGGTCGACTCACACCAAATTAAAACATAAATTCTTCTGCAAGAAAACATTTGCAGATGTTGAAGGAACAACGAACATTTTATTGAAAAAAAAAAAATAAATTCACAGGCGAATTGAGCTCATGCTCAAAAAGTCAAAATTTCGCATGTATTATATGTATAATATAAATAAATTTCAAAAAGAGTATTTTAGTGTGTTTTTTTGTATGCAGAAAATCATCTTCAAACATACGTAGTTTTTAAAATAATATCTTAACTTTTAGCAATGAGATACCTATTATTTTTCCTCAAATGTCTTTCCTGAACATTAACAAACATTTCAATGAAGAACAATAACATATCATAGCTTTGATTTTAGATTTAGAGGCGAATTGAGTTCAAATATTCATGATTTTGCTTGTTTAACGTAGTGTTGTGAATAATATCTCAATTTTCAGTAATCAAAAATTTGTTATGTTTACTCAAAAGTCTTTCCTGAACATAAACAAACATTTTAATGGGAAAAATCATGCATCATAGCTTTGAATTTGGATTTAGCGACAACTTGAGCCAAAATATTCATGATATTGCATGTTTTACTTAGTTTTGTGCATAATATCTCTATTTTCAGTTATCAGATAACTATTATTTCTTCTCGAATGTCATTCCTGAATATCAACGAACATTTCATTGAAAAAAATCACGTGTCATCGCTCTGAATTCTGATTTAGAGACAAATTGAGCCTAAAAAATTATAGTTTTGCATTTTTCATGTGGTTTTGTGGAAAATGTGCCGCGTAAATTCCGGAATCCGCGTAAAAAAACCGCGTAAATTCCGGAATCCGCGTGAAAAAAAAACCGCGTATATTCCGGAATCTGCTTAAAAAAAAACTGCGTAAATTCCGGAATCCGCGGAAACAAACCGCGTAAAAAAGCCGCGTAAAAAAACCCGCGCAAAAAAACCGCGTAAAAAGCGACCTTAGTGTATTCAGATACCTATTATTTTTCCCTCAATTATCTCTCCAAAACACAACGAACATTTTATTATAGTAAAAATCACAGATCACTGCTTCGAGTTTTGATTTAGAGGCAAATTCACCATAAAAGTCATGATTTTGCATGTTTCACGTAGTTTTGAAAATAATATATCGAGTTTTAGTAATCAGATACCTGTTATTTTTTCTCAATTGTCTTCTTTAAACATCAACGAACATTTTAATGAAAGAAGAATCACATGTCATCACTTTGAATTTTGATTTGGAGACGAAATAAATATAAAAAGTCATAATTTTGCATGTTTTACGTAGTTTTGTGAATAATATCTCAAGTTTTTGTGATCAGATACTTGATATTTTTTCTCAAATGTCTTTCCTGAACATTAATAAACATTTTAGTGAAAAAAGAATCATATGTCATCGCTTTGAATTTTGATTTAGAGGCAAATTTAGCACAAAAAGTCATAATTTTGCATGTTTTGCGTAGTTTTGTGAATAATATCTCAAGTTTTAGTAATTATATACCTATTATTTTTTCTCAAATGTCTTTCCTGAACATCAGCGAACATTTTCATGTTAAAAAATCTACATGTTACCGCTTATTATTTTTGATTTAGAACGATTCAAAATGATGATGATTACTGTACACCTCAGAGACTGAGGGAATAATATCAATAGGAGTGTTACGGAATTCCATTTTATATAGTAGATATATATATATATATATATATATATATATATATATATATATATATATATATATATATATATATATATATATATATATATATATATATATATATATATATATATATATATATATATATATATATATATATATTTCCTCCCTCTTCTTGTGGATGTATATTCTCTTTTTGATCATTCCGTTCTTCATCTTTTCTCTCTTTTTACATGTTTTTTTTTTTCTTTATTATATTATTTCTTTCTGTCTCTTCTATTTGGTCGCAAATTCAAACTACTTACTTTTCAAATTCAGCCGTCTACTAAACTACCCACTTCCTCCATCACCTATATCCCCCACCCACAAACCGAAAACTTGATGTCGTCATATCGGTTTTCTAAACAGCAACGGACACCAATTTTCTGGCGTCATATCTTTTCCGTGGTCCCCGTGGCTCTGTGGTTAGCGATGTCGGTCGGCTAGCTCTCCCACACGGTTGTGATATCGGGCTCGATTCCCGATCGAGTCAAGGATCTTTTCGAGCTGGAAATTTTCTCGTCTCAGCACTGCGGCACGGTGTATCGTTGTACTTATCCTACACATACAAAATGTGCCAAAAACAATATTGATAACGGATTCTTTCAACTAATAATCTAGTTGATCGAGATCGCTAATAGCCCCAAGGCTATGCGTGCGATATTGTTGTATCTTTTCCGGAAATAGATCAAATTAACCCCTTTCCTAGAGTATTTCGGAAGATTTTCAGAAAACTTCTATCGGGAAACATCTTTTCCAGCCAGTCTGCAATGTAAACATTTATAAAATCCGATTTATGGTAAAAACAATTTGAGTTAATCGGACGGTTAATGAAGAAAAAAGGTCCACAATAGGTCCATTAACCCTATAGATATTGGAAAGTATTTAAGAGTTCTGCTTTTCACAAATTGGAGTATTCCAGAACCAGTTTTTTTTGTAGATTTACATAGAAACGGAAAGTGGAGAAAGGTATTTCGAAATAGCGTTAGACATTTGCTGTTTCTATAGGGTCAGTGCCGAGAATGGAGAGTATATAAGCATTTTAATCAATTTTGATTTCCAAAATGGTTTCAGATATCGGCTTTTGGTCGCTGGGCGGTTCTGAAAATGCCAGTATTAAAGGGGTCTTGAACGGTTCCTTCGTTTTTATTCAGTTTTTTTTGAAACCGGATGCCACCATCTTGCATTTAAATATGGCATCAATCCTTGATATTCGGTCTTCAGACGTTATCCTGAATCCGAAAATATTTCCTCATTTCCGATTTCTAGGCATCATATTTGTTGAGGCAATATAATAATATCTTCACTGTTTTATACAGCTTCCTAGAACCCAGAAGTCGCCATCTTGGATTTGAAATTAACATCGAACATTATGTTCTGGTCTTCAGATATCAATTTCTGATCTCCAAACATGACCCAGGACCCAGCCGGGAAAAATATACCGCATCCAGACGGAAATGAGGTTCCAGACGAGAGTCTCAAATGAAGGCGGTAGATTTTTCCAAATCTGTATCATATTTTCAGTACGCATTTGCTCACTGGTAAAAATGAACCCAAATTCCCACTAATTAGAAGCCGCTAGGCTGGCAACCTGTAATTTAGCATTTTTATGTAAAATTGGTCAATAAATCGATTGATGATAGTTTCATCCTGTGCAGTGCACGGGGAATGGTCTATATTTCCAGAAAAAACGCAAAAATAGGGTGAAAAGGGGCAAAATATACCGTTCTTCGGGCCCTGCACAAAATGAAACAATCACCAATCGATTTATTGACCAATTTTACACAAGAAATGCTATATTTTAGGTTGCCAGTCCAGCGGCGAAGATTTAGTGGAATAACCGGAACCCACATTTTCACTATATAATCGCCGCTGGACTAACAACCCATGATGGCCTGAACACGTGCAAAGTTGAACAGAGTAACACTTTTCCAGATTTGAATTCAACTTGAATCTGCTTCCTCTCGATAGTTTGAGTTTTTTTGCACCGCACACTCTGATCGATTGAGTTTCAATGCGTGCGATGCATGCAGTGACGTGACGTGATGTGACGCGATGAGTTTTGTTTTTAGATCAAATTTATGCTTTCAAATTTGATCTTAAATTGCGAATTTCATCGCAATTCGATTTTTATGCAATTGTTGTTATGCAGGATTCAAACTCAAATCTAACTCAAGTGTAATGCACTGTTAGTAGGGTTTACGTGCAGTCCGAAAATAAATGTGCAAACAAGTTTTAAAACTCACTTGGATACGAGTGCAAAGTCACACTGCCTAACTCTGCTAACAACCTGAAATACAGCATTTCGTATGTAAAATTGGTCAATAAATCGATTGGTGATGGTTTCATTTTGTGCACGGCCCGGAAAATGGTTTATTTTGCCCCTTTTCACCCTATTTTTACGTATTTCTGGAAATGTAGACCATTTCCCGTGCCCTGCACAGGCTGAAACTATCACCAGTCGATTAATTGATCAATTTTACATAAGAAATGCTATATTTCAGGTTGCCAGCCCAGCGACTTCTAATAAGATCGAATTTGGGCTCATTTTTTCCCAGTGTGCATTGTCTGTCTTAATGAAATTGAATGTTAACGGGTAAAAGTCGTTGTTAAAAATAGAAATTAGTTCGAAAAAAGTTCAAATGTTTAAGTTCAACACTATTGCCTTTTCAATTTTCAAGTCTCGAGGGCAATTTCCTTTGGATACAGTGTTTTTGGGTCGAATAAAACCGTTTTCTGCATTCAATTATTTCTTCATATCCAGGATGAATCGTAAGTGCATTTTAATTACCAAAAAACGACAATTGACTTGTTAGGCCAGCATCTTACCTCGAGATCTGCTGGGTGATAAGCGAATCTAATAGCAGGATTTCAAATAAATCACTCAAGCAATGCTTAATACCGAAATAGACCCTCTTTGTTACAATTTTAAGTTTTTCTCCGGTTAAATAGAATATTTTTTCAATTTGCGGTGTTTAGTTAACGACTGCCGCAAATATGGTGAGGTTGCAATAAACTATAATTTTGCTAAAATTAAATTAACTTTGGCCTAATCTCACCCCTTCTATGGGGTGAGATTGTGCCAAAAACAAAAAGTTGAATTTGATACCTGTTAAATAAACAGTAGCGTATCTACGACTAATCCACATGAATATGATAAAACAGTAAGTATAGGGACGACCATAAACAACGTAGACGTTCAAGGGGCTGTAGGGGGTTGACCAGAAACTACGTTTCATATGAGTTATAAAAAAATGTATGACTGGATCAAATCGATATCTAAAGTAACCAGTTATGAGAACGTGGCTTATAGACAGTCTCTTTACACATAGTGGCGTCTCCCTGAGAAGACTTTTCGTTTCAGTTATTATGTGTCATTGACCACTGTATATTCCATTGGAGATCTCAAAACTGCTGGAAACGTACCCACAACCCTCCTTTCTCGCTTAAAAGTCATCAGTTTATATAGAATAGGTGTACAAAACTTTGTTACATTCCATAAGCAATATCAATCATTGTAAATTTCCATCTAACAGTAGAGAACAGTGAGCTTCTTAAGCTTTTAGTCATTATTTTAAATAATATCATAGCTAGACAACATACCCTATGCTGTGAAGAAAAAAAAAACACCCTATGTAAACAATGCGAGTATTTTGGTGTATACTGATATAATTTTGTCGTTTTTTTTTTTTTTTTTTAAGGGGGGATTTGTTAGTAGCTTAAGTATTTATGATAAATATTAGTAAATAACGAGTATGTGTGTCCAATCACAAATGGTGACTTCTCAACACTGTTAGAAATTTGTAATTTTAATTGTTAGGATTTGTTTGCTTTCGCAATTAGGACTTATCATTCGTAGGGATTTAAACCTACTTGTCAGAAAAGGGGAAGTAAACTTACAACTAACTTAATTGCTAACTTATTGGCTATAAAGAGAGCTTATCGTAGCAATTGAGGATTGCAACGATTTTTGTCGAAAATTGTTAATAATTTTATTTGACATAGCTTCTAATGGTTCAACACCAGTAAGTCTATGTAATTCGAGTGTACCAAACCAAGGAGGACGCTTCAAAATCATTTTCAGAATTTTATTCTGAATCCTTTGGAGCGTTTTCTTCCTTGTTGAACAGCAACTTGACCAGATCGGTACAGCATAAAGCATTGCTGGTCTAAAAATTTGTTTGTAAATCAAAAGTTTGTTCTTTAAACAAAGTTTAGAATTCCTGTTAATGAGAGGATATAAACATCTCGTATATTTGATGCACTTGGCTTGTATACTCTCAATGTGCTCTTTGAAAATAAGTTTTTTATCATAAATTAGTCCCAAGTACTTAACCTTGTCGGACCAACTTAAAATAACCCCATTCATCTTGACAACGTGATTATTGTTTGTCTTGAGGAAAGAAGCCCTAGGCTTATGCGGAAAAATTATCAATTGAGTTTTAGAAGCATTGGAGAGATTTTCCACTTTTGCAAGTAGGAAAAAAAATATCTAAACTTTTCTGCAATCGACTGCATATGACACGAAGACTTTTTCCTTTTACGGAAATGCTTGTGTCATCGCAGAACAATGACTTTGTGCATCCTGGAGGCAAATCAGGAAGATCTGAAGTGAATATGTTGTACAGGACTGGACCCAAGACTGAACCTTGAGGCACACCTGCTCTGACAGGAAATCTATCAGATTTTGAATTCTGATAGACAACCTGCAGAGTTCGATCAGTAAGATAATTTTTTAAAATTTTGATTAGGAAAATTGGAAAATTAAAAGTTTGCAATTTCGCAATCAAACCTTTATGCCAAACACTGTCGAATGCTTTTTCTATGTCTAAAAGAGCAGCTCCAGTGGAATAACCTTCAGATTTGTTAGCTCGTATCATATTAGTAACTCTGAGCAATTGATGAGTTGTGGAATGCCCATGGCGAAATCCAAACTGTTCATTTGCAAAAATTGAATTTTCGTTGATGTGTGACATCATTCTGTTAAGAATAACTCTCTCAAACAGTTTACTTATTGAAGAAAGCAAACTGATTGGTCGATAACTTGAAACTTCAGCTGGGTTCTTAACCGGTTTTAAAATGGGAGTAATTTTTGCATTTTTCCATAATTTGGGAAAATATGCAATTTTGAAGCAGCAATTGAAAATTTTCACTAAAAAATCCATTGTGCTCTCAGGGAGATGTTTGATTAGTATATTAAAGATTCCATCGTCACCAGGTGCTTTCATATTTTTGAAATTTTTAATAATTGATTTAATCTCATTCAAGTTAGTTTCAATTATTTCTGCAGGTAAAAAATTCTGGGAAGAAATTAAATCAAATTGACGTGTGACTTCATTTTCAATTGGACTCACAAAATTCAAATTTGAGTTATGAACACTCTCAAACTGCTGAGCAAGTCTTTGAGCCTTTTGTTCATTGGATACAAGAAAACGTTCACCATCTTTTAAAACTGGAATAGGCTTTGAAGGTTTCTTAAGAATCTTCGAAAGCTTCCAAAATGGTTTTGAATATGGTTTCAATTTTTCAACTTTAGTCTCAAAATTTTGATTTCTCAGAAGAGTAAATCTATGTTTAACCTCTTTCTGTAAATCTTTATAAATAGTTTTAAAAACAGGGTCACGAGAACGTTGATATTGACGTCTGCGGACATTTTTCAAACGAATTAGAAGTTGAAGATTTTCGTCAATTATTGGTGAATCAAATTTCACTTGAGTCTTTGGAACAGAATAATTCCTGGCATCAACAATTGCACATTTTAATGCGTCCAAAGCGGAATCAATATTCACTTCGTTTTGCAAATCAAGCTCATTATTGAAATTTCTCTCAATATGAGTTTTGTATCTTTCCCAATTAGCCTTGTTATAATTAAAAACAGAGCTCATAGGGTTTAAAACTGATTCATGTGATAAAGAAAAAGTTATTGGAAGATGGTCAGAATCAAAGTCAGCATGTGTGATCAAATCACTACACACATGACTTTGATCTGTCAGCACCAAATCAATTGTTGAAGGGTTTCTTACAGAAGAAAAGCATGTAGGACTATTCGGAGACAAAATAGAATAGTATCCTGAAGAACAATCGTTGAATAAAATTTTGCCATTGGAATTACTTTGAGAATTATTCCATGAACGATGTTTAGCGTTAAAATCGCCGATTATGAAAAATTTCGAACGATTTCTGGTGAGTTTTTGTAAATCACCTTTAAAATAATTTTTGAGCTCGCGTGTGCATTGAAATGGTAAATATGTTGCGGCAATAAATAAAATCCCAAGTTCAGTTTGAACTTCAATTCCCAAAGTTTCAATAACTTTCGTCTCAAGATGGGGAAGAGCACGATGTTTGATTCGGCGATGAATAACAATTGCAACTCCACCGCCGGAACCCTGAATCCTATCATATCTATGAACCACGTAATTGGGATCATATTTTAATTTTATGTTAGGTTTCAAAAATGTTTCAGTAATAATTGCAATATGCACATTATTTACTGTTAAAAAATTAAAAAGCTCATTCTCATTGGCCTTCAATGAGCGAGCATTCCAATTTAATATTTTAATTGTTTTATTTAAAATCATTGCTAAATTTTAAATTAGAAACAATTTTAATAGTAAAATTTGTGCCTATTTGAATGGCTTCAAACATTGATTTTGCCTGCAACATGGCGTTCATAAGATCGAACATTGCCTGTTGCAAAAAAGAAAGTTTACCTGCCGTAATAGGCCCCAGGCAGTTGACATTAGAAAAAATATTTTCGGCAGCAATATTAGCTGGAGTGATAGGTGTACAATTATTTTCTAGCCTGTTTTGCTTACCCATATTAACGGTCATTTTCGAACTACCAACACTAGGCGGTATAATGTTCGAACTACCTGTAACCTGTGCATAAGTTAAACGGGTATGCAAAGGAGTAGGTAAACTATGCGTCACTGGTACGCTTGGAGAATTTTGTTTTGAAGTTGGTTTTAATTGAGAAATTGAATTTTGTTTACCTTGCCTTGCCTTAACAATTGCTAAACGGACTGGGCATTGATAAAAATTTGACATATGGTTGCCGTTACAATTCGCACAGCGAAAATTTTTACTCTCTTTCACAGGACATGTGTCCTTTTTGTGAGAAGAGTCTCCACAATTAAGACATTTTTGGTCCATGTTACAGAATTTGGAACCATGGCCATAACGTTGGCAAGTACGGCATTGGGTGATATGCTTTTCACCTCCGCCATACTTCCTATAAATTTCCCACTTTACACGCACATTATACAAAGCATGTGCTTTTTCAAAAAATTTTAAGTTGTTAACCTCATTGCGGTTAAAATGAATTAGATAATTAACAAGGGAAATTCCAGTTCTCTGACTGTTTTCGCCTCGTGATTTTTGTTTCATTAGAATTACTTGGGTAGGGGCTATGCCAAGTAATTCTGTTAAAGTAAGTTTGATCTCATCAACGGTTTGATCGTTGGTGAGACCTTTCAAGACAACCTTGAACGGCTTGGCGTTCTTGGTGTCATATGTAAAAAATTTGTACATCTTGTCAGTTAAATACTGAACAAGACGATCACGACCCTTTACTGAGTCGGCTAATAAGCGGCATTCACCTCTACGGCCAATTTGATAGGTAACTTTAACGTCAGAAACAAACGTTGAAAGTTCCTTTTTGAATATATTAAATTCAGAAGAAATAGTTACCACAATAGGTGGAACTTTCTCCTTTTTTAAAGATTTTATATTTTGTATAGTTTCATTATTGGTAACTTCCATTTCACCAGCTTCTTGCTCAGGCAAAATATCAAAAGGATTGTCACTACAGACACTCGATGTGTCAGAAAGAGATGCCTCTCTTTTCCTCCCCGCAGCGATGCGAGGTTTCTTTTTTCGTCCAGCCATTTCAGGTGATACGAAAAAAGTTAAAACAAATGTTAAATTCAAAAGTAGGTAGTCTTGAGAAAGACTGATGGGAAATAACTTTCAGGTAGTCTTTAAAAGACACACTGACAAAATACAAACTTTGAAGCTATAGGCAGTCAAAGACCAGTCCACAAGCAACCGAAAAAACGTCTGATCTGTAGGACAGTTCAAGACGCACTGATATAATTTTGTCGTGAATGTGAATTCCGCACATTGTACCGTTCATT
Organism: Wyeomyia smithii; assembly: GCF_029784165.1. NCBI lineage: Eukaryota > Metazoa > Arthropoda > Insecta > Diptera > Culicidae > Wyeomyia > Wyeomyia smithii. The sequence continues at coordinate 2,426,778 of NC_073695.1, read as the reverse complement.
ATAGCTTGGCACAATCTCACCCCAAAAGGGTTCATAAAGTGTACAGTTTGAAAAAAAAAAACATTATTTTATAAGCAAACACAGGTTCAATGCACAATATTTCCTAAACACATTGGAGACGACATCCTAACGTACCAACTGAGCAGTAAGTTAATGTGATGTGATCGGGTTGGTTTTCCTTGGACATTTTTGTATAACGTTATTTGCGCATGTTTTCACCCTGTACTTTGAAACATTATTTAAGTGAAACAGTTCACTGATATTATCTATATTTCGTTTGAAGTTGTGAATAAATATGTCACGTTTCATGAAGTATTGAGTTTGAGGTATTAGGTTTTAGAAATCTCAAGTAATTGAACATACAAACATTTTCCGTTTTGGCTCAATCTCACCCCCGTGGCTTAATCTCACCCCGGCAGACGGTATCTGAAATATGCTTGAAATAAACAATAAAAAGTATGAGTCAAGTCTCCCTAAAATAAATTCTTGTTATAAACCATCATCAGACTAAAAAAATTACACAATCTTACGCCCCAATAGAAAGTACAAAATACATCAATAAAGTAATGTATAAAGAGGAAACTTGAAATAGCGGTGACGTTGGACGAGCTTCCGGTTCTAGTTACTGTTAGCTAGATATCCTCTAATTGGTGTTAATGGAAACAATAATCTCGATTTTTCAACACATCATTTACACTAGTGCTGGGACATTTAACCGGATATATTCGTGATCCGGTTATCCGGTTATTTCTCATTAAACTATGTTCGGATACAATATCCGGATATCCGACTATCCGAAAATCCGGATATCCTGTCGGATAATATCCGGATATCCGGTTGATCCGGATTTTGGATATTTATCGGATATCCGAGGTCGGGTATTCGGATATTTTAATCCGGATAGTCCCAGCACTAATTTACACCGGCGGCGTCACAGAAAATTAACGTTACCAAATTTCAATAGTTCGTACATCAGTTGTTTGAGGAACGTGCACTCTTCTCTATTGAGTTGATTCGAATCCGAGGTTGGTTTCAAGAAGGAATTACTGATTGAAAAATCTGATCGGTTTGGGACAATTTGAGAATTCTACATACAAACTGACAGCATCCCGATCAGAAATACAAAACAAAAATGAAACAGAAGCTGTTAGTTTGTTAAGTGAAAACCTATCAGGCTGAGCTTAGAATTTGGTCCCGTTAGGTGTTAAAATAACAAAAAAAATATAACAAAAATTATTCTACTAGTATCAAACTCATAACAAATTTTGTTACTAAAGTATTAGTTTTATAGCAAAATATGATACTATACTGATACATACTTTGATAGAGACGAAGTATTTGGTAGATTTGGTTCAGAACAACTTCGTTCAGGATTTTTTATCGTATCTCGCTCAGATTTATGTTTGGTTTTTAATGCGCACAGGAGAATACAAATTCGTATCAAAATATGTTATTCGTGTCTCGTGCAGATAGAACTTTGAATTTTTTTAGTTATGCTCTTCTGATCGGGATGGGATCTGTTGCGATATGATTAAATACGAACAATTAAGCAAGTTACAGTAGATGACATGGTATGATACCCTCTAATACACTAATAGAAACATTAAAAATATAATCATCCTGATGGGTGATATTCTCACTACTGTTTTATTTTATGCCTAATTATAAACTTTGATGCCTCACCGTCCGTCGGAACGTCTTCTTTTGTTGAACCACCCGTGGAGGAACCAAAGTAGGTAAACATGTTTTCCATTGTAATCAATCATCAAGGTCTATAAACTTCCGAGTTTTTTTTCTTCTTCTATGTTTGTTCAGTTGTAAATCAGTGGTTTAACGAATTACTCTTGAGATGGTTTAGATGGGCGCACAAACACCACCGGAACCGGTTAACCGCGCCCGGAAAGGAAACCGGCAGTTTAGTTTTTTGAGCTGGCTTCTTTTTAGCGGAAAGTTTTAAAAGGCATTTTCGCCATTAGAATCGAGGTGATAATTACCTTCGAGATCAAGATTTCTTAGTGTGCAGAATAATAGCATAGCTATAATACCATGATTTTTGTATTATGATTTTTCTCGACTTGAACTCGAGGGAACAAATATTGACAGCTTTTCACATAAACAATAAAATATGTGTAGAACGGAATCAACATTCGGTGATTGGAATCAAGAGTTGAACCTTTTTTGAAACATGGTTATGGATTTGGTTTGGTGAAGTATTAGATTGAGCAGTGATTGTGGCAATTGTCTACTTCATTATTATCATTTTTTTTTTGAGGAGGAAAGCTGATAGGTAGGAACGGTGTCAATCGATCTTAAATAAGAAACGGGGGATTATCAAATCAAAATTCACAATGTTAAAGATACACTGGATTCTCTTTTTACGCGATTGATACGTGCGCGCAAAAAAAGAATCGCGTAAAAAAAATCGTGTAATTTCGAAAAAATCGCGTAAAAAAGAATCGCGTAATTTGGAGCAAATCGCGTAAAAAAAGATCGCGTCGTTACAAAACCTTTCGCTATGTGGTAAGTGTGTGTGTGTGTATGTGTGTATGTATGTCTATGTATGTGTATGTTTGTGTATGTTTGTGTGTGTTACATATTGGCTCAGAAAGAAATATTTCCCATGTCACACATCGCGTAATTTCAAGAAAATCGCGTAAAAAAATCGCGTAATTTCGAGAAAATCGCGTAGAAAAATCGCGTAAAATAAAATCACGTAAAAAAAGTCGCCTAAAAACAGAGTTCAGTGTATTATCATTCTGCACAGTTTCGAACAAACAGGAAATCTGACCAGAATTAGCAATACTTCTGTTTCCTGACCGAGTTGAATGAAATTTCTTTATGGCTAGTAGCCAATGAACTCTCCTTTAGATTCATTACTGCTTAACCTTTCAGAGTGATTTCACGGCTTTTTCTAGTGTTAGCAATACAACAACGGAAAACCATCTCTTTCAGTGCTTAGGGTGCTGTAGTACATATCCTTCGCACCCCCTAATAGAAGGCTGAACACTCAAAACATGGAGCTAATTAACAGGCGGCTGGAAAGCAAAGCATGCATAATAAAAGATTTTTATCGTTATACATAATTACAATATTTTCACGTCAACCGGCATGCAAACCTCAACGATTGCGCTTGGTAGGTACTCCTTCTTAAGCACTTGACCACGCGGCGCTGGGTCGCTGCTGACTGACTGAATAGGGTTTGCTGACGCGACACTCCGGATCGATAAAATAATTAACAGCTGCGTGCTGTATTTTAACTAGACAATGTGGAAAACTAAAGTATAGCCTTGAAAGAAATTGCGGTCATAATAAGAAAATGACCGGGGGAAAGAAAAACTATTGATTTCGTATACTGCTGAGAGGTGTTGATTATTCTAAGCTAAGAGTTTTTCGATGATCGCCAAAAAAAATAATATTTTATATAAGTCTCTATTTTAAGTAAAAAAATTATTTGCTGGGTGGAAATCGAAACTCTTTCGTTGCACTCCGCCGGTCTAGTTGAGTTGATTTCGCGTGGGGTGAACACCGAGACCAAGCAAAGGCTCAATCGAGTTCTAGCATTCACCTTTCCGTTTGCGGGGGTTCCCTTCGAAAGCACGCGTATTTATGTAAAATAAATAGTCACGCTGTTTGAAAGTGAGATTGTGTTGCACAGATACCCACAGCCAGAGCGGTCCTCTGTTTTGAGGTAAATATCAACGCAACTGTCTAAATAGCATTAGTGGTAGGCCGAATCGTTACCGCCGATCGGATCTAATGTTGAGCAATGGTCAAGTTATTCGATACCCGGTGCAATGTCGGAGAAATCTATCCAATACAAATATATACCAATCGCGACGCTGCTGCTGCTGTTGTTGCTGTTGCTGAAAGGGGGATAAAGTTTGATATCGAATTACACTATCGAGAATTATGAAGCTCGGCTTCGAAAGTTCGAGGTCTTTGCGGGATTATGCGATTACCGTGATATCGACTTGGGGAGAGACATTATATTTGTAAATATTAGCTAATGCAACTCCTGGATTCTCGTTTAGAGGCTAAGGCAGAACAGTCTTGGGTTGGCGGTCTTTTTGACATTTCAGGTGAACAATGAATGATATTCTGAATTTTGCGTGTAAATGTCTAAACGAATTAACACGGAAACGATTTTATTGGAATGGTATATCGCTTCCTCTAAATAAACTACAAACCATTGGAAATTACCAAGATATAATCAGAAGTTTCCAAATAAGAAAAAAAGGACCAAGTCTGTTCTAATATTTACGTGTTAGTGTCCGAGACATTTTCTCTGAATTTTCTTTTTTTTGGGCAGTTTTGAGCAATTAATGTAGCACAAGATTTTAATAAAGTAAAACGTGATTACAAACCCATTTAATAAAATAGCGGATTTCGCCATTTTACTGTACTAAACTATACTAAAATACTACAAGGTATACAGCCCTAGGGGTTGTATGAAATGGTGACGTAGGACTAAATATTTAATATATACTTTTACGAACTAATTTCACATTGCCCGCTTTACTAATTTTTAATATATGCTGAACTAAATATTATTATATGCTGCGCTTAACTGTTCATAGGTAACACTACCGTTTATTTTTGATAGTCGTTATTTTAAAACTAACGATGCATGAATACATGAAAATTTTACACTAGTAGTAGTTGCGAAAATTCTCATAACTCTTATCTTCAAGCATCTATAGTTCTGAAAAGAACCGATTCCATAATATTCAGTTAAAAATTCGTGCTACAGAACGCTGATAATCGCACCATGAATATTTTGAGTTGACTCGTATGCAGCTCTCGTTACTCAATGTCGCGTACCTTTAACAGCTGCACTGCTCTCGCTTATGTGTAACAAACTAAACTGAAGCTGAATTTCCTACACGCAGTCTTTTGTATCGAGTTCAGAGCAGATTTTTGCAATTAAGGCGTGGCTACGTAGCTTCGAGAAAGAGGAACAAACCAAAACACCTTCGATACTACTGAGTGATTTTCATAAGCATCAAAAGAAAGGTTTTGCTTTCCCGATGCGAAAAACACTCTGGTTCTTAGATTAACTAATTTTCGTTTCTAACATTTGACTGATAACGGTGTTCGAGTGAACACAAACAAACAATTAAACCGGAAAATCACTCAATTTAGCAGTGCAAATTCTTGAAATGAGGGTTATATCTTGTTGTGATAAACTATTCATAGGTAACACTACCGTTTATATTTGGTGCGTCCTGGTCGTTATTGTAAAAATGATTATTTAGAAATAGATAAAAATTTCACACTAGTAGTAGTTGTGAAAATTCTCATAACTCTTATCTTCATCATCTTATAGTTTTGAAAAGAACCGATTTCATAATCTTCAGCTCGAAATGTAGCTACAGAATGCTGATGATCACACCACCACCGGTAGCATCGATTATTTTGTTGGCCGCGTATAAAATTTGCTCTCCGCTGTGCCCTCCAGCAGCTGTGCCAGCAAAATATCCTGCAGCGTACGATGGTTATTGTTGCTGCCGTGTGCAGAATACAGGTAACATGCTCCGCGGTGCCTGGAAGTTGACTCGTATGCAGCTCTCGTTTCTCAATGTCGCAAAGCTTTAACAGCTGCACCGCACTCGCTATTGTGGAACAAACTAAACTGAAGCTGAATTTTCCACACGCAATCTTTTGTATCGAGTTCAGCGTAGATTTTTACCATTAAGGCGTGGCCACGTAGCTTATAGAAAGAAAGAGAAACAAACCAATACATCTTCAATACTACTGAGTGATTTTCATAAGCATCAAAAGAAAGTTTTTGCTTTCCCGCTGCGAAAATCACTCTGGTTCTTAGATTAACTAATTTTCGTTGCTAATATTTGACTGATAACGGTGTTCGAGTGAAAACAAACAAACAATTAAACCGGAAAATCACTCAATTTAGCAGTGAAAATTCTTGAAATGAGGGTTATGTCTTGTTGTGATAAACTATTCATAGGCAACACTACCGTTTATCTTTGGTGCACCCTGGTCGTTATTGTAAAAATGATTATTGAGAAATAGATGGACATTTCACACTAGGAGTAGTTGTGAAAATTCTCGTAACTCTTATCTTCAAGCATTTATAGTTCTAAAAAGAATCGATTCGATAACCTTCAGCTCGAAATGTATGCTACAGAATGCTGATAATCACACCACCACCGGTAGCAACGATAAAATATAAAATTTGCTCTCCGCTGTGCCCTCCAGCAGCTGTGCCAGCAAAATATCCTGCAGCGTACAATGGTTATTATTGCTGCCGTGTGCAGAATACAGGTAACATGCTCCGCGGTGCCTGAAAGTTGACTCGTATGCAGCTCTCGTTTCTCAATGTCGCAAAGCTTTAACGGCTGCACCGCACTCGCTATTGTGGAACAAACTAAACTGAAGCTGAATTTTCCACACGCAGTCTTTTGTATCGAGTTCAGCGTAGATTTTTACCATTAAGGCGTGGCCACGCAGCTTAGACAAAGACAAACAAACCAAAACACTTTGTTGAGTCAAAATATGTAGGCAGTGGAATTTATTTCGTCCATGTTATTGTTATCTGTGCTTGGGAAGCAAGCCAAGAACAAGGGAAATGTATGAGAAAGCTTGACCTTGGAACTTTTCACCTTTTTCCACCATTGAGCAGTAAAGCAACAATGTTGAACATAATATCAAAAAATTGTTACACATTTTATCCATCCACCGAAATATAAATGACTAAGATGCATTAAATCGTTCGCTTGCTATAACCGTTTGAAATCTGACGCAACATTTGCCAGTTTCATTTTCATTTTCACAAAGTGTAATCTAGTATAGAAAACAAAGACGTAGTCCTACGTCAAAAGCTTTTTTTTTAGGGGGGATTTGTTAGTAGCTTAAGTATTTATGATAAATATTAGTAAATAATGAGTATGTGTGTCCAATCACAAATGGTGACTTCTCAACACTGTTAGAAATTTGTAATTTTAATTGTTAGGATTTGTTTGCTTTCGCAAATACTAAAAAAGCTTAACTTTGCATTTATCACATCAGTCAACCAATCAACCGATGCTTTGCTCATTCGGACGAATGTCTTCAGGACGGAAAACCGGAACGATCTTGCATAGTGACACCACTCCAACTGCCATTGTGAAATAAAAAGTAAATTAATCCACGTCTGTTAAAAATATACACTGGATTCTCTTTTTACGCGATTGACGCGTGCGCGCGAAAAAAGAATCGCGTAAAAAAATCGCGTAATTTGGAGCAAATCGTGTAAAAAAAGATCGCGTCGTTACAAAATCTTTCGCTTTGTGGTAAGCGTGTGTTTGTATATGTGTATGTATATGTGTATGTATGTGTGTTTGTATGTGTTTGTGTTACATCTTGGCTCATAAACAATATTTCCCATGTCACATATCACGTAAAAACAGAATTCTGTGTATGTTAGACCGAACCGAACTTGTAACACTGAATGAACTAATTATTAACTCATCACTAGACAAATTGCCAGACACACAGTTAAAATAGCCCATAGCAATTCGATTCACTTCCCGACTCCACATCGTCTGCGTAGTCTTCCTACATTTAAATGAAGGCATTCTCTTGTTCGATAACTAAAGATTACCAACGATATCACGATAAAGTTGTTAGCCTGCGATAAAGCGATGTTCGATGTTACTGCCACCACCACGAGCTGGATACTGTTGACAAAAGCTGAAATCTGACAGTTTCTCTCAGAACACAGTCAAACCCAATCACAAATCGCTGCAGCAGTCAGTCAGTGAACCTTTCTCACGACAACGACAATCAATCATTGTACGTTGAAAAAAAAAAAAAACGGCGTGCTTTTAAACAGCGAGCCAACAACAGAAATGCCACCGATCCCCAGCACGCACAGTGGGACAAAGTTTAGGAACCAGTGGACTGAATTGATCGGTCGTGTGAATTTATCGCTTGTGGGGCGGCAAGTGCATCTGAGATTGAGCTTTTGGTTCTATTTATTTTGTTTCCGATCAGCGGTAAGATATGGTTTATAATTGGAGATTAGGTATCAGTTGAGCTGTTTTTTTTTTAAATTTTTAGCGATGGATTAGTACCTCCATCCATTGAAAGGTTGTTTCTTGTAGTCTTCTTTTACTTTTTGTGATACCTGTGCATACAAGCGAACATGAAATGTACTCCAGATGCGACTACAGTCGAACATGGAACGCACAAGAAATTACTACAAATAAATGGTGTAACAGAATTCCCAATGTCGATGTGTACTCCTCTGACTAGAGTTGTTTTCAGACGAGCCTATTTCATATGTGATTCAACCATCCGTAGAAAATATGTAAGGTCGTTAATTCAACACAACTCTTATAGGTGGTTTTATGAACTAGAGAAAAAAAACAGGCCCACGTTAAAAGTATCTTAAAAAAAAATTTGCAGAGTATTGACTTATTGATAGCAGATAATGTTTCCGGTATCTGCTTATGCTTTTCAGTTTGCTCATAAAAAAACTTTCACGCTTGACAAGGTAAACCAAGAATAAACCAAACAATTTGGTTTTATATTAAGGTTGGAGCTACCCGAAAAACTAAAAAAAAAATAACATAATCGGCACACAATTATGCATTGAACGGTGGGTTTTCACACATAAAAAAAATTAACTCTTATTTTTTACTTCTAAAAATAGTATTTATGTTGAGTTTTTTTTTTTGGTTAAACCTTTCCTAGATGTACCAAGACCTGTACTGCCGGATTCCGAATCATGCAGGAAAAAAAAAACTCCGATAAAATCAAAGGGCGGTATAATTATTTACTGTTTTTTTAAGTGTTCTTATTATAAGGCTTGATTAGAATTAACAATTTCGTTTGTTATTTTATTTATAACCTCACGTTTATTCAGAGTATTTTTGAGAGGCTAATAGTAATACTTTCTATAGCAGCGGTTCCAAACCGGAGGTCCGCGGCCGGCAAGGGGGCTGCGAGGCTCAGCTAGGGGGGCCGCGAAGCTCTTGATAAAATTGACAGGAAATTAAAGCTTCTATGTATATATTTCTGAGAAAGCAGGTTTGCAGGTTTTTCTTTTGCGTATTAGGACCAAGACGGAAACAAATTAGACTTGAAGGACGATGTGAGACTGAAAAACACAGCCTCGTATTGCAACACTTGTATTTTAAGTTCTTTTAGAGGGCCGCAAAGAAGAATGTGCTTCGTAAAGAGGGGCCGCGGAGCTCTCTGTGATTAGCAGAAGGGGCCGCGGATCGAAACAGGTTAGGAACCACTGTTCTATATAATTGACCTAATGTGGTCTATACTTTGCGTTAATTTATGTTCAGTTTCGAAAATTGTTTTCAAAATCCATAAAAAAACAAGTTCAAACTTCAACTTTAAGAATACTAATTAAGGAGCGTTTCCACTCTATATAACTAAATAAAAAATCTGTTTTTATATCATAGTTTACATTAAATTCCACTGGAATTTAAGCACGGGATACGTAAATCTCGACGTTCGCTCCCGCGTACATTCCAAAAACCCAGAAGGGAGCTAAAGCGCACTAAGAGGTAAAAAACGGTTAACGAAAACGTTGCTCCAAGTGGAACGACGTTGATTGGTTCCGTTGCTTCGAAGACGGTAATTTCAATGTCGTGTGAAGTGAAGCTAAAAACCTTCAAAGACGCTGAATTAAAGGAATCGCTCGATGAGGATCCATGTCAAACGCAAAAACAGTATGATTCGGTACTAGTAGTTACCAGCCAAGTCATTCCTAATTTATTGCATGCTTGAGATTCATTCAAAAACATAAAACTTGAGTACTTTAGGATTTGAAGTCAAATGAAGTAAAGCGTGAACAATTGCTCCAGCAGTGAAAAAACTTTATGAGCCGTTGAAACCGAGTGAAACCATCATTGGGGAACTATATTAAGTCAATTAAGCCGAGCACTTCGCCAAAAAACGGCTACAATACGAGCAAAGGCACGAAAATGTGTTTCCACTGCATGACGACGCTCAATCTCATATTGCTAAAGGCGGTAAAATTTACATTTAAACGGTCAACTGAAAACAACCCTATTTCCCAGATATTGTACCGTCCAATTAATACTTGTTCCGTTCGATGGCACAAAGATAGGACAAAGCTATAGCTAGCGATGGGCAATACTTTAAATTATTTATAGGTACCTTTTTTTCAAAATAAATTTGCATTTCACTAAAAAAAAAACCAAGAGAATTCAGCAGCGCATCTAATGCAGTTATTTGGTGCTTAGAATTTCTGTATGCTGAAATTCCAAATTGAACAGCCACTTCACAACAATGAGTTAATCCAAATAATAAATTACTGTTACGAAAACACGAATTAATCCACCTAACGGTGAGACCTAGCTAAAATGTTAAATTGAGTTTGTAAAATTTTGAAATTTTCAGAAAATAGTTACATCATTGATAATTTCTGCTGGATTTATTTTTCACTCTGAATAATACATTTTTGGTAGTAAACAGCCCAACTACGTTTCATACTAAACATTCAAACACATATGAATATACATTTACACCTACATACCAATATATATTGCACAAATATCATGGAAGAAGTGAACTTTTGTTAATAAAAGCACCCCCGGCAGAGCAGCGTAAAGTCAATGTCATACTACTGAGTCAGTAGTACTGACTGGAATGATGAAAAAATCTACTAACTTTTCGTGAGTTGCCGTACTGGCAATAAACTATCAATAATAATATGCTCATTTTGACAGCATGTTATTAAGCAGAGAAAAATAATAAACTCTTTGGTTTTCTTCAAATTGATTTTAACGAATAATAATAGAAACAGTGCACGTTTTAATTTGTAATTAAAAATGGGTTTTCTCGTATCATTAGTTCTAGTATGGTTAAAGTGACCAGATAGTTGAAGCTCCAATGCGGGACACACCTATTTAATTGTGCGTCGGACGGAGAGGAGGATGGCGATAAAGGTTGGACAGTTGCCATGGAATGGTAAGAACCACACGTAGGCTGACCAGATTTTCTCGGGATAAAAACGGGACAAATGGGTTCAAAAAAACGGGACACATGATAAAATTGATTTTTGAATATTCTTACCAACCAAAGCATGCGAACAATTGAACATTGCTTTGATGCACTTACCCGATCCTGAATTTGTGTGATTTTTTGCAATGAGTTCCTGAAAGTAATAGTAATCAGTACCTAATATTAAAAAAAAAACCTGGCTGCTTGAAAACTTATTTTCCATTTAAGAAAAGTTCCAATGCAAAGCTCTATTTTAGATTTTTTCAAGGAGTATCCCAAAACGGTACAAAATGGCAAAAAGACGAGACAGGTAAAAATAGTCGAATAAACGGTACTGTCCCGTTCAAAACGGTACGTCTGGTCAGCCTAACCACACGCGAATTGCGGAACACTTTTATTTGAAAATATTTGAAGCAGTACAAGAAATCATTCCGAAAATAAACAATTAAGACAATTTAACGTTCTTGGAGTGAAACATGCGTTCTAGAAATAACTTTCACAGTAAAGTTTTTTTTATCGTTTGAAGCAACTAACGGTTTTTGTGAATATTTTTTCTGCCGCTTCTTTGCAAATCTAGCAAATTAACGATTAACGTTTGGAAGACCAACATTTTGACGACGCTAGCAGTTCAGCTGAAAAATTAATGAAATCACTTATCCACTAACTAACATTTAGTTCCTGGTAAAACAACGCGAAGTTTACCGTGCTGGATCGAAACCCGTACAGTATCAAAATCCGTACACCTTGATGTTTTTCTGTAGTTTTAAGCATTACAAAAATGAAAACTCATATAAAAGTTACATGTACATGTCCGTTGAACTATTGGCTTTCTGTTAAATTGAACTATGCGCCAGTAGGCCATGAAATAAAAATATTAAAAATAAAAAATCAATCGTGTATCGGTTTCAGATGTCATTTCGTCGCATCGTTAGAGATTTCACTAAGGAAACGTTCTTCAGATAAAAATGTTTTTCAAGTGGGATATAGGGGAGGATTGCACAAAACGCACCAGTTAAGCATTTGCGCGATTTACAGCGCTTCAAATCATTTCAAAGCGACATTGAACGTGTAGGATGATTGTAGGATCTATTTATTGTATGTTTATGACGAAGTTTTTGAAGTAGAATACTTCTCTCAGGAAGTTCGGCTACATAGGGATGTGAAATGAAAATCTAAAACCGAAAAAAGTGAAAAATATGTCCAATTTCAGATGCTAATAAATCGGTTAGTATTCGATGGATTTCCTTCGTTCTTGCAGCAATAGATTGGAAAATCTTCTAAGATTCTTCCCAAAAGAAGATAATTGTAATTTTATTATTCACACTATTGTACTATTGAAAATAGTCAAGTCTAGTCAAAACGAAAAATTCGACCTCTGATTTGTCGTTATATGATTGCTTCCCAAGCACGGTCGACAGAATCATATACCTTGCAGTTGAAAACATGCTATTTGGCCTATATAAGAACCTGTTTCAGCCGAAGCCGCTCATAATAGTTCTAGACAGCGACAACAGCAGTCGTCCTCCCGCAGCAGCAGCACTAGCCCTCTGGTTGGTCAGCACGTCTCAGGAGCAGCGCGGTTCTTCTCAGCGTGTGTCGCCAGACTGCCATTATTCCCCCCGTGTTGGGGCAGCATGAAGATTGCCATCAGGAAATCCAATTTTGAAAATCAGAATGCCTTTTTCAAGGCAAATAAACAAGTCATTGAAAGTTAATAATTTTTGACAACGCAAGCAAGCATTCTGTGTTGGGTCCTAGCAATTTAAATCTGTCGCACCCGTCTAATTTACTGAATGTGAAATAGCTTCCACAGTGCATGTTGTCCGTGTAGGTGTACTGTTAGGGCAGCTCAAAGGTTGCGATCAGCAGCCGATTTTGAACTGAAAAATGCCTTTTTCAAAGCAAATAAACAAGTAATTAAAGGTTAATAATTTTCTGGCATCAACACAAGCAGACATTCTGTGCGGGATACAACAAAATTCTGTTGTAGTTGCCTAATTCTTGCTTTATTTAGTAAACCCCCCACTGTAAGGGCAGCTCAAAGGTTGCGATCAGCATAACCGACTTTGAATAACAAACTGCCCTGTTAGAACGCATTCACAAAGACAGTTAGGCCTCTGCCATGGTGAACGCGAACGGGCGAGAAACTTGCCGTAGGTAAATAAACAGCTCTCTTCACGGCTGTCTGGCATTCTGGATTTTGGCAATCAAAACTTCTGCTGGCTATCTGATTTTCAGTGTGAAAACCGCCTTCAACTTTGTTGTCAGAGTGCCTGACTACGATTTAGTAATATTGTTTGAGTTAAATGTTTACAAAATTTTACAATATTCCTCTTTCTCCCATTCAATAAAACAGGTAATACGATGCCTTCGTCATACGCAAGTTCACCATAACTCCCGCTATCGGCGTAACACAGAGATGCAATCAGCGTCATATCCATATCATATGTTAAATTCAACAACAAACTGTCTTTTTTAAGACAGCCAAACAAATGAATTGAAGATTTAATGTTTTCTCGTTCTGAGCTTTAACCAAAAGTTAATTATCTTAATTTGAATTCACATGTACATATACTCTGACTGTTGAAACTTGTTTGCACCGCAAAGAGTTTGTTCTTTTCCTGTTCAGTGAGGTCGTATTTATATGTGCAAACTGAAATTTAGTAGTACTTCAACTACATTTGCACAAAATTTTCAATACTGCCAATGAGCGGTCAACATTTATTTGCTAGGAAAAATGACTGACACCGGGTTATCTTTCTTGTAAAAGTATTCTACTTCAACCTTGCGGTCGTGGCTTTGCACACAACCCTCCTGTGATTTTTATAAAATACTCGATTCCAATGTCTTTTTTGGTAAAACATACCATTGCCGCCAAACAAGCCCGTGACCAAAACGCACCACAACAAAGGTCAGTATGCTCCAAAGCAGTAGGCTAATATGCCACTAGCAGAAATCAGCACGCGAAGTGAGAAGCGCTTGAAGTCTCGAAAGTAAAATCGAAAATAATGGAGCATGCTCTAAGTTGTCTAGCAATCTCCTACAAGCTCTTCATAGTGCATTCTGCCCTAATTTTAATTTTGATTGTTTTTAGGTAAAAGTTGACGAAAGTTAGTGAAATAATTTGAAATACTCATAGTATTATAAACTCCAAAAGTTTAAGGATTAGGGAAACCATAGTTTTTCGTATTATTTACAAGTCATTCAATCAAAAACGCTTAAATAAAATTTATGAATAATTACATGTTGGACAGAGCCACAGCCAATTGCACAGTTTTTTGAGTATTTTAGTCATTACGGCACACTTTATTTATATGAGAACTGTAGAGAAACTGGGTTTTTATGAGAAAAGCGAAAAATTTCGTCATAAAAAGCCACATGTGTAAGTATTTTGGGGAATTAATAGCATGGGCCATCTTACCCAACTGGTGCGTCTTGTACGGTTCTCCCCTAAGTGTTTTACTCTGTGAATCTTTTTGAAATCGATTGAAAAGGTATGTCTTTGTCATTTTCGAGCTGTGTATTGTCTGGTAAATAGTGCAAATTGTATTTATTCATCAAAAACTGTGCCGTACGGATTTTGATCCTTGCTAATCGCTTGAATCTAAATCCGTACAGCGTGTGTATCATGCATATTTTGTTGAACTTTCATCCTTGTTTTCAGCATTTTATGGAAGAAAACAAGCATAAATATACGGCAAACAATCCCGAAAGAGCTGTGACAGAAGTGCGCGAGGGAAAGTCGTACCGGGAAGCTTCGAGAGGTTCCGGCGTTCTAGTGACTACGATAAAAGAGCCGTAGCTTATGGCTACGAATCTCAATCAAAAGGAGTTCCACCAACCTTCACTGCTGGAGAGGAAGATTTGGATCATGAAGTGGGGTATAGCAATCGGGGGGCCCGGGGCATTTGCCCCCTCCTTATATCTGGGCCTGGAAGAAGGCGTCTTGCAGCTGGTAGTTGAGAAAAATTATATGTTTTTTATGTCAAATCATTCAATTGGGACCTGAAGCTATCTCAGTTCTAAAATATCATTAAAAGAAAGCCGCATTTTCTGAGCAAAACTTGATTTTCAAAAAAAGTTTATCGTTTTCCTTCGATTTTTAGACGAAAAATAAAAAATTGCCCGAAATTTAGGGCATTTCGAGCAGTTTTTTATTCTTCATTCAAAATTTGAAGGACAACGATAAACATTTTTCAAAAACATGTTTTGCACAGAAAGCTGCACTATTTCAGCTGATATAAAAATTAGAAAATCGTGTAAAACTTTAGGAACCAATTGACCGCCACAATTTTTTTTTTGCTTAGTGTAGAATTTTATAAGAAGTAATTCTTACTCTACATGCTCAAATAAACAAATAATAAATAAATATAATATATTTACCGTAAATTTAAAGATAAATTGAAAAATAAATTACATTTACGTACTTCTATATCTATACGGATTTTGATTCACTGCTGTACGGTCTTTAATCCAGTCTATATCGCGTGCGTGCGGATTTCGATTCAAAAGTGTACGGATTTCGATTCAGATGAAAAACTGCGTACGGATTTCGATTCAAAACATGTTCTATTCAAACATGATTTTTTCGAGTTTCAGAGTAGTTTAAATCAATTCGCTTGAAAATAGTGATAAAATATAAGAAGACCTCTAAGTTAACATGTCAGTTTAAAGCAATATGTCATTTCTTGATTTTATATTGACCGTTGAAGATTATCATGTGCTTAAGTGTACGGATTTCGATCCAGCACGGTACTTTTCAAATTTGGAATACAATAATATTGATTCCAACATGGAGCAAGAGGGTATTAATGAGTACATTCCCAACAAACAATTTTGTTGGATACCGGCTTGTTAAGCTATCGTTCAGCCGAAATCCACTGAATAATACCTTATTAAGCTGTGAATCGACAAAAATGTTTGTTGGGTTGATACTTATCGAAGAGGCACGTTGTCCCAGTAAAGATATGTAAAATCTGGTGATGCAATTTTATTGAAACCGCGGGACATCTCAAGGGTACGCGGGATATTTTAAATGAACGCGGGATGCATTTCTACACGGGACATTTTTTTAGAACGCGAGACGTCTGGTCACCTTAAGTATGGTAAACATGAGTTCCTCAATTATTAGGTAAAGTTGCCGTTCACATCTTTTCTTCTTCACTTAAACCTTCAAATAGTTTTTGTTACTGCTCACATGGTGAATACTATACTGTAATATGATGAGTACTCTTATTACAAAAAGAACTATATTTGGTTTGTTGAATATTGAACTTTCCTGTTATTTACATTCAAGATGCATAAAAAATCAAGTTTTATACTACTTTTGCGGTATGTAATTAGATTTTTGCCTTTTTCCTAGAAAGGTATAGCAATCACTTGCAAAACCGAAAGTATAAAAGTGAATGGCATATATCACTCGACTCAGCTCGACGAGCTGAGCGTTTTCTGTATGTGTGTGTGTGTGTGTGTATGTGTGTGTGTATGTGTGTGTGTGTGTATGTGCAGATTTTTATTCTCACTCACTTTTCTCAGAGATGACTGGACCGATTTTCATGAAATTAATTGCAAATGAAAGGTCTTGTTGCCCCATAAGGCCTTAATGAATTTTTTTGTAATCGGATTTTTAGTTTAGAGGTTATGTTTAAAAATGTGAAAATCATGAAACATCAATATCTCAGAAACTACACAACCGATTTGAACAAAATTGGTCTCAAAAGAACGGGCTACCTAGAAAACCTTTAAGTTTTGAATTTCATAAAGATTGAACTTGTGGTTCAAAAGTTATGAAAAGAAACGTGTTCTGAAGACTGTTTAATCTCACTCATGTTTCTCAGAGATGGCTGTACCGATTTTCATAAAATCAATGTCAAATGGAAGGTCCAATTGTCCCATAAGACTCCATTGATTTGTTTTGCAATCGGACTATTAGTTTGCCTGTTATGTTTAAAAATGTGAAATCCAGCCGATTTCCACAAAATTAGTGTCAAATGAATGGTCTAGCTGCCTCAGAAGACCCTATAGAATTTTACTGTAATCGAACTGTAACTTCATTTGTAATGTGCCGACTTGTGAAAATCACGAAACTTCATTATCTCAGAAACTACACAACCGATTTGATTATTATTATCAGATGAGCGGGCTAGTTAAGGGTTAACGGATGATTTATGATTGAACACGTGGTTTCATAGTTTGGCTGCCCTACACGTTCCCATTTTATTTGATTTTAATCGAACTTAAGCAACCGTTATGTATTAAATCTACTATATAAAAATGGAATTCCGTAACGCTTGATCTTATTGATATTATTCCCTCAGTCTCTGTGGTGTACAGTATTCATCATCATTTTGAATCGTTCTAAATCAAAAATAATAAGCGGTGACATGTAGGTTTTTCAACATGAAAATGTTCGCTGATGTTCAGAAAAGACATTAGTTATAAAAAAAATAGTTATCTAATTACTAAAACTTGAGATATTATTCACAAAACTACGTAAAACATGCAAAATTATGACTTTCTGTGCTAAATTTGCCTCTAAATAAAAATTCAAAGCGATGACATATGATTCTTTTTTCACTAAAATGTTTGCTGATGTTCAGGGAAGACATTCGAGGAAAAATAATTAGTATCTGATTACTAAAACTTGAGATTTTATTCACAAAACTACGTAAAACATGCAAAATTATGACTTTTTATACTTAATTCGTCTCCAAATCAAAATTCAAAGCGATGACATGTGATTCTTTTTTCATTGAAATGTTCGTTGATGTTTAAGAAAGATATTTGAGAAAAAATAATAGGTATCTAATTACTAAAACTTGAGATATTATTCACGAAACTACGTAAAACACGCAAAATTATGACTTTCTGTGCTAAATTTGCCTCTAAATCAAAATTCAAAGCGTTGACATATGATTTTTTACACTAAAATGTTTGTTTATGTCCAGGAAAGACATTTGAGGAAAATAATTAGTATCTGATTACTAAAACTTGAGATTTTATTCACAAAACTACATAAAACAAGCAAAAATATGCTGAATTTGCCTCTAAATCAAAATTTAAAGCGATGACATGTGTTTTTTCTACATTAAAATGTTTGTAAACGTTTAGGAAAGACTTTTGAAGGAAAGTAACAAGTATCTGTTTACTAAAACTTGAGATTTTATTCACAAAACTACGTAAAACAAGCAAAATTATGACTTTTTATGCTGAATTCGCCTCTAAATCTAATTTCAAAGCGATGACATGTGATTCTTTTTTCATTAAAATGTTTGTCAACGTTCAGGAAAGATATGTAAGGAAAAATAATTAGTATCTGATTACTAAAACTTGAGATATTATTCACGAAACTACCGAAAACACGCAAAATTATGGCTTTCTGTGCTAAATTTGCCTCTAAATCAAAATTCAAAGCGTTGACATATGATTTTTTCTCACTAAAATGTTTGTTAACGTTCAGGAAAGACATTTGAGGAAAAATAAAGTGTATATGATTACTAAAACTTAAGATATTATTCACAAAACGGCGTGAAACATGCAAAATTATGACTTTTTATGCTGGATTTGCCTCTAAATCAAAATTCAAAGCGATGACATGTGATTATTTTTTTCATTAAAATGTTTGTTTATGTTAAAATATAAAATGTATGTTTGAAGATGATTTTCTGTATACAGCACAACAATATTGCAGCCTTCTAATAGCGCTCTCGATCAACCAGATTAGATGAGAAATTTCGTTATCGATATTGTTTTAGCACATTTTGCATGTTGTAGGATAAGAACAACGATACACCGTGCCCCAGAGCTGAGTCGAGAAAAATTGCAGTTCGAAAAAATTCTCGACCTGATCGGGGATCGAACCCTATATCACAACCGTGTGGGAGCCAATCGACATCGCTAACCACAGAGCCACGAGGACCACATACAGCATACAGAATACAGAAAATCACCGAAAAATATTTTATTTTAATTTATACGTTTTTATACGATTACATGCGAAACTTTGACTTTTTATGCGCAATTCGCCTCTGAATCAAAATTCAATGATTTGTTTTTTTTTTGCAATTAAATGTTCGTTGTTCTTTCATCTAGAATTTTTTTGAAGAATAACCCATGTCTCGAGCATGAACATTTTACATTCTGATGTTTTCGTAGTTTTGTGAATAGTTACATTTTACGGCATTCGATTTACTTTTGTACTTTTGAATTTAAATTTGATTTTTATTAGAGAGCTTTTAACCAGAAGGTCATTCAGCTCTTAATCTTACTGTTTAACTTTTTTTGCGTTAATCCAAACTAAAACTCACATTTAGCTGCAGGAATGGTTACGATCCATTTGTTTGAATATCGACTAAGAGGCAGCTTAAGCATTAAACATCTTTTTTTTCTTATTTTCTACAAAGTTTTGTGGAATAAAAAATGGCGACTTCCGGTTCCAGGAAAATAACCTAAAGTGATATATGGCCAACAATTTCAATACTTCCTAAAGTGGACCTCCATACGTCATTTTATAGCGATGACACAATTTTTTTTCATTAAAATGTTTGTTAACGTTGAGAAGACCATTTGAAGAAAAATAACAAGTATCTGATTACTAAACTTGATATATTTTTCACAAAACTACATGAAACATGCAAATTTATGACTTCTAAAGTGATATTTGGCCAACAATTTCAATACTTTCGAAAGTGGAACTCCATACGTCATTTTGAAATCCAAAATGGTGACTTCCAGTTTCTGTAAATCAGCCCAAAATCACAAAAAACAATCCAATATGGGTATTTCCGTTCTGCGCGTTCTCAGAATATTGAAGTAGGGTATCGAACGTCTTCGTCAGTGGTTTTCTTCGGTAGTTTTACTGGCGCAATCTTATGCAAAAATGGTCCGAAGAAAACCACTGACGAAGACGTTCGACACCCTACTGGTGATGATGGAAGTATAAGATGTAAATTATATTTTTGAAGTGAGTTGAGCTAATGCAGCAATGAAATATAAAAAAAAATCTGTCTTTGAAGCCTTTGATCCCGAGCATCGCCGGGAATGTTCAACTAGTTGTTAATAAAACAACGAAAGTCTATTATCTCAAAGATTACATGACTTATTTGAACATAACTAGTGTCATACGAACGACTCATCTCTCAAACTTACAAATAACAAACTTCATAACAATTTGATATGTGGCTCAAAAGTTCTGGAAAGAAGTGAAATTCAAAGACTATTTAAAACTATATCTGCTTTGATCGATATGTGTGGCCTCAACATAATTTAAATGTGGTGTCATACTATTTGAACGTTCCAAGTTCATTGATTACTTGCGGTTTGTTTGAAGTCTGCAAATGCACGACGAATCGGCCATAGGATATGATCAAAGTCAAATAACAAATCGTTTGAAATGATTAGTTTTATCGAAATGACAACATCCTCGTCTTTTGGCTTCTGTACATCGCCTTAATTCTGAATATATTCATATTAAGTGGTATTCTGTCATTATCAACAGACTTTCTGGCATCAATCTGACACCGGAAATACCCATATTGGGAGGTAATAAGTTATTTTGGTTGTTTTCCAGAAACTAAAAGTGGTCATCTTTAAATTCAAAATGGTGTCCAGGGTCAATGTTTGGTTTCTATGCATCATCTCGATTACAGAAATATTCATATTGAGTATTATTCGGTCGTTTTCGACTGTTTCCTAAAAGTTGCCATTTAGTAATTCAAAATGGCGCCTGAAGTCAATTGTAAGCTCATTGCATCATTCTAGTTTCAGATATACTCATATTGGATGGTATTTGGTTATTTTAGGCTGTTTTTCACAAACCGTAAGTCGCCATCTTGGATTTCGAAATGGTATTTGAGATAATTTCTAGCCTCTGAGCGTCATTCTGGTTGAAGAAACACCCATATTGGGTGTTATTCGATCATTTTCCGCTGTTTCCCAGGAACCGGAAGTCGCCAACCAAGAATCCAAAATGGAATGTGTGGTCGATTTCAGCTGCTGTGTATCATTTTAGATCCGGAGATACTCATGTCAGACGGAAATCGGCCATTTTTGGCTGTTTTCCAGAAACCAGAAGTTGCCATCCTACAATTCATAATAGTGTCTGAGGTCAATTTTTAGCTTCTTCCAACATTCTGGCTCCGGAGATACTCATCTTGGGTGGTATTTGGTCACTTTGGGCTGTTTTTCAGAAACCAGAAGTCGTCATTTTGAACTTTAAAATTGCCTGTGAAATCAATTTCTGTCATCTGGGCGTAATTCTGGTTCCGAAAACATTCATATTGAATGGTATTTGGTCATTTCCGGCTGTTTTCCAGACACCGGAAGTCACCATCTTACAATTCAAGATTGTGTCTGTGATCAATTTTTAGCTTCTGTGCATCTTTCTGGTTCCGGAGATACTCATATTTAATGGAAATCGTCCATTTTAGGCTGATTTACAGAAACCGGAAGTTGCTATCTTACAATCCAAAATGTTGCCTAAGGTCGATTATGGAACATATTTTTTACCACTAAACATTCGCCTGCCAAATTTGGTTCCATTTAGTCGGTTAGCTCTCGAGATGTGCAGAAATTTGTGTTTCATTTGTATGGCATCCCTCCCTTCCAAAAGAAGGAGGGGTGTCAAAACATTATGGACATAGTTTTTACCCCTTAAAACATCTACATGCCAAATTCGGTTTCATTTGCTTGGTTTGTTCTTGAGTTGTGCAGAAATTTATGTTTCATTTGTATGGGACCCCTCCCTTCCAGAAAAGGGAGGGGTCTCAAACTATTATGGGAACCTCTATCGGCATCAAAAACCTCTACATACAAATTTTCACGCAGATCGGTTCGGTAATTTTCGAGCCTATACGGATCAGACAGACAGACAGACCGGATTGCATTTTAATATGTGTAGATTAAACATCAATATTTTTGAAGAGTGAATATACATTTATTGGATTGAAGCGTTCATGTAAATCTATTTTTACAAATAAAAGTATGAATGAGAAAAGCTGGGTCTGACCGCTAGGTGGATTAATTTAGGTTTTTTGCATCTTTTTTGCACTAACGCTAACGATCGCCTCACAACTCCATCTTGCACTTACACTGAAAAAATCACTTTATCATGGTAATTTTCGATATTTCAAATACACTAAAGTTTTTTTACGTGGTATTTTTAACGAGTCTTTTTATACGCGGATTTCAGAATTCACGCGGTTTTTTTACGCGGACTTACTCCAGTTACTGAACATTCACGGATTTGGCCTAACCTTCTTATATCTTTTATCGATTTTCAGCCTAGATCGCATGCGGAAATGACACTGCTATTGACTTTTACCGAAAGAATTTAACAGTAACGATTAAAAAAGTTTAGCAAATGAAGTTTTTTTTACGCGGATTTCGAAATTTATGCGGATTTTTTAAGCGGATTTCTGAATTTACGCGGATTTTTTTAAGCGCTACGTACCCCCACGTAGAAAAAAAACCTAGTGTATCACCAAGAATTGCACTAGTGTGATATTTTAGAGTGAACTCTGTATGTTCACTACCGTTGACAATGAAAATCTACCAACCAAAATAAAATAGTCACAGCTCTCAGGTCACAACATTGAATCACGTAGCAAATCTCCATGCTTACTGCGATGCGATGACATATTTTCCCTCATTCAGCCTGTTACCTCGATAAATCTGATTGTCATTTTGATAAATTGTTTCAGTACTAAATAGCTTTGGTAATTTGGTATGGTAAACATGAGTTTAGCGATTTTTTTTTTCAATCAGAAAATCAAGCTGATCATAAGTACGACTCGATTTTCTAGAGACTCGATTATCTGGAATTTCAGACTCGCCTTTCCGGAGTATTTTTTTGCAATTTTTTAATATCTAATTTTGAAATTTTAAATGTTTCAGTGCTACGTTCAATATAATCATTTTATCAATATTTGATGTAGATAGGAGCAGAGAGGGGTTTCAAATACTACAACAGCCCGAACAACCCCTGTGCATTGTTTTCGATCAAACTCGTTAGTTCCAATGACTATACCAAACTCATTTTCATACATTTTTTGATGACAAAAAAAAAACAAAAGGAGATAGAACAGGGCTTTTGCATGTAGGGTAGAGGAACCATATTTCGCCAACCCTATGGATCCTCTCTATATTAGTGCTTTTAAATGTTCAAAAGCAAATAAATACTACTACTCTAAAGCTTAACATCTCATGAATTGCATGAACACCGGAACGTGATTCTTTAGATGCAAAAGTTATATTTTGAAAGGACGTATGAGTTTCGGTGAAGGCTTAATTTCAAAAGGGGTTAGTTTTCTCGTAAAATTTATGTTTTTATTTCCACATAAAAGCACAGTTTCACATAATTTTTCCATATTTGAATTGTTTTGAGAATAATCAAACTCCGATAATTCAACATGGTTTTAAAAGAAATTTCAAACCATAAGGGCGACAAACGACGAAATTTTAAATTAAGTTTGGAACATGTCAATTTTTATGAAAATTCGCCTATGTGTGAGTTATTTGTGGTTCTCCAACAGCATATTCGTTGAATTGGAATTAATATAACACCTCTCATTCCTTGAAAAATCGAGAATTATTTGTATTTCCGTCATATATCAGAGGTGGGCGAAAAAGGGTTGGGTGGGCGAAATTAAGTTCTTGGTTTCGAATTTAGAGGCTTGGGCACCCATCAAGGAATGTCTATTTATCTATTTACCACGACTAGATAAGTTATTTTGGCTGTAATGCAACCCGAATGTGCAACACAATGTATAACGTGCACTATACAGTGAATACTGCACATCGTCGAAGTAGCATATTAAAATGTACCACGTTGAACTTGTTTGTCTCGAATAAAGTGGGCGGTTCTTGGGTCCGCTACATTATTTATTTTCAGACTTCATACGTTTGAAGTCATAAGTTTCATTCGAACTGTATGGATAATTGATTAGGGGAGAACCGTACAAGACGCACCAGTTGGCCCAGTTCCAGTTCGCTTTTCTCATAAAAACCCAGCTTCTGTACAGTTCTCATATGAAAAAGTGTGCCATAATGACTAAAATACTCGAAAAACTGTGCTATTGGCTGTGGCTCTGTCCAATATGTAATTATTCATAAATTTTATTTAAGCTTTTATGATTAACTGACTTGTAAATAATACACCCAACGCAAACGGGGAATATTTTATTACTTTTGGGCAATTTTTTATTACTTTTTGTGTCTTATGACTGCGCATTATACACAAAAAGTAACAAACAAAAAGTAATAAAAATTATGACGGCCACACGCTTGTATGTGTTTCTGCAGGAGAACATACAGCCAAGCACCGCAATGCATGTGTTGGCAAGACTTCACTCGCTGCATTTGTATTGATGCAACGATCTGGTTCATTTTTGTCTCCCTTCATCCACACATAATCAGAATCTCAACCGTCAACCTTCAAATGTCCAATTAGAAACACTTTCGTTTCGTCCCCTAGTGTTTACTTGAAATGGAAATATGTAATACTGTCTGACCAGAGTTGCCGAAGTTGCGAATATTGTTCTGAATGGGCACGAGTTTTGTATATTCAAACAGGTCCAAATGAGTTTCCATGAACCAATGATTATGTGCTGTAAATAGCTTGCAAGAAAGCGAATGTTTTTATTTTTCTCTGACGCAGACAGATCGTGATGTCATTTTAGGGCGCATTTCAAGTCTTTGAAATCATCAACGTTTGCATACTCTATGACGGGGAAAATGTTGCTTGGCAGCTCTTGTCATATTTTTTCGCTACTCCGTATGCATACAACGAGCGAACTAATACACGCCCACCGGATGAATTGGAGATTGAAAAAACTTGTAACATGTGCAACTTATGCGACGGTGTGTGATTTTTTTTGACTTGAGGTGGAAAGGGAGCATTTTTCGGCAGAAAAAAACGTTGCATGTGGTTGAAACGACCATTATTAGATAGTCGTACTCTCATAACACGTGCTAAATATATGACAGTATGTGTTGTTACTTGACTGGGGAAGAATTTTATTGCTTTTTTAGTAATGTATTTGTTACCTAAAAGGTAATTTTGCGCTATTGCTTCCAAAGTAATAAGGAAAAGTTTTGCGTGTACAAAAAACTATGGTTCCCCTAACCTTTACACTTTTTGAATTTATAATACTAAGAGTATTTCAATTTATTTCACTAGCTTTCCTTCACTTTTACCTAAAAACGATCAACATAAAAATTTGGACAGAATGCACTATGAAGAGCAAGCAGGAGATTGCTTGACAACTTAGAGCATGCTCCATTATTTTTGATTTTACTTTCGAGACTTCAAGCGCTTCTCACTTCGCGTCCTGACTTCTGCTAGTGGCATATTAGCCTTCTGCTTTGGAGCATACTGACCTTTGTTGTGGTGCGTTTTGGTCACGGGCTTGTTTGGCGGTAATGGTAATTTTTACCAAAAAAAGACATTGAAATCGAGTAATTCAGAATAAACTTCGTCATAAATATACAATAAATAGATCCTACAATCATCCTACACGTTCAATGTCCCTTTGAAATGATTTGAAGCGCTGTAAATCGCGCAAATGCTTAACTGGTGCGTTTTGTACAATCCTCCCCTATCTGTTGCTAAAGTTAGATGCACCTTACAATTGGTCTCAGCTTTCTAGTTACTGTGGTGATTCTAGTGGCGGTTACAACGCAGTGATGAGGAAGGCCCATTTACATAGTGATGAAAGTTTCATCAAATTTAAGTCAGTGGATCAAAAGTTTTCGACGATAGAACGTGAAAGACGTGAGAAAATTCCGCCCACTCACGTTAAAAATTCTACGTGGTCAGGTGCAAAAATTGCGAAGTACCTCAAATTCCCCAAATCAACCGTAAACAGCGTGCTGAAACAACTCAATGAAACTCTAACGCTGGATCGCGATAATTACAGCAATCGCAGAAGTGGAACGATTGACAAGCAGCTATGATTGAATGTCCGCAGAGCAGGTAGGACGAACCCTGGGAACACCCTGCGCGATTTGGCTAGGAATTTCTCGGTACCGTACAGCACTGTTCGACATTCCAACGCCGCGCTAGGATGCTGTATGTGTAGGTCTGGAACAAAATTCGAAGACTGCATTTTAATGGACGATGAGACATATGTAAAAATGCATTTGGCGCAGCTCCAAAAATTCTCTACGTCCAAGCGCAAGCGCTGACACTAAAGCCGGCAAGTCATAGATTAGTACAAGGGGAATTGAATTGATATCAAACGAAAAACCTAAATTAATCCACCTAGCGGTCAGACCCAGCCTTTCTCATTCAATTTTTTATTTGTAAAAACAGATTTACATGAACGCTTCAATCCAATAAATGTATATTCACTCTTTAGGTTCTAAAATATTGATGTTGTAATCTATACATATAAAAATACAGTCCGGTCTGTCTGTCTGTCTGATCCGTATAGGCTCGTAAACTACCGAACCGATCGACGTGAAAATTTGTATGTAGGGGTTTTTGGTGCCGATAAAGGTTCCTATGATAGTTTGAGACCCCTCCCTCTTATGGAAGGGAGGGGTCCCATACAAATGAAACATAAATTTCTGCACAACTCAAGAACAAACCAAGCAAATGAAACCGAATTTGGCATGTGGATGTTTTAAGGGGTAACTAATATGTCCATAATAGTTAAATGAAACACAAATTTGTGCACATCTCGAGAACTAATCAACCAAATGGAACAAAATTTGGCAGGTAAATGTTTTTAGTGGTAACAAATATGTACATAATGGTTTGACACCCGAATCCCTCTTCTATAAGGGAGGGGTCCCATAAAAATGAAACACAAATTTCGCACAGTTCAAGAACCAATCAAGAAAATACAACCAAATTTGGTATGTGAATGTTTTTAGAGGTAACAAATTTGTCCATAATGGTTCGACGCCCCTCCCTCTTCTGGAAGTACATGTTCCTTCACAAATTTCTGCACATCTCGCGAATTAATCAACTAAATGGAACCATATTGGCAGGTGAATGTTTTTAGTGGTAACAAATATGTTCCATAATCGACCTCAGACAACATTTTGGATTGTAAGATGGCAACTTCCGGTTTCTGGAAAACAGCCAAAAATGGCCGATTTCCACCCAATATAATAATATCCGGATCAAGAATAACACACAGGAGCTAAAATCGACCACAGATAGCATTTTAAATTCTAAGATGGCGACTTCCGGTTTCTGAAAACAGCTGAAAATGACCAAATACCACCCAATATGAGTTTTTCTTCAACCAGTATGCCGTTCAAAATCCAGAAATTGTCTCCAAATGCCAGTATGAAATCCAAAATGGCGACTTCCGGTGTCGGAAAAACATCGCAAACGACCAAATGCCACTCAATATGGGTATTTCCGGAACCGTAAGGATGCACTGGAGCCACAAATCGACTTCAGACAACATTTTGAATTGTAAGATGGCAACTTCCGGTTTCTGGAAAACAACCTGAAATCGACGATTTCCATTAAATATGAGTATTTCTGGAACCAGAAAGATGCACAGAAGCTAAAAATTGATCACAGACACAGTCTGGCAAACAGCCGGAAATGACCAAATACCATTCAATATGAATGTTTTCGGAACCAGAATTACGCCCAGATGACAGAAATTGATTTCACAGGCAGTTTTAAAGTCCAAAATGACGACTTTCGGCTTCTGAAAAACAGTCCAAAGTGACCAAATATCACCCAATATGAGTTTTTCTTTAACCAGTATTCTAAATACCATTTTAAAATACAAGATGGCGACTACCGGTTTGTGAAAAACAGCCTAAAATCAAAGCAGGATAGTTTTAAATAGTCTTTGAATTTCTTTTCTTTCCATAACTTTTGAGCCACATATCAAATTGTTATGAAGTTTGTTATTTGTGAGTTTGAGAGATGACTCGTTCGTATGACACTAGTAATGTTCAAATAAGTCATGCACTCTTTGAGATAACAGACTTTCGTTGTATTGTTAACAATTTAATACATAACAGTTGCTTGAGTTCGATTATAATCAAATGAAACGGGAACGTATAGGGCAGCCAAACTTTGAAACCACGTGTTCAATCACAATTCATCAGTCAAAAAGTTCTCATAATGCACAAAAAACCTTCACTTTTGACCTCCTCTTGCTTTAAAGGTAAACTCTCTCTCTATTTCCAATACGGCTATAACTCCTCCTTTGTAAAAGAAACTCGTAAGCCAAGCTTGGTGAAATTCGGTTTTGGCCCTCAAGAGTTACATACATACATATAAAACTTGTTATTTGTGAAAATTGATCAGATCAATTGAACATGAACGAAGTAGGGGGCTCGAAGTAAGTTTCTCGAGATACCTATAACTCAGTGACGGAATCTTGAGAGGAATCGTTTCGCGAAAAGTATAGGTTTTGCATGTGGAAAACCTTCTCATCGATTCCTCAAAAATTCTAATGTAGAAATCTATGTTTTTTTTTTAACTTTCTAATTCGCATACACGCATCTGTAAACGATCCTATTTACTATGACTTTTTCTATTATAACAAACATGGAACATGACCCCAACCCCAGCGACCCACCAACATAGCAGAGCGTAACGTAAAATCGCCAGTTATGCGCGTCAGACTGTTTTAATCAGACTGAACGGTGACTATCTATTTTTTGCGGTTGATCCAGTTCCTAGAAGCACACCATTCCTGACTTTTAACTGCACTACTATCAGTGGTCTGTGCCCAGATCAAAGGTTGAATTTTGTAAAACAATTTGCGCCAGTGAGCAGTGTTTTGTGCATTGACTGAATCCAGTAGCTATTTTTTCTTATCTTGACACGATGTCAATCTAAACGAAAGAGGATCGATGGTTTTTTGCCTGTATATTTTTTTTTTCCTACTACCTACCCGAGTCTTTGGTTATCAGACGTAATCAAATATTTGGTAAGGTTTATTATGTTTTCAGGCGTATAGATACCACCAGCCTATACACGAGGCGAGGTAAGTTTCTTGCCTCATCGAAGCTTACATTTATTTTTTGATAAGGCATTCCTATCACCCTCAACATTTGGGCGTGATTAGATTGGATTTAAGATTTAAGAAAAAGGTACCTCGTTCGACGCATGTTAATGTTACAATTGATTTATTTAAAAGTAGCTCTAGCTTCGTTACGTTTCAATGACGTATGAAAATTTTCAATTTAAATTCATGTGCTCGGTAAAATGGGTGTGAGCTGGTTACATTGATACGACCACCACATCAGATTAGATTATTAGTATTCAATCGTTACTTAAACTTTTCTGGCTAAAACTAATTTAGCCAAATTCAATAACTTTTTTCTTGTCATTTTCGATTACAATAGAAGAAGGTTTTTAATAAGGATAGACAAATACAGAAACCTGGACTGGGTATACCTAATCTGAACTCCACACCTTATCGGGATTTCTGTCAGGTTAAGGTCGGTTACGAGTTCGCTCGATTATTCATTTATCGGGATTTCGTCGCGAACGGGTATTAGCTAAAGTTACTTTCAATTTTATCCTAGAACAATGAAGCCTTGCCAGACATTGGAGAGTTTGTTAATGTCTTATTGGCAAAGCTTGTATCTGTTAGTGATACGCAAATATCATACACCAGAGATTTAATAATCGCCCAATTATTGAATGGACAGAGGTTTATTCTGCTAGCTGCTGATATCAGAAAAAAAGGCATCCTGTTGAATGCTGCACGTTACACCTTATCGTTTCGATTTGGCAACTGCAGACAGAGAGCAAAGTTCATTATTCAGATTTAAAATAATTATTTTTAAATTCAATCACGTTTTTAGCAGGTTTGAGTAAACTGGAAATATGCGTCATCGCTTGTTGATTGCCGACGGCAATGGGTTCAATTAGATGAGAAATGGTTTTTTTTTCAGTTGGACGATAAGGATAGTAAATAAACCAAAACGTTCTGTATTAAAGGTAGTAACCAACAACTGATCACATATTAGAGAAAAGCGACGGTTTGGGTTTAGGTAACTATGACATTAGTTGATGGATTCTTATCCCAAATTTTTAATGTACATCTACTTTTTGATCATTGGTTTATTAATTTTCACCAAATAAAATAATGTACTGGAGATCAATATAATAACCAAATTTAATATTACTTTCTATTTACAGTACAAAAATCAGCCTCACAAACTATACCGGAATTTCATATCAACCATCACGTTGTGGATCCTCTTAGAGGTTTAACAGAACCTAATCTAGGTAGGTATCCGTTAATTTCTATTAATATAATTCAAACTGAGTGTTTCCCGCGTTAAGAACCATTTTTAAGACTCATCGGTAATTTTTTAAACGGGCTCACGTATTTTAGCATGCACTACATTTAAAGCATTGCAGTTCGCAAAACTTTCGTTGTATAGAAAAACTCATCAGAGCTGAGCGGTACGCTGCCGTGAGATGACAAAGTGACGTAAAGGACATTTTCTCGAATATGGGTTTTTCATGCCAATTTGTTCATTATTCGAAGACCTATCTTTTGGTATCTTTTTTTTCGTTGCTACTGATTCGTACGTTGTAAAAAAAAAAACAAAAAAAACAAAATGACGTTGGCACCCATTTCAAGGCAAAAGTGGCGAGAAATTGATTCGTTGATCACTTGGATCACAATGTCACAATGTCATATCACGACAGTACGGCCAAGCACCATTCAATATGAGTATTTTCCGGATGATGCCCAGAGGCTTAAAATCGACCCCAGAAGTATTTTTGACATCCAATATGGCGACTTAACATTTTTTTAAAATAGCTCAAAATTGCCAGATACCATCCATTATGGGGGTAATAGAAACGAAGATGTTATGTTATGTTACGTTATGTTATATTTAAAAAACTTATCTGGCAATATATTGCCTCCAAGTACAGAAGTTGACATCTTCGCAGATTCCTTTCAGGAGCGTAGAGATTCAATTTTGCGGGAATAGCAGGCGAATCAATATTATTTGTCAGGACCATCGCAACGAAGATAATTCGTGCGTTAGATCTTTTTCTCTCCAACGACTCAATCCCATTTCTTATTTCTTACACTTAATCGATTCATTCTTTACAATTGTGTTTCAATAGAACACTTTTGAAATTAGCATTACAAATAGGTACTTTGTTCTACAGAACTAAAAATAGAAATAAAGAACTGTAGAAGAAAGAATTGTAAAACACAATAATTCCCAGATCGAAATACCTCACCAATTGTTGTAAACTTATTAAATTTAACTTCCATATTTCCAGCAGCAGCTGCGTCACCACATCAAACGAGTTTTTTGATGAACAGCACCAGCACGGGCCGTACAAACTTCACCAACAAACAGCTAACTGAACTAGAAAAGGAATTTCACTTCAACAAATATCTGACACGAGCTAGGAGAATAGAGATTGCAAATTCTTTACATTTGAACGAAACTCAGGTAAGCAGTTGCTCGTTAGAATATTAGGCGTAATTTTGATCGTCTACTCTTCATTTTCTTCCAGGTGAAAATTTGGTTCCAAAACCGCCGAATGAAGCAGAAAAAACGAATCAAAGAAGGCTTGGCGCCCAGTGACGCACAATGTCCGTCGCCGAAAGGTATCGCCAACTGTCCGACTGATGGCAGCACACTAGTGAAGACACAGAACAGCGAGAGCAATGACAACAGTCGAGAATCTGCGACTTTATAATGTCCGAGCACAACAGTAGTGGGTCCTGCTTCTTCCGTACGATCAATTACATCTTTTGTTTCAGCACTTGAATGACAAAATTAAACTTTACCACTGGTGACGGAGGTTTGGTTTCGCTCTATCCTCATCACTTGTTCATCAAGTATAGTAACTTAATTTACTACTCACGTGTAGGAGGTTATGCATTCACTTTGATAGAATTTTAGTGAACACTATCGATGTGAGGCTTGTTCCTTCATCTATTTAATCAGCTTCTCACAAAACATAAGTCAAAGATTCCGATAACACAATCTTCCATTTTCCACTATTTAAGCTGTTCAAACTAGTTCATTTTAGTATTTTACTTTTGATAAAAGAATGACAATTGCTCACTTTCTTTTATTAAATATTTTCTTCCAATTCACTGGCACAAACCATTGTTACATATAGGTTGACAAAAAAATTACTGCCAGGCCGAGCTTACTTTGATCTAGATGGCTGAGGCAATATGCGATAATGATTGGCAATAAATATTCAACTTAATTTTGCTTCGAACAATAAGGATTCGTCAATTGTACGCAGTGATATTTCAAAACTTTATTTTATGTCACTCAATGCTCAACAAAATGTGCCAAAACACCAAAGAGAAAACCCACGCATTAGTTTATTATACAGATCAATTCATAAATCCTATATGTGAAAAAAAAAATCATAAATTATATTTTTTGAACTACAACACGAAATAAGAACGTTTTGTAAGCAAACAACAACAGAGCTTTTTTAGAATTGAAATTAAAATGAGTCATGATTGTGATTGATGATTCTTTTTGAAGTTTCGACATATTTGTGATTTTTTTCACAAAATTTTGATTGTAAAACAACGGTTCCAACACCAAAGAATCAACAGTGAATGTCATAATCGCCCGATCATTTTTCCTCCTCCGTCACCAGAGGCTACTGTATATTTTATTATTTATTTAACTTACAAAACAGAAATCAAATACCAAAAATAGTTTAAAGTGTTTGCAAGAAAACGAGAATGAGAATGAGAGCAGTCAAAGCTAGACTAGGATACAAAAGAACTAAAAACTAAGTAAAAAGTAAAATCAACATCGAATGTTCCTCCTAAATTAATATAGATTGTAGTGATAATTAAAGGTAAATAAAAACTAAGCAACTGTTACGAAACATGTATATTTTAGTGTAAATTGAAATAAATTACTCTTTATATTTTCAAGCTCAAGCGTCTCTAGGATAAGTTTTTGTGTTTTTCTTTCCGAAAGCCTGAACTGTGATATAGGGGAGAACTGTACAAAACGCACCAGTTAAGCAGTAACGCAATTTACAGCGCTTCAAATCGACGCGACATAGAACGTGTAGGATGATTGTAGGATCAACATAATGTTTGTTTATGACGAAGCTTATTCTAAAATATTCGATTTTAATGTTATTTTTGATAAAAATAACCGTTGCTACGAAACAAGCTCGTGATCAAGACGCATCATAATAAAGGCCAATATACTAAAAAGCAGATGGCAAAAATCTGCACGAAAGTGAAAAGCGCTTGACATCTCAAAAGTAAAATAAAAAAAAGGAACATACCCTGAGGTGTCACGTGATCTTCTACAGCGCTTCGTTGTGCATTCTACCGAATGTGAATTTCAATCGTTTTTGAGTAAAAATTGATGAAAGTTGGTAAAATAAATTGAAATATTCATTGTATCATAAATTCCCAAAGTGTGAGAGTTACAGAAACCACAGCATGTTGTATCATTTGCAAGTTCGTTAACCATGAAGCTTATATAAAATTCATAAATGTTTACATGTTGGTAAGAGCCACAAACAATTAATTTGAAAAGTAATCGATCTAATTTTTTCTCAGTATTTGTAATTTTTTCTCATTGTTTGTAAATTTAAGGACACACGGTCCAAACTCCAATCATTCTCCTGTACTCCCACGATTCAACACAGTCCACTTAATTGAGCCAACCTTAGCGATATCGATGAAAAAGTAACTCCAGGCAATTGATAACATTTCAATTCAAATGAATATCACATTTTTATTACTTTAAACAGAAGTTTTTCGCAGAATTGTGCTTCAAAACTACAAAACAGATCACCACTTTTCCCCATCCATTCTATTCATGATAATTTTCTTCCTTTGCACCATATTTTTCAATGAAATATGACATACTTAGCATTTACAGGGAAAATGTATAAAAATCGTTCACGTGATTGTACTGAAAATTGGAAAAAAAATTAAAAAGTATTTATTTTATGTCGTTTTCGTTTTTGCGGTGTAGCTACCCCGCGGACTACACTTTGTCCTATCACTGTTTTTTTACATTTTCCGGACTATCCCGGACTACCCTTTTTCTGTCCCGGACAGTCCGCGCAAGAAATAGAGTGCAGTTTTGAAGAAACCAACACATTCACACGTATGTGTCAAAATCAAAAAAAAAAGTGTCAAAATCGGTTTGCTTTGATTATCGTTCTTCGCGTGTCAAACATCAGGTTGAATTTTTTTATTTATTTTATTTTGTTATTTTGTCATTTTTCAGTAAATTGGCGAATTTTTCGTACAGTAGCACAAATGCGATAAAAGACAATGGCGATAATGACCAAAACAAAAGTGACAGTTACCTCTGGTATTACGCACACCATTGCAACTGCTCGGAAAGTGTTTTTTTTTTTTTGAAGTAGAATACTTCTCTCAGGAAGTTCGGCTACATAGGGATGTGAAATGAAAATCTAAAACCGAAAAAAGTGAAAAATATGTCCAATTTCAAATGCTAATACATCGGTTAGTATTCGATGGATTTCCTTCGTTCTTGTAGCAATAGATTGGAAAATCTCCCCAAAAGATTCTCCCCAAAAGAAGATAATTGAAATTTTATTATTCGCACTATTGTACCATTGAAAATAGTCAAGCCTTGTCAAAACGAAAAATTCGACCTCTGATTGGTCGTTATATGATTGCTTCCCAAGCACGGTCGACAGAATCATATACCTTGCAATTGAAAACATGCTATTTGGCCTATATAAGAGCCTGTTTCAGCCGAAGCAGCTCATAATAGTTCTAGACAACGATAACAGCAGTCGTCCTTCCTTAGCAGCAGCACTAGCCCTGTGGTTGGTCACCACGTCTCAGGCCTCTGCCAGGCTGAACGCGAGCGATCGGGCGAGACTTTTGCCGTATATCAGCCGGCACTTCCTCTAATGGAAAAGTTGGATCATTTTGTTCAGAAGAATATTACTGTCGGTAATATTACAGAGCTGCGATTGCATTATACCCGATATGGAATTGAACAATTGTTCTTTTGAGGACAAATAAAACACTTACTTTGAAGAGTTAATAGCTTTGGGTACCAGTAGCAGTATAGTAGCAGCCTCAGCGGTAAGTGCAGCCGGTGTTTCCCTGAGGCCGATGTTATAAGGAAGTAAATGGAAGCGGCACGGCGAAACAGTTCGGGTGTGCTTAGACGCGCGTCATTTTTCATTGTTGATATTATTCCCCACATGAAACGACGCACTTTCGTACGATAGCGGCGGTATTAGCGGTAGATGCATTTGCCAACACTTACTCCAGTAAAGCCGTGTCTAATTTTCAATGTGAAAACACCTTTCTATTGTGTAAACGCGAAAAGCGGCGCGAACCGATTCGCCCGGCCGTAGGGTAATGTACAGCCGTAAGTAGAGCTGTGTAAAAGTATTCTACTTCTACCTTGCGGTCGTGGCTTTGAACACAACCCTCCTGTGATTTTTTCAGCTGCAAAGCGTAGTCCGGGACGGGATAGTCCTGTCGTAAAAACGAATTCGACATTAAATTGTACCATCGAATATTCGAGAGCCAAAGTTATATGATTTCCACACCACTGTTGACTGCGATAGGTGGTAAGGTAGACAACAATAACAACGCGAAGTTGCCATGGTAGCCAAACAAAACTGTGTAGTAAAATATTAGTTTTCAAAATTGGAAGTAGAAAAAGGTAAAATTGATCAATGAGGGGTTATTGTCTACCTAAAAATTCTGAATAAAAAGTATTGATCAATAGATACTGATTTGACAACACTGCATAATGTTTACGTGTCCTCAAATACAATTTTTACGAGAATCACGTATCTGTCGAAGTTAACGCTTGAATCTACGGGGTAATTCTACATATTTGTATAAAATTTATCTAACTTCATCAAAATTCGATTAAATTTTACCGAGCAAGTTTCAAAATTCCAAAAACTTATTGAATTAATTTAAATTGAGCTCAAGTTAGGGTAAATTACGCAAAACCTAGAGAACTGAATGAAGTGATTGATGAAATTACCATACCATCAATTTCATATTGATGATTCACCAGAAAAATATTTTTGACCTAATGCAACAAACCGCATTGAGATCGGTCAAGCGATGATTAAATGAGAGCAAAATTAGTTTATTTCGTGTCGTGAGCCATAATGAACAGATTTTAACGAAGTATTGTTGTTTTCGTTTGCAAAGATCTGTCATTAATAGTTTTCAGAAAAACAGCTATAGCACATTTCTAATAGAATGCGTGGAATTTATGGAGGATCAATTTCACCACCATTCAATTCATAGAACTTAAGAGAATTTCCGGACTTGTATCGTAAACTTTAAAATACTCATTTCAAATAAATTTTCGGAAAAATCAATATAAACCGAATTTCACCCCATTCCATGGTGGACAAAGTAGAAGCAGATTAATGATCTCGCGAGTATTGTATCACACAAAAACAAAAACAAAAAAAAGCTCAACACAAGAAAAGAAAAAAAATTTTTTTGACTTTAGTGCCGTTTCACCTTAACATGCTTTTTAAAATTTCATAAATTCAATTTTTTTTTATCTTTTTTACAGTTCTTTTTTTTTAATTCTTCAACTAGACAAGTTTTTGCAATCATGGAAAAAGTAGTAAGAGATAGTTTTTTTTAAATTTTCTATTTTTTTTTTAAATTGTACTAAGCAGGAACAATGTAGACAAAAGATCCTTTTTTGCAAATTTCCAAGATTTTTCAAAATTACTTTTTTTCGAAAATTTTCCACTTTCTAATTAGGGTTTGCCTTCCCGGGAGCAATTCTCCGGGAATTACCTTTTCCCGGAATTCCCGTATCCCGGGAATAGAAATATTTATTCCCGGGATTTCCGAGTTTCTCGAAAATATTCGCGAGATATAATCTGCCGTGAAACGCATATCAGTCCGACCGACGGAGAAAACTGCGATAAAAGATCTTGAATGTTTAATTCAATAAAATACGATCCGCTTGAAATATTAAAGTTTTTTCTTCTCAGATTGATGGATTTTAATGTTTTTGTTGCTTTTGTTTCAAAAAAATTCAGTTTATAACAATTACAATGGAATAAATTATAGTGGGACTGATATGCAATTATTTTGCATAACAGCGTGTAAAAGAATTGCCTTACAATCCCAGTCTTTATGACCACTGAGATTTAATTAGTTTGTTGCTGTTTATAGTTATCAAACTTGTGAATTTTGCTGGAAGAGAATCATTTTTAAAGTGTGAAAATATTGTTTAATCACGTGCAAAATATCTTCGTCAGATCTGATCCGTACTTGTTACGCATATGAAGATAGCTTTGTTGAAGATTGTCTCAGTTTGAATCTGGCTCTTTTTGATGACTTTTTATTTATTTTTCCGTGTAGTTTTACTCAACATTAACAAGGAAGAATAGAATGTTGTGGAAAAAAGCATTTGAACTTTGAATGTAAGCGTTTTTTTTATAATATTCATTGTGGGACTGGTATGCGATTACTTTTAAGATGGGACTAACTGACCTGATATTTTTTGAAAATTTTTCACATTTATTTTGTAAAGCATTGCCGATTCTAACCTCTGACGGTCATAACTCAACCCGTTTTGATAAGCGGGTGATCGTGGGTTCGAATCTTAGTAGAATCAGGCCATTTGGTTGCCAAAGGACTTTAACATGGGTTTATTCTCAGCCTCCCCACTACACACCCTTCTTTCAAGCTGAATTCTGTAGTATCCCTGCTGACTTTCATCCTAACAAAAATAAAGTCCCTCTTATAATACAACTGGTCTGAATAACGTATAATAGTTCTCTTCAGGGAATTTTGATTATGGCATGATCTTGACTGGAGGAACGATGTTCGATAAGACTCCTTCCTCTTGACAAAAAAAAAATCTACTTATAATAAAACTGACCAGAGGAGAAGCACTAAATGCCTCTTCACTAAATGCCAATTGTAATTATGACGCGGTGTTGGTAGGAGGAACGAGGTTTCGATAAGACTCCTCCCTCATGACAAAATAGGTCCTTCTTATAATAAAACTGATCACAGTAATATTTATCCTCTCCAGGGAATTGTAATTGCCGATATTGGCACGGGTTACGAGGTTTCAATAAGACTCCTTCCTCTTGATATAACAAATCCCTTTTAGAATAAACCGGGCCAGAGAGGAACGTTAGGCGTAGTCGAATTATAGGAATTATAATTTGGCGATATTGGTAGGATAGAAAGAGGCACGGTATTGTAGAGCAGTAAGCTTGAAACGGAAGGGTAAAATCTCACACACAAGCACGGAAATAATTGAAAAAAAGCGTATCATTTATTTTATTAGTAATACTGTAAACCATTTCTCATCAGAAAAAAGATGGCCCTGACTCTTACAGTCAAT
The DNA here is from genome assembly GCF_029784165.1 of Wyeomyia smithii. Lineage (NCBI taxonomy): Eukaryota > Metazoa > Arthropoda > Insecta > Diptera > Culicidae > Wyeomyia > Wyeomyia smithii. Next base: position 2,388,468 of record NC_073695.1, on the reverse strand, counting down.
ACTGGCACGATTTGGTGGAATTTAGTGTCACTCGATCCAAGCGAAATTTCGGGGGAGGAACGGTTATGGCATGGTGAGGATTTTATTATGACGAAGAGCTTCCTATCTGCTGGATCACCACCAAAATGCATTCCAGCAACTACTGCGAGCTTCTTAAGACGTTATGGTCCCATACTAGGAGATCATATGGAAAAACCTGTTGTATTTCAGCAAGACAACGATTCTATTCATGTTTCCCGACAAACCAAGGCCTGGTTTTTGAAAAAGACATGACCGGACTTGATTGGTGAACATGTAATTCGGATTGTAACCCTATCGAGAACCTCTGGGGTATATTGGCTGCAAGAGTTCACGCCAATGGATGCCAGTTCAACACAGTAAACGACCTTAAATCATGCTCACGCACATGCTGGCAATTAATCTCTGTAAATACTCTCCATAACCTTGTCAATTCAATGCCCAGAATAATATTTGAAGTTATTAGGAATATGGGAGGAGCTACAAACTATTAGCCAATTGATTGACTCAGAAAATTTAAGCTCTTACTACGTTGACTTAAGGTGCGTCTAAACGAATGCATCAGATTAATTTTAATTTTTCGCTCTTTTTATTCTATCAAATGGACTTTTACTAAATAAATGATGCTGTTTGTTTTAGTTTATGATAACAAATAAAAATAAGTGATGACATTCAAAATCAAAATAGTTTTGAAAGAAAAATCTATGAAAAACATGGTGCGTCTAAACGAACGCATGTCACTGTATTATATACTGCAGTTTCTAATAAAGAAATAGAAGTATTCAAGAATTCAAACACCAGCGGGGATTCAGCAAACTTAAGCAAAGTTTTACAGAAGGAAATAACTCTTTTTGGGTTTAACGAAAAATTCCCGGAAAGTCAATTCTCGGGAATGTTGCAAACCCTATTTCAAATGTTTAAAATTCATTAAATTTCCATAAGTTTTCCTTCATTATTACAGCAATCGATTGGGAATCATCTATGCAGAAATTTTGAATTGTTTACCCGAATTGTACTATTGAAAATTGTCAAGTCTTGTTGAAAAGCAGATTTCGACCTCATCCTAACACGGTCGAAAGAATATTCTACCTAGTTAACCGGTAATGTACTATTTGAGCTGCAGCGGGTAGCAGAATAGGTCATCGGTAAGTGCAGCGGCATTACGTTTACTCATTACACTTCATTCGAATTGTAAAACGCATTGAGAAAGTCAGTTGTAAATTTGACTTTGTCTCCACGTTTCAGAAATAACTGAATTTTCTTTTCCTCCAGTACTATGCAACACCCAACAGCAGCGTAATGGATGTTGCGTAACTGAGTGTGGCAGTTTCTGTTATCGCAAATGCAAACACTGTGTTACAGTGTTTCCCAGATTTCGATTGAACTTATTGGTCGCCTAAAGCTTGCTTTCCCTAGTACGGTCGACAGAATGCACTATTTGGGAGCCTGCTTTTACTCAAACCGATCAGTTCATTAGTGGCCACTAGCGCGGTCCTAACTAAGTAGTAGCGGGTAGCAGCAGCACCGGCTGTAGATAATAGCAGAGGTTGCAGTGTGGGTACCAGTGGTGGTAGTAATCGTTGCAGCGGCATTACTTCCTCATGTAAAAAACTACCTTTGTAGCGGGGTAGCGGTAACTACATTGGCCGGCACCTCCTCCAGCGAAAAGCTACCGTATATTGGCAACACACAAACGGATATATAATTTTTGACGTAGGCGTCTTACGACAACATATGTACTATGTAATTGAAAAACCAAAAACATCAAAAGCGTCACGAAAATTGTCCACTCTCAAATGCTTAAAACTCGGTCAGTTTCCAGCGGATTTCGTTCATTTTTACAGCAATCGATTGGAAAATCATCTATCCACCCGCCCAAATGCAGAAATGTGTAATATGATTATTAAAACTGTGCTATTGAAAATTGTCAAGCCATGTTGAAGCGTCAAGTCTAGTTGAAACACGGTCTACAGAATATTATACCTAGTTAACCGAGAATGCACCAATTGAGCTATATAAGAGCCTGCTTCTATCCAAACCCATCAGTTTACTAGTGGATGCCTACTGGGACGGTCTTTAGTAAGTAGCAGCGGGTAACGACAGTTTAAAACGTGATCGTCAGCTTTTTGAGTATAAAAATGCTATTTAAATACTATAGTGTGTTCGATAAAATTTTTGTATATCTTAAGGGCAACTTTTGATGTAAATAAATATTTGATCAATCCACCTAAGAGTGAGATAAAATTTTTATTTTTTTATTACTTGTCAAATCGAGGTTAAGTCTCAGTTAAGCAAAAATTATTGGTAATCTCTTGTAGAAACATTTTGCTAAAGACACTTTGGTTCTAAATCTTGAAAATCGACCACATACGAGCAAAGTTGCTGATTATCACAATCATTCATGATTCATCATCGTCGCTGCTCACTAGTGACTTGGTACTAGAGCTGCAGCCTATCGCATCATCAAGTGCGAATAACAGTGCTTACTGAACTGTTTGGGTGTATTCTATCCTTTACTTCTTCTCTTGCTATTGTATCTCACTGAGTTAACAAATTCGGCCACCCGAAAAAAAGTTACTCACCATCAATTCGACTAACAGCTGAAACGAACGAATCTAACGAAGCGAACGAAGCGTCGGGAAAGACCAATGACGTTCACAAAGGAAAAAAAAACACCGTTGATTTTGGTAAGAATAGATTCGTACAAGACCCAAACAAACGTCGCCGCCTAGGGTGGACAAGCGAATTCTCTGTTTATCGAATAGGGTGTTCGATACATCTGAGAAGGGATGTATTCTTGACAAAATAAATTTTGCGGAATATAGTTTAAGGAATTAGTTTAGATGTTCACACGTATTGTTCGAGATGTTTGAAAAGGAAAAAATGACATTCTTTCAATGTATGTTTTTATTCTTATGTTTCTTGAAGTCAACTGATTATTGGTTTCTGAAATATAAAATGAATTTAACAAAACTGAAAGCATCGATAAGGCACCTATATTCTATTGCCCCTGTAGCAGCAGCTTTTTCCTCCACAACATCCTTCATCTTTGTTTTTAACGCGCGGCAGTTCATCACTGCTAGACTCTCCCTATTACGCAGCACTGTTGGCTGAAGAAAGCTAATCGCTTCGGTTCACCCAAAAAAAAAGATCCGAAGAATATGACTGATGCAAATCGTACGAACGGTGCGAACGATGCAAATGAAGTGAATGATGCGAATCATCTGAATATTCTAAGTGATGAGATTACAGCGGAAAAAAAAGTAGGAGGGTGGTATTCAAGACACGACCGCATGAGGTTGACTACCGTATTCTTATAAAAAAAAATTAACACCAACAAAAAGATGCATATTTGCAAGGTTTTATCCGCTGGCAGCAGCATTTTGTAATAAAACAGAAAATTCAATTAGCCGCTTCTGTAACAAAATTTCGAGGCACCAAAAGGGGCCAGGTGCCGAATATATCCATGTTTTTGGTCAGTCCGTCCAGAATTCTTTCAAGATAGCGTCCGTATGTAGCCGGTACGGTTTAGTAATGAAACTGATGGGGTGAAATGTTCGAACGGTACGTTTTATACCAAGGCTTCGTCAGATAAATAAAAAAAGGAGGGACTACATAGGTGATGGAATGGTAAGAAAAAATTTTTCTTGAAAGCTGCGCCGGCCGCTGTCGTAATATTAACACCAACACAAACATGCATTTTTGCAAGGTTTTGTGCTAGCAGCAGCATTTGGTAAAACAGAAAATTCAATTAGCTGCTTCTGTACCAAAATTTCGAGGCACCAAAAGGTGCCAGTTGCCGATTATATTGTTGTTTTCTGGTTAGTCCGTTCAGAATTCCAGCCATTTAAGTGTTTTGCAGTAGCCATTTACTACTAAAGCCACCAGCATAACGGGTGAAACCGGCACGAGATGACCGGTACTATTTTGTCTTTCCTCCTTTCAGCTGCTAACACCTAGCGCTGTCGTGAAATTAACATCAACATAAACATGCATTTTTGGAAGGTTTTTTTCTGCTAACAGCAGCAATTGTAAAACATAAGATTCAACTAACCGCTTCTATTTTAAAACTGCGAGGCACCAAAAGGTGCCAGTTGCCGATTTCTTGTTTACTGGTTTCCGTCCAGAATTCCAGCCATTTTAGTATTTTGCAGTAGCCACCAGCATCACGGGTCAAACCGGCACGAGATGACCGTTACTATTTTGTTTTTCCTCCTTTTAGCTGCTAACACCGAGCATCCGTATGTATCCGGTACGGTTAAGTAGTGAAACTGATGGGGTGAAATGTTCGAACGATACGTTTTATACCAAGGCTTCGTCAGATAATTAGAAAGAAGGCGGGGCTACATAGATGATGGAATGTTAGAGACAAATGTTTCTTGAAAGCTGCGCCGGCCGCTGTCGTAATATTAACACCAACACAAACATGCATTTTTGCAAGGTTTTTTCCGCAAGCAGCAGCATTTGGTAAAACAGAAAATTCAATTAGCCGCTTCTGTACCAAAATTTCGAGGCAACAAAAGGTGCCAGTTGCCGGTTATAGTTTCCTGGTTAGTCCGTCCAGAATTCCAGCCATTTAAGTGTTTTGCAGTAGCCATTTACTACTAAAGCCACCAGCATTACGGGTGAAACCGGCACGAGATGACCGGTACTATTTTGTATTTCCTCCTTTCAGCTGCTATCACCTAGCGTCCGCATGTCACTGGTGCGGTTTTGGAATCAGAATTATGGGGCGCCGGCCGCTGTCGTAATATTAACACCAACAAAAAAATGCATATTTGCAAGGTTTTTTCCGCTAGCAGCAGCATAAACATCGGAAACAGAAAGTGACAACAACAATAACAACAAAGTCAGATCGATTATATCCGTTAGTGTCACCTGTGCTTGGGAAGAGAGGTAGTGATTGGCTGCGCGGTATGATTTAGACAATCGATATAATTACCAATTTTTCAATAGTGTATCTCAAACAAAAGTTTGTTTTTGTTACATAAATTTAACCGTAAAAGAATTTCTGATCGATTGATGCCAAAACCTCGAAAACCTGATTATAGATGACTGCAAAATAAGCGCTCAAAACCTGACCACTTTTCTCTGGTTTTCCCTGGTTGAATTACTAGATTTTCAAATTCAGGGGCCTAACTTCGATATAGACGTTAGTCAACGTCAAAAACCTCTGTCTTCCCTATTGATCTGATCGGGTCCGAAGCGAAGATGGTGCGAAGAGAAAAAAAACTTCTCATACGTGAGTCACTCACCATGGCACGGGACAATCAACGCGTTCGTTTCATTTATGAGTGCATGCTTTGTTGCCACTAGCCAACCTATACATTAGAGAAATGACAAGACACTCACCGTTAAGGCAACTGTCAACATCAAAACGGACAACGGCAATGCAAAATTATACAGATCGCCCGTTTTGATGTTGACAGCTGCCTTAACGGTGAGTGTCTCGGCGTCTCTCTGGTGTATAGGCTGACTAGTTGCCACTGAACTGAGTAGGGGAACAACGGGCAACACGGACAGGGCGGGCAAGATGGACCGTTACTCATTTCTATATACACTATTGAAAGTAACACCAATCATTTATGCCAGTTACATACTAACAGGATTCTGGGAGTTTCGGGATATTATGTAGATTGAAACAATGGTTAGTTATTTGAGAAATAATCAAAATAAGCTCACCCTCATCAGCGAAGCAATGTGATGTAGTTTTTGCGGTGTCGAATTTAAGCTTATGCTACGATAAAACTTCAGAAAAATATAGTTCTCAATGACATTGGGATAATTAAGCATATTTGAAACATGTGGGTGAAGAAAGTTTAGTGAAAATGTTATTTTTTTGGAAATCACATCGATCCAAAAAAATGTTTACCTCTTGGGCAAGATGGTTCTTTGTTGTGTTCGCAAAATGGACAGTCTAAGAAAACGACGATAGCATCAATGATTTTTTTCACAGCATTCTTAGCATGCGAGATGAGACCTGAAGTCATTGACTCTCATTTGAAACAAAATCATCATTAGAAACGTTGTTAAAACCTGTACATATACTACATGTGAATGATGTGAATGATTCGTTCTGCGCAGCGGACGGTAGGCGTGTTTAAACGTGCTTTTTTGCGCAGCGCGTCGTCCCGTATAGAAAAAAAATTTGCTTTAGTCTTTCATAGGTCCTTCTTACCAGCACAGCCGGTCCATTTCATATGCACGTTGTAAAATAGTGGTTTTTCGAGACAGTTTATATTTTAGTGAAACTAATATAAAATCACTCTAAAAAGCAAAGGTTTGCATTATTTTATGAAAAGCACTAGTCAACGTCGAATATTATGAAAATCGTTGCTTGAAATGTTGTGTTTTCAACAGAATAATGAATGATTTCCTTAGGGTGACCGTCTTGCCCGTTGTTCCCCTACTTCTGGTTGCAGACAACGTATTTGAGTGTAATGAAGTGATAATCAGCAACACTGCATACGAGTAGTTTTAAACACAGACATTCCTAAAATTTCTAAAAAATAAAAAACATACCAATTACCTTTTTCTGATTTGATTTGATATGTTCTGGAAATTTCGTAATATTTGAGAAATACATCGTACTGTCTAACATAGCCCCCGACCAACCACTCTTTAAGTTTCTTGATGAAACGAGAACGATCGCTATCGATTAGTTTTGAACCTATATCGATTGATTTCAGTTGTTGTTGTTTCATAAAGGTGCATAAAGAGTGGTTGATCGGGCCACTTTCAACTTTTTCATAGGTTTTTTAATGTTTTCGATTGAAACATGCACTTCTTCAAGCTAAAATTCCTTGCAAAGCTACAAAAACAACATTTTACACTCGAAAACTGGAGATTATTGGCAGCTATTTTAGAATGTTTCACTAGTTTCTTGCAGTCACTTGAATACTTAGACGTTGGGTTTTAAAGTTTTATTTCAATAATGTACAGAATTGAAAGAATCATTGATTTTTGAATAAAAAGTAAGAAAATCATTTATGAAAATGAGCAGCATACTTTAAGTTTTTTTCAATACTTGCATTCTAGAAAGGAAATTTCAGCTCAGCGATGTAGATACCGTCATTTTTTCATATTTTTGTCTATACGGCGGGGAGGTACCTCTGTACCCACTGCGCACACAATCAAAAGATTTTGGAGCGTTAAGAAATTAATATCTCTCCGATGCTGATTCCTCTTTGCATAACGTGTGGAATGACTCTTGTTCTGTTGTTACCTCGGTAGCATTTTCTAATATTTTCAGAGCTGTATCAGCTACTCAGTTGTCCATTACAGTTAGCAGATAGACAACAAAATATAACAATACGGGCAATTAGCAGTAAAATCTTAACTATTTCACAATCAAATGACTTAACAATATTCAACACAATTTCTTCTTATCTTTCTATCAACAGGTTTATCATAGGAATAGGAGAGAAATACATTGACATACGACATGTTGTCGTATTTCTACGTAAACCTTGCGGTCGTGTCTTATAAACAGCCTCTTCAACTTCTCACATAAACCCTTCCTCGTTGGGTACGTCGCTTCTACGTTCGCTTACAGAAAATCTCATTTGAGTCTATGAATAAGTTATTTTTGCTAGGGACACCAAAATTCACAGGAATGGTCCAAAAACTATAATCTTTCATTTTTTTTTCTAATTTAAGCCTGTGTTTACCTGTATAATTCAGAAATAATTTGCCTTATTTTAAACTTTTTCTCTGTGCCAATCAGCGTTTTCAGTCTCGCTCAGAAACAGCATGCAACACCTCAAGTGAGGTTCTCGTTGATACCGATATCACACACTGGTGTTTTCTCCATTCAAGCTATTTCTCGTTCTTTTCTGCTGTCTTTCGTGTTCGCATTCGCAACGAGATCATATGCACTCGGGCTTACTCTCAAAAAAAAAAGAAATTTTGACCCGAAGGGCTGCCAGCTAGATTATTTTTGTATTAGAAAATCAAATTTGTATTTTTCGGCAAATAAAGCCAATTTTATTTTAAATTTGAGCATTTCATCCTATTTCTCGATCTCGATACGATTTTACTTAAGGAAAAATTTACCAGTATGAGCCAATCTCGAGATTTAACATTTTTATAAAAATAGTTTTAAAGTTCGCAGTAATAGGAATAGGAAAGGAACAGTAGAGAAATGAGAACTGGAACTGGGATGATAATTTTGTTAAAAAATTTTTTTTAAATAGTTTTATAACATTTTTTTTTCACTGGTCATATTTTGATTTTTTTTTCAAATGATATGAATTTTTTAAATTTCCAACATCGCAATTGTATTTAAACTACTCATCATGTAATTCATCAACTTTTTACAACACTAATTTTACAAATATTGCAAATTTTACAGGTTTTAAACTTCGAATGCATAGGTGAATTACACAAAATCATGTATATTTAACGAAATCCTAGAAGTTTTAAAAATTATTCACAATCTCTGATTTTAGTTTTCGCATTTTTTCAAGCTTTTGTTTTCTAATTTCTGAAAATGTTACGAATGTAAAAGACGAGATATGTTCGCAAATTTTCATAAATAAAAAAAAAACAATTTACTATTTATTCGAAATTTTACTATTTGGATAAGATTTTGCAAGTATCAACAATCATAATTACCTGGAGAAATGTATTCTCATCCAACTGTGCGTGTCTTTTTTTTTTTAATTTAGGGAAGGGTCAATGTGGGTGGAAGAGAGGAAAATAAATCCATGCGTAAAAGTCTTTCTGACACCGAGCGGATCTGCAAAAATCGGAACTCATGACCAACCGCAACCGGTTCTATAATTTTGAGGCTACGAGCCCCCTTTTATGATGAAATAACCTCTGGTTGTGATTCAAAAGTGGTAATATTCATTCTTCAGCATATCCAGCCCAAGATTATGCAGGTAAGTTATAAAACACTACAAAGCCTAGCGGAATTTTGCGCCCCCAACCCTAATCCCTATAATTAGCACCGAACGAGCCTTGGTCGATTGATAAAAACAAACATCAAGGATAATATAAACCTGCATTAGAAATTCAAACGGTCGTCAGTTTATCAGTTATCATTTAATATAGATTGATATTAATCACCTGCTCCAATCATTTCGACGCGGTTTGTGGCGCGACAATCAGCGTGACGGTGCTCATCGTCATCATCATCATCATCATCAGTATGTCAACAAAGAATTAGGCTATTTTACCTAATGAAGAAATAGTATTCATATAGCCATCAACTGGAGGGCACAGAAGGTAAATCTGCCCAAATCACGCTTTTTAGAGTAAAAAGTGAAGAAGGTATTTATTTGGTTCTGCTCTGATTTCGGATTCTAAGAGAACGACAATCGAAACATGTGCTCTTTACAAGAGAGAGTAAACATAATTTCCACGTTGTATTATTTTTTAGTGTCAAATCCATTTTCATCAACGGATCATCAACAACTCAGCTCAGCTCAGCTCACGCCAAGTTTTTTTTATAACAAACTCGCGCCCCCATATTTTGAAGGCGACGCACTGACTGTAAGTACGAACAGTGAGAATGTGTTAAGGCAAAAGTGCAAGTGACGTGCGAAAAAGGAAAAAAGCCTAATGCGAATTTTGACTTCCAGTGCAAGTGGAAATGTATTTTTAATCATGGGCTGTCATTTTTTATATTTTCCGATATGCGCATGTTCCGAGAGAAATTCGGTATCCAGCAGCAGCAGAAGCATATATCTTCGTTCGTTTGCCAACATATACGCGTGATATTATTGCCAGTGTACACTTAGTGATAACAAATGTCGTTTATCGTGTTGTATTTCGTGATTGCAAACATTTCTTTTATACTGCAAATGCAAGAGTGAGCTGCATAGGGAACATCTTTCCACAAGTCCACAGTGCGTGCCATGAAAATCTGACCAGTGAAAATCACCCGAAAGAATGATTTTTCCTGCGGTGATGGTTTAACATTGTTTTCCTTTTAGATATGAATCCTAATGGAGGATCACCATAAACTTGTACTGTATTAAGTTTGCAAAAAGTTGCATGAGATGAACTCCAAACTAATTGACAGCAAACCGGCATCGACCGATAAATTGCACGGGAATAAAAAACTTTGCGATCCCGTAAATGGATTCGTACCGTGCTCCAATCAACAGAGCGTAGATTCCAACTGTCCACTGATGAAATCGTCGGAAATCAACGAGGGCAATGTCGGTTCTACAAACGGCAACGTTGATTCTATAGTGTGCAGCAAACACAACAGCAAATCAATTGTTGTAAATTATGCATCGGGGGCAATGACCAAAACCACAATACAACATCAATGCATCGGCAATACCTCTTCACCACATGTACAAATCTGGAGTGCAAAATCGACCCGCTGCAAGATTTGGCTAACCTTGCTCAGTGTCACACTTCTCGTAGTTGGACTGATAGTCGGATATATGGTTTCATTTTTGCTAGGACATTCCGGCAGGTGCGAACATGGCAACATGTTCCATCCTAAAGACAGCCTTAGACGGGAAGTTTGTTTGTCCGAAGAATGCGTGCGAACAGGTTCGTCATAAAACGTTATTAGGCTTACAGACAGGTCCTATAGAAAGGTCATACTATTTCAGCGTCCTCCTTGCTGGCCGCGATGGATCAATCCGTTGATCCGTGCGTTGACTTTTTCCAGTTTGCTTGTGGAACGTGGAATAAAAAACATGTGATACCAGAGGACAGAAGTTCAATCAGCACCTTTGAGGTTGTCACTGTTGTAAAAAAAATGATTACGATACTGAACTTTTTAACTATTATAGGTCCTTGCTGATCAACAACAGATGATACTGAAAGGAGTACTGGAAGAATCTATAGAATCTAGTGACAACGAGGCAACAATCAAAGCTAAAATGTTCTACAAGAGTTGCATGGACTTGCGTAAGTACTGACGTGCTTTACTGTCGTTTTGACATCTATTAGAGTATCAGTTCATTTTAGAACAAATACGCAAAATTGGTATCCGACCCCTGCGGTACGTGCTGAGCTTGCTGGGCGGTTGGCCAGTTATAGAGCAAACCTGGACACCTCCCAATACCAGTGTAGAACATCTGCTAGGTGTGCTGAGAGGGGTCTACAGTGAACCGGTTCTAGTCGAGCTGTACGTCGGTGCCGACGATAAAAACTCGTCTAAAAATACTTTACAGGTGAGTGACTTTTTGTGACAACAAGTACCAGTGTGACAGCTGGCAGTATTGGTATTCAAGCTCACTTGTATTCGGAGAAAGCATGCGAAAAAACAGCGTAGTATACACCATGTTTTTTTCTAAAACAAAAAATATCGCACGCTAGCCTGGAGGCTAATGCGGTCTCGATCAACTCTATTATTAGTTGAAAGAATTCGTTATCGACATTGTTTTTAGCACATTTTGCATGTGTAGGATAAGGTTACAACGATGCACCGTGCCTCAGTGCTGAGTCGAGAAAATTTCCAGCTCGAAAAGATCCTCGACCTGATCGGGAATCGAACCCGATATCACAACCGTGTGGGAGAGCTAGCTGATCGACATCGCTAACCACAGAGCCGTTTTTTCTAACAGAATTCATTAAAAGTAAATCAAAGTACACCGTTGCCGGAAACCTATTGTCAATTTTTTCCATAATTAAAACTCAGTTTGGACACTTTAGATAATTTATCGGATTTTATGGTTTGGAATCTCTTGATAATTCAATATTTTGTACTTTTGAAACCGAATTCTTGAAATATGTATTCAATCGTACCGAAGACTCTGCAAGATGGTCTATGAGAATCCGTATCAAACGTAAGGAAAGCTTGTTTCTGTGTCAGTAGCTTTTGTTCGCGTTCTGAAATATTTAAAAACTAAGATCTTATGTTTCTCAAGAGAAGGTCCATAAGTGATGTTCTTTCATCTGTGCACTGCTCCAGCGGTGAACAAGAGAAGTTGTTGTCATCGTATTGTGACCGTTCAATGTTCGATAGAAAACAGATCCCTATCAGTGTCAGAAGAACTACTCGGTGGACTAACGCGGCAGGACATACCACCTTGAGAAACGCACGCAGTCTCATCCTTTGTGGCTTACCATCGCAACGCGGTATAAATAAGACCTGTCGGGTCATTTACACGACCAGGATTTATGCCTTTCCATTATGCCTCTTCAGATTGTTGAATGATGCCCAAGGGCATACCGACCAATCGATCTTCAGCTCTGTTTTCTTCTGAGCTCTGTCTCCATCTACCGCCGGGAGCTGTATGATGGCTTCCTTGTGTCTTAACCGGATCCTTTCGGAGGTGAATTGCCTCGGTGGCCACCACCACTTCACACTCTACTTCGCAGACTTGTGCAATGTCGCACCCTTCGGCGATTTCATCATCGGCCTACTGAGCGTTTCGACTACCCACAAGCAGATATAATAAGTCGCCATACACCGCGTGTGAAGAGACACACTTTCTCAGTTACAAAAATAACTTCCACGAAGCAGGTTGATCGTGGCGTGCTAGGAACGGGACATATTTAACGTGATTCAATATCAGCGTTTACAAATACATTTAGCATATTATTGTTCAAAATCAACTCTACAAATGTAATTTTAATTAAATTTTCTCTGAACTCTGAAGCTGCAAGCAAGTTTTTTTATTGGGTTTTTTTCATTAAACTTCGTTTTTGATTGAGAACAGTTTTCTTTTCTTGATTTGTGATGGCTTCCAAAAACTATCTTCAAGCTAAGGCTGCCATAACACGTTGCGCTTAACTGAATCGTACGCCACCTTGAGGTATTTAAACAAATGATGAGTCTGAACCTGTCAAAGACGCAAGGTGAGCATTCGGTCCGGTGTAAATTGACCTTACCAAAAACTGCACTGTTACTAAAGATAAAAAAAAAACACCTCAAGAAATTCTGATACCGTGTGGCTTTTTATATTATTGTGCCGATTTGAGCTGGAGCGAACGGAAATTAAATTGAACAAATCGGGGTCGCTAATTCCTTTGGAAAAACTTCTCGCAAATCGCGCGAAAAATTACTACATCCAACACAAACGGAGAAGATGTTGTTACTTTTGAGTAACATTTTATTACTTTTTGTGTCTTATGACCGTGCATTAGACACAAAAAGTAACAAAATATATGACGGCTACACTGCCCTTCCAAGCATAGTTGTCCCAGCGTGCATAAGAATTGTGTAGAACATGGGACTACTACGATTGGAACGGCAGTACACGTTTGTATGTGTTTCTGCAGGTCCATTTCTGCCCCCTACATTCACACATAAACAGAATCTCACCGGTCAGCCCCAAATGTCTTATTAGAAACACCACTGTTTCGTTCCCCAGAGTTTACTTGTAATAGAAATTTGTATATAATACCGTGAGACCAGAGTTGCCGGAGTTGCAAATGTTGTTCTAGATGGACACGAGTCAGAGCCGGCATCGCATTATTGTCCCGAGTGGGTAGTTATAGGGAAGGTTCATGGGTGACAAAGGCGTGCCCGAGGGGGATGGCGACCTGCTAATACCTGAACATAATTTTGCGAAAAATCTACACCGCAACAACAATAGGGTGCCGATGGAATGTTTAAGAAAAATTAGATTTTCGAATTTCGTTAAGTAGTAATGTTTGCATTAAAAAATGGACTTTTTTCGGTGTTAGAAAAAAAAACCAAGACAGATAATTGATTTTAATGAATTTCCCATGGAAGATAATTAAATAGACTCACTTGCAAAAGAAATTCCACGCCCTTGCGAGCGGCTTTCTGGGAGTTTACCAGAACATTCGCCATGGTGGACGAAAACATGCGTGTAGGCATGTTTTTGAGTTCTTTCTTCGTTTTATTTGTCAATTCCTCCTCAATTTTCGCGTCAAAATTGTTGGAGTAATTCTTACGCTTCTGGTTTGACTCTGGATGGGACGCAGCTGGGGAACATTGGATGGGTTGGCCGACCTGGGTGCCGCATCAATTTTCAGCCGCTTCATCTCGTCCAACGATTGCATCGAGTAGTCGACTCCAGATCCGGCCAGAGCACCTCGTCTTCGCCCCTATGGTATTTCTTAATGAACGACGCAACTTCCGGCAGGCACTTCGTACTATAAACTTCCCCGTTCATGGTCAGTACAGAGCTTCTCGCTGATTGTCAGCCACTTTGTTCTTTGGGAACTTGGTGTGTGAAATGAATTTTACCCCATAGCTCACTTCCTTCGGGGGGAAGTAAAATACGGAGTGCCCTGCCAGTCGTTGGCATCCAGGGTGAGATAGGTCTCGGCATCGACCACCACCATCACATCGCGATTCGCCGGAAAAATTCGCCGCTCACACTGCGTCATTGCCTGCAGCTCCGAGACCAATGGACGGGACTACCGCTTTCTGATGTCCATGTTCGCCAGGTATTTTTCCACTCCCGGACGAACACATTGGATTCACATGGATTCCCTAGGATTCCTCACATTGGAATCGTGAAGCGTCCTCGATAAGGAATCCTGAAAAAAGAATCCTCGACATTGCCAAGTCTATAGGGCTAGGATTCCTTAATAAGAATCGTGTAATGAGAATCCTTCAGATTCCCTAGGATTCCTCACGTTGGAATCGTGAAGCGTCCTTGATGACGAATCCTGAAAAAGAATCCTCAAGACTGCCCTGTCTATGAGGTTAGGATTCTTGAATGAGAATCGTGTAGTGAGAATCCTTCGGATTCCCTAGGATTCCTCACATTGAAATCTTGAAGCATCCTCGATGAGGAATTCTGAAAAAGGAATCCTCAGGAATGCCCTGTCTATGGGTTCTTGAATGAGAATCGTGTTAGGTGAGTTCTTAGGATACGAAACCTTTCACTTTAACCGTTATTAATGATTCAAAGTTCTGAACATTACTTCCACAGGCCATTTACTAGGTTTTGAGTGTTTTGGTAATATGGCTTTAAAATGGTCCTTCCGGAATAGATTCCAGAGGGGCTAAATAGCAGTCAGATAATATTCGGGAAATTTTAAATATTTCAGAAACACAAAAAATGGATTTATATCTCTTTTTAATCATATGCCTGTTCGAATGCAATTTTTGCTTCAATATTGTTACGAAATATATGAAAATTTTCGAGGAAAATGTATAAATCACATTATGTTATCATTTTATAACATATACATTTACTGCTACAGTCATATCTCGAAATAAGGCAACTTTATTTTTATTTTCGTTACGTTATATCGAGTTATGTTATATCGAAGCAAAAAATATTAATTTTTAATTTATACAACAATGTTTATGGTTACTCAAATATGCGCGAAAACCTATTCGCCATAACCTATTAGTATTTAAAAACCTTTCTGATGCCCATTTAGAAATATTTTCAAAAGCAAAAATATATAATTTCGTTCGACCACGACCCAATACCGTTCGATATGAAACTCTGAGCTGTTGGGAAGGTTGTGGTCTTCGGGTACCAAAACCACATTGTTCGCATCGTACCACTCAATTGCCTTTTTCCCACCGCAGCATCTCACCAAGTCCAGCCGGAACAGCACAGGCCTGTTATGTTGCTTCAGAAATGTTGGCAGCCGCTTTTTTAGGCAACCCGGATGTGAATCTCTTGAATGATGGTTTCACACGTGCATTTTTTCAGGAACTTCCATAGTTTTGAAAATCTCGATCACCTTCTCTTTTCAAATGCGGGGTAAAATTCATGCCCCGGAAGCAGTTTAAAATCCATCGCTACTTGCCGATGTGTTTAGTTTATAATCTCGGTTCGTCACCTTCAACATCTTAACCCTATCTCCGCGAAGAGAAGTTGGCACAAACTATATGTTGAAGATCAATCTGTTCTCTAACCGCTTAGAATATTTTCATCGTTAGAAATTTCGAGCATAATTGTTATTATGTCTAGGCATGCTGCACAGTAGTGTGTAAGACAATGAGCTTGCTAGCGTCTTCCCGGATGGAGAGGTTAGGATTCCGCTTCTATTCCGCCGCCACCTTCTTCGTCGTCACAGCAATATTCCGAATACGATTGCCGCCGCTTTCAAGTTTTCTGTCTGTCGACAGACGCTCCCCAAACACTTTTAAAACGTTTGTCACGATCGATTTGGCCACATCCAGTAATTTTGCCAACTTGGCATGTGAAAACGTCGGATTCGCTTGCTGCGCGAGCAAAATTTTAACACGCTGCTCCTCTTGGTTGGACGTCATTATGAAAACTGGAGAGCAAACGGTGAAGGTCACCTCACGATCGTCCACCAGGATGCTCCTTTCCTTATCTCGACACATTGCGACTCGCGGCACAAAGCTTGTAGGGATTGTTAAGTTTTTGGTAGAACTTGCTTGGCTTATGAGATTGATGCAGATGCTCTATTTCCTCAAATTCCTCCTATTCCTGACGGCGCTTCTTCTATAGGAATAATTGGTTTAGCTCATCTGTCTACACTGCTCCACGTTCTGACAGGTAGCTTGACACAACATCAGTACCCGCGCAGGGGTCGAACCGCTCATTCCGTCGGTTTCATTCCACATGCCCCAGGACGTTCTTCACTAAGCCGGTATCGAGTGTTGTTCCCAATGGAGAGTTTTAGGCGCATCTTCACCGTCACTATTAGTCCGAATCAATGTCGGCGTCTCGGGTAGCTCTAACGTCGGTGATGTCCGAAAAGTGCCTACAATCTATCCATACGTGGTCGATTTGCGATTCTATCTGAATTGGTGATCGCCAGGTGTAGGAGGTTGTACTGGAAAAGGACGGTTTTGTTGGTCAGCTGGTGCACGCAGAACTTTCCAATTCCAGGTTTAAACTTCTCCGCTTGGCCAACCTGAGCGTTGTAATCCCCAATGATAATGACATGTGTTGGGCAGCAGTAGTACCCACGCTCCAGCTACGCGTAGAATTCATCCTCGTCATCATCGATGCTTCCGAGGTGAGGGCTGCGCACATTGATGGTGCTAACATTGAAAAACCAGCCTTTGATCTTCAACCGGTACATTCGAGGAGTGATCACCCGCTTGTGCATTTCGCCCACCACGACAGAACTGTATCCAGCTATGACCAGGTATGACTATCCCTGAACGTACGTACCAAAGAATCATTCCAGCACACTTCTTGTGCATCGCTACCATGTCGAATTTGCGGCTCTTCAATTCATCAGCAAGTACTTAGGTGCTTCCAATGAGATTGAGAGACCAGCAGTTTCATGTTTCGAGTTTCCAATCGTTAGTCTGTTTCGATTATTCCGGCTCGAAATGTCTCGTTCCTCGTTCGTTGCCAACCCCTCTGTCTAGCAGGACTCAGGAGTCCCAAATACCATTAGGACTTTTGGCGTCAGGTCAAACGCTCGGATTGGTTCCCGATTGGAGCCTCCTCTCTCTTTGTAAGCATACGACCAGAAGTCCCACCGCGGTTGGAGGCAAATGCCCCAGGCCTTCCGACACGATGGGCCCCTAGTCCTGGGTCAGACGTGAAGACAGGGGTTTTTTGCTCGTCACATTCAAAGCGTACAGTCATTTCCAAAATTAATTTTCTTGCCTCTACATTTTTTTAAAAAAGAGGGCCCCACGAAAACATCAACCCCGGGCCCTCAGCACCTAAATCCGGCCCTGGGATCAGGTTTACTTTTGTTTCATTAGACCGCAGATCAATCCGCTATTTTTTACCATTTCGAGTCCAATCTAATCTAGACTTTTTTGGCGAATTCAAGTCGAACATGAAGTTACTTCGGGGTATATATATATCGTCGGTTTCATGCTATACAGGCACAACTAAACATTCATATTCTCGAGAAAAACGTGTTTGCAAATTAGAGTTGAAAACTACTTTTTTAATTTTAGATTTAGATTTTAGCAAAAACAAACGTTCTCCCAACATTGAACAAGATCGCTTGAAACATGATGCTCATAGTGAAAAGAAAAAATGCAACTTCACCGGCAGATGTTGTTCCACAAGGAAGTAATCGTAGACTTATGCTGTTCTTCTTAATTTAAACAATATGTATGTAGTGCTTCTGAAAGAGTGCTGATTCATATACGATTATGAACTAATGAAGAATTTTCTAGGTCACACATCGAATTTCCAGTGCTGTCGAATTTTTGTTTCAATATCCAACGTATTTTTTCACCCTCAGATCGATCAACTTGTTCTGGCACTTCCCTCACGTGACTACTACCTAAAGGCGAGCAGCGAGGGTGACATCAAAGCCTACCATCGCTACATGACACAGATCGCGGTTCTCCTTGGCGGGGATGCCACCAAAGCATCCCGGGAGCTGATGGACGTGGTGGACTTCGAAGTGCGCTTAGCGAATGCATCGCTACCGGAAGCGGATCGACATGATACGAGTGCGATTTATAAGAAAATTACCCTAGAACAACTGCAGCGTCAGGTGCCACAGATTGATTGGAGAGAATACTTGCAAGTATGAGTAAGTTTGCGAGGTGCGAATTTGGCTATTCATTCTTACCTTCTCAACTTTAGATGACTCTGGGTGACGTTAAGCTTGAGGAAAACGAGGAAATTGTGAGCTACGCGATGCCATACCTGGTAGAGATGGGAAAAATATTGAACGAAACTAACAAGCGGATTGTTCACAACTACGCGATTTGGCGCTTCGTTATGTCCATCATGACACATATGATCGATGACTACCAGAAAGAGAGGATCGAGTTCAAGAAAATATTACTCGGCATCCAGTCGGAGCGCCACCGGTGGTCACAGTGTGTCGAGTGGACCAACAAGAAGCTCGGAATGGCAGTTGGGGCTCTGTTCATTCGGGAAAATTTCAACCACGAAAGCAAGGAAACTGCCTTAGAGATGATACGCACTATCAGGGAAGCGTTCAATGAACTGTTAGCCGATAACCACTGGATGGACGATGAAACGCGAGCTGTTGCGAAGGAGAAAGCGGATGCGATGAATGAGCGAATTGGTTATCCGGAGATTTTGACGAATGCCGCCGAGCTGGACAAGGAATACGTCAATGTGGGTTCCAGTTGGTGATGAGTTGGTGATAAGTTTGACGGTTTTTTCTTTTTTAGTTAACAGTTTCGAATGATAATTTTATAAACAACATCCTAAACATTCTAAAGTGGGAAGCGGAACGTAACATGCAACTGCTGAGAAAACCTGTAGATAAGGATAAATGGACCACCGAACCGGCTGTAGTGAATGCGTTTTATAATCCTAACAAGAATGATATAGGTGAGTTGGGTTTGCATGAGTTTTTGACTTGGTGGAAATATTCTGATCTGAACTAAAAGCGAGACCATAGACAAACAGACGTGCATCCTCGAGGTAAAATGCTAAAACACCTTAGTCCTTATTCGGAACGTTACACCATGTGAGCTTACATTAATTGGCGTTACTGTCTATTAAGCAATATTTCAAAATAGTCATTATTTTTCAGGTAAAAGAAGTCGTCATCGAGTGGCACGTCTGTTTGTCAGTGTCGAGACTGTTGAGTAGAGAGTAGATATTGATATCGGAACGAAAGGTCAAATTAAGGGGACCGATCTGACTCCGTTCCGGAATCCGATTCCGTCGTGATAGCTGTTATATGAGCATTTTGTCGCTATTATACAAAGTTGTAAGTTTGGTCTCAGAATTGTAATTATTCTCTCCATGGGTAGAGAGTATCGACTTTTGAAAAAAAAAAATATCAGAATTTCCAGAAACTCTAATTATTTCACAATTTGCTTGAACATCACCTGCTTCGAAAACTCGACTGTCCGCCGCCTCAAAATTTAAAAACATATGATGAGCCTGCAAGTTAACTTCTCTGAACTTGTCAAGGATTTGACGCAAGGAAAACATTCTTATTCGCTATGGGTACACAAATTTCAGGAAACTAATATTCAAACAAGCTAAGTTTTTAAAAATTATTCATATAGATATTTATATAGACTATTATGCGTAGAACGGCAATATACCTGTTAGTTTTTTGAGCTTTTGCGAACGCCCCTAGCATCGTTTGAATAATATTCCGACTGATAACCACGATAAGACTGATCGGGAATTAAAATAGCCAGCAATTCTTTGCAGGTTAGATTACACTCCATTAATTAGGCTCAAAGCTCAATCGCTTCCAAATCGCAAACTGATTCATTTGGTCGATATCTCGATTCTATATGTCATTTATTTGTATTTCAATAAAATGCTAATTCGGTGACGTTAAACATTCAGATAGTTGAACCCATTGAACATTCAGTATATTATGTCATTTCGAAAAGAAAACGTTAAAAAACATTCAGACTTCGCTCAAATCAGATATAGAATTTTCTAGTCCGTGTTAAAAATAAAGAGTTACAGTGCGTTTATCAAACTGAAAAAAACTATGAAGTAAAGCATTGCAGGAAACTTTAAAATTCGTTCAAAATTCATATTCTACAAGAAAATCAGGCTTACGCGTTATAAATACTTATTTTTCCCTAGGGTTTCCGGGAAAGTAATGACTGTGCTTTTTTATAGGGTAATTGATCGTGGTTCGCATCTTTGTCATAGTTTTTCATGGTACCCTAGAAATGAATGCAAATTTTTTCTAAAACTACAATACTTCTCTTCATACTTGAATTTTTCTATCTCTTACCTGCCCAACGCGTTACCCGGCCACCCACAAATTAAATTTGGTCGTTGGTTCAATGTCCATAAAATTATTTCGACAGGTTATTTTTATAGTTTTGGGTATTTAGGTGATATACAAACAGCTACCAATGACACAGACATAATTAAATAGAATCATATCAATATGGGTATTAAAATTCATAAATTGATTCCAACGAGCTGTTTCTGCGTTCTTAAGGTCCCGCATAATCAATAACCACAAACGGATGATAATCCATATGGTTTAACGATACCCCAAACAGCCGGGACTATACTGCCGTGATCTCGCAGACTGACGTATGCGACAGCGAGTAAAATTTTCAGTACGAAGCTTTTTCCAAAAACGTTTGTATAGTGAGTGTTTGGACGAAATTCAACAATCTGATCTGTACATAATGCATTAATATAATCACAAAACATTGCCGAACATATTTTTTGTGGAAAACGGTTCATTAACTGAAGTTATGTCACCAACGTCATTTTGTTGTAGAAACAGCGATTTTTATTTCACTGTTTCTACAACCGATTGACGTACATCCATCGTAGTATGCGACAAGTCGCTCAACATTTTTTTTTCATAATCAGGCAAAATATCGCGATTCAAGAATACTTTTTAGGAAATGAATTTGGTTTGGAATATAAAAGCATTCGTGGCCTCTGCCATCTTACATCTGCACTTCTTTCGTACAAAAATCAAGTGCGCTTTAGTTGTCCACGAGCATGGACCAAGCTCCATGGCCTTAGAGGGCTACGCTGCCGTGAGATGACAAAGTGACGTAAGTGCCACTTTCTCGAATATGAGTTTTTCATGCCAATTTGTTCATTATTCGAAGACCTATCTTTTGGTATCTTCCTTCTCGTTGTTACTTATTCGTACGTTACATAAAATCAAAAAAACAAAGTGACGTTGGCACACATTTCCATACAAAAGTGACGAAGAATTCTTTCGTTTTTGGGCCGTACTGAAAAACTGATCACTTGGATCTACGTCACAATGTCATCTCACGGCAGTACGTATGATCGAAGTTTTGTAGATAGTCAACTGCGTTCCGCGGCGAATTTTATTCGAGCAGTGCATCCTCCGGAGTCCAAAAAAGGCATGATTTTCCGCCATAGGACCTCGACGAATTTCTCTGCTAATGTCGTTCTCAGTAATCACCAGTTAGCCTGGGTGCACGCACTTGCCAACCAGAGTCTATGTGTATATAGAGTCGCGCGAAGAGAAAATCTATCGTTTCGGCAGCACAGTTTTTGTGCCGTTTGTTGCCAAGAACTATACAGTTCTGTTTTTCACCATGCATAAGCGAATATCATTTTTTAAAGTTCTTCACAAGGTACACAGTTTTGAAAGATTACACCGGTGATGTTTTGTTAAATTTAAGTAAACCAGTGTACAGGTTTAATGTTGGATTAAAATGTTTAAGTAAAACTTCGGAAAAACACACATTCTTCATTACGCTCAATTACAACACTTTTCATCCACTCCTAACAATATCACCTTGTTTATTTACATTGCTCGATTGGTACCCTCGTTTGACACTGATTAGGTTCCTTTGGTTTCATCTTTGCGGGACTCTTATTATAAACATAGACTCTGTTGCCAACTACCTCAATTTCATCCCCGCAGAGATGAGAGAGGTGTTGTACAACCATAGAAATATTTAGAAATATTTGCTCCCAAAAACATCTAAATGCTAAATTCAGTTGAAATTGCGAGTCGTTAAATGCAATAAAAGCATCACAAACATAGTTGGGTTGGATTTACGTCACGTTGAGTAGAAATGGCGGTTACGTCATTTCGTTTTCGTGTATTATTTACGCTATTTTTAGCACTTTTGATAAAATTTCGGTCCCCATAGGTCCGGTTTGGTGTGTTCTATCGTTTAATCTCGAAAAACACAAATCGGCCACTTTGGCGCTTACGTCAGTCTGCGAGATTACGGCAGTATATCTCGAACTAGTTGTTAGGCACGTTTTATGGTTATTGATTATGCGGGGTAATTCGATAGTTTGTCTCAAAAAATGGCAAATTCGTGATATACTTCCTTAGGACTGTAAGTGGTTAAAATAACTATCCACAAAGTCACACAGTAGGTATCAAAAGTCGTTAAATTACTTTATTTATTGTTCTTTTGGCCCCTAGGAGCCCCAGGGACATCTGTCCAAAAATGTTCGCTATGAATACAAATTCATCCCATTGCACACTCGGGAAAAAATGAACCCAAATTCCCACTAATTAGAAGCCGCTGGGCTGGCAACCTGAAATATAGCATTTCTAATGTAAAATTGGTCAATAATTTGATTGGTGGTGGTCTGATTCCGTGCAGGGCACGGGAAAAGGTCTATATTTCCAAAAATACGCAAAAATAAGGTGAAAAGGAGCAAAATAAACCATTTCCTGTGCCATGCACAAAATGAAACCAGCACCAATCGATTTGTTGACCAAATTTACATTAGAATTGGTATATTTTAGGTTGTCAGCACAGGGGTGATTATTTAGTGAAAATGTGGGTTCCGATTTTTCCACTAAATAATCGCCGCTAGACTATGAAGAGGTTCTCGCAATACAGTAATACGGATTTAACTTTTGAGTTGAAAATTCGGGTTTTCGTAATGTTTCGTAAAAATGCAAGGTGCCTCTAGTCTTCCTGATACGTGTGACTATATCAGCTTTGGTACCACCATCAGATGTTGTCTGGCTACCAAGGTATTGATAAAAATTTATCTGGTCAACCTGTTGTTCCGCTACTGTAAAGTTAGGGGGATTTTCTGTCTTCACTACCATAGCCTTAGTTATTGCTACATTGACTGAAGACTAACAAGACAATGTCGTCGGCTAGGTCGAGGTCAGTTGGATGCTCCATTGTTAGAGGATTCCAAGGCAAACCTTGATTTGGTCTACTGTCAAACGCTCCAACTAATATCTCGTCCATAACAACGAACGCCGAAGTGCCCCGGATGTTTCCGTGGTTGAGTCGGTCGAACGGGTTTTCAATGTCAACGAACACCAGCAGAAAAATGTACCTTACAGTGTACTTTGAGAGCGATACAGAGTAACATGACGCCACGCCAGTTATCGCATTCAGTTGAGTCTGCTTTTTTGGGGACTTTGACCAATACGCCCTGCATCCAGTTCACCGGAAAAGTCAGTCAGTAGCTGACCAGCTCTGTATTTTAGCGGCATCTTTGTTCTCATCCTGGCACCACGGGCGGGAAATATCGTATACATCATATAATATATGTACACAACAAGTGGATATCACCATTGGCGGCGGTAATTTCTTCTTCTTTGGCTAGGGAGTTAGTCAAGGTTTTCGTTTCCCATCTACAAGCGCGTTCAACAGCCCTCTCAAGTTCAGCGTATCGTTGACGGGCGTTTGTATTAGCTGCTCTAGTTCGCGCTCACTCAATGCCGGCTTTCGTCTCTCTCTGCTCGTCGAGCTTCATCCAAGTTTCATCCGAAATTCACTCCCCCGCCTGGCCGCGAACTTTGTCGCGATAAAGCCATTCTTTATACCGGTTCATTGCTTTTCGACGACTCCACTATCAGGCAACTCCGAAGCTCGAGGTTCAAGTTGTTCGACCAAGGCCCTTTTCATCTCGGTATTGTCCAGTCGGCGGACGTCGTAACAACAATGCAATGTCGGCGTTGCGCTTGTTGCGTACATCAAGAAGGCTCCTTCGTTATTTTCGGTTGATACAGATTTGGTCAATTTGGTTTTCTAATCGGCCATCGCGGGGAACCCGCGCACAGTGGTTCCGTTTTCTAAGAAGGGCGGTCATAAATATTGTTTTCCTATGTTTTGAGTTCAAAACGTCAATCTTAGTGTATTTTTCGATGCTGAATTCGAAAACCACATCTATTTTGTAGTATTTTCTATAGATTCGTGGTCAAGGGTCATCTAAAATTACTGGTATCTTTTACCAACTTTGGCTTGACTACTATTTTTTACTAGGCAATTTTACAAACTTTTATTGTTCGATGCCAGAAATTTAATGAGTGTATACATATAAAAACCTAAATTAATCCACCTAGCGGTTAGACTCAGCCTTTCTCATTCAAACATATTATTTGTAAAAATAGATTTACATGAATGCTTAAATCCAATAAAAGTATATTCACTCCTTGGGTTCTAAAATATTAATGTTGTAATTGAAGTATAAAATATGAAATTTGACGTAATGTTAGTACACTTTCACTTTTTTTAATAATAATAAAAAAAGTGAAAGTGTAGTGAAGTTTTTCTATCAAGACGCTCGAACAGAAGTGAGTAATATTAGTGCTTAAGAAATAGCGAAATAAAAGAAATGACTCTTAACTTCGAACAATTTAATCACGAGCGATACCGGGAACGTTCAAATAGTACGATACCACATTTAAGTCATGTTGAGGCCATATACATTGATCAAAGCAGGTATGGTTTTGAATAGTCTTTGAATTTCTTTTTTTTCCAAAACTTTTGAACCACATATCAAATTGTTATGAAGTTTGTTATTTGTAAATTTGAGGGATGACTCGTTTGTACGACACTAGTTATGTTCAAATAAGTCGTGTAATACTTGAGATAATAGACTTTCGTTGTTTTAACAATTTAATACATAACGGTAGCTTATGTGATTACAATCAAATGAAAAGGGAACGTAAAGAGCAGCCAAACTTTGAAACCACGTGTTCAATCATAATTCATCAGTTAACCCTTAATGGCCCGTTCATCTGATATCAATATTGTTCAAATCGGTTGTGTAGTTTCTAAGATAATGAAGTTTGAGTGATATCAAATAGTCTCCAGAACACGTTTCTTTCCATAACTTCATTGAAATCGGTTCAGCCATCTCTGACAAAATCGAGTGAGATTGAGAGAGCGTTACACACACACGCACACACACATACACACACATACAGAAAATACTTAGCTCGTCGAACTGAGTCGAGTGATATACTGCCGTTCTACGCATAGTTGTCCCATGTTACTTTTGATCGATTTTCGTTTTTTATCACCAATGAATCTACTTTCATGTATATTTTTGAAAAACTTTTGAAAATAACATTGTTTGTTCCGAAAATCTTGAAAAACCATACCAAGTCTGTTTGTCCCACCGATGATTTTCTACACATATTTGTCCCACTAGATTTTTTCTCTTTTAATTCATCCCACTAACCACTAATTCCCATATTTACAACTTGGGAAGTCCTTCAGAGCACTAAAGACTTCACCTAACAACGTTTGGCTACATTACGGGTTTCGAAAATTCGGTACCGAAAATCACTTTGCTTGATTATTTAAATGCAGTACGTTCATATCTTTGTTAGGGATACCTAAACCTCCTTTTCGAGCATATAACAAGATAAACGCATGAGATTCATACTAAATGGAAGTTTTAAGAACTGTCTTTTGGGTGTAGCCAAAATGGTGAAAGCCCAACAACGTTCAAATATGACAGTAATGTGCAATCTAAAAAAAAAAAAACAATTGCCCTTTGTAATGGTAAGTCATTTGATACTTACTCAATTAACCTAACCTTCATCTCGCCTTTTATCCCCAGTACGAACTTTGTATTGGGAAACATCGAATGCACGTGGTGGGACTGATATGCGCAGATATCACCTATTGGAAGGAAAATTTCTTGGCATTATTGTCCCAGTGGGTATTTTTATGGAAAAGAGTGTTAAATTTAAAAACCTTCAACTAGATAGATTAAAAACAGTCTATCGCAAGGTGAAACTGGTTAGAGACCCGTAATTGCATTTGTTACATTGACGCAATGCGTATTGTAAAACTTTAACATCGTTTTTCTCGTTTGCATGATTTGGAACATGGGACAAATATGCGTAGAACGGCAGTATACGACATTCGGCCCTTTTGAGCACTTTTATACCTTTAGTTTTTGCAGTAATTGCTATACCTTTCTAGGAGAAAAGCAGAAATTGAGTGAGCTCAAGCAGTCTTTGGAATACGTTTCTTTTCAAAACGTGATTTCCTTCTTTTATACATAATTATGAACTACATGTTAAATCACTAGTTAAGGATTTTTTAGACAGGCCGTTCATTTGGCACCAGTTTTGTTAAAATCGGTTGTGTAGTTTCTGAGATATTGATGTTTCGTGATTTTTACATTTTGATACATAACCTCGAAACCAAAAGTCCGATTACAATGAAATTCAGTAGCAACCTATGGGGTAACTACAGCTCTCATTTGCAATTAATTTCACGGAAATCGGTTCAGCCGTCTCTGAGAAAAGTGAGTAAGAAAAAAGTTGCACATACACACACACACACACACACACACGCACACACACATACACATATACATACATACATACAGAAAATGCTCAGCTCGTCGAACTAAGTCGAGTGATATACGACATTCGGCCCTCTGGAGTACTTTAATACCTTTAGTTTTTTCAGTGATTGCTATACCTTTCTAGGATAAAGTCAAAAAGGTGCACATACACACGTACACACCCACACTCACACACACACACACATATACACCTATACATGCATACATGCAGAAAATGCTCGATTCGTCGAACTGAATCGAGTAGTATATAACATTCGGCCATTTGGATCACTTTTCTACCTTTTAATTAGCCAGTGATCGTTAGGAGAAAGTCAATGTTTACTTTCATTATGTGATCTCACATTTTTATGAACAACGGACAAAGTTACAATCCGATTACAATGAAATTCAATAGCAACCTAGGGGGCAACTAGACCTTTCATTTGACACTAATTTTGTGAAAATCGGTTCAGCCAGCTCTGAGAAAAATGAGTGAGTTTAAACAACCTCAGGATAACTTTTTTTTACATAACTTTTGAGCCATATGTTCAATCATTACGAAATTTAAAAGTTAAGGGTTCTGGTGACAGCCCGATCATTTGAAACCTGTTTCATCGAAATCGGTTGTGTGGTTTCTGAGATATTGATGTTTGGTGATTTTTACATTTTGATACATAACCCCCAAACTAAAAATCCGATTACTATGAAATTCAATAGCAACCTATGGCGCAACTAGACCTTTCATTTGCAATTAATTTTATGGAAATCGGTCCAGCCATCTCTGAGAAAAATGAGTGAGAAAAAAAAGTTGCACATACACACACACACACATACACACATACATACATACATACAGAAAATGCTCAGTTCGTCAAAAGGGGTCGAGTGGTATATGACATTCGGCCATTGGGACCACTTTTATACCTTTGGTTTTTCCAGTGATTGCTATACCTTTCTAGGAGAAAGGCAAAAAGTGTGTTTTTCGATGTGTATTTGAAAATTAGGGATATGTTTGACTCACAACATTCATTTGATATGGTAATACATATTAAGGGGCCGTTCCTAAACCACGTGGTCATATTTTGGTCACTTTTTATACCCCCTGTACCCCCCGTGGTCTTTCGTGGTCTTTTGGCAACCCCCCCCCCCCTCCTCCTTGCGACTTTAACCACGTGGTCTTTTCATTTGTCAAGTGCCAAAAATTCACTTTAATTTTTACATTTTTATTATTAAACTTTCAGTACATTCTATGTTTCTAAAATGCATAAGCTTTATTCTTGACTTGGTGGCAACAATAAATTATAAGTCAGGAAAAAAGACCACGTGGTCATTTCGTAAAGTGTTAAAAGAGAAAAGAAGTTAAAAGTGAAAACTGTGCGCACTTCCAAGTCCCACAGTAAACAATTCCTTCGTAATACAACACAATAATTGATGCTATTGTTAGCTTCAGACTACAAGGGATGCTGAGAGGTGAAGAAATACCAAAATAATAAAATTTGATTTTTGGCTTTATGACCTATGGGGGAACCACTGTGCCGCGTTAGGTTATGTGCTGGTTTATGAGGAAAGAGCGATCCACCACAAAATTCTGTAATCAACTCTACGTTTTCGCTCACACCTCCTAGGCCATGGCGTTCCATGACGCATTCAAGGTCCGCGTTGTTTGAGACTATCTTCGCGTTGAAGTCGCCCTAGTAGATTTGAATGTCCCCAGCTCCCCACTGTTCAGCTGGCTGTAGAAACTCTGCAGGTCGGCGGCAGTTGGTGCATAGCACTAGATTGCAGTAAGGTTTCTAACCTGACCACGATTATTCTTTCGTGTTTTGTTCCCACTACATTAGGGCCATATGTACCCCTGGGCTCAGTAGAAATCCAACTCCTCTTTCTCGAGTAGCATTCTCACCTCGTAGAGCAAGATTTTCCTCGTTGATGTCTTGTGTTCGCCAGTACCCGACCAACGGACTTCGCTCGGTTCCAGGATTTCAAGCTTCAGACCCTTGCAAGTTGAGCCAGCTTACCCTGCTGGACAAGAGTCAGTATATTCCATGTTCCGATTCGTGTGCTTTCGTGTTCATGCTAAAGGTCGTTGCCAAAGATTTCTTCTTTCATTTTCGGTAACTTTTTTATGTTTTCGGGTACAATAGGTTGTTAGCCTAAGGTCCCTATCCCGCGGACGGGGCTGTCATCTTAAATTAAGGCCGCCGTAAGCTAGTAACTGGTTTTTCTTTGAACATCCTGATTGTTAACCATAACAATGCGGCTCAATCGAGGGCAAGGAACCAAGGCGGCCCTAATTTTTAATATGGCAGACCATTTGATGGATTAACCAAATTAAGATAAAAAGGTACCAATCTTTGGAATTTTTGATCTTTGGTCAAGAAGCCTCAGAAATCAATCTGCTACTGTTTTTTGAGATCGATATGTGGTGTTCCTTCAGCCAAAAAGATAACTGAAAGTTCTTTGAATTTATGATTAGAGCAGTGGTTCCCAACCGGGGGTCCACGGCCGGCAAGGGGGCCGCGAAGCTTTTGACAAATTTGACAGGTAGGTAAAATTTGTTTCTAGATACCTCTGTGAAAGCGGATTTTTTACGCTTCTGTATACTAGGAAGCTCTCTGTGCTACGCAAAAGGGGCCACGGAGCCAAAAACGTTGTAAACCACTGGACTAGAGTCTGGTGTCGAGCGCTAACTTACTTACTCCATGAAAGAATAAATGGTTCTAAAACAACTCCATAAAAGAATGCAATAAGTTGATTCAAATGGTTGACAATAAGTAGGCTGACCAGATTTTCTCGGGATAAAAACGGGACAATTGGGTTCAAAAAACGGTACACATGATAACACTTATTTTTGAAAGAAATTTCCAACCAAAGCATGCAAACAATTATTCATTGCTTCGATGAACTTACCCGATAATGAAGAGTGTAATTTTTAGCAATGAGTTTCTGAAATTTGTCGCATGATGATCGAAATTTTGACTAACGATTATCATGGTCTCAACTTTCAATCGCGACTTTTTAGTCTGTTCACGATAGGGGATGTCCTTCCAGTAGCGCAGTACTGTCAGGAAGGCACAAACGTATTACTGAGATATTGAAAAAATCCTGGCTGCTTGGAAACTTATTTTCCATTTAGGAAAATTTCAATGCAAAGCTCTAATCAAGATTTTTTAAGGAGTGTCCGAAAACGGTACAAAATGGCAAAAAGACGGGACGGTTGAAAATAGTCGAAAAAACGGTACTGTCCCGTTCAAAACGGTACGTCTGGTCAGCCGAACAATAAGTTGATTCAAATGATAGAATCGTTAACACAAAATGTTTCAGCCTTCGATTTTCAGTTTTTATGATTTAGCACGTATGTTATACATTCTGGATACACACAAACTCAGTTTATCAACAATTTTTCCAAGTTAACCCTTTATGAGGCAGTTGCAACTGTATTGCCACCAACAAAATTTATTTTTTTCGCTGCACTAAAAATATTGTTTTTAAATTTAGCTTAATCAAAGGCTTCTAAAGGTGTCTTAGAACACCTCAGTTTTTTTCTAGGTCTGCTAGAAGTGTGCAATATTGATTTTGGGATCATTTTTATGTGAACAAACCGCGATTTTAAACCGTCTTTAGGAAATTCATTTTTGATCCGGTGAAAACCAAACAAATTGGTGAGTTTTTCACCAAGACTATGCAGACTATGCAGTCCTACTGCTACATTCCAATTACTATGATTTTTCATTTTTTATAATAAAAAATCAAGCTAACAATGCAGCTGCAAAAAAATTGCTTCCATTGTTTTTGGGGTTAACGGGCCACCAACATCGTGGCGTTAACGGGCAGTGGCAACTATATTGCCCCCAATTTTTTCAAATGATTCAATAGTCAATTTTTTAACGAAGGTACATTTGTGTTGTTTCTTCCGTAAGGAATACTTTTTATTGAAGTTATTGTCGATTCATCGTGTAGTTTTCACGGCCTTATAAAGGGTTAAAAAATTAGAGAGAATATTTTTTCGTTTTTAGAATAATAGACTATCTCACCGAATTTCTATAACCTCACTTTTCTGACAGCTAGTGGTAACTTTATTTACATCTTGGATTTTGTGCATTTTTCTGAAGAAGCAATCGTGTGCGTAGTGGAAATGCTTATAATTGTTCTTAGTATACTGGCACCTTACGCACAACATTTAAAGGGAATTTTGGTCACAATTGAAATGATCTGCTATAATTGAGAACAAAACTGCATCACCCAAGGGTAAACAATGTTACCAGTAGCTATCAAACTCAGGTGCGTGACGTCACCGTGCGATGGTCTATAGTCTTCTGGGAAATGATAATTTCTGGGAAATAGATTTCTGGGCATTGGTTTACTCTGGATAATAACTTTCTGGAGATTAGTACTTTCTGGGCAGCAGTTTTCTGGTAATTGGTACACTGGGCTGCGGTTAATACCGACGGTATCAATATCTTCTGCAAAGAAACTTCAAAATAATAGTACCGCTTCTTTGCACGCCAGCACTCCGTTCACCGATCTCCAAAGCAATGTTAACCCTTAAATGCGCAACGTTGTTCCGAAAAATATTAGGAATAATGTTTCAAAATAAATGTATTTTAATTTTTTCTACAAATATAATTGATTGGAGCAGTTATCTAGGGTTTGATTTTTTTTTATTAAAACCCTGATGACTGTTTATACGAATTATTTCTTTAAAAACAGATTTGAAACGTTATTCACAATGTTGCTTCAAAACAACATTGAGCGTTTAAGGTTTGAATAATACCGCTTTCATGCATTATCTGCCGTAGCTCGTTGCACTCAACTAAATCGAATGCCGCCTCGAAGTCTATAAACTGATGATGAGTCTGCAACTATACTTCTCTGAGTTTGTCAAAGATTTGACTATGGGTACACAAATTTCCGGAAAATAATATTCAAACAGGCAATTTGAAACAAAAATTATATGAAAAAAAAATCGAAAAGGTCAAAACATAATATATGTTCAAAGATAATTTTAAATTACAAAGACAACACAGTTTTTTTCAAGACGGCAATATTTTTTATTTTTCAATTTGGCATCATGCTGAAAAATATTGTTCCATTTCATTTATAACTCCATTTATTTGGAAACACACAAAAAATAAGACATGAGACTATTGGGATTTCGTAGCGGGTCATAGGACCAACCGTCTGTGCAAGTTTGATAATTGTCACTAGCAGCAAAAAATAAACAAAAACCAATTTTGATTTGAGCTGCTTCAGATCTCGTTTCTTGCAGCGTTTCCGTAACGTTTTCTGACTAATGTATAAAGTTTATTACCCGGTTTTGTACTCATATATCTCAAATGAACCTCTAAGCAGCTGTATCTAGTGAAGAAACGATAAAATTGTATAATTTTCCTAAGTATTCAATGCTTTCTGCTACACTACAGCTCCCGGGCAATATGCCCCACCGCTAGCCCGGCTGATTTGTTCATTGTTTTAGCGTTTGCTTCTGAGACTACAAGCGCTGTTTCATTTCGCATGCTGAGCTGGCATATAAAGCCACTGCATGGGGCATATTATACTGCATCTGGGACGTTTTGCCACGGTAGATTGGAAAACTAGCAATTTAGTCATATTTTTTAATAAAATTATGGCGTTTTTGTGTAACAGTAATTACAAAACAAAATAATAGCAGTGCATTACAAACTAAATAGTGTATCCAACTGCATGAAAGATTTGTTGTTTGTAATAAGCATAGCTACAATATTGACGATGTTCCCTAGGGGAGGGGGGGGGGGCGGGGCAAATTATACCTGTTTACCCTACCTGATATTAGGCTCATGAGTTAGGGACCATTCATTAATGATGTCACGCGTTTAGGGGGGGAGGGGGTCTCAATTATTGTGACATTTTGTGACATATGGGGGAGGGGGGGGGTTAGCTTGAGTGTGACATCACATTTCAACTACAAAACCTAAATTAATCCACCTAGCGGTCAGACTCAGCCTTTCTCAAACAAACTTATTATATGTAAAAATAAATTTACATGAATGCTTCAATCCAATAAAGGTATATTCACTCTTTGGGTTCTAAAATATTGATGTTGTAGTAGAAGTATAAAATTTAAAATTTGACGTAATGTTAGTGCTTAAGAAATAGCGAAATAAAAGAAATGACTCTTAATTTCGAACAATTAAATCACGAGCGATACCAGGAACGTTCAAATAGGACGATACCACATTTTAATCATGTTGAGGCCATATAAAGCAGGTATAGTTTTAAATAGTCTTTGAATTACTTTTCGTTCCATAACTTTTGAACCACATATCAAATTGTTATGAAGTTTGTTATTTGTAAGTTTGAGGGGTGACTCGTTCGTATGACACTAGTTATGTTCAAATAAGTCGTGTGAGCTTTGTGATAATAGACTTTCGTTGTTGTTACGATTTAAAACATAACGGTTGCTTAAGTTCGATTGTAATCAAATGAAAAGGGAAGATATAGGGCAGCCGAATTATGAAACCAAGTGTTCAATCATAATTCATCAGTTAACCCTTAACTAGCCCGTTCATCTGATATCAATATTGTTCAAATCGGTCTTGTAGTTTCTAAGATAATGAAGTTTCGTGATTTTCACATTTCGATACATTACAGACGAAGTTACAGTCCGATTACAGCAAATTTCAATAGAGTGTTATTACCTTTCATTTGACACTAATTTTGTGGAAATCGGTTCAACCAT
This sequence comes from Wyeomyia smithii, assembly GCF_029784165.1. Classification (NCBI taxonomy): domain Eukaryota; kingdom Metazoa; phylum Arthropoda; class Insecta; order Diptera; family Culicidae; genus Wyeomyia; species Wyeomyia smithii. The sequence continues at coordinate 2,354,931 of NC_073695.1, read as the reverse complement.
CTAAGAGAAAAGTGAGTAATATTTTACTTTTCATAGCTGGATTTCACATTTTTAAACATAACAGGCAAAGTAAAAGTCCGATTGAAAAAAAATCAATAGGGTCTTATGTGGCAACTATACCTTCCATTTGACACCGATTTTATGAAAATCGGTCCAGCCATCTCTGAGAAACATGAGTGAAATTAAATAGTCTCGAGAACACGTTTCTTTCCATAACTTTTGAACCACATGTCCAATCTCTATGAAATTCGAAAGTTAAGGGTTTTTTAGGTAGCCCGTTCATTTGAAATCAATTTTGTTCAAATCGGTTGCGTAGTTTCTGAGATATTGTTGTTTCGTGATTTTTACATTTTGATAAATAACCTCTAAACTAGAAATCCCCCTACGATAAAATTCAAAAGGGTCTTATGGGGCAAATAGACCTTTCATTTGAAATTAATTTCATTGAAATCGGTACAGCCATCTCTGAGAAAATCGAGTAAAGTTGGGAGAGCGTTACACACACACATACACATACACATACACACACACACACACACACACACACACACACACACACACACACACACACACACACACACACACACACACACACACACACACACATACAGAAAATGCTCAGCCCGTCGAACTGAGTCGATTGATATACGAGATTCGACCCTCTGGAGCACTTTTATACCTTTGGTTTTTGCAGTGATTGCTATACCTTTCTAGAAGAAAGGCAAAATAATAAATAAAAAAGTCACAGTCAAAGTCACAACTCAGAACTATTTCTAATATTTGCATCATTTATTTATAGTTCCACGATCCCTTTTTTTGCTTCAGATTTGTTCTAGATAAAATGAATGACAATTTTTTTCTCGCTAAACAATCATAATCTTCTGTAATTCTGTTTTACCGTGCATTTTCATTTATGAATGACAGTGCAATTTCATTAATTGTTAGTGTCTCTCAATCCAATCAATACAAAAACTGTGACAAAACGTAAATAAAAATGCTTGGTTATTGTAACATGTGGAGAAGATTTGGATTGCGAATTGATTGTAGAAAAGGAACTAAATATTGATGCTCTTTCAAAAATCAGCAATAATGCTGCAGTTACTTTCTCGGCATTTTATGTCGTCGATATGCGACTCCATCAGCAGCATCCTTTTCTAGTTGTCTTCTATAATCTTCTTTTCCTTTTAGTTTCAGTTTTTCTTTCAGTAAAATCGTTCTTATTAAGAAAAAATGCATTCCTAACAAATTTCTCGATTTTCAATCAATTGTTACCAAAGAAGGGGATATGAAAACGTGACGTAATCAAGGGGGGGGGGGTCAAGAAAGTTGTGACGAGTTAGTTTTTTTTTTCAAATTTTGCGTGACATCATTAATGGATCGTCCCTTATTAATATTTGAAAATTTCCTAAGGTTTCCGTGAAAAGTAGAGACTCTGCGACTAAAGCATTTCGAAACACTTCCCTGTTGTTCCGATCAATCAAACCTTCGATCGGACTTTCTGGATTGTATCTAGTAGAAAGTCTATCGCTTGTAATGAAAAATCCAAGGACTTACCTATTTATGATAGCGTCGCTTAACCAGTAGCAATCTTCCATTGGAACATTGTCCTGAGATACGCTTATGCATATTTGCACATTTTATCTATTTTTACTAAACAAAATTCAATTCATTTTATGCAAAACACAACCAAACTTCACTTTACCCATGAACTCGCCAACGGTTACTTCGATCATATTTTTCTCTCTCTCTCTCTCGGCTAGTCTTTCCAGCCGGAATCCTACAGCCCCTGTTCTACAGCCAGCACTTCCCGAAGTCGCTCAACTATGGCGGAATCGGGGTCGTGATAGGGCACGAAATAACACACGGCTTCGACGATAAAGGACGTCAGTTCGATAAAGATGGCAATATGATGCAGTGGTGGAACAATGTCACCATAAAAGCATTCCGCGAGCGTACGCAGTGCATAATAGATCAGTATTCCCGCTACAAAATCAATGAGGTTAATCTTTACATGAATGGCCGGATGACGCAAGGTGAGAACATTGCGGACAACGGGGGATTAAAGCAGTCTTTTCGGGTAAATATTGTTCGTAGAGTAGAATTTTCACATTTTGAAAAACGTTGTTGTTACAGGCTTACCGGAAGTGGGTAAACATGCATGGCCCGGAACTGGAACTTCCGGGTATGAATATGACGCATGATCAACTCTTCTTTCTGAATTACGCCCAAATTTGGTGCGGCTCTATGCGGCCAGAGGATGCTTTAACGAAAATTCGGTCCTCAGTGCACTCGCCGGGTATCGTCCGAGTTCTAGGGCCCCTGTCCAACTCGAACGACTTTGCAGAGGCATATAACTGCGCCCCAGGATCTCCTATGAACCCTGTTAATAAATGTAGTGTATGGTAGAAAGAAAGTAATGTAATGAAACAATTTTCCGTGCCTAAGAATTATATTCATAACCTAATATGAAAAAAAAACTAAACATAAAGTTCCAGTATTTGGTCACTACCCAACAACTGCACGCTTAACACAACTCGCTTGGGAAAGTAACTACTCAATTATTGACTATTGATTCAGACTAGGTTTATATCAGTTAGTACCAGTTATTAACAACTGCCGAAATTCTATTGTGAACGTGAATCATATGTTTACGGCAGACTTTGAATTTTGATACAATTTTTTGCTTAGTCAAACGGCATTTTGGTGCATTTGTGAGTAGATGTAATGAAGAGTTGAATAGAAAGTTAACTGGTTTCAACCGCGCTTTTTTGTTAAAACAGCACATGAATTGATATTATGTAGTATTTATAATAAATAGTTCTATACATGTGATCTATTCGTACAAAACAAAACAAAAAAATCCATTCCCAGTTTTCTACAACTCCAAACAAACAAACAAACATGTTATGCAATTCATTGTTCCAGCAAAATGAAATATATCTCCCAACCATTAAAAAAAATGTGATTCAATTTATGTACGGAAAACATGCGAATAAACTAATGTTTCCAACAGGTTTGTTTTATTGAAAAAGCTTTTCGATTTCAGTTCCAACATCCGCTTCCCGTTCCACTTTCCGACTCTTGAGTGTTAAAAATTTTTGATTTTCAAAGGATATGCATTGAAAAATAAAAAAAAAACTTGTGAAAGGTCTGGTCTGGATTCTAACTGTTTTTTCTTCTTGTCCACACAATTATTTGACACATTAATGAATTAAAAAAGTTTTGAACAAAAACATAAAACATGAAATGAACAATTTGATCGGAATGTTGATGCTGGGTTCTTTCAAATTAATCACATCACACACTAGATATCAGTTAATAAAATCGGTTTATTCGTTTACATTATTGCATTGTCTGAATATATTCTATTGATTACAATGCATATTATTGTTAGTTAATTATATATATACAATTTATATTTTATTCCGCACTATTATATATTTACAACTGAGAAGGTGATAACATTGATGATCATATTAACTTCTTGACATTCATAGACGCGATTTAATTCTTTTACACATTAATCGTTTATAATGTATGTGATTGTTTGCAATGTACATTTTTAAGTGATTCAGTCACGTCGCGTAAGGATTCAAAAGTTGCAAAAAACATTCAGTGATGCTTTCGGAACTACATATAATCATATCCATATATAAATTCAATATATGATGCACATATATTTATATATATAAACGCAATCTTTATATACGTAAATATAGTGAACATATAAATTTATATAAAACAATATAATGATACATATTCCTTCCTTGATTCTTTGGAATTATTGTTCATAGCCTACTGCAAAAGTTAATTGAGAGTTAGTTCTAGCAGTCATATTAAAGGGGAACAGGAGGGCAGGGAGGAAGTGTTTGGGGCAATTAGATAATGGGAGGATCATCAGAATCATTACCTAAAACAACATCTTCATATGCAGGCCTTCTCGCGCGGCTCGAAAATATCATTTGTCGAATTTTCTGCAGCAAGTGCAGTTTCTTTGTAAGGACAATGGCTGATAGCATTACTAGCACTATGGATATGGGAATCAGAATTCCACCAAGGATATGATGCGTTTCGGGAGCTTCTTTGAAAACTTTATCGAAGGTGATGGATTTATTGTCCGCCACAGACTGCGCTACATCGCGGCTGATGCAGAGCTCCGTTTTGTCGATTTCGGTGAAATCGGTATTATAAACAAACTGTTTCAAACAAATGCATGATCCACCATCACAAATAGAATGAGGCGGACACTGATTTAGCATGTCTTCCAGACATTTGATAGCTGCACAATAAACACAAAAGATTTGTTTTCGCTTTTTTTTGATAGACACTATTTTGGGGATTAATACTTACTTCTAGTTGCATTCTTCCTCAATCCCCATGCAAAGGAGTAATAACTTGAGTAACAAAACAACAGCAAACTATAGTTGCTTATTCGAAACATTCTAATTTTAATTTATAAGAAAACTTCATACTCTTTGTCGAATCGAAAAGTATCCTTTAAAGTTTAAAGTCACAGTCTTCAGGGAAACCGGGTTGCCAGCGAGCATTGCGTGCATCGTTTTCGTACACGGCTGCCGAAGAAATGCCTACAAAATATGTAAAATTGATGCAAGCAGTCCATTTGAAAATGTCACAGTAAAGAATGATTTGAAAGTAAATAATGATTTTAGCAATGCGGGAAAACTACCAAATTTATTTCCTAAAGCTAGGTACCCGAAAAAAAATTTTCGATGGATTTTGCGGTGACGACAGTAAACGGACAATGTTTTTTATTGTAACTATAAAAAACACGGTATTTTTACTGTAAGCTTGCAAACGATAGTTGTCATTACCATGGTTCAACAACGTTTTTTGTTGTTAAATCTACCACCGACTATAATTTTACCATGAAAAACATTGTCAGTGACTTCTAAATGTATGGGTAAAATGCCTGAAAAAATGCTGTTAAGATACATTTATGCCCCCCTTTTTCATGGTAAAAATGGCAAAAACGATGTTTTTTATTGTTCTTGACAATGATATTTAATGTAAAATTGATGTATTTACAATAAAAAAACATAGTTAAATTATGGTATGACTATGTACAATAACAGCAACTTTTAAGGTTTTTTTAATGTTATTTTTTTTCGGGTATGCAGTCCAAAAGAAAAGGGAGTCAATAAACTTACATGTCTGATTCAGTGCGTGAATTTTACATGCGATTGAATTTCACGTTTGCTTTACCTTGCAGTACATGCGAAGTTAGCCTGTGTTAAAATAAACCAAACGATATGTTTTTCTGGAAAGTGATGTCATAAAAACATTAATGAAAATTGAGCATATAGTTAGATAAAATTGAAACAAGCTAAAACAGAAATATTTGATAACAAAAGCAGTCATGAACAACAGACTGTGGATAATATTATTAGTTCTCATCCACGCAGCTTATAAATTAGGAGAAACAAATTTCATGCGTTCGAGTTTCGAATGAAGTGGAATTTAGCCAAAAATGACAAATTGTGGAAGTACCAGAAAAACACAAGAAATAAATTTAATTTTTTTTAAATAATATATTCATTTGACACGGCACAGAACCGTTCAGTTTTACAGTGCCAGATACAAAAAATACAAAAGAACTACTGCTGCTGTTTGCTGCCGCGAGTAATTATTTTCTTTCGTGGTGGCGAGGCAACCTCTGTCCTTGCCTCCTTCGAAAGTGGGGCCTCCGAGTCCATGCTAATCTCATCTTCGCTGCTGTCCGAAACGTTCTGCTTTTGGGATTGATCGTGATCACTTGTCTTCTGCTTCTTGCCTGTTTATTTCGCTACGATAGTGAACTCTACGGGCGCTGGTAACGTGTATGCTCTAGTTGGCAGAGGTGGTGCTGCTTCTCTTCTGCTTACAACTGACAAATTGTGGAGGTAGCAGGAAAACAAATGTAATCAAAAGATTACTGATACCTGGGACAACTTCACTTCATTTGACACGGCACAGAACCGTTCAGTTTTACAGTGCCAGATACAAAAAATACAAAAGAACTACTGCTGCTGTTTGCTGCCGCGAGTAATTATTTTCTTTCGTGGTGGCGAGGCAACCTCTGTCCTTGCCTCCTTCGAACGTGGGGCCTCCGAGTCCATGCTAATCTCATCTTCGCTGCTGTCCGAAAAGTTCTGCTTTTGGGATTGATCGTGATCACTTGTCTTCTGCTTCTTGCCTGTTTATTTCGCTACGATAGTGAACTCTACGGGCGCTGGTAACGTGTATGCTCTAGTTGGCAGAGGTGGTGCTGCTTCTCTTCTGCTTACAACTGACGAATTGTGGAGGTAGCAGGAAAACAAATGTAATCAAAAGATTACTGATACCTGGGACAACTTCACTTTCACTTTCAATTTCGTCTTTGTGGGTTAGATAAGCCAAAGGGCAAATGACAATGAAAACTCCTTCCGAGTTCGAAGCAAAACTGGCAGCGTGTAACGTGCTCGAAAATAGCAAATGACAATGGGTTAGATAAGCCATAAGGCAAATGACAATGACAGCTCCTTCCGAGTTCAAAGCAAAACTTGCAGCGTGTAACATGCTCAAAAATAGCAAAAAATGTTCGAATTAAGCTGCACAGATTATATTTTTCATGCTCGTGATAATAAGCAAATTTAAGATGAGTTTTTCAATGCATTTGGAAGTAATTACAGGATTTCAGGGCACAGAAACTCGAATTCTAACTACCACTTTTAGGGTTACCACTACCAGTTTTATATATAAACTGTTAAGAAAAAGTTAAGTTTGTTAGAAGAAAGATGACATTTCCCGATGGCTTTTGCAACAGTCAACTTTCACAAAATGAGATAATCTGTTGATTCTTATAAATGGAAATCTATCCAAGGTTATATATGCATATAGAGTTCTCCATGTGGGTTTGTATTAGTGCGATGTATTCGGTTTTTGTTTGTTAGCTATAAGAATTTTTTGTCACCTGTGAGAGAATAAAAAACTGCCGAGTTCACACTCTCACAAATTTCAATATACAGTAAAGCGGGACATGTCGTAGTGTTCGTGTGTTTCCGCTTGGAGAACTCTATGTTTAAATATTAGACAAAAAAGATTTTTTGTGGGATCATACCACATACATAAGACATACGTAACACTCAGGAAGAAATCTTCCAAAAAAGTTGGTACAAAATGAACTACTCGAAAGTACCAACCTTTGCAAAAAACCTCTGTTTGAGTAGTTTATGGAGGTTATGTACAGCATTGATTTTGTAAACAACTTTTTTACAGTTTCTTAAGGGATTTTGTTATGGGCTCGAGTAGAGCCGCGATTAAGAAAATTCATTCCGTTCATTTTCGTCGAGCAGTTTAAACTGGTGTTGGTACCGGGTGATGTGGGGCAAAGAGTACTAAAAAAATCGCCAGTGTTACGTATGTCTAAGTATGTGATCATACCCTGTTTTTCTCGTTTCCTTTGAAATTCAAATAATTACAGTTGAATTTACTAGGTAAATGTTTTCAAAAAAAACCTATAAGAGCAGAGTTCTTGCCAAACATGTGAAAAGGGTTTAGTTTACATATGGCACATGGATTTTTTGTACATATTTAGCGATATTTGATGAATTGATTATCATTATAACACGAATGCTACTAAAACTTCAAGGACCCTCAAAGTGGTGGGATGAACATGCGTTTAACTGTGTTTTAGTTGTTTTGACAGGTTTATTTACCGTATCCGAGAGGTTTTCTCAAATTCAAACTTAGTAAATTTTTTAATAAAAAAGATTTGCTATTGTCATAAATTGGGTTGTTTAGTTACTCATTTCTGATTTTTATATATCAGGTGAAAGGCTGTAATTTTCTGAGCAAAACGTGATTTTTTTCTAAATTTTATATCATTGTCCTTCGATTTTTAAATGAAAAATAAAAATCGCTCCAAATCGCTACAATGACAGTTGGTATATGGGCGAACTGTCATTGTAGCGATTTCGAGCAGTTTTGATTCGTGATTTACAACTTAAATGACAATGATAGAAAATTTTTGAAAATCACGTTTTGCTTGGAAAATGCAGCTCTTTCATACAGACATAAGAACTGATATAGCTAAACAACCCAATTTTGAGCTGCGAAACAATTCCTGTTTCGATTTATATTTTGAGTAAATCGATTCGTATGTAAAAAATTGATGTATAGGTATGCTCTAAGACAATAAAAGAGATGCAATTTCTTTGTATTGTTGAACCCCTCGGTGCACATTACAGCTTGACGTTTTGAATAGGAGGTCGACAAAAGTACTCTTCTTTCTCAAGGCAGTTTCGTATTGAATCTTACCTATACAGGCTAGGTAAAGATTGCCTTCTCAGTTACTCATGCAAGAACGATTACTTTTGTAAACAATCTGCAAGCGTTGACAAAATTGGCCCGGCTTAAAAACCTGAGATTAAAAACCATTTCGAGTAATTAGCAAATAACAATGGTAGTGTTACTGGCAAATTAAAGTGTTTCACTCTTATTTTAATCGAATTCCCATTTTCAGTATTCGCTTCTCCACAAAGAAGAATCTGCACACGAGGAGAGCATTTGGGCCTGCTCATGGGGTCGCATCAAGCAGAACCCCGACTCGGAGGATCACGACAAAGATGAGGATGCGGAAAATTCGAACGATTCCTTCAACCTCAAGCAATCGGCGGAATATCGGGACTTTGTTGTGACTAGCGGTTTGGACGACCGGGTAAAAGTGTGGGATGTAACGGCGAACAATCAGCTGAAGCTACGAAACACCTTCACCGGACACTCCCTGGGTGTTGTTTCCGTGGATGTTAGCTCGAGTGGAGAAGGTACATCTTAAATCTAACAGGTGGGAAGACCGTGAGTAAAGTCATTTATTTACAGTGATTGCCAGCAGCTCCCTAGATTCTGGCTTGTGTATTTGGAAGGCTCAAACTGGTCAACTTCTGAATCAAATTGCTCTTGGACCAGTTGACCTGTGGACGGTCGCATTCTCACCCTGCGATAAGTACATTATATCCGGTTCACATGAAGGTAAAATTTCGCTGTACAATGTGGAGACCGGAAAACCGGAACAGGTGTTGGACCCCCAGAACGGAAAGTTTACCCTTAGCATCGCTTACGTGAGTATTAAATTTCGGCTGATTTCGTTCGGCTTTTAAAATAGGAAAATTTTCTTGCAGAGTCCTGATGGCAAATACATAGCAAGTGGTGCAATCGACGGTATTATCAACATATTCGACGTGGCGGCCGGGAAAGTAGCCCAAACACTGGAAGGTCACGCCATGTCGGTAAGAAGTCTGTGTTTTTCGCCTGATTCGCAAATGTTGCTGACCGCTTCGGATGACGGACATATGAAGTTGTACGACGTCGCCCACTCGGATGTTGTCGGAACGCTATCCGGCCATTCGTCGTGGGTGCTGGCTGTATCATTTTCCGGTGATGGAAAAAGCTTCGCATCATCTTCTAGCGATAAAACGGTCAAGTTGTGGAATGTAGCAGAGCGCCAATGTTTGCACACATTCAACGATCATACGGATCAGGTTTGGGGTGTCAAGTATAGCCCCGATAGCTCTAAAGTGGTGTCTGTTTCGGAAGATAAATCTGTAAATTTATACGATTGCCCTCCGAATATAATTTAATTGCTCTATTGAGAATAAATTGTTTTATTCTAATAATTTAGATTTATTGCTCGATCCCAGTATCTGTTTTCGTTTGTCTAATCCTTTTGGTGGAATATGCACTTCAAAGGCCCGAAAGTGTGTCAGAATATTACTCACAACAGACTCCTTCATGTAATACTCAGCGGCTATTCGAGCTGCGGTCCATTCGCTTGGACTTGTCTGATGATTGCCTATGAATTTCATCGCTTGCCGCAACGTGCAGCGACTTTTAGCCACTTTGGTTGGTTCTAGATGTCCAAACTCAAAATCATCTGCGCTTGTACGATCTGTTGGCAGATTTTTACCAGAGCTTTCTGCAGGCATAACAGTGGGGTCCTAAAAATCATCATTGTAAATAAAATGTCGGCTACGAACATATCTTAGTAAGTACTACCGTAGAAGTAACGAAAACTGATTTTAGATTATCATCTAAAGCTTGATTCTTTTGGCTCAATTGTTTTACAAGATCAGGATGTTCTGTAATAGATATAACGGTTAAATTTTAAAGCTATGCAAAATCGATAGCTAAACCAGTGTTTGAGTACCTTTTAATATCCTGTCCAGGTCACTCTGGTTTGCTTGGAAGGTTGGTGCCGGTTTCGGTTTGGGCTGTGACATAACTTTTTCCGCGCGAGACTCCACATTGTATCGATTAACTTGTCGCGAAACAATTGACATAACTTTGCCCATTTTGGTGTTAAAATTGTAAGTGTTTAGTTCTATATTACTTCAGTTCTATTTGTCTAAAAACTTTACCAATAATTTTACTACTCTGTTGTGCAACAATATGCACTTGCACGGAATATTTTGACAGCTAGAAAGCGGCGCATCCGCGTGATCCGCGTGCTGTCGTGTTCAACGCATATTGACAGAATTACAAGGTAAGAAATTGTTGTGCTTTGTATTAAGGGGGGTACTGTTAGTTCGGAGAATAAACCACTTTTTGGTCATTTCTTCACAAGAGACACAGACAACGCATCTTGAATCTATTAACTACAGATTTGTAGAGTAATATTTCAAAGATACAAGGAATCATATTTGATTGATTCAATTCGGGTAGAAAACACGGAACTTTGCACTTTTTTATTGCCATTAATCTGATCTTTGAAATCTGTTTTCAATCTGCTCGATTATGGAGTGGATAGATCTCAAATATGAGCAAAGGTTTAATCACAATCCTTTCATTTTCTTTACTCTTTTGTAGATACCCAAAAAAAATTTTCGATGTATTTTGCGGCGAGAACAGTAAATGGACAATGTTTTTTATTGCAACCATGAAAAACATGGTATTTTTACTCTAAGCTAGCACACGTTTTTTGTTATTACCATGTTTTAACAACGTTTTATTGTTGTTGAATCTACAACCGACAATAATTTTAACATGAAAAACATTATCAGTGACTTCTAAACGTATGTGAAAAGTGCCTGAAAAATTGCTGTTAAGATACATAGAAACCCTACTTTTTCATGGGTCAAATGGCAATAAACAATATTTTTTATTGTTCTAGACAATGATGTTTATTGAAAAATTGATGTATTTACAATGCAAAACATAGTTAAGCCCACGATAAAACTATGTACAATTACAACTACTTTTAAGGTTTTTTGATGTTATTTTTGTTTCGGGTACAATAACAATATCGCACGCTAGCCTGGGGGCTAATGCGGTCTCGATCAACTAGATTAGTTGAGAGAATTCGTTATCGATATTGTTTTCGGCACATTTTGCATGTTGTAGGATAAGTACAACGATACACCGTGCCCCAGTGCTGAGTCGAGAAAATTTCTAGCTCGAAAAGTTCCTCGACCTGATCGGGAATCGAACCCGATATCACAACCGTGTGGGAGAGCTAGCCGACCGACATCGCTAACCACAGAGCCACGGGGACCGACGTCTGCTTACTTCCCCTTCCTAGTTCGCCACTGCCTGAAGTCCGTTGCCACTCGCCTTTCCGGTGTCCCAGTTTTTCGTGGTGCTCCGCGGAAGTGGCTAACTTATTTTTCCCAAGGCTAAGCGTGCGATATTGTTTTTTTTTAAGCAGACGTCGGAAAAGGGGCCCCGAATGCTATGAAAGTGAAGAGACGAGGTAGGAGATAGAGACTAAGGAAGTGGGAGTGACAGACGAAATAAAAGAGTTGTTTGAGACGAAGTTCAAGTGTTTAATTTGACCAACACAAGAAGAGAGTCTCAACATTGCTGGCTCTACCGGCCCGCTAGTTACAAGCTTTATTCTTGACTTGGTGGCAACAATAAATTCTAAGTCAGGAAAAAAGACCACGTGGTCATTTCGTTAACCCCCCCCCCTTCCACTCCCGTGCGTGGTCTGTTCCCCGCCTTCTATTTTGAATGGAGAAGGCATCTTTATGCTGTGTGTGTAACTGGACCTTAAAACAACCGTCGCCTCTCGAACAAAAAAAATGGTCATTCGACACTCGCGCATCAAAGAGATGCACACTGTCATCCGCTTGGCGATATTATTTTGACCTATTTCTGTCCACTTCGTTCTATTTATGTTGAGAAATATTATTACAAGATCAATGATACAGTGACATGCGTTCGTTTAGACGCACCATGTTTTTCATAGGTTTTTTCTTTCAGAACTAATTGGATTTTGAATGTCTTCACTTGTTTTTGTTTAAAATCATAAACTAAAACAAAAAGCATAATTTCTTCAAAAAAAGTGCACTTGATAGAGAAAAAATGCGAAAAATTAAAAATAAGCTGATGCATTCGTTTAGACGCACCTCAAGTCAACGTACTGGTTCTATACTTGGTGGCTAATATGGATGAACCGGTTGTATTGCAGCAGGACAACCCTTCTATTCATGTTTCCCAACGAACCAAGGCCTGGTTTTCTGAAAATGACATCGCCGTACTTGATTGACCAGCATGTAGTCCGGATTGCAACCCATTTAGGAACCACTGGAGTACCTTAGCTGCAAGAGTTTACGCCAATGGATGCCAGTTCAACACAGTAAACGACCCTTAATCATGCATACGTTCATGCTGGCAACAAATCTCTGTAAATACTCTCCATAACCTTGTCAATTCAATGCCCAGAAGAGTATTTGTAGTTATTATGAGTAAGGGAGGAGCTACAAAGGATTAGCCAACTGATTGACTCAGAAAATTTGAGCTTTTACTACGTTGACTTGAGGTGCGTCTAAACGAATGCATCAGCTTATTTTTAATTTTTCGCATTTTTTATTCTATCAAGTGCACTTTTTTTGAAGAAACGATGCTTTCTTCGTTTTAGTTTATGATAACAAACAAAAATAAGTGATGACATTCAAAATTCAATTAGTTTTGAAAGAAATACCTATGAAAAATCACAAGAAGGTTGTATGCAAAGCCACGACCGCAAGGTTGAAGTAGAATACTTTTACAAGAAAGATAACCCGGCTTCTTGCGTGTCAGTCATTTTTTATAGTATATAAACATTGACCGTTCAGTGGCAGTATTGTAATTTCTTTTTGTTTGATATTTTGAATGAAGTTCTTTGAATATTTTTAAATTTTGTGCAAATGAGAAGTTAAGGTGCTGCCGAATTGTAATATGCACTTTTAATACGACATCATTGAACGGGAACGGAACAAAGGCTACGGTTATGCAGAACGCGAATGACGGCGCGATGCGATTCGCCTTACCGTGGTGAAATGTACATGTCTTTTTAAGGCGAAGTAGAGCTATACATTTCACCACATTTCTTGCAAAATCGCATCGCGCCGTTATTTTCGTTCTGCATAACCGTAGCCACTAAGCGACGCAAACACGTAATAATAGTCAGAGTATGCATGAAGATGAAGATAATTAACTTTGGATTATAGCGCAAAACGAGAAAATATTAACTCTCCAAATATTCATTTGTGTTCTTCAAATTTCAGTTGTTCAATTTAATATCCGATGAAATGTTTGTTTATTATCTGATGAAGCTCTTATATAGGCCAAATGATGCATTCCCAATTTACTAGGTCCATAACTCTGCCGACCGTGCTTGGGAAAGCGCGGTATAACGACCAATCAGAGGTCGAATTTTGTGTTTTGACAAGGCTTAAGAGTTTTCAATAGTACAATAGTTCCAATGATAAAATTGCGATTTCATGCATTTGGTAGGAATCTTAGAAGATTTTCTAATCAAATGCTGCAAAAACGAAGGAAATCCATCGAAAACTAACCGATTTATTAGCATTTGAAATTTTTCTCACTTTTTTCAGTCATAGATTTTCATTTCACATCCCTATGTAGCCGAACTTCCAGAGAGAAGTACAGTCAGGTTTTTTTACGCGGGGGATACGTACCTCGTAAAAAAAACCGCGATAATTCGAAAATCCGCGTAAAAAACGCGCTAATTCAAAAATCCGCGTAAAAAAAACCGCGTTAATTAAAAAATCCGCGTTAAAAAAAAACACGTTTTTTTAAAAATCCGCGTAAAGTAGTCCAGCAAGAAGGGCTTCAGAAAAAAGCCCGAGACACTCTAGAACCAGTGTTTAATACAGTATTTAATTGTCCTCTTTGACGGTCATTCCGGATCTTTCGGTGGGCGGAGAGAATTTTTTTGACTTAGTCTTTTACTAGATAAACACTTAAACGTTTCTGGTTCCAAACCCACGTTAATTCGGAAATTCGTGAAAATTTTTTTGAATTAGCGCGGTATCGCGTAAAAAAAATCGCGTTAATTAAAAAATCCGCGTAAAAAAACCGCGTTAATTAAAAAATCCGCGTAAAAAACCGCGTTAATTCAAAAATCCGCGTAAAAAAAAACCTCGTAAAAAAACCGCGTATAAAATAGTAGAAGGGTGGTAACCAAGACACGACCGCATAGTTGACGTAGGACCACAATAATTTTATAATTTTATTTAGAAGCTATGTTTGATTTGAGCTCGTTTTACTTTTGTAGTTTGCTTGTTTGATTTGTTTTAACCAATTTGAGCTCAACATCTTCCAAAAGGAAGGTGTTTTGGTTCCGGTGGTAATATCAAGTATCTAGGTCGTCAGCCCAAATTCATCAAGCGACACCTCAAACGACTTGGAACTAAAACTAGTTCATTGGTGGCCATTTCTACTGTTAAGGTCGTCTTTGACCATTTAAAAAGTCAAAAAAGTAATGAAAAAAACCGTTCATTATTGGCAAGGTTCGATTTTGGCAACAGAAAAAATTCTGAGGTGTTGCCAAAATCGAACGGGGTCTGTATTTTGATTATTTCTTTGCAGCACTCTATCTTAGAAGAAAAAATATTCTCTTTAACATTCACAATGGTCCAGAAACCAAATTTAGGAGAAAAGCTCTATAGCAATGTTTTAGAAAAAAACTTTATTTTACAAAGTTACTTAAAATTATTGGAGCTATAAAATTGTAAAACAAGGTTTTCTATCTACAAAAGTAAAAAAGTTAGATACTTGATTTTCCCCTAAATTTGGTTTCTGGGCCATTGATGAATACCTTTCATTCTAATACAGCGAATTTTCTTTAATGCGCGAAAAGGCAACCTTCTATAAAATATTTAATTGAGTACGATTTAGTAGAAATTAAACTTCCTTCTATATCTATTTG
Organism: Wyeomyia smithii; assembly: GCF_029784165.1. Lineage (NCBI taxonomy): Eukaryota > Metazoa > Arthropoda > Insecta > Diptera > Culicidae > Wyeomyia > Wyeomyia smithii. The sequence goes on along the minus strand of NC_073695.1, from coordinate 2,339,744 downwards.
TCTTGTTGAAGTTGGCTCACTCACCGATCACAAAGCGGCAAAGATGTCACATAAATTTTTTTCCTGTAATTACAAGCTCGTGGAAAAAATATCGATAACGAATTACAGTTTTAGTAGAAAATGTATATTAACAGAAAATTTGAAATTAACATAGAATTTTATGAACATGTTAACATTCAATTCAGGTCAATTTAAACATTTTATCAGTATACAGGATCAATCAGAAAAAAATTTGATCAGTTTCAAGATACCAAAGAACAACGAAGATACCATATTTGAAAGTTATATGTCCGTTATCTTCGAAAATAAACTGAGCTAGAGTGATGCACAACATCAGCCTCAGCAATTAATGTTTGCATAGCGTTGTTCAATTACAAGTAAGGTTATGGAAAGTAATATTTTCTTGCAAATGCTAATTCAAAAAAATTTCAATTGAAAAATACAAACACTAACGTCGGAACTCTAATATAAAGATGAAATGAATTTGGTTTTTCTCTAAACCGCCACCGCGTGATGCAACTAGTATTGTCATATTGGACTAAATTCATTTAGCTAGTAAAATATAATCATCAGTACAGCTCGTTTAACTACATATTCAAAGATCTGTACGGAGCATTTTGGTTTTCTTTTGTCTTTTAAATACCTTATATTTAGTTATTTAAATAAACCTAAAACAGGCAGAGTGTAGAGTTCAAAAATAAACAACGCATTTTGTTGTCCCCGGCGGCGCAGCCTATTTTGCGACATCCGAAAAATCATATTGAATTCTGATATTTGCTGCTATACGAAACAAGAAGAAGAAGAAAAAGACGATTCAAACGGCAATTCGATTGTGTTCCACGCCTCACTGCGAGTCAACAGCGGCAATGTAGTTTTCACTTGGCTTGACTGCACACAAATGAATATCGAGTTTTTCTGCACTGATAGACGACGAGTAACCAGCGCTCTGTTCATACATTGCTCGGTGCAGTACTGTTGCCTGTGCCATCATATTCTCCTTCAAGACATCAGTTTTATTAACATTAACATATTTGTTAACAGCAGAACGTAAAACTGTCTGGTAGTGGAGGTGGTTACGAACTTTCCGAAAAAGCTTTACCTTCAAGACATCAATTTAGTCTAGGCTGATGGAAGCTAACATTAGTTGACCTATTGGGACGGGGAGATTCTGTCAATTTTTTTTGCCACTGCTATACAGGATATCACTGCAGGCAGTTGGTGTCTATTCATGAAGTCTGTGCTAGGCGTGCTCGCATATGATTGGTACATTGTTGGTGAACATTCGACCTTGAAACTTTTATTCAATTTTCACTGTTTAACAATGAAGTGATAATGAAAATTGAAGAATCACAAAATTGTCCATCATTTTATCAATCCAACGACATATCGATTATTGTGGTCCATCATGTGGTTACATCAGTATAACCGTTTGAAATCTTTCATTCCTTCGTTACATCTTGGTTTTAGTTTTCGCGGAATGTATCTCGGTATAGTGCGGTTAGACGTAGTCCTACGTCAAAACCGCGTAAAAAAAACTTGACTGTATTCTAATTCAAAATTAAATCTTCATTAATTCATTTGTTGTCCTTATAAGAACAATTGTTCAATTTATCATAGGATGTAGTGTTTATCTGACATCTCTGTGTTACCTTGATAGTGAGGACTAAGGCGCACGGTCAACACAATGAGAAAGGTGTTTTCACATTGAAAACTAGACACGGCTTTACTGGAGGAAGTGTTGGCAAATGCATCCACCGCTAATACCACCGCTATCATACGAAAGCGCGTCGTTTCATGTGGGGAATATCAACAACGAAAAATGACGCGCGTCTAAGCATAACCCGAACTGTTTCGCCGTGCTGCTCCCATTTACCTTTACATCGGCCTCAGGGAAGTACCGGCTGCATCTGCATCTACCGCTGAGGCTCTCACTATACTGCTATTGGTACCAAAAGCTATCAACTCTTCAAATAAGTGTTTTATTTGTTCTCAAAAGAACAATTGTTCAATTCAAAATCGGATTTACGCAATCGCATCTCTGTAATATTACCGACAATAATATTCTTCTGAACAAAATGATACAACTTTCCCATTAGGCCTCTGCCATAGTAGACGCGAAAAGCGACGCGAACCGATTCGCTCGGCTGTAGGTTAATGTACAGCCATCAGTAGAGCTGTACATTAACCTACGGCCGAGCGAATCGGTTCGCGCCGCTTCTCGCGTCTACTATGGCATAGGCATTAGAGAAAGTTGCTGGCTGATGTATTCACTTCATGCAAGCCTGCTGCTGATGCTTCCCGCTACCACACTGAAACAGTATTTTAGTGAAGGGAGTCGTTGCATCAGCTGACCCTGCTACTATCGATGCTGATATACCCGCTGCAACAGCTACGCTATGCATAGCCATGCCACAGTTGTGGCCGCTATACGCTGGCCCAACTGCTGAGCAACTGCAACGCTATCCGTAGCCATGCCACAGTTGTGGCCGCCATTGTTATCCGCTGTACCTGCATCTGCTGGCCCAGCTGCTATCGATGGTGAGTTCCGCTGAAACTGCTACGCTTATCCGCAGCCATGCCACAGTTGTGGCCGCTATCCGCTATCGATGGTACCCACTGCTCGCTCCCGCTGCTGCTAAGGGAGGACTGCTGTCGTCGCTGTTCAGAACTATTATGAGCGGCTTCGACTAAAACAGGCTCTTATATAGGGATGAAAATAGGAATGAACTATTTTTCGTACGTGGTGGAATGATATAACTTGAAAAATATGTGTGACTTCATTCCGGCTCAGAGCGATCATTTAATAAGCTCCACCTCTTTTTTCAGTTTCTAAAGTTTTTCCTCAGTTTCGTAGCACGGATGCACAAAAATGATTTCTTGTCGAGCCGGACCGATAGCACTCTCATTGAAGCAATAAAATAACATGTTTTGTGTCGTGTTGTGCAGCTTGGTTGAAGAAAATGTTCCCGTCCCCATGTCGCATGTAAGCAGATTATTGCGTTCAGTAGACAGTAGATAGTGTATCCAGCGAATAAACACCGATGGTGCTCTCACACACGCAACGGTTTTAACCCGTATCTTATTGCGGTTTGTAACATCAAGCGATTTCGTTTGCTCGCTTTTGCGTGTTGCATCATGTGACAACTTGGCAGCTGGGAGACGACGAAATTCTGTTTACGCTGATTGATTGAATCGACTACATATTAGCTCTGCATAGTCGAACTAACTGCTTTTGTGAATGCGTACTAACAGGGCAGTTAATTATTCAATGTCGGTTATGCTGATCGCAGCCTTTGCGCTGCCCCTACAGTGGGGGGTTTACTAAATAAAGTGAAAATTAGACAACTACAACAGAATTTGATTGCATCCCGCACAGAATGTCTGCTTGTGTTGATGCCAGAAAATTATTAACCTTCAATTTTTCTTTATTTGCCTTGAAAAAAGCATGTTGCGGTTCAAAATCGGTTGCTAATTACAACCTTTGAGCTGCCCTAACATTGGGGGAATTAAGATACACGGACAACATGCACTGTGGAAGCTATTTCACATTCAGTAAATTAGACGGGTGCGACAAATTTAAATTGCTAGGATGCAACACAAAATACTTGCTTGCGTTGACAAAAATTATTAACTTCCAATGACTTGTTTATTTGCCTTAAAAAAGGCAATTTGATTTCCGAAATTGGATTTCCTGATGGCAATCATCATGCTGCCCCAACACGGGGGGAATAATGGCTGTCTGGCGACACACGCTGAGAAAAACCGCGCTGCTCCTGAAACGTGGTGACCAACCACAGGGCTAGTGCTGCTGCTAAGGAACGACGACTGCTGTTGTCGCTGTCTAGAACTATTATGAGCGGCTCCGGCTGAAACAGGCTCTTATATTGGCCAAATAGCAAGTTTTCATTGCAAGGTATATGATCCTGTCGACCGTGCTTGGGAAGCAAGCATATAACGACCAATCACAGGTCGAATTTTTCGTTTCGACAAGGCTTGACTATTTTCAACAGTACAATAGTGTGAATAATAAAATTACAATTATCTTATTTTGGGAAGAATCTTAGAAAATTTTCCAATCTATTGCTGCAAGAACAAAGGATCGAATACTAACCAATTTATTAGCATTTGAAATTGGACATATTTTTCACTTTTTTCGATTTTAGATTTTCATTTCACATCCCTATGTAGCCGAACTTCCTGAGAGAAGTATTCTACTTCAAAACATGGTGCGTCTAAACGAACGCATGTCACTGTATGTGGCTCAAAAGTTATGGAAAGAAAAGAAATTCAAAGTTTATTTAAAACTATACCTGCTGTGATCGATATATGTGGCCTCAACATAATTTAAATGTGGTATCGTACTATTTGAATGTTCCAAATTCATTGATTGATTGATTGATGAGTTTAAAGTCTGCAAATGCACGACGAATCGGCCATAGTATATGATCAAAGTCAAATAACAATTCCTCGAATTTTGGCTTCTGTACATCGCCTTAATTCTGAATATATTCATATTGGGTGGTATTCGATCATTTTCAGCAGATTTTCTGGCATCAATCTGACACCGGAAATACCCACATTGGGTGGTATTTAGTTATTTTGGTTAATTTCCAGAAACTAAAAGTGGTCGTCTTAAAATTCAAAATGGTGTCCAGGGTCAATGTTTGGTTTCTATGCATCATCTCGATTACGGAAATATCTATATTGAGTATTATTCGGTCATTTTCGACTGTTTCCTATAAGTTGCCATTTAGCGAATCAAAATGGTACCTGAGGTCAATTGTTAGCTCATTGCATCATTCTGGTTCCAGAGATACTCATATTGGATGGTATTTGGTTATTTTAGGCTGTTTTTCACAAACCGGACATCGCCATCTTGGATTTCAAAATGGTATTTGAGATAATTTTTGGCCTCTGAGCGTCATTTTGGTTGAAGAAACACCCATATTGGGTGTTATTCGATCATTTTCGGCTGTTTCCCAGGAACTGAAAGCCGCCAACCTAGAATCTAAAATGGGGTCTGTGGTCGATTTCAGTTGCTGTGTATCATTCTAGATCCGGAGATACTCATGTTAGACGGAAATCGACCATTTTTGGCTGTTTTCCAGAAACCAGAAGTTGCCATCCTACAATTCATAATGGTGTTTGAGGTCAATATTGGGTGGTATTTGGTCACTTTCTGTCATCTGGGCGTAATTCTGGTTCCGAAAACATTTATATTGAATGGTATTTGGTCATTTCCGGCTGTTTGCCAGACACCGGAAGTCACCATCTTAAAATTTAAGATTGTGTCTGTGATAAAATTATAGGTTCTGTGCATCTTTCTGGTTCCGGAGATACTCACATCTAATGGGAATCGTCCATTTCAGGCTGTTTCCAGAAACCGGAAATTGCTATCTTACAATTCAAAATGTTATCTGAAGTCGATTTGAGGCTCCAGTGCATCATTACGATTCCGGAGATACCCATGTTGGGTGGTATTTGCTCACTTTCCACTGTTTTTCAGAAACTTAAAGTCGCCATTTTGGATTTAAAAGAGGCATTTGGAGACAATTTCTGGCCTCTGAGCGTCATTCTGGTTAAAGAAACACTCATATTGGGTGGTATTTGGTCATTTTCGGCTGTTTTCCAGAAACCGGAAGCCGTCATCCTGCAATTCAAAATCTTGTCTGAAGTCGATTTGTGGCTCCAGTGCATCATTACGATTCCGGGAATACCCCTATTGAGTGGTAAATGGTCGTTTGCCGCTGTTTTTCCGAAACCGGAAGTCGCCATTTTGGATTTCATAATGGCATTTGGATACAATTTCTGGATTTTGAACGTCATACGTCAAACACTCATATTAGGTGGTATTTGGTCATTTTCAGCTGTTTTTCAGAAACCGGAAGTTGCCATCTTACAATCCAAAATGTTGCCTGAGATCGATTATGGAACATATTTGTTACCACTAAAAACATTCACCTGCCAAGTATGGTTTCATTTAGTTGATTAGTTTATTTATTTGGTATATTCACCAACAGGCAGGCTGGTGCCCAAATGGTGTAACTTAAAGCTAACAATTAAAATATCTTCAGAGAGTCAATACAATATTACATATCACAAACAATATAACATTTGAACCAGTGTTGGAATTGTCAGCAAAATTTCAATTTCTAACGCGATACGTTTTCACCTCTGAACTTTCTGTCGCTCGTTTCACACGCTGATAAATCCCGATTGAACTTCGAGGTGCATGAAAACGAACTTGCATGAACTTGATTTGCCGCAACTCACCGATGCAAGGATACGAAAACAATCAGATCGTTTTTTCTCTCTATCTCTTTACATCACATTCGCTCATGCTATACCGAGAGCACATATCGTAAATGAAATAGCATGAAATGATTCGGGATATTGTTCGACAAAATATCGATCTCTACCCGCTCTTCAGCCAGATAACTGATTATACATTTCATTTACGACAAGTGCAATGAAGGTGCTGATGGGTGCTGATGGGTGCTGATGGGTGGTAAATCTGTCGAGGAATAAAGAAACGACATCGCGATTGACGACGCAAGTATGAAAAAGATTTCAAATAATTGTTCACGAATTAAGCACGTGCGCGTGCGGTGCTAGCTTGGAGCTGACAAATTTCACAATGCACTTCGGTCAGCACGCCAGATCAATACTGGGTCAGAATCGAGCGAAAAAAGAAGGGTTTTGAAAGCAGTTAGGTTGTTTTCAGGTCAAAACGAGGTGAGCTGGTAGAATAAACACGACTCATTTTTAAGAAACTATTTTCAAAATGCTATTCTGGGAATTACTTGGTGTAAAAACCAAACCTAAAACACCGCCATTTTGTGGCACATCAAGCCATTGTACTTAAGTTGCTTTCGTTTTCGCGGTGTAGCTACACTTTTTCCGGACTATACTTTGCAGTTTCAAATAAAACATTTTCAGTGTCGTTGCATTGGTATGCGTAATAATGGGATAGCTATCAATTCGTTTTGTTTTGGTCATTATCGCATTCGTCATTTTGTCTCGTTTCCATTTCATATGTCCATCTCGCAAATGTGCTGAAAAAAAAATTACCTGACACTTTACCACGTGGAAGAGAACCGAAACAAACCAGTTTTGACACATACGTTTGTATGAGTTGATGTCTTTCTACAGTACACTCTGCTTTTTTCGGGTGTCGTCAGGGACCAAAACAAGTGTAATCAGAGACAGAAAAAGGGTAGTCCGAAAAGTCAAATAAAACATTTACAATGTCAAAAGTGTCGTCTGAGTGTAGCTACACCGCGAAAACAAAAACGACATTAGACACTGGGAGGTGTTGATCGGTCGCGATTGAACCTAAAGCCGTTTTGATACGATCATTTTAGAGTCATTTGGCACCGTATCGAACGTTGGTCCACCGCTGTTGTATGATGAATTCTTGAGTGTTATCTGTAGCCGAATGTACTGGAAAGTGGTGATTAGCTGTGGGCTCGTTTCCAATTATTCGTATAACATATCCCTACCCAACACCCCCTGAGCAGGCAGAGGTTATCAAACTTTGTCAGGTGTTTGACAATGAGTCAGATTTTTCCCACATTTCCGTTTATTGTATACATTAAGAATTTTAACCGAAGAAATCTCTTCTATTTAAATGGAATAACTAAATTATTGTTGAACTTTTTATCTCCGTTTTGTTATATTTAAATGGAAATTATTGGAATTATTGGTCAGTGACTTCTAAATGAATGGGGAAAAGGTATGAAAAATTGCTGTCAAGATACATAACAATCCCTCGTTTCATGGTGAAAATGGCAAAAGTAATGTTTTTTTTTGTTCTGGACAATGATACTTGACGGAAAATTGATAAATTTACACAAAAAAACCTAAATTAATCCACCTAGCGGTCAGACTCAGCCTTTCTCATTCAAACTTATTATTTGTAAAATAGATTTACTTGAATGCTTCAATCCAATAAAGGTATATTTACTCTTTGGCTTCTAAAATATTGACGTTGTAATTGAAGTATAAAATATGAAATTTGACGTAATGTTAGTGCTTAAGAAATAGCGAAATAAAAGAAATGACTCTTAATTTCGAACAATTTCATCACGAGCGATACCGGGAACGTTAAAATAGTACGATACCATATATATTGATCAAAGCAGCTATACACACTTAAAAAATTTCGCCGAATCTCGGCATTGTTTGTGCCGAGATTTGGACAGCCGAGTGCTCGGCAACCATCTCGGCTGAATCTCTTTTGCCGAGAATCTCGGGAAACCAATATTTGACAGATGTCATTTTATGCCGAGAATCGCGGTACACAGTTGACTGTGCTCTCGGCAAATCCAGCCGAGAAGCGGCAAACCAGTCTAACGACCTTTCGGTAATATAAGCTGAATGTTCGGCACAGTAAAGAGCCGTTTTTTCAGTGGAATCCAATCGCAGAAAATAGTTTTGCTGTGAATCAGGTAGTTTTTTTTCAAAAGATAAATTATAAGCTCGATGAGTTTTAGTAAGTAAAGAAATTTATTCATACTAAATCTTGAATACTTATCTTTATCTTACTCGCCAGTAGGGCATTGAGCTAAACATCTTATCTAAAATTACGTCTAATGCCTATCCCTAAAACAAATAAAATATTGTATTCACACGATTTGAAACTACACTTTTTAAGTTCCAGCCACTTTTCCACCAAACTGTACTAAATTTTTTTCTGCTACCGGATTGTAAACACTTGTAATTTGCACAAATTTCAGCCAAACTTGTATCCGATTCCTGTTTGCTCACCCGTAACACGCATAAATTTGCACTAAGAAAAATGGCGGCAACTCGTTCATGAGAATGACAGCTGTATTGCCGAAACACGGCAACGAGTAAAATTTGTGCCGAGATACCAGTAATGTTTTTGCTGACCTCGGCATCAACAGTGTTTAACGATAAATTCGGCAAAAAATAGAGACGAGATTCGTCAAGCTTAGTTTTTTGGACGAAGTCTCGGCAAAATGATCTGACAACTGTCGGAAACCGGCATTTTTTTGCTGAAATACCGGTTGAATCCAAAGTTGCCGAGTGAACTCGGATGTTTTTTTGCCGAGCTCGAGATCCAGTTTTAAGTGTGTAGTGTTGAATAGTCTTCGAATATCTTTTCTTTACAAAACTTTTGAACAGTATATCAAATTTTTATGAAGTTTGTTATTTGTAAGTTTGAGAGATGAATCGTTTGTATGACACTAGTTATGTTCAAATAAGTCGTGTAATACTTGAGATAATAGACTTTCGTTGTTTTAACAATTTAATACATAACGGTTGCTTATACAATCAAATAAAAAGAGAACGTATAGGACAGCCAAACTTTAAAACCACGTGTTCAATCATAATTCATCAGTTAACCCTTAACTAGCCCGTCCATCTGATATCAATATTGTTCAAATCGGTTGTGTAGTTTCTAAGATAATGAAATAAAGTTCAATAGGGTGTTATGAGGCAACTAGACCTTTCATTTGACATTAATTTTGTGGAAATCGGTTCAACCATCTCTGAGGAAAGTGAGTGAGTTCAAGTAGTCTTCGGAATATGTTTCTTTACATAGCTGGATTTCACATTTTTAAACATAACAGGCAAAATAATAATCCGTTTGCAAAAAATTCAATAGGGTCTTATGGGGCAATAAGACGTTCCATATGACACTGATTTTATGAAAATCGGTCCAGCCATCTCTGAGAAACATGGGTGAAATTATATAGAATAGTCTACAGTAATAGTCTACAGAACATGTTTCTTTCCATGACTTCTGAACCACCTGTTCAATCTTCATAAAATTCAAAAGTTAAGGGTTTTTAGGTAGCCCGTTAATTTGAAACCAATTTTCTTGAAATCGGTTGTGTAGTTTCTGAGATATTGATGTTTCGTGATTTTCACATTTTGATACATAACCTCTAAACTAGAAATCAGATTACAATAAAATTCAATAGGGTCTTATAGGGCAACTAGACCTTTCATTAATTTCATTGAAATCAGTTCAGCCATCTCTGAGAAACTGAGTCGAGTGATATACGACATTCGGCCCTTTTGAGCACATTTTTATCCCTTTAGTTTTTGCAGTGATTGCTATACCTTTCTAGGAGAAAGGCAATAGGAGAAAGGCAAAAAGTGAAATGATAGAAATGACTTTTTATTTTAACTTCAATCCTGAGCAAGGCCGCAAACATTGAAATAGTACAATATCAAATTTAAATGATGTTGAGGCCAATATTTTGATCGTAGCTATAGTTTTAAACAGTCCGCGGGTTACATTACTTTCTATAACTTTCAAACCACATGTTTAAACATTATGAAATTCATTGTTGAAGGGTTTAAAAGCCCATTAATTTGAATACAACTATGTTCATGGCTTCTGAGATATAATAGCGATTTTCACATTCTGACGCAACGTCGAAACTAAAAGTTCGATTACAATCAAATTCAATAGCAACCTAAGCGGCAAATAGACCCTTCATTTGACACCAAGATAGAAAGAATCGGTCAGACCATCTCTGAGAAAAGTGAGTGCGAAAAAAAAGGTGCACATACACACGTACACACCCACACACAAACATATACACCTATACATGCATACATGCAGAAAATGCTTGATTTGCTGAACTGAGTCGAGTAGTATATGACATTCAGCCATTTGGATCACTTTTCTACCTTTTAATTAGCCAGTGATCGTTAGGAGAAAGTCAATATGATTACTTTCATTATGTGGTTTCACATTTTTATTAACAACGGACACAGTTACAATCCGATTGCAATTAAATTCAATAGCAACCTATGGGGCAACTAGACCTTTCATTTGACACTAATTTGTGAAAATCGGTTCAGCCATCACTGAGAAAAATGAGTGAGTTTAAACAACCTCAGGATAACTTTTCTTTACATAACTTTTGAACCATATGTTCAATCATAACGAAATTCAAAAGTTAAGGGTTCTGGGGACGGCCTAATCATTTTAAACCAGTTTTATTGAAATCGGTTGTGTGGTTGCTGAGATATTGATGTTTCTTGATTACTACATTGTGATACATAACCTCTAAACTAAAAATCCGATTACAATGAAATTCAATAGCAACCTATGGCGCAACTAGACCTTCCATTTGCAATTAATTTTATGAAAATCGGTTCAGCCATCTCTGAGAAAAGTGAGTGAGAAAAATAAGTTGCACATACACACACACACACACACATACACACACATACACACATACATACATACATACAGAAAATGCTCAGTTCGTCGAAAGGGGTCGAGTGGTATATGACATTCGGCCATTGGGACCACTTTTATACCTTTGGTTTTTCCAGTGATTGCTATACCTTTCTAGGAGAAAGGCAAAACATGACTTAGTTATGGTATAACTATGTACAATAACATCAATTTTGATGGTTTTCGGGTGATGACCGTTTGCTTATAACTTTTTCTTCTACCTTATTAATGTCTGCGTAAGGAAAATGAGCCAATCCTATTTGAGCTGGAAAAGGATATTGTACCTGAATATTGTGATAATTATCACATCATAAAAATATTGTACATTTAAGCTAGCCAACGACACATTGGCTATTGCATTCGGTACAGTTGTTTAGGAGCTATTAACATTTGAAAAATCTTCCCCCTTCAACAGTTACATGCTCATCAAAATTTAATACACCAACTTTTATGCGAAAAGCGAAGAATCGAGTCACCCTACAGGCTTGTTTGCACTAACACTGCTGTGGGCGAAGTTTTCAGTATCGGTTGGTAGGTTTAGTCAGTCAACTGGAGTTTGTCGCGTTAGATGGGTGTTGTTCACGGCGTTTGATATCGGTATTAAATTTTTCTTTTAAATTATATTTGGTTATAGCTATCATGATCTAGATGCATAGTGAAAATAAAATGGTTTCACTTTTTCGTTTGCCGAACGTTCAATTCATCTTATTGTAGAAGTGCATACTGTTATGAGAACATGACCAGTGAAGTGTATGTGCGTTTAAATGCGTTAAAAGGGCGAGCAAAGCGACAACCAAGTGCATTATTTACCGTAAATCGAACTATTGAGCTTCAGTGTTCAGTATCGTACAACCAACCAGGTTCTGCTAGCTGCTTGTACCTACATCATGTACGCTGTGTTCTGGGGTCTTGGGATGGGAAAAGCGAGAGAAAAAATAACTCGATTTTTATTCAATCAAACCGGAAGCTGTTTTATTCTGCTTCCAGGTTTATACCATATCGGCCTTATATACGCTGGGCAGTATTATTATTAGTTGAACCGACCATACAGGAACTGAGTTAGCATTAGTTTTGCTTGGTATGACGACAGTTGCTGCAGTGCAATGCTTATTTTGCAGAAAAATAAAGAAAACGCTGAAAACAGTCACGCGAGTATTTCCAGCTCACACCAAGTGCGCTAGGGAAGGCAGGCAACGTTTGTAACCATCATCACATCGCGAGACAAGATAAATCAAAATCAGTTTTGGATCATTCTTTAAAATATCCATCGCATGTTTCAAAAATAGATTTCATGCCTTTAGCTGGTTCTTGCGAATGAAGGAAGAGCAAAAACAGGAGGGTAAAGCGCAACCAAGGCAGGCGCGGCTAGAATCATGAACATGAAAACCTGCAGGATATGATTTAATTGAGTTATTCGTGCTAATCAGTGTACTACACTACAGTACCGTACCGTACGTAACGTTTGCTTATCAATCATCTCATATTAATCATATGAAACATAGCCGTTCAGCGGAGCGAAGTCGAGTGAAATGTGGTCAAACAGCTTAGTAGCATCATCATCCAGCGCCAGAGCGGACGGATGGTTGGATAGATAGAGGGTATTGTTTGTGTTGGTGCGGATAATTGCTCGCCGCTGTGGGTGTGCTGCCGATGCTTCGATAGCCAAGGATTGTATTAGCCTATATCGGTTACAACGGACTAATTTAATTTAGTTAGAAAAAAAGATCGAATATCATATATTGCTGGGGGAACCTGTTGCCCTGTTTTTAAACATTTATATGAGATAAAAGCTTTAGTATACAAAGTAGGCTGGTAAAAATGAGTAATTTTTTAATTAAACGTCATTTGATATAAATTAAGGTGAACGGTATTTTCTGTACAACTTTAGTTAACAGTTTAAGTTTAAGACTTTGTTCTACGTTGCCCAGGTCACCGCAAAGCTGTACACCAATCTTGAAACTCCTACCATTACCGCAGTGTGAGTGTTGTTGATTGAACCAGCATGAATTCTAATGGAAACCTGCATGGTATGGAATCATATGTAGGATGTAGGCATTAGACGAGTGCGCCGCGGCGTCGAACCGCCGCTGTCAACACTTTTTTATGCGCCGCCGCCGCTGATGATTTTGAGGCGGCTAAAGGTGGTTTTCGATATATACTTGACACGCAAGAAAAATTTCTTTTGTTTTCTGTCTATAAGTGTGAACTACCTCTTGTAGCTGTAAACTGTTCACTAGACAGTTTCGATAGACATAGAGAAAATTTCGCTAATTTATGTGCAGCAATTAGCGGCGTTAATTTTTTCGTTTTACGGGTTAGCGATTGATGGTGCTCAAAAGTTAATTAGTGGTGTTTGCGACTGCACCTCAACGTTTGGATAATGGCCGTTTTATAATATCGGTTGCGACGACGCTGCATATGCCCAATTAAGGTCGTGAGCTTTTGAAAAATTTAATTTTTTAATTTTCTAAAATCGAGAAGAAAGAGCAAATAACTAAAAACAGTTCTTTATAATATACAGTGCGTTTTCGATTTTATCAACAGTCGATTTCGCCAAATTCACGCTCGATTTTCTCACGCTTTTTTTTCGCTTTCATCAGGCTTTAAAAAAAAACATTTAAATCAAGAATAATGTACTTTCAGTTGTGCAGTGTGTTTGAAACATACTTTTCCTTGTGCCTTGTGTCCTTACATGTGTATAACTTTTTGTGTATTGTTTTATTAACTCAATTTATTTGATAAATTTTCTGGATAGGGCAACCAAGTGTCATATCTATTACAATTTATTTGTGTAATAGTTTTGTGAAAAACAAACCGTGAAATTCGTATTTCATTGACCTTGGAGCAAACATAATGTACACTGTTCGTTCGCTAACTGGGCTGAGGGCCTAGCCCAGTTAACGAATGTCGCTCGCTAACTGGGCTGACATTTCAAATGTCGTCAAATATCGAGGGGGATTTCGATGTAATGGCGCTAGGCAAAACTCTCAGCGAAAATTTGAAAATGTTTCAAATCAATACACTAAGAATCCTGACTGATGAACAGAAAATGAGAAAAAATAAATTATTAGCCTTGCGTGTGCTTTATATGCACTTACCGTTGCCTGGAAACATATTCTTTTCATAAAACATTTATTTGACCTGGAAACGAATAGATAAACATCTAGTGGATCGCATGTGTGATGACAACCAAAATCCATTGAACTGAAAAAATCAATCTCAATTCACTATTCATGTGCCCCTATCTCGTTTTGACAGCAATATGCCAAACGCTGATTTTTGACGTTCATCTGCTTCTTAACTGGGCTATAGCCCAGTTAGCGAACGCCCAGTTAAAAAGCAGCCCAGTTAAACAGCACCCAGTTAGCGAACAGTTACTGTATTATTCAAGCAGTTTAGAAAAAAGATCTATTTATAGCTCAAATAGCCCTGCAGTTTAGCGCTCATAGAATGTCGATTTAAAAATTATAAAGTCTAGTGGTTCCACAATTTAACTCAAACAAGCATTAAAATCTCCTAACTATGCTAAAGAATGGGCAGTGGGGTATGTATTACCTTGAAAAAAATTGACGACAAGCTATGAAGGAAAATATTATGAACTAATATTTTTTTGTTCATTCACACAACATTTATTTGACCCGGCATTTTTGTTTATTCGTTTGTATCTTAAACTTATATTCCATTGAACTACGAAAGTCTATAATTTTACTCAAAATATTATAAGTTTCAATTGAATCCAACACAAAAAATCTATTTTTTATCATTTCGCTAAACCCACGGTTAAATTTGTTTTGACCGTGATAAAATCGAAAAAGCAATGTACTAGCTAAATACCCAATCTTGCTCGGGATCAAATTTTAGTTAATGTTTTTATGGTGGCTTAGAAGTTACTGAGGTCTGATTGGTTGAGCCTGAAAATTGAAATTCTGTGTTACTATTGAATGTATAATTTTAAACCGGATTGTATGAAGATCATTTTGTCCATCAGGGGCCAATCTCTGGTTTACCATTCTATAACCATTTTTTGTATTAAGAAATGCTAAGTTTGACAGGGACAAGCCAAACTGTTGCGGAGCCATGATGGATCATACATTTAAATAAAATTTCTTTTTATATGGATAGAACTCAAAAGCTCTTATCCTGTTCGATCGATGTTTTCGATCAATTTTTTTTTATTAATAGCTCAACCTCAGCAACTTTTTGTAACGTATTTCGGACTCTGCTCTAGAATTTTAGTTATATCAAGTTGCGGCGTTTAAAAAGCGATGATTGAAGTGGATAAGGAGGTGCTTTTCTAGAAATATTCGCATTAAAGTCTTAAAATCGCTGGTAATTACCCACTTTAGATATACTTAAAATATCTTATAGCCAAACAGTAAATAATTATAGATAGAAAAAAGGGTGAATACCGCAGAATATCGAAAAATACCGATTCACTGTCTAGTCTAGTCTACACTAACACAGCCAGTGCTTGAAAGATTCCTGGGAAAAGGTATCCATCCTTTTTTTTATTAAAAAAATGATTTCCATTCATTTTTCTTGTCAACGGCCAGGCCTACTGTGTAGCTCAATATAATATAATATAATCAATATACGGAAACATTCCGCACCAATCGATCCGTATGTAAGATTTAAATATGAGTCATATAATTCATTGGGAGTGACAAAGCTAAGAAAGTAGACTCTTTGTTGAGCAATTTCCTGGGATGGAACATAGGTATTTCCTCCTCATGCTCGGGTTTCAAAACCGAGGATATAGCGCCTTTACTCGCTTCAACTATTACGGTTGGAACTTGGGTACAACTAGTCCCATCATTTTTGGCTTATGGCTATAGCCAGGCTTCTGAAAATGACTGTTATTCGGTGACAGCAAACTTTAAACTAATCCAACTCACATTGTATTGCGCAGCCCTTTCTGCTTCCCATCCGTTCGGTACACAGTCCGACAGCAACTGACGACAGCACACCCATGCAATGCCAAACGGGCTGTTATTTTTCATCTCCTTATGCCTGTTGGTGCTTCCACGCTGTCGCCAATGACTCCTTAGGCACGAATCCGAGCGGGATGTCAGGTGATCATGATTCACGAAAGTGAGGCCAATGCTATAACGAAAGCGAGGCTGTGCGAATTTTTCTCCTCTACATGTCACTCTGCTTACGGAAATACCGACTTTTGAGCGTTATTATCTTTCTGCAAACTGTAAGTCCCACATCAGGCTTCAAAATGGTGATTTTCAGTTTTTGGGCATAGTCCCGGTTCTAGAAGTATCCATATTGGAAAGTGTTTGAACTTTTTTAAGTTTCTCACAGCTTCGCAGAATCCGGAAATCACCAATTCGAATTCGAAATGCCATCAAAACACGTCAATTTCCTGTTTCCTGGTGTTCCATCAGTTCCAGAATTACCAATATTGAGGAGTGCTTGCGCCTTTTCCTCAATATTCCCCAGCTTTTCCGACATAATCACGCAACGGAATCTAGACGTCATTTCGTTTCAAAAAGACTATATTGAGAAATATATATAATCGTTTTTAACAGTTTCAGTTTGGGAAATTAATCTCAATCATGTTCGCCTAATCACTCAAATCAGTCTCTTTGTTACTCTTTGATAGGGAAACTTGAAATCAATAAAATATAAATTTAAATTTGGGTTTGAAATATTTTTTTTTTGCCTGGCGTCCCCGTTTGCAATGCACAGGTTGCACCTATGCACAGTGGGGCGACTTCATACAAAGACTGGCCAAGCGAAAAAAGTGTCGATAAATGCGACAAAAACTTGGTATTCACATAATTTTGGGGCGCTGAACACGAATCTGGCATCCCTTTTTTGTTTAAGGCCGTCCATAAAGCACGAAATTCAATTTTTAATGTTTTTTTTTTGGCACTTTTTCCCTTACATTTAACGAAATGACCACGTGGTCTTTTTTCCTGACTTATAATTTATTGTTGCCACCAAGTCAAAAACAAAAGCTTTTGCATTTCAGAAATATAGAATGTACTGAATGTTAAATAATAAATATTTAAAAAATTTAAGCTAATTTTTGGCATTTGACAAACGAAAAGACCACGTGGTTAAAGTCGCAAGGGGGGCCCCAATTCCCCTACAATACAAAAATAGGTTTATCTGCTGACATTTTACGTAGATCAGACACCTACCATTCGATTTCTGAGACTTTTTTTTTACTCAAAATAAGATATAATTTGACTACCACTTTAAGACATTAGCGAATTACCATTAATGCTCAGAAATAATCGATATTATTTTGCTTTGTGAAATATACTAAAACTATGCCAAAACCCGTTTCGTAGAATCACCGTTTTGAGCTCGGTTTTTGTCCGGTTTAAGATCTGTTTTTTCAAAAGATGGGTTAAAGGATGCTAATATGTGGACAAACTCTTAGAATTTTGATATTTGGTCTTAAAACAAAATGGCGTCGAAAAAACATAAAAAATTACCGGTTTCTCAAAAATTCAAAAGTTGAAATATGTTCAAACTCGGGGAAATTTAGTTTTGCATGAAAATACACAAAAAAATTATGTAAAGAAGCCAAGGCAGAAATCTCACAGGAGGGTTGTGTGCAAAGCCACGACCGCAAGGATGAAGTAGAATACTTTTACAAGAAAATGTGGCTGCTTGCGTGTCAGTCATTTTTTAATTTGTTGTTTAATTCAATATCGGATAAGATACCGATCACATCTTGGCGTTATCACTGACAGTGCGAATAAAGTATTCCTTGTGATAAAATAAACAGTGAAAAGCTGATTTAACACTCAAAACTAGACGGCTCATGTGTTGTCAAAATGAGTCAACTTTTCATTGAATGCATTTAGGGTTTTTAATCCTGGTTCGAACCATGCCAAAATTGATCCTGGTTCGAACTATTACGAAAAATCCCGAATAATCTTATTAAATTCAGTTATTTAAGATTAGAACGATTGCATAATATGCCTTCGATATCTGTCTTAACATAGGATTTTTTTACATATTAAAATTACAGCCTTAAGTTAATTTATTTACAATTAAAACAGCGTTGATTTTGGCTTCGGTAGTTCATATACGACCTGGTTCGTCGTCATTATTATATAGTATCCAAAGCAATTATATTCGAGCAAGAACAGTTTTGAAATATTTAGACATGAATATTATTCCATTCCTGTAACATTTTTTCAATTGAAAGGTTAGTTCAAATAAATTTTAAACAAAAATATGACAGTATATTTTTGATCCTGCTTCGAACTACCGATGATCGTGGTTCGAACTAGCAAGCTTCCTTATATCACCGCTAGAGTCGCTGCGCATTTTGTATATTTCAGTCAAAGCAGTCCAAATATTTAAAAACTTTTTGGTAAATTAGTATGCTATTAGGGGTTATCCATATCCGCTCAGTATTTGTTTGAGTCTTTGAAAGAATATTGCATATTTGGAGGAGTAAAAAAACACAAGAAGGTTGTATGCAAAGCCACGACCGCAAGGTTAAAGTAGAATACTTTTACAAGAAAGTTAACCCGGCTGCTTGCGTGTCAGTCACACACGCAACGGTTTTAACCCGTATCTTATCTTATCTTATCTTATCTTATCTTATCTTATTGCGGTTTGTAACATCAAGCGATTTCGTTTGCTCGCTATTGCGTGTTGCATCATGTTGCAACTTGGCAGCTGGGAGACGACGAAATTCTGTTTATACTGATTGATTGAATCGACTTCATATTAGCTCTGCATAGTCGAACTAACTGCTTTTGTGAATGCGTACTAACAGGGCAGTTAATTATTCAGTGTCGGTTATGCTGATCGCGCCTTTGCGCTGCCCCTACAGTGGGGGGTTTACTAAATAAAGTGAAAATTAGACAACTACAACAGAATTTGATTGCATCCCGCACAGAATGTCTGCTTGTGTTGGTGCCAGAAAATTATTAACCTTCAATTATTTTTTTATTTGCCTTGAAAAAAGCATGTTGCGGTTCAAAATCGGTTGCTTATTACAACCTTTGAGCTGCCCTAACATTGGTGGAATTAAGATACACGGACAACATGCACTGTGGAAGCTATTTCACATTCAGTAAATTAGACGGGTGCGACAAATTTGAATTGCTAGGATGCAACACAGAGTGCTTGCTTGCGTTGACAAAAATTATTAACTTTCAATGACTTGTTTATTTGCCTTGAAAAGGCATTTTGATTTCCGAAATTGGATTTCCTGATGGCAATTATCATGCTGCCCCAACACGGGGGGAATAATGGCTGTCTGGCGACACACGCTGAGAAAAACCGCGCTGCTCCTGAGACGTGGTGACCAACCACAGGGCTAGTGCTGCTGCTAAGGAAGGACGACTGCTGTTGTCGCTGTCTAGAACTATTATGAGCGGCTCCGGCTGAAACAGGCTCTTATATAGGCCAAACAGCATGTTTTCAATTGCAAGGTATATGATTCTGTCGACCGTGCTTGGGAAGCAAGCATATAACGACCAATCAGAGGTCGAATTTTTCGTTTTGACAAGGCTTGACTATTTTCAATAGTACAATAGTGTGAATAATAAAATTACCATTATCTTATTTTGGGAAGAATCTTAGAAGATTTTCCAATCTATTGCTGCAAGAACGAAGGAAATCCATCGAATACTAACCGATTTATTAGCATTTGAAATTGGACATATTTTTCACTTTTTTCGGTTTTAGATTTTCATTTCACATCCCTATGTAGCCGAACTTCCTGAGAGAAGTATTCTACTTCAAAAACTTTTGCTCGATTCAATCAGTAGTTCGAACCAGGATTATATAAATGGTTCAAACCACAATCAGCATCGTTCGAACCTGGATCATTATTTCTCTGTCATTAAATATCGAAAAGTAAATCATTCAGGCATTGAAATACAGTTTTGAGTACTACAATATATTCGTTATAAGTGTGTTTTCACATTAGAAGTCAATCTTGATACATAACTGCCATCATTTATTAGAAACGCTGAGATCAACCCAAGTGTATCATGAAAAATGCTGAAACTAGTTCGAACCAGGATCAAACACCCTACTAGTGCCTGCTGTCGCACAGAGACTGCATTTCACTAAAGTGCCTCACTGCATCAGCTGCTATCGATGCTGAGATCCGCTGCAACTAGTGCACTATCCATTGCCGTGTCACAGCTGTGGCCGCTATCCGCCTGGTATCTACTGTACTGCTACTGCTGCTGCTAAGGGAAGACTGCTGTTGCCGCTGTCTAGAACTATTATGAGCGGCTTCGACTGAAACAGGCTTTTATATAGGGATGAAAAACCTATCGATAGTAGTAGGAAATCATCGATAATTATCGATAGCCATTTCAGTCGATATTTCCCATCCTTACTCTTATACAGACAAATAGCAAATTTGAAATGGCAAGGTCTATGATTCTGTCGACCGTGCTTGGGAAGCAATCATATTAACGACTAATCAGATCAGTCAAATTTCGCGCTTCAACAAGGATTGACCATTCTCAATAATATTATTGCTTGTCATGATTTGGACTTGATAATTTTTGAATTTCGATTATGCGAAAAATTAATTTTTATGCCGATAATGAAAGCTTTACGGATGTAGTGCTCATGACTGAAGGAAAAGATAATTCAGTACGTTCTGAGACACGAAGATGAAGCCAAATATGTATCTGTTCCAAATTTCTTGAAAGTGTAAATTGATTTAACCCTCTAGTGCCCAAATTAATTTCTAAACGGACTTCGATAAAATCATTATAAACCATTTTAAACACTTTTTAAGTATTTATTAAAGCTTTACGGAACTTCAACTGAAGCCCGCCTAATGGCGGCATTGGGCACTAGAGGGTTAAGAGAAAATATTAACCCTCTCTTTACCATGGTTACTCTAGAGCACCATGGGCTCAGATGCGAAAAGTCGCTACTCAAAATGCATGAATATATTCTTCAACAATATACTGATTGTTCGAGAACATATTTATGCATTTTGAGTAGGATTGGTAAATATTTCTGATGACTTTTTGAATCCAAACCTATGGTGCTCTAGAGTAACCATGGTAGAGAGACGGTTAAGTCTTCAATTAGGTTTTTATTTCATCCTTAAAAGGACAATTTGTTGTTTAATTCAATGTCTGATAAGATGCCGATCACATCTTTGCGTTATCACTGGCAGTGCAAATAAAGTATTCCTTGGTGGAAAATAAACACTGGAAAGCTTTCCAGAACGTTCCTTGTATTGGATGCATTTGCTAGTGTGCCTGCTATCGCTCAGAGACAGCATTTCACTAAAATGCCACACTGCATCAGCTGGCCCTGCTTATATAGATGCTGAGACCAACGTCAACCGCTGCGGTATCCCCGTTGCCACAGTAGTGGACGCTTCCGTTGCCATTGGTATCCGCTGCCCTTTTTTTTTTTTTTTTTTTTTTTTTTTTTTTTTTTTGTTTCAGGTGAAGGGGAAATTTGCATCCAAACCCCTGAGGTGACCAACCTCAGGGAGTGTGGGGTTGGTTTGAATCAGTGACCGGACCCACTAAAACCCCTTCAGTCTCCAGCCCATAATACTCCCCGGGACCACCGCTAGGTATTGCTTCGGGGAGCGGCTTTTGTGCTCTGTGCACCCTCTTGGTTCTTTAGGTCTTTTTGCTAACTTAGCTAACTAACCTGGAGACTGGCCGTTAGCTAACACTGGCGTGTCGGTGGTCAACCTGTCGCCTGTTTTGCAATTCTAAAACTATTTGAGAGGCGGCTGTACAAACCGCCCTCCAAATGTTTGGGTCTTTACACATCCTCCGAACTAGGTTGTCCGGAGTGGTGTCTGGCCCGCTCACTACCATCATGTCGCTCCGCGCATGCACAAAACGAGGGCACACGAAGAAGACATGCTCAGCAGTCTCTTCCGCATCCGCGCACTCGGGACACATGGGGGACCCCGCATGCCCGAATCTGTGTAGATACTGCCTAAAGCAACCATGGCCTGACAGAATCTGTGTCAGATGGAAGTTCACTTCTCCATGGCGCCTCCCGACCCATCCGGATACATCCGGAATAAGTCGATGCGTCCATCTACCCTTCGCGGAATTGGACCACTCCTGCTGCCATCTGATCATCGAGAATGATCTTCTGGTACCTCGTATGCCCCTTGTGTCACGTTGATCGAAGCATTCTACGTCCTCCTTAATGGCTATGCTGATAGGCAACATGCCGGACAGGACGCAGATTGCGTCGTATGACACAGTTCGATACGCGCTCGCAACCCTCAGGCACATGAGCCTGTAGGTACTTTCCAACTTACTCCGATGTTTACTAGTACCTAGTGCTTTGGACCACACTGGCCCGCCATATCTCAGTATGGACGAAGTCACGCTAGCTAGAAGTTTCCGCTTGCTGCCGTACACTGCTGAGCTATTGGACATCATGCGAGATAATGCTGCAATAGCCATTGAAGCCTTCTTGCAGGCATATTCGACATGGCTCCCGAAGGCGAGCTTGTCATCGATCATCACCCCCAGCAGCTTCAGGGAGCGCTTAGAGGCGATGGTGCAATTCCCGACACTGATCAACGCCTGTTGCTTCGACTTGCGGTTATTGACAACTGAAATCTCCGTCTTATGATGCGCCAGCTCCAGTTTTTTGGAGCGCATCCAGTCCTCGACGACGCTTATAGAGTGCGAAGCCGTCAACTCAACCTCCTCGATCGACTCGCCGTAGACCTCAAGTGTGATGTCGTCCGCAAACCCAACGATCACAACCCCTTGAGGGAGCTTTAGTTTCAGCACTTCATCGTACATGATATTCCACAGTACCGGGCCCAGGTTGGAACCTTGTGGAACCCCTGCGGTAATTGGGACACATTTTTGACCCTCGTCTGTGCTGTAAACTAGCACACGATTCTGGAAATAATTTTCCAGAATCCTGTACAAAGACACCGGAATGTCTAGTTTCCGAAGCGAGTGGGCTATGGAATCCCAGCTAACACTATTGAACGCATTTTTCACGTCCAACGTGACGATTGCGCAATAGCGAATGCCCCATCTTTTACGCTGGAGTGCTACCTCTGCTGTTTTGGTGACGGACAGAATAGCATCCACCGTAGACTTGCCTTTTCGGAAGCCGAACTGGTTACTCGACAGACCGTTTGCACATTCGGTGTACCTAACCAGTCTATTGAGGATAACCTTCTCGAGCACCTTACCCGCCGTATCGAGCAGACATATCGGTCTGTATGCCGACGGGTCACCAGGTGGTTTCCCTGTCTTCGGCAATAAGACCAGCTTCTGTCGCTTCCATCTGTCTGGGAATGTACAGTCATCCAGGCACTTCTGCATGACTTCCCGAAATAGTCTGGGGGCCTCTTTGATGGCCTTCTGATGGTGCCTTGCTCACCTTCAGGGAGTTGGCGATCGCGATGAGTTCCTCATTCGTAACCGTTTCCGCCTCCTCTGCCTCGGCACGGCTAACGCCGTCACTCATATATTGGGTGTTCGGCAGGTTGGCCGACCACCTCTGGTCTGAGTTTGAGATACTGGAACGTCGGTGAAGTGACTCGCCAGCCGGAGGCCAAGGATTTGGCTCGTGGCGTGGAAAGAGTCCCTCTATGATCCGCTCAAGCATCGCTGGTGATTTTTCTGCGGGCGCCATCGCACCCTTAGTCTTGGCCATCACCATCCTATAGGCGTTACCCCACGGGTTAGTGTTGGCACTAGCGCACAGTCTTTCGAAGCACGCACGTTTACTAGCTTTTATTGCTCTCTTAAGCGCCGCTCTTGCGGAACTGAATTCCCCTCGACGATCTTCCCTTTCTTCGTCGGTTCGCGCACGTTGAATCCTTCTTCTCGCTTGAAGACACGCTCTGCGGAGGTCCGCTATCGCGTCGGTCCACCAGTAGACTGGTGGCCTTCCATGCCTAGGCTGGCGGTTCCTAGGCATAGTGGCGTCGCACGCCCGCGAAAGTATGGCAACAAGTTGATCAGCGCTCGGGTTACGAATTCTGCTTGCCTCGTGTTCTAGTCTAATTGCTTCCGCAAATACCTCTTCGTTGAAGTGTGATATCCTCCACCCGCGAGGAGCTGGAGTGTTAATTCTACTCGCCACATGCGGTCTCGTTTTACAGTCTACGCTATAACAGACCGCCAGATGGTCGCTATGAGTGTAGCCATCGTCTACCCTCCAGTTCGTGATCAATCCTGGACTACAGAATGTCACATCGATGATCGACTCCGCGCCGTTTCTACTGAAGGTGCTCTTCAAGCCGACGTTGGCCAGATCTATGTTGAGCTTCGCCAAAGCCTCCAACAAGATCCGGCCTCTCTGGTTTGTGCGTCGACTTCCCCACTCAGTTGCCCATGCGTTGAAGTCGCCCGCCACTACCAACGGTGATAGACCGATCAGCTCCCCGGTGGCTCGGTCGATCATCCTTGCGAACTGCTCGGTAGACCAACGAGGCGGAGCATAGCAGCTGCAGTAGTACACTCCGTTCACCTTGGCAACCGCGTATCCTTCGTTTGAAGTTGACACTATCTCTTGAACCGGGAACCTGCTCGTCGTCCATATTGCCGCCATACCGGACCCGTCCGAAATCCAGTTACCGTTTCCGGAAGGAATTCGGTAGGGGTCCGAGATTATGGCGATGTCCGACAACGACTCAGTGACTGCTTGGTATAGCAGTTGCTGAGCCGCGAAGCAGTGGTTCAAATTTAGCTGTGTCACTCTCACGCCCGTGGCTTGCTAGTCGGCTTACCGGCCGTGCACCTCGGGCCTCCCATTATGTGCTTTGTGTCACGCTTCCCGGCGCACGCCAAGCACTTCGGGGGCTCTCCGCAGTCTTTGCTTTTGTGGCCTGCAGCACCACACCGCCTGCAAAGGGAGCTCCTGTCAGGCCCCTTGCAGCTAAAGGACTTGTGTCCTTGCTCGAAGCATCGAAAGCAGACCTCCGGCGGCTGGTAGATGCTGAGTGGGCACATTTACCAGCCCACTTTGAGCCTCGCTACCTTTAGCGCCTGGTTTGCGTCTACTGACGAAAGCCTGACAGTGGCGGTCTGGGTTCCTACTGGGCCTTTGCGCAGTCGAACTGCCTCTGGTGCCACAACCACTTCGCACTGCTCCTTGAGGGCATCCACGACTTCGCATGCCTCGGTGACTTCGTCCAGGTATTTAAGTTGTAGGGTTACCTGCGACGTGAGTGCCCGAACCTGCACTCTATCTCCAAGCGCCTCTTGGGCCAATGCCCGATAGGCTGGGCCCTTGTTTCTGGCTTCTTTGCGGAGCTCAACGATCATTTCTCCCTTGCGGGATCGGCGGATGCTACGCACATCTGCCCCCAGATCTTTGAGCTTCGCATCGCCTCTCATTGCCTTAAGGACTTCCGAGTACTTTGACTCTTCTGTCTTAAGGATGAGTGCGTCGCCCTTATTTTTAACTTTCTTCGTCGCAGGATTTGTAACCGGATGCGGTTTTTTGGCCACCACTTTTTGGTTCCTACTCCTTCCCGGAACCGTTACCCACGGGTTACCGGGAGCCTTCTGCTCCTTGGCTGCCACCGTGGGCGTTGCTTGCGCCACTCCTACACCGGTCTGAGGGCTGTTTGCGATTAAACGCTTCTTGGTGCCCCCGGGGGCCGTCTCTCCCGGGGACTGTCGCGTTCGTTTGGCAGCTGGCCCTGCCGCGCTAACCGCCGCAAACGTGCTAGCGTCCGTTTGGACCGACTTCGTCGCCAGCTCGGTCACCTTCGTCTCCTCTTTCTCCGCAGCCGCAGCTTTCATTTCGAGCTCGGCGTGCTCCTTTTTCGCAGCATCGACGGAGGACCGAAGCATGTAGAGGGCCTGCTTCAAGTACTTCGTTGTATTGCTGCGACTTTTCGCAAACTCGATTATAGCATCGAGCTGCTCAGACAGGGCCACTACCCTCGGTAGCGTGTCCCGCTGTCTTCCGACCGCCTTTAATAGCTGTGGACCAGCCACCGCGATGTCTTGCGTAGATCCGGTAGGCGTACTGCCTTTACCGTCTTCGCAGGCGACCTTCACTGCATCCGTCTCCACTTTTCTAGGCGGAGACCGCTGGATGCCACCTCGCGCAAATGGGTTTTCCAACCCATCTGCCCCCATCTCCAGAGTTTTGTTTTTCTGCATTCTTGTTTATTGGGTCCCCCTACCAGCCGCTATCCTTATCCATAATGGAGTAGTCGCCTAAATGGTCCCAAGGTAGTCTATGCCGGAGCAGTGAGGCCATGGCTAGGGGCGGCTGCCATAGCGCCTTATGGGCAACTATGACACCCCCGACCGGCGCAAGTCAGGAAAAGACATCTGATCCTACTCCTGCCTGGTTCCCACCAGGCAATGGACTCGGAACGTACTGGAAGGCCTGCCAGGTTTTACGGGACGGAGACCCCTGCACCGGTTGTAATCTCGCCGTTTCAAGCCGTTATCACACGACATTACTAAGGGAGCTCGGCGCAGGTGCCAGCCCAAAATCATGGTACGAAAACGAAATCCGACTCGTATCCTATAGTGGTGCGACCAGTTGCCGTAATTGGGAACATTACTGGCATCAGTCCCAATGGGCGGTATAGTGCATTTGGGTGGTGGGAGCGGCACTACTCGCTCCGTCGGAGCTGCTTCCGGCCAGTGTGGCTTTTGCGAGAATTCAGCGGCCCAGTACCTGAATCTCGCCACGACCTAGGCTAGCTCCCGCTGATGGTCCGGGACTGCTTGCTAGCAGTGAGCACTTCCGTGGCCTTCGGTGATCGCCAATTACCGACCCGTGGTGGCATACAGCTCTGCCCTGCATCACCTGGTCCTGCTATCGATGCTGAGACGCGCTCCGTTGCCATACCACAGCTGTGGCCGTTGTCCGCTGCACTGCTACTGCTGCTGTATCCACTGCTGCTGCTAAGGGAGGACTGCTATTGTTGCAGTCTAGAATTGTAATGAGCGGCTTCGGGCGAAACAGGCCCTTATATAGGCCAAATAGCACATTTCAAATGGCAAGGTCTATGATTCTGTCGACCGTGCTTGGAAAGCAATCATATAATGACCAATCAGAGGCCGAAGTTTTCGCTTTGACAAGGCTTGACTATTTTCAATAGTACAAAAGTTTAAAAAATGAAATTACAATCATCTGCATTTGGGAAGAATCTTAGAAGATTTGCGCACTCACATTTTCTAGCATTACCGACACCATTTTTAAAGTGCTCCGGTGACTTTTATTAGTTTTGGATTGTGTAAGTCTTAATTTCAATACTACTTGATAATTGCTTTCTAAATTTTCAAGTATTTGAATTTACATTCCTTTGAATATTCAAATATTGAAATGCAAGTGTCCCTACACTCAGAGTTTAAATTTTTTCTGCAATGCTTGCAAATGGTTTTAAGCGTCCTGAATATCTGATACCTTCGATTTGAAGAACCATTTGTATGAAGAAAGCATACGCCGCCGTCGTCAACGATATGATCGGCGCACAGGTCTAGTAGGCACAGGGCGAGCGCTGAATAAAAAGAAACACACCGTTTTTCCTTTGTGTGGAAAGGCAAATATGACAACAAAGATAAAGTGTTAAGTTCTATGCCTTTTTGTTATGCATTTCTCTCCGCGACTTCCCGGACTGGGAACCGGTTTAACCAGTTTTTCTCAAAAAGGAACCTTAACGAACAATACATGCCTACTAGGTTCATAAACTTTTTCTTTTCTGCTTTGCTTTCTACTTTACTTCTTCCCGGGCCGCCCGCGTGTGTGATGATGA
Source organism: Wyeomyia smithii (assembly GCF_029784165.1). Classification (NCBI taxonomy): domain Eukaryota; kingdom Metazoa; phylum Arthropoda; class Insecta; order Diptera; family Culicidae; genus Wyeomyia; species Wyeomyia smithii. The sequence goes on along the minus strand of NC_073695.1, from coordinate 2,311,815 downwards.
ACTTGGTGGTTGTAAAGGTATGATTGAACATAACGATGCTGAATGTTCTAAACGTTGCTGCTGCTGCTGGAAAAGTAGGCAAGGAGGAAATCGCGATTAACTTTTCTCAATCTTAGTTGGTCCGTTCAGTTCAGGCCAGTCCAGTCCAGTCTAGTGTGTGAGTTCGCGTAAGAAAACGGGCCGTGCTTCAGATCTGCTGGTGGTGCTGCTGCTGCTGGTGCTTCATATTGTGCGCTTATCGTTTCCCTTTGCGTTGTGCTTTTTTTAAGTACTGTTCTGTGTTACAGCATCTGTATTATTATCAAATGTGATTGACCTCTATAGAAGAAGAGCATCAAGAAAGCAGCAGGCGGCGAAGGACATGCAAGTGTAACAGTAAAAGCTCTTAGTAGAAAAATCTCGATGGCAAGTGAATGAGATTATATCTGAAGAAATAAAATGGTTCTGAGAACGTTTTTTGTCAGTGATTACGATAATTGAAAATAAGAAAAAAGTGCATTCATTGGTCTATCGGTGGTTCCATCATCACTAATCAAGTGTAGTTGTGAACAGGAGCTGGCTGCTGGCAGGAAGCACTGGAAACAAAATGCCTTCTCAACCTTACGATTTGGTAAAGGATGATCAAGACATTCGTGTACCTTTGTATCCCGAACAAGCTTTTTACGGAAATGGACTCACGTTCCAGGCAAGGGTAAGTTGAACACCTGGGCTTACAAGTGTTTGATTCAAAGGCAAAGTTAAGAAAGCTCCAGCATATGCGTACCTGTACAAACTCGGTTTAACTATTTACATTCCCTCTATGAACTCGAAAAAGGCATACCTACGGAGAGCCAAACGAACGAATGACTGTTCGTTGGTTGGTGCATTGCAACTAAATGAGTCATTTGATGCTGTGTGTCTCATGCATCACTATAATGCGATTTCGCGTTGGGCCCAACACTGACTCTTTATGCAAATAGTTTTTTTTTTTCATATTACCTGGTATCGTGCATGACACTTCTACTATTTTTTTCTGTTCAAAGTCCGCCTAAGTGTGCTATTGAAATTTAAATTCAAGCTTTACTCATGTACACAGGATTTTGCACATAAAATCATTTCATAGCGGTAACCATAATTTTGACCAAAACTGAAACGTTCGTCTCGTGGATGATAAACTGCTTGAGTCACCAAAAATGTAGTGGTGCAAATATCTCTCCATGTAGAGACCGCTTGCTTGAGAATGTCAGTCTCCGTTTTCGTCTCCTTAGTTATCGCAGCTTTCTCTACATCGGAGGCAGGTGCAATTTATATTGCAGTTTTCGGCGAATGAACGGACACCTGCCCAGGTGAACTTCAGTGATAAAACTTGTCCATTCTTCTCGTCTTTCCCAAGCGACCAGGCAGCAACAATTACGATAATTAGGAGGTAAAATATCTTAGCTTTATCTACCAAAGTATAATAATGCATCTGAGGCGAGGTGCAATTAAGCATCGACTCGTGATTAACGTAAGCAGCCTTGATTTGTTGAACTGTGGAAGTTTTTCACTAGAAAAATCGCAACTCGGGATGATGTTGTTGACTCACTCACTAATGGTTGCTTACACTATCGTGACATCGCACATTCTTCTGAAAATAGTGCCGTTCCTATGTTTGTGGTTTCCGGTAGATATTTCCTTTCTTGTTTCATATCTGATAGCTAGCCAACTAAACAAAGTATGTCACATTATCTGTCTTTTGTTTGTTTTGTGGTGCAAGTTAAGCTGGACATGACGTCAGTAGCCTAATTTTTATTTCAGCATTAGCAAATCGGTTTAATCTCTTTTCTGCTTTCTTATATAACAATAATAATAATACACGACTAAAACTTTCTTCAAATTGAGTTTAATTTTGCTAGATTCGTTTGCGTAGGACTACGTCTTGGTTTCCTCTACTGGATTTCATTCTGTAAGGTTGATAACACTGGTCGACAAAAAAGAAAAAAATGTTGCCCTAAAACTCAAAATAGTTGCCTCAAAAAGATTATAGCTTTCTAACCATTCCTGCGAATTTTGGTGCCTCTAGTGTATGCAGTAGTGCTTCAAGGTGCGGCATAGGAACTGCTCGCCGAGTTCGTCACTTCTACATTGGCTTATGGGAAAACTCATTTAAGTCTCTAAAAAAGCTACCTGGTAGAAAAGCTATAATCTTTCATTTTGCTCCATGGTCAGATAATATGTTGAAAAATTTTGCGAGTACCCCATGCACAGACGTCAGGAATGATATTTTCTATACGAGTGTCAATGAAAAATTTAACAGATCCTCTTCGTACTAACAGCATTGCTCTCATATTTGATGTCACGAAGGTGAAACTTTTTTAAAAATGTCTTGGAGATCAGGTAATTAAACCTTGAAATGTAATTTAAATTGGTCTCTTAAAAGGGAAAAGCTGTTTATAGCAACGGTCCCGGTACGAACCACGTTGAGCTGATTACTCGTCGTCTATCAGTGCAGCACAACTCCATATTTCTATTCGTGTGATTGTTGCAAGAAAATAACGTTATGATGATAAATAAAATATTATAAATATTATAAATATTATAAATATTATAAAGTGAGCTAATTGTTGTAATTGAGGATTGCGAAATGAGGGAAAAGTTAGTTTCAGCAACGGGAAAGTACAAATTATCAACCGCGACCTTCGCACTACCGGAAAGTATAAATTGAAGTCATTTGTGTATTTATGGGAACACTGAGCATGATCATAAGCCTAAACATGATTAACATAAACAAACGTAATAAAAGCACAGTGCGAATATTTTTCTTAGTCAACGCAGTGCTAGGAAATATACCTTATTAAGCAAAGTTCATGCATTTAAAGTTCAAAAAGTAGATACACTAACATCTTTTTACGCAGTTTTTTTACACGTATTATTTTTTCAAGCGAATATCAGAATTTATGCGGATTTTGGAATTTACATTTTTTTTTCACGTGAATTTCGAAATTTACGCGGTTTTTTTAAGGATTTTAAAATGCATATAAGCACGCGTCACAACATAATATTAAAAATGAATTGACAAAATGCCTAAACAATCATTCACGATTTTATGGTCAATACTCAAGTCTTAAGACCAAAATTGTCTATGAGCAGCAGTATTTTGCGAAGGCTAAAGAAACCATAAGCAAGGCATCAGATAAAATTTTGAATTGAAATGTCGGATCAATTTACACATGCCTTGAAACAATAAATGATATCTAAAAAACAAAGACATTTGAATTGCTTGAGCAAAAGCCTGAAACAATATACACTAAACCCAAGGAGTCCACTATACCCTGTAAGGCGGCATCCATTCCAGGTATGTCACGTAAATTTTGATCAAATTTTAATCCTCCACCAATTGTCACGTTTTGTCACACATTGACGACTCCCCTCCTCTCAAAAGCAGCACGTTACGGCACAGCAATCCCCTTCCCGGTAAAAAATTGATCCATGAGTGTTCTAATGCCCCAAAGTACAGATACACTGGCATCTAAAGGACCAGTACTGACCTAACAAGTCAGTCGTTGTGAGTTCGAATCCCGGCTTGGGAGAAACTGCTAGTGTCAGTAGTATCGTAGCGCTAGCCCCGCAATTTTTTTGTACCCTAACACAGTACGCTGCAAAGTTTGTATTTAATAAACGGAACGGAGTGCTTTATCTAATGCTCCTATAAAAATTAACAAAAAAAGAAAATAACATCTCGCTCATCGTAAATTCCTAGGGCTCTATAAATAGACTCCGATTGCTATAATCGAATATGTTCCAAAAGCCTTAGTTATGTCACGTAAAGCTTCTTTAATATTCATGACATTTTTATGCATGAATATAAAAGAAGCTTTACTCGAGTTCGTCAGATGATTGTTGCCAACTGTGTAGCTTTTCTGGAAACGTACAGTTTTTCTTGTTTTTTTTTTCCGGTACAGATTACAGACTTTTTTTGTGAAAAAGTACAAATAAGTACAGATCTGGCTATGGTTTTAAAATGGTGAGAAAACGTTAAAACGTCGAAATGAAAACGTCGCGCAAGCGAGGAGCGATATGATGGCGGTGTTTGGACCGGACACCATCCCGGAGAATTTGGTTGACAGAATGTGCGCTATCGAGGCTATCTGAAGAGCGTTCAGTGCGACTACTTCGCTAATAGTCCCTACAAGGCACTAATCGACGGAATGACCATCGAAATGCCGGAGTGTGCTTACTTCTTGTCTCCTGCTAGTTAGCAAAATCATGCACAAAAGTCGATACCCTGTAGTAAAAGCTCACAGTAGTTCCAGGGAGCATACAATATTAGGACTGAAGACTGGGGGTTTTAGTAGGTCGGATTCATTGCAAAAAAATTCTACGCCCTTGCGAGCAGCCTTAAGAAAGTTAACATACGCCATGACGGACGAAAACATGCGTGTAAGCATGTTTTTTGAGTTTGTTCTTCGTTTTTTTTATCTTTTCCTCCTCAGTTTCCGTGACAAAATTGTTGGAGTAGATCTTACGCTTCAGGTTTGCCCAGAATGGGCCTCGATGGGACGCAACTTGGGGACGTTAAGCGAGTTCGCCAACTTGAGTACCACATCGATATTTAGCCGCTCCATCTCCTTCAACGATCGCTTCGAGTAATGGGTTGACACCAGATCCATTCCCTCGGTCTTGCTCTTCAGCATCCTATGGAACTTCTTGTCGCTAAGGTCGGCGGCCGTCCGGAACCGGGCTTTCTTTCGATGTTCTAATTGTTGTAGATGCGCTTAGGGACGTTGTCTCCACGAACTGTCGCACGATATCCGTTTTTAAAGCAACGGGGTACTGTTCTTTAAACGCGCACACTTCTGAACGGAGTAGCTTCATTGTTTACACCATCACGGTTAGAGTTCGACTGATAGAGCTGTCATTTTATTTTCTGCTGGCTCATGGATTACTATGATTGATGCTGCATGGGTTCTTTTGTCACTGTGTGTGAAGGTCCGCCGGTAGGGAGGCACAAAGGGATGAAGGTTCTCCTTTGTCGACGATTGCGTGCTATGGCTTTCACTTGTCGCCATGATAGATTTTCGTCAGCAACCTGGATGTCGCTGGCCACTCTTCGCCGCCATGAGCCCCTAGGTCTGCCTTTTCTACAATGTCCCTGTGGGTTCCAGTCGGGAGATTCCTCGCAGATTTCGCCTGCTCCTTTCCTCAAGGTGTGGCCGATCCACCCCCAGTTTCGTTCCCGTATCTTTGTTGTTATCGGCCGTTGGCGACATCGACGGTGGAGTTCCGAATTGGATATCCAGTTATGAGGCCACCAGGCACGAATAATACAACGCAGGCTACGATAGACGAAACCCTGCAGTTTTTGCGTTACATCCGCCGAGACGCCCCATGTTTCACAGGCCTACAGCAGTACGGATTTCACGTTAGAGTTGAAGATACGAATTTTCGTATGCAGGGTGGTCGAACCAGAGCCGCCAAATGTTGCGCAAACCTGCAAAAGCACCCCGAGCCTTCCGTATGCGCATTGCAACATCATGTAGCACTTTACACGTGTGAAACACCAGAAAAACTGGTGTGCTTCGATGAGCTGCACCAGTTTTTCTGGGACGCCTCTACGCCTGGATGCGTTCCACCTGTTACCGCGGTTGAGGCGGTCGAACGCCTTCTTGGAGTCCACGAAAACCAGCAAGAGAGATTCCTGGAGTTCGTTGACTTGCTCCAAAATAATACGGAGCGTTACGATGTGATCAACGCATGATCGGCCAGTTTCCACATATCGTTAAATCTCATTTCTTAAGGAATTTTACTAAAATGCCCTGCATCCAGTCCACCAGGAAAGTCGCGATTTCCCATATATTGCCGAAGAGATGATGCATCATCTGTGCTGGGTTAGGTCAGCTTTGAGCATCTCGGCTGAAATGCAGTCAATTCCTGACGCTCTGCTGGATATCATGCTTTTGATTGCTGCTTTAATTTCAGCTAATGTTGGAGTCTCAGAATTGACGCGGTTAATACGTCGAAATACGGGAGCTACACGCTGCTGGTTTTCTTGATCAAGCACGTTTGAGACTCGGAAGAGTTACTCAAAGTGATCTATCCAGCGCTTAAGGTGGTCGGCTCTGTCAGTTAGTAACTGACCGGCTCTGTCTTTCAGCGGCATTTTGGCATTTGTCCTAACACCACTAAGGCCATAAAACAAGCGAAAATCCCCATTGGCGGCGGCCTTTTCTCTCTCTTCGGTCAGGCAATTGGCCCAGGCTCTCTTGTCCCGTCTACAAAAGCGTTTGACAGCCTTTTCCAGACCAGCGTATTGTTGGCGGGCAGCTGTTTTGGCTGCTCTAGTTTGTGCCTTTTGCTTTTTTCCGCTCGTTGATCATCCCCAAGGTTTAATCCGATATTCATTCCCTTCGTCCGCTACGCAATTTGCCAATCAAATCATAACTTGTCGTGATGAAGGCAATCTTGATGTTCGATCATTGTTCTTCGACCGTTCTACCAATTGGCAGCGTGCGAGTCGCAGTCTGATGTTGCCATCGTAGCGGACCCGTACCGCATTCCACCCGCAAACGGTAACTTGGTATCGGACAAGTCTGGTAAGGCGTTCATGTGGATGACAGGCAGGTTCCCGATGCAGGAGATTGTGTCTACGTCAAACGAGGGATACAGAGTGGCCAATTTGGACGTAGTATTGTACTGCAGTTGCTATGCTCCGCCGCGTTGGTCTATCGAAAGGTTTACCCAGATGGTCGACAAGTGTCAATGGAACTGACAGGCCGAACGCCGTAGGTTGTTGCGGGTGACTTTAAAGCTTGGGTTGTCGAGGAGGGAAGTCGCTGTTCGAATCCGAGGAGCCGGACCCTGTTGGAAGCTTTGGCGAAGCTCAACTTGGTCTGGTTAACATCGGCGATAAGTGCACCTACAAAAGAAACGGTGGGAAGTGTAGCCGGCCCTGGTCGATCCCTAATCAGCGTGCAGCTTAAGCGCCACTCCGTTAGGAGACTGCACGCCACGCTATGTTTGCCCGGTGAGACTCCCCTACGGGTCAGACAAAGTTGCCATAAAGAGAAGGAATCAGGATCGGACCAGATAGGCTAATAAATTTAGGGCTCCAAAAGCGGGTAGAAAACCCTTTTATCAGCCAGCAGAAATTTTCAACACCTACGTAAACGCAAAGAAAGCTTGCGGTAAGGAATCACCCATACCTTGATGTTATCATCACAGGCAAAGTCGCTATTTGCCGCTAGACGGCGCAAACATCTCGAACAATGAGCTTTGCTCGGCATTCAAATTCCGCCGCGCGGAAGACACAACGAACCGAACTACACGAATACGAATGACGTGAACATATTAGAACGTACCAAATCCTTCCAGTAAACACATTACATCATTTGTTCAACTAATCAAACCATTTCTTGGAGACAACAAAGGACAGGTTAGTATTTTATATTACTAGCATGCTTTAATGTGTGTTGTATTGGTATATGTACTTCTTAACTCTAGGCCTATCTTCTATTGTTCGTGTACTTTTTCTCTCTACTGTGCTCGTGGACCCATGTGCTTTATATTTCAATCAGCTGCTTTATAATGAATCTGCAGTGACGTTACCGGCTTAAGCAAATGCTTGCACCCGGGTGTCTAATCTGGTAAGGTGGCGTTCATAAAAGTGGTTCTGTCATATTTACGTGCACGCTAAATTATGCTCACCCTATAATTTAGGACACGGCGTTAGCATGCCGGTCAAGGCCGACTTAAGTCGGGAAAATTATTACAGCATCTACAGGGCGTCCTTTAAGGAGACCTCTTTGATAGAAAGAACGATACGACTCACCGAGACTGCTGCGACGGTCGCTGTTGTTGCTGCTATTGGTTGCTTCGCTGGATACTGCTACGGTTGGCTGCTGATGATGATGTTAGTTGCTTTGCTGGCTACGGCTGGCTGCTGGTGATGACGATCACATGTGGCAACGTGCGTGCGATCGGTCGGCAAACGCCGACGGGGGATGAACTGCGGCGGGGATAAACTCGCTTCCTTAGTGCCGCTTACAGTAAGATATCTCGACCTGAAACGGACACTAGCTCACCGGAGAGCTCCGATCTACAGGATGTCACAAGATGATGCGGACTTTGGGAATACCGCGTGTCTTCCGACGATGTAGCGCTGTCGGGAAATTTCGTCCGATGGAAAAAACCAGTGCGCGGTGCGCCTTTCGCTGTCCCTTTCCTCTCGTTCGTCGTTGGTGGCTGTCGAATAAACGTGTGTAGCCGCTGGCTATTGTACAAAGGGTCATTATCACACGAGCGGGTCATTGACATTATACATGAGCACATTTACCTATTCTGAACTTTCTTGCACACGTTTTGTATTTTAGCGAAACTATTGCACACTTTATCGACACTTCGAAATCTAATTTAAAACTCTACTACCTTCACATTATATGACTTACTATTAGAAACTTAAAGGAAAAACGCGGACAACAGACACACGCGCGACACTTCCGAAATGCCTGGCGGACTAGGACGAAATGAACGAGCAACGTAAGTCCTCAGATAAGGGAAGATGATTCCGTACGACTTACAGGAAATACGTAATGTCCCGCCAACTTCTTCGGGTTACTTCGGAAATCTACGATTCTTTTGGAATTTTAAATTGGCTCAATCTGTCCCTTTCCAACCTTTCTTCGAGGTTTCTTTAGAGACTATCGCGCTAAGTGAGTCTGAACGGGATTGTGAGCGGCTGACACTTAGAGAGAAATTATGCGATGGGATTGCGACAAGTGTACCGAAATAGCTAGCCTACATCTTGGCGCCAGCAGTTATGTAGATTTCGAAGTTACTAATAAATGCAACGGCTACAGAAGTTGTGACGTTCTGCAGCCCGGGACTGATTACGAACTGAAGGGTAGACGATGGTTACACTAATAGCGACCACAAGTCGGTACGCTATAATGTAGACCACAACGCGAGACAGCTAGCGACAGGTAGAGCCAATACACCAACCATTCGCGGCTGGAAGACAACGCACTTTGATGATGATGTATTTGGCGAAGCATTTAGAAGAGAAGGTGGGAAGTCCCACCCGAGTGCTGATCAACTAATTGTTATACTATCGCAGACGTGCGACTCCACGATGCCTAGGATTGGGCAACCTAGAAACGGAAGGTGGCCGGCATACTGATGGACTAAAGCGATAGCAGATCATTACAGAGCATGCCTTCGTGTGAGGCAAAATCGCGGCGAGCGTCAACGTGCAAAAAGAGGAGCGTTATACCGCATCCGCGTCGGCGGAAACTACGCTCAAGAGCGCAATTAAGGCAAACAAGCCTGCTTAGACAGACTATGCGCTAACACGAATACGTAGTGTAACGCCTACAGGATCGTAATGGCCAAGACTAGAGGAGAGTCGGCACAGGCCGGACAATCACAAGCGATGTTGACGCGGATAATTAAGGAACTATTTTCACGCCACGATCCAAGTTGTTGAACCACCACAAACTGTGAGTGACGGCAGCCGTGCAGAGGCTTAGAAAGTGGTAAGGGTAACGAATGAGGAACTCTTTGATATCGCAAACTCGATGAAGGTGGGCAAGGTGCCGGGACTAGATGAAATCCCGAACCTGGCCATAAAGGTAGCCCCGAGTTATTCAGGGTGGTCATGCAAAAATGTTTAGATAAGCTATGTCAAATAAAATTATTAACAATTTTCGACAAAAACCGTTGCAATCCTCAATTGCTACGATAAGCTCTCTTTATAGCCAATAAGTTAGCAATTAAGTTATTTGTAAGTTTATTTCCCCTTTTCTGACAAGTAGGTTTGAATCCCTACGAATGATAAGTCCTAATTGCGAAAGCAAACAAGTCCTAACAATTAAAATTACAAATTTCTAACAGTGTTGAGAAGTCACCATTTGTGATTGGACACTCATTGTTTACTAATATTTATCATAAATACTTAAGCTACTAACAAATCCCCCCCTTAAATAAAAACGTTCCGTTGTCGCTTCCAGAAACGTATACAACACATTTACAACACAGACGAGAGTCAGAATGCGTCCCAGTCACCGAACTTAGGAAGGAGTAGGAGTACACCGAAGGTGTACTGCAAGGTTCTATCCTGGACTGTGGAATGCTATGACGGTGACGGTGTGTTGAAACTGAAGCTTCTTCTCGGAGTAGTGATTGTTGGCTTTGCGGACGTCATAACTTTAGAAGTCTAAGGCGAGGCCATACGGGAGGTCGAGTTGAAAGCTGTTCTTTCAATTAATATCGTAGAAGATCCAGTCTTCTACTCCATGAAGCTGGAGTTAGCGCACCACAAGACGGAGATCATTGTGTTAAACAACCGCTAATCGGAGCAGAGGCGTAAATTAGTGCAGCGGATGCACTATAGCCTCAAAGCGGTCACTGAAATTCCTACGACAAGCTCACCTTTGGGAGCCACTCTGACTACGCCTGGAAGAGGGCTTTAACGGCCATCGCGGCATTATCGTACATGATTAATAGAAGCTCAGCGGTATAAGGCAGCAAGGACAAATTACTTGCAAGCGTGACTACATCCATACTTAAGTGTGGAGTACCAGTTTGGTCCAAGGTGTTAGGTACGATCTGCTTCAGAGGTAAACTGGAAAGCACTTACAGGCTCATGAGCGCAATATAATACAATATAATTTAAGAACGGGGACAATCTGTACCAATCGATCCGTATGTAAGAAGTTATATACCTAATTCGTTGGGAGTGATGAAGCTAAGAAAGTACACTCTCTGAAAGGAATATGGGTTAGTAAATAATAATGAAGGTAATGTTTCTTTTTATCCAAAAAGGAAGAAGAATGATATTTCTAACTCGTATTTTATTACCAAAATATTTTCTCTATTAAATCTTATATTTATTACAATTACATCCATCCGTCGTCTTAAGTCTCTTGATCCTCATAATTCTCTTCATTCGAAAACTCGCTATCTGGAAGTTGTCTAGCAGAGTATATTTCATTGATTTTTTGTTTCAACTCGTGTCTGTCGAGAAAGGAAGAAAGTCGTCTATTGTCTTCCTCTTCCCCAACGAGTTTAGCTCTTTTTGTAGAGTTTTGAGCCACGTGTCGTATGATCTACAGTTACGTTTTGGTCCTGGTAGTTCGAGTTTGTATGCAGTTTGTAGAAGATGTTTATTTCCACGTCTTGTTATATTCTATATTTACATTCTTGGAATAGTAAATATAGGCTTCGAAATAATAGGGGTTCTTCTCCCCAAATTACCCTACGTGGAATATAAAGTATGGGCAGCTTCCCAGCCGGAGATCTTATAAAGCCATTGGTCGAGGTGACGTTCCTAGCAATTTTAAATTCGGTTAATTCACAAGAAAGTGTGTGATCTGGTGAGGAGAGCTTCCTAGGTGCAACGTTACTGCGTTCGCTTTGACAAGCAGGTGATCGTGGTTTCGAATCTTAGTAAAATCAGACCATTTGGTTGTCAAAGGACTTTAACATGTGTTATTCTCAAGCTCCCCAATACATACCCTTCCTTCAAGCTGAATTCTACTGTACTCCTGTTCACCCCAGGGAGTTGTAACTAGACGATGTTAGTAAGATGGAATAAGGCTCAGTATAGTGGAGCAGTAAGCTTGAAACTGGAGGGTAACCACTCAGACACGAGCACGGGTATAAATGATGAGCGTATCACTTACTTCAATAGTGGTTCTGCCAATAATATGAAGTGCAGAGTACAGAAAACACCTGGGCAACATCACAATAGATCAAATTTCTCTGGTCGCAGTTATGAGTTCACACAGAAATAAAAATCTGGTAGCAATAACTCAGGTTTTCGTGACAAACTAGACTATGGATTTAAAAATGTATAAGCAGAAGTACCCGAGAAAACGTATTCTTCCGTATATTAGAGCTCACATTGTGCCTGTAAAGTTCAGACCTGATTTTATACTGACGTTATTCGTTACTGTGTTCCTTCTTAACAACTGATTTGATAATTATTTAAAATAATAAATATTCACGCTGGCACTGCGGTTCCCGTGGCTCTGTGGTTAGCGATGTCGGTCGGCTAGCTCTCCAACACGGTGGTGATATCGGGTTCGATTCCCGATCGAGTCGAGGATCTTTTCAAGCTGGAAATTTTCTCGACTCAGCACTGGGGCACGGTGTATCGTTGTACTTATCCTACACATGCAAAATGTGCCAAAAAAACAATATCGATAACGAAATCTCTCAACTAATCTAGTTGATCGAGACCGCTATTAGCCCCAAGGCTAAGCGTGCGATATTGACTGCGTGAGTATCACTGCAAAATGTAATAAATTTGTCATTTTCTTTTTATTGAATACGGCTGATACAAATTTTGAATAGTTAGCTAAGGGAAGGTCAAAAAATAAATAACACTAAGAAAAAAAGCTTGCATAAAACTTGTGTGCAAGTTACGACGTTTGTAACTTGCATGCAAAAGTGTGGTGAAAAATATCACATTATTATCATTATTAATCATTTGTCTTGCCTTTCGATGACACTTTCACTGTCCCTGGACTTGTTTGTTGCTAAATGAAGCCTATACGCTGTCGAAAAGTCAATAATATTAACAAAACGGATTGAACTTTTTTTCTTCCCCTTCAATTTTCAACACTAGAAATTTAAAAAATTAAATGTGCAAAAAACATGAATATTTTTCTAAGTGTCTCAAAATTTCACTTTCTCAAGACGAATCTCATGTTTTGATGATGCATTCCTGTTAAATATCATCCTGAACTTTTCATTCTACATCGTAAATCATATCTTCACATTACACTGATTGATTGAAACAAATTTCTAAGTTCGTGTTTTTTTTTATATTTACAGTTAATTGGATGGCAGATAGTGACACGCCCTAATAGTCGTTCTGAAATAGTACAAGCAATGCGTAGAATTCGGGTGAGTAAAATTAAATTGTTCAAATGATTTCGTTCTAAATACAAAATAACACCAACCAATCTCAATTGATTTGTACTCTTCTCTCTTTCTTTTTCACACAGTATGAATGCAAAATACAAAACACAAAAAAGAAAAAGGTGATGTTTCATATCTCAGTTGACGGTGTACGCGTTTGTCTGAAGCGAAAAAAGCGAAAGGTACGTTCGACGTTTGAACATATCTCTGAGTTTCTGAGACCATTTTTCCTCATTCTAATTCCTGTAGAAAAAACAACCATACTGGGGCGACCCGCCGGAGGTGGAGCTATTGAGTCATCCCATCTATAGGATATTCTACGTATCACACGATAGTAACGATTTGAAAATCTTCAGCTACATAGCGAGAGACGGCAGCAGTGATATCTTCAAGTGTTGCGTTTTCAAAACAAACAAAAAGGTAAGCGGATTTTGTTGACTTTTCTAGGACTTTGTCTCAACATGCTGTTATAATTCTTTGGTTTAGAGGCACTCACCTTTCTATTATTTTTACACCATATACACCAACCTTAACCAGAAATCGATAATAAAACACGCTACCGGCACACTCACAGCTATTAACAGTGGCCGGAAAGGCTGAAAGTAAACGAAATCCGGACAAATTTACTAACATATCCGGACATGTTTAGCAATGCTATGCAGTGCCACGGTTCGCCGGTTGGTCCATGTGAAACGATGCGATCGAATGTGTCGCCTGCTCAGCATTGCTGCGCTAAAATCAGATGCTGTCCTGCCGGTTCAACATGGCCCTACATTTTTCAATAGTACAATACTTTGCAACACAAGTCACAATTCTCCGTAATATTCTCAACTTTTCGTAGCGTACATTTTATGAGCCCCATTATTTGCATTTTATGCGGGCGCCTTGTAGTTTGTTCAAATTAAGATTTCTGTAAGTATTTATTATCTTGCTGTTGGATTATCGTTCGACTAAAGTTGCACCTAAAAATTGTCACACTTTTCGCATCCGTTTATCTGTGGGTGATTTTCCAGCTTTGTGAAACACACAAAAAAAAGGAAACTGTATTCAGACATTAAGATTTTTTCTTTCGCTCACCAAACCGCGTTGGATGTGCAAGGTGTAAACAATTTGTTTTTGTTGTTGTTGCTAGTATTATTATTCGATTCCGATGCTTGGCTGCAGTTGTCATTCGGCGCGCGAGTTGTTTGGCTTGGCAATGCCATCACGCTTTTCCTCGGAGCGGCCAACTTAGATTGGCGTAGAGCTGCTTTTGTGGATGCCGCACCGAAACATTTATCATAGATGTTCGTCAAAGACATCCTCCGAGTGGAAGATATATCGACCTTTCCCAACAGCAGCAGCTCTAGCGTCTAGCGGCGGCAGCGTCCGAATCGAGTGGCGTTTTTTTTTTATTATTATTCGATTCTCCCGTCGGAGCTCTCTTGCTCGTTTGAAAATATTTGCTTACACGACTCTCCTGTATATTAAACTCACCAACACATGTGGTCAGTGGAAGGAAAATAATAAAAAAAAACTTGTGCGTCCATGTGTACCAAACGTTTCTGAAGCAGAATTTTAAAATTATACCAAAATTCATAACACGAAGAAGACGGAGATTTTTCTCAATGTGGTCTGCACATAGTTAGTGCGTACCGAGTATTGAACCAGAATGGTTTACTATTGGAAAGCAAATCGCATCAATCTGTGCACTGTGCGAAAAATAATTAATCTTTTTCTGTTGCTCATAAACCGTTGTCATTTTCCGAATAGTGTACAGCAGATGACGTATTAGCCTATTTTATCATTCGAAACCTTCACAGAAAGTGGCAGAAATAATAGTGAATAAATTTTGCGCCGAGGAGAAAAAATCATTTCAGATTCAGATTCTTCTCCTCCCATACTCGCATATGCCATGAGTTCTGACTGTTGTGCAGTTTGTGTGTGGATCTCCACGGAGGAACTTCCAATCGACCATCGCTAGTTTTATAATTATATAACATCCTTAAAAGGACATTTACCGAGAAGGAAGGGGCAGACAGTCGGCGTAAAAGCATACGTACTACTAAGCAAAACGTGGAACGAATCGAAAGGAGCAAAATGGTGTGACATTGTGGAATTCGAGAAAGATAAAAAATTAGGTTGGCTCTAAAAATAAAAGAAGAACGAACAAATCGTTTCAATAGAAAACTGATAAAAGTGTTAATTCAAAGAGAGGAAAAAAAGTACAACTCAAGCCTAAGAAGTAACGAACAGAAAACTGAAGCCACCAAATCCGAGTGCGCACGCGAGAATTGTGATGTAAAACAAACAGTTTCGAGTGTTGGGGTTTTCGGATGTCACAGGAATAGTTTTTGTACAATCATGTAGCTGCGAATTGGTTGTTATCTAGTACTAGAAGTTTACTGCAATTTTTATCACCTGCCACCCCACCACCCCTAAAAAAGGTGTGCTACTGGTGTTAGTGTAACAATAATTTATAAAATTAGTATTTGGATTCAATAATTGAAGCTTGTGGATAAAAATAAGTTTGGCAATAATGAAGCGACGCGCTTAAGGGAGAACATGCAGGAGAAGCTTGACCTATTCTAAATATACATTTCAAGTTTTATTAGTCTGCTTAGCCGACGACGCAGACGATTGTAGTGGAAGCGACGGTTGCGATGAAATATAATTACTTTCGAGACAATAATACCGGTTCGGTCATATTGTGATGACACATGAGGTAAGACTAAATGTTCGTGTTTTGGTTCTATGCAGGAATGGCCCAAAAACTACGTACAATGTAAAAAAAAGTTATAGAACCTAAACGTGGCTTTGAAGCTAGACATTGGAAATGATTCGACAAAATCAGACGGAAGGTTTGCAAATGGAATGCACCAATCCGCTAACGTCACCAGCTAGTAAGCGTAAAAATGAATCGGCCTTACGGCAGCTACAGAGCGATATGATGGGGAAAGCTCGTTCGACACTTAGTAGCTTGGGAGATGTTCTGAAGGGTGGCAAAACCAATCCAACTCTGTCGATTACCGGTGCTGATGTTTCATACGGAGGGGACATGAACCCAGAGGACTCCGACTATCCTCCAGCAGGGACAGGAACGCCCCGTAGTCCAAAAACACCCAAAGACAAAAGTTCGCTAGATTTTTTCCCCTGGTCCAGAGGCAAAAGTAAGGATTTTACTAAATCTTCGAAAAAAGAAAAACTAAGACCACAGACATCACAATTGAGCGACGTAAACGAGGAGGAAGCGGAGGAGGAAACCAGAAAAGATGCTACAGCAGGTGTATTTAAAAGCACCATTAAATCAAAAGCGACGACGACTGGCACTGTAAAGAAGAATAGCTACGGCAGCAACACAGCGATCCGTCCTCAGGGACAATCTCAGCGGATAAAATATTTCTCAGATTATGATGATGCGCCAGGTGAGACTAGTCAAGACCCCGAAACCAGCCGCTCGATGGAGGAAGGAATGCAATCAATAGACCGAGATACGCTAGACAAATTCTGTGATAATCGTCCCAAGTCGTACAACGAAAAGTATAATCCCACTTACGACTACAGAGAGGAACAGTATGACTATAGTGAAAAATATCCAAACGAACAGCCAGTAAATGCCAAATGCCTCAGAAAAGTTTCCTCCCCCTCTAGTCCAACCCCAATGAAGCACATTCTCTTCAATGAGGAAAACGATATCCTCTACTACAGAGATACCCAAAGGCCTTGTAAAACTAAATCACTGAGTGAACATTACGGTAGAGAAAAACATAAAAATGTCCCTACCAAATCATTTTCCGCCAAAGAAAGCCGCAGAACCCAGGACTCAACGCCACTGGCAAATAGGAAAGTTTTGAAAGATGAAAAATCCTCCAACCCGTCCCATTTGGATGACAAATATAGAATGGCCCAACGGAATGCCCACATGAGACCCACACTGTCACGCGATTACTCAATCGACTACCGAAATCCCATCGGTGTCGATCCGAATCATGAGGGCGCAAATGCGCGACAACATCAGTATCCAGCGGAGGAAACTGGAGCGGACAAAAGGAACTCTAGGAAAATTTACTTCCAAGAACCGTACGCGGAGGAGAGAGTGAAATGTGACACGCTACCGCGCAGCCGGAAGCCCACTAAACGCGGTGAGCTGGATAAGGACACCAACGAGTATCTGGATATGGATATGGTACGGCCCCGAAGCGGCAGTCTGGACTCCGATCTGGAGGTAATGCTTGAGGTTAGCGAAACAATTTTTTACAGAAAGTGTGTAGTTTTTTTGGTTTGATTTTTATCATTTTTTTCTGCTTCATGAAGTTTGTGGACACTTTGTTTTTATGAAAATTATCAAATAAATCACTTTTTTAACAATATTGCTACATTAAAACGAAAACTTTCGCCTTTTTTAAATTTTTTTAGCCTTAACTATTTTTTAGGCTTAAATTAGTTTATTTGACACGGCACGATACATTTTCTGTTTTACTGAGCCAAGTACAATTCGTATTAATTCTACGTTAGCAGGGAAAAGAGGGAGGCCTTTTCTTTATTCTCGCGGCCGACTACGAGCTAGTGGGGATTTAAGGTGAGAGGAGGGGAGATACAATTTTGACTTAAAACTATTTTGGAACTTTGTTTTTCAACTGGTAGAGCAATTGTATTCTTGTTTGTTGTGGGTTCAAAATATTTGTGTAAGCATAGATGCGGGCTCTTCGTTTCCGTGTCTTCAGCATAGCATATTTGTATCCTTAATCTGACAAATAGACAAAGAAAATTTTAAATTTTAATGTCAGCGTTTTTCAGAAAGCAGTATAGCTGTGTCATGTACTGGAGATCACCGCTTCCCAGAATGTCTCTAACGGGTACGTTCGGTTGTTTTCCTCGGGCCCGAAGGGAATCTATAAGCTCGGACCTAACACCACACTATTCGGTACACGACCAAACAACATGCTCGATGTCATGGTAGCCATCGCCACAAACGCAGTGATTACTGTCTACAAGCCCTATACGAAAGAGATGCGTGTTTAACGTGTAGTGATTGGACATAAGTCTGGACATCACGCGAATGAAGTCCCGACCGACATCCAACCCCTTGAACCATGCTTTCGTCGATACCTTAGGAAAAATGGAATGTAGCCACCGTCCCAGTTCATCTGAGTTCCATGATGATTGCCAACTGTTGAGTGTTCTCTGACGCAAAATGCTATAAAATTCATCATAAGTAATAGGTCTTTCATAAATATCGCCATCAATAGCACCCACCTTAGCAAAAGAGTCAGCCTTTTCATTACCCGGAATCGAGCAATGAGAAGGGACCCACGCTAAGGTAACCCGGTAATTTTTATCTGTTAAAGCACTTAAAAACCGCCGTATTTTCCCCAGGAAATACGGGGTGTGCTTCACAGGCTTCATCGATCGCAGAGCCTCAATGGCACTGAGACTATCTGTGAAGATGAAGTAGTGGTCTGTGGGTAGGGTTTCGATGATTCCAAGAGAGTACTGAATAGCAGCAAGTTCTGCGACGTACACGGAAGCAGGAGCATCGAGTTTGTAGGAGGCGGTAAAATTTTCGTGGAAAACACCGAAGCCAGTGGACTCATCTAGATTAGATCCGTCAGTGTAAAACCTTTTATCATAACTAACATGTTTAAACTTATTCGAAAAAATCTTAGGGATCTCTTGGGGTCGCAATTGATCCGGGATACCAGAAATGTCTTGTTTCATGGTGGTGTCGAAGAATATAGCGTTATTAGAAGTATCTAAAAGTGCGACATTGGAGGAATCGTATGAAGAAAATCAATTACTAATGGGTTCATAACTGTGCATCGAATTAGCAACCGGTAAGAGAGATTCCAAAAACGATGTTTCAACGGAAGAATACCCGCTAACACTTCAAGACTCATCGTATGGGTCGACTGCATGCAACCCAAGGCAATACGCAAACAACGATATTGTATTCTCTCTAATTTTATAATGTGCGTGTTCGCGGCGGAGCGAAAGCAGAAACAGCCGTACTCAAGAACTGACAATATCGTTGTTTGGTAAAGCCTTAGAAGGTCTCCTGGGTGGGCTCCCCACCAGGTTCCGGTAATCGTACGAAGAAAATTAATCCTCTGTTGGCATTTTCGTGTCAGATACCTAATATGACAAGCCCAGGTGCATTTAGAATCGAACCAGACCCCGAGATATTTAGCGACTAAAACCTGAGAGATCGTTTTACCCGTTAGTAGGAGCTGCAGCTGAGCTGGGTTATGCTTCCTAGAAAAAACGACCAACTCAGTTTTCTCCGGAGAGAATTCGATACCCAGCTTAAGAGCCCATTCAGACAAATTGTCTAAGGTATCTTGCAATGGTCCTTGCAGATCGCTAGCCTCGCTACCAGTAATGGATACAACGCTATCGTCTGCAAGTTGCCTTAGCGTGCATGAATTTGCAAGACATTCATCGATGTCATTGACGTAAAAATTATATAAGAGAGGACTTAAACATGAGCCCTGGGGAAGGCCCATGTAACTAATTCGGGAAGTTGTCGAATCGCCATGTGAGAAATACATATGCTTTTCTGACAACAAATTGAGCAAAAAGTTATTCAGATTTAGTGAAAGTCCCTGCGAATGAAGTTTCGCGCTTAAAACTTCTACAGAGACAGAGTCAAAAGCCCCCTTAATATCCAAGAACGCAGAAGCCATTTGCTCTTTTCGAGCAAATGCGAGTTGAATTTCAGTAGAAAGCAACGCTAGGCAATCGTTCGTCCCTTTGCCTCGGCGAAAGCCAAATTGAGTATCTGAAAGTAAACCGTTTGTTTCGACCCATTTGTCTAACCGTAAGAGGATCATTTTCTCCATTAATTTCCGGAGGCAAGAGAGCATCGCAATCGGCCTATATGAATTGTGATCAGAGGCAGGTTTCCCGGGTTTCCGAATAGCAATGACTTTTACCTCCCTCCAGTCATGCGGAACAATATTTAGCTCAAGAAACTTGTTGAACAAATTCAACAAGCGTCTTTTTGCAGAGTCGGGTAGATTCTTCAACAGGTTTAATTTTATTCTATCTAACCCTGGAGCCTTATTGTTGCACGACAGGAGAGCCATTGAAAATTCCAACATCGAAAATGGAGGCTCTTCCGTAGTTACTAATAACGCGTCGCGAAAGGTTTTCTGCTCCGGTACAGAATCCGGACAGACCTTTTTGGCAAAATCGAGTATCCAGCGATCTGAATACTCCTCACTCTCATTCGAAACGTCACGGTTCCGCATGCGCCTGGCGGTATCCCAAAGAGTGCTCATCGCTGTTTCCCTCGACAACGCGTTTACGAACCGCCGCCAGTACCCGCGTTTTTTCGCCTTTACTAAGCTCTTCATCTGCCTGCCCAGTGCCTCGTACTTTCGTAGTAGGTTGACAGTGCCGTACTCCCGGTAGTCCTTATACGCCGCGGACCTTCGCGCGTACAGCTCAGAGCACTCTTTGTCCCACCATTTGTTGGGAGGGCGTTGTCTAATCGTTACCCCGGGTATCGGTTTCGTCTGAGCTTGCGTCGCGGCGTCGATTATCAAGCCAGCTAAGAACGCGTATTCTTCCTCCGGAGGAAGTTCCTCGTGAGTCTCGATAGATTCCGCTGTAATAGACTCATAACGCTTCCAATCAATATTACGTGTAAGGTCGTAGGAAATATTGATTGGGTTCGGGGGAGTTGAACCATTAGCAATTGATATAACGATTGGAAGATGATCACTACCGTGGGGATCGTTGATTACTTTCCACTGGCAATCTAACGCAAGTGATGTCGAGCAGAGGGATAGGTCAAGCACGCTTTCACGTGCTGGAGGATTAGGTACACGTGTCGCTTCCCCAGTATTCAAAAGTGTCATATTGAAGTCGTCGATCAAGTTACAAATTAAGAAAGATCGGTTGTCGTCGTACAGCGACCCCCATAGCGAACAGTGAGAGTTAAAATCTCCCAAAATCAAAAAAGGTGCGGGAAGCAATTCTGCTATATCAAGGAGTTGCTTCTGTTCAATCCGTGCGGATGGGGGAATATATAACGAAACAAGGCAAAGGTCTTTTCCATTCATATTCGTTTGAATGGCAACAACTTCAATATTCGAGATCGAGGGGAGGTCGATTCTGAAAAAAGAATAGCACTTTTTGATCCCTAAAAGTACCCCTCCACCGTGTGAGTCTCGATCTCGACGAATGATGTTAAAATCGTGAAAATTAAGTTGGTCATTTGAATTGAGAAACGTTTCACAAAGCGCGAACGCATCACAATTGTATGTGTTTATCAAATGTGAAAATAAATCAAATTTGGGGATGATACTTCTGCAGTTCCACTGTAACACAGTGACAAAATTCCTAACCTCTTTCAACGTATTAGTCATCGAAAGATACGATAGCTGAAATGAGGGGCCAAGTTGCTGTGAGTTGCTTCAAAAAGGTTTTCACTGTTGGGAGAAGGGCAAGAAGAATGTTTTGAAGGGGATCTGGTATGTTGAATGTTTTAAATATCCAGTCCACAATATCAGAGAATTTTATGAACCCTGTTTCTTTTATGTCTTCTGATCGAGAAATGGGTGCACGAGGGGTTTTTGGTGCCCCAGGAAGCGGTGGGTACTCCTGGTTTGATTTGAAATTAAAACCGGGGGGTACTTGCTTCGGTTTTTCTTCACCGCTTCCTTTTTGTGTTGTCTTATTGGTCATT